>NC_081311.1:125764285-126392500 GCF_026419965.1 Kogia breviceps | reverse complement strand
CATTTAAGCTTAATAAGCTACCTTGTTTATCAAGGTCCCCCTTATACACATGAAAATCATATCCCTTCTATGATATTTTAAAATACTATGAACTTGTGAAAAATATTTATAGATCCAATAAAATCAGGTTTTCTGTGATGATCATTTTTGCAAAATTATATTTTGTCATTAAGGTCATGCCAAAATGATCAACTCACACCTAATTAATCACAAGCCAATTGCTGTCTTTATGAAATTATGACCTTATGTTTTCTCAATAATAAACTCTTCAAACACTATCTTTGCTTATTCTAAAAGGACTGTAAAGCACAAGAGTGGCTGGACAATATGCAAATGATATATTTTCTGTCCCCATTTTTAATGGTATGAGTTTAAGATTTCCAAAAAAATAGTTGGACATTCTGTATTAAGACAAATGGAAATGAGGAAGATTTAACATGGCCACAAATTATTTTTCATCCCTCTCTTCAGGAAATGAATTTGTTTTTCAACCCCTTGAATCTAGACTGGTGTTTGAAATAGCTTTGATCAATGGTATCAGGCAGTAGTGACTTTATGTGATTTTTGAGCCCAAGCCTCAAAAAGTCTTCAATTTCCATGATTGTTCTCTTGGAACACTGTTGCCATTTTGTATGGAACCTGGGCTATCCTGCTAGAGAGGCTATATGGCGAAGATTCCAGGCATTATACCTGACTGACCAAGTTAACCACCAGACTCATGAGTGAGGCCATCTTGAAATATCTATCTCTGTTCAAATCTCCAGGTGACTGTTTCTGTATAAGTGACACAAAGTAAGGGCAGGAAAACTGCCCATCTGAGGGAGCCAGCCCAAAAGGCAGTCATGAATAAATAAATGATTATTATTTTAATCCATTAATGTTTGGTGTGGTTTGTTACAAAATAATAGATAACTGAAACAGATGGTGCTTATTCTTATGATTTCTTTGAGAAATATTTTTGTATAAATGGCACCATAATAATAATAATAGCAGTTTCCATCTCAAGATATTAACTTGTATTTCAACAACTCTCATTCTAAATGCAACAACCGAAGTACAGCATATACATATTTGTGGTTGAAGACACAGATTTCCAAATATCTTCCCCTTGTTATAAAATAAGTGATCTGAATAGTGAAAATTTTATTCCATTGACTGTATTGGAAAAAAAATACTTGTTTTTGTGTTGTCTAAATGAAATAAATTTGCTTTTTTCTTATATGAATTGACTAACTTTTTAAATACTTTGACTATGTTTGGTTACTTGGAGAAAGAAAGTTCATCCTTCTCTTAAAATAGGATCGTTCATTGTCTCATCTTGATGATAGTTCCTACCGAGTCCATATTTCTTGGATGTGTTAGAGATAGTCAGAACCAGCCATTCAGGAAAAGATAGAATTTTAAATATTTACTCTTATCTAAAAACTATTTGAGTGACATGGTTTGACTGACCGGGAAGCTAGTTAATGAATTATTTGCTAGAACATTCCATTTGGTGCTAAATATATAGATTTTGACAGTGATCTTTATAGATATATTTCATCTATTCAAGCCTGGTTGCACTTCTGAGCAGTAGGAGTAGGTTATAGTCTAAAAATATAAGACATTTCTGTCTTTCCTTTGAGACAAATATATGGGACATTTATGAGTTTGTTTCCTTCCTTCAGCCATCACTTCTTTTGAAGGCGGAACAATAAATGGGGAGGTCCTCCTTTCAGAATCTAAGCTGGAGTCATTGCCAGAACTTTATTCCAGTGGGAAATGTTAGCAACATTCTGCCCAAGAGCCCTACATTCTTGTGTGAGAAGTCAAGTTCATATTTTGGAACCCATAGCTTGATGGACAATACTTGATGTAAAGCCATTTCTCACAAAATAAGCAAAAAGGCAAGTTTAGAAAACAAGCAAGTAAACAATACCAAAACACAACAATAAATTATCTTGAAAACTTGTGGCTGCCTTCCAAATGATTTTAACAAGTAAACAAAACAGATTTCTGGAAGAGCGCTAATCATAGAGAGTTAGCCATTTTTCAATAGTTATTTTCTTTTATTTGTATTTTTTTAGACTCCATCTTTATTTGGATTTTTTAGATTCCATCTTTCATTTTAAAAATATTTATCTATCATTAATGATATTTGCAACGGCCCAGATTTATCTAAAATTATAATTGCAGCATGCCTATTATATCTGGATTTATTGATGTAATTGGAGAATTTATAAGTTTTGTACCTTTAATACTTAGTAAATATTAAATACAAAACATGCCATAGGACTTTGCATGGTTAACATACAAAATACTATATCAATTTTTGATGGAGAAAACTAGAAAGTCTCTGGTTGCCAGTATTACACAAATGCAGAAGTCATCTATGTTTCAGAGAGTATGTGTTAAAATTTTTTAAATTAGAGTAAATCACAAGTTAGATATAGAAGATTATTACCTACCAGATCAATTTCCAAACACCTTTTAACTTCAAGGTACTTGTTCCTGTTGGTATGCGATTCTCAGCCTCCTTATGCTCAGAAGACACTTGCTGTGTTCCCAGCAGGAAGCTCAAGTTCAGTAATACATTTAGGATCAAGCTTTTGAGCCTAGGAGCTGCTAAGAATTGTTCAAATATGAAACACGTATTCAGAAAAGGACTTGTAATATATTTGTTTGGTGTCTGAAATTTGACCTCTCAGAGAATATTATCATATATAACATTGAGGGCTCTTCCCACACCCAGATTTGCTGAGACCTAAGTTGCTGCTCTAGACAATAAAAGAAAATAATATGAATGACCTAATTATTTTAAGACATCTAAACGATTATTTATTTTCACTCAAATGTTATCCTCCTACTATGTATACACTGGTAGTAGATCACATGATCCTTTGACATATTTTTTCTGTAACTCATATATTTTGATTCATTTGTAGTATCATCTGGTTGATATTAAGACACAGATACTTTCACTTATTTACTTGTTCAACAAGTTTATGGAGCAACTACTATGTGACAGACTCTCTTCTAAGCTAAGGAGATAGTAGTAAACAAAACAATGTTCTCCTGCTCTCCTGGAGCTTGCATTCAAAAGGGGAAAACAGTCATACTGAATACCTAAAAAAATACCTAAATAAGTCTGGGTATATACACGCTCACACACATGTAAAAAGAGGCACAGATGAATAATTATGATTAAAAAAAAGAATGAGTGAAAAGGGGCATTATTTTTGATAGCACAGTCTGAGAAGATCTCTCTGAGAGTATGATATTTTCCCACAGACCTGAATGAAATGAATAAATGAGCGAAACAAATATCAGGAAAAGTGGCATTACAGACAGAGGCTGTGAAGGGAGAACTTCGAGGAAGTGTCCAGGAATAAGGAGGAGGGCAGGCAGGTAAAGCCAACATAATTGCATGCATATTAAATTTTCCTGGTTGCTTTCAAGCAAATTTCCATTTGTATTTTAATTAAATATGTTGGCGGTTTTCTTCTGCAGCCTCGCTTCAGTCAGTCTTATTCCATGTAGTATTCTCTTCTCAATCACTCACTCGTCTTCCACCTGCTTCTGGAGTCATGAACTTCAAAACTTAGCTCTTCACTGTCAATGGCCTATCCTCGGGGGCCCAGGAGGCCGGTGGTAAGGACAGTTAAGCTGTTTCATCCAGATATCAATGCAAAGCACCCTACTGGCTTGACTGCTTTTCACAGCGCACTTTGGACATCGTGAGATCTCATTCTGCCAATCTGAAATTTTCCACCTCAGTTTGTGCATTTTGTCTTTCCCCTTTAGACACATTATTGTAGAAATTCCCTCACTGATCTCTCTTTGGTCACTTTCTATTTGTTACTCCTATTGGGAAATGATAGTTTGAATTCCAGCCCTGTTCTTAAAGGTTCTGGATTCTTGCTCTGTAAACGGCTGTCATTGTTGGGCTCTTTCTTTTGTCACTTAAAATTCTTGGTGAAAATGTTAACTCTGCTCGTTGCTAGAGCAGTGCTGGTCCTTTCCCAGGATTGAGGGTGATCCAGTGAAATCTCTTCATTGATAGCTGACTGCTCTTCATGTCCTACACACTAAAGAACTTGCCATTCAAAGTGTGATAAACAGACCTGCAGCTTCAGCAGCACTGCAATCACCCAGTAGCTTAGAAATGCAGATTCATGGGCTCCATCCCAGATTTGTTTAATCTGATTCTGCATTTAACGTGATCCCCAGAGGATTCATATGCACATTCTAGTTCGAGAAACACTGCACTAATGACCTCAGAGCAGAGTTCCTCCCAATAATAAAGTTCTTTAAAAATTGTCTCCAAGTTGTCATGGGGTGAGTGATTGTTCTCAGAGGAACACGGTAGATGCCAACCCACACTGTATTATAATTCCCACACCACATTTGATTATTTTTGTTGTACATTCAAACTATCACTTCCTTATGTCTGGCACTACAAAGTACGCCAGCCTCATCTTGTAGATTTCCTGTCTAGTCCTAGATTCAGCCATTTCTCCAAGGAGCCCTGGTTCCTTTTATGTAGAGGATGGTATTAGAAACCAAGATTAGTGCACTAGCTGTGACACTGAGGTATCATTGCTTCTACGTACTGCAAATGACAAAACAAGAAACTCCAGTATATGTGAAGTATTATAATTGTTAACCCATACCACTGTGGGAAACAATTTTATCAACTGCAGTACGGTGCTAATGTACAGTTCTTCCCATTAAAAATATTATAAGTATTTTTCACCTGCATAATGTCTGTGGAGATTGTGACACGCCTGAGCTACACAGAATATTATAGCATATTCAACATCCCTGGTCCTCACCCACAAATGACAACACTGCCTTTCCTTCAATAAGACAAATAACTCTACAAGTTTTCTCTACAATTTCACCCTATTGAGAACAACTGACCTACTAGAAAGCCAATATTAATACAAGAAGTAAAACTCCCTTTAAGAAAGCATAGGCAAATTTTGCACAATTTGGTTGCTCCCTCTGTTTTTTCTACAAATGTGTACAGACAGAATTTTTATATTCTGGCAGTGCTCCTTTGGTCACTTTTCCTTCAGTGCATTCTCCAGTGGTCCTGAGAACACCTAGACTATAGTCTTTTAAAAAATTGAGCCTAGTGGTTGAATCCTAATACATGGGAAAGAAAATCTGACATGGTATGGAAAATATATATTTTAAAAAATTGTAATGTTTTCTTAGACACTTTTTGGTATTATGGGATAAACGTACCAAACTACTAAAAATAAACTCTGAGAGTGACTTTTGGGACTAAGACGAAGAAGAGGTGCTTTACATTAAGCTCTTAAGAAGAATTTATCTCATATGGAAGGAAGTTAATACATTTGGAGCCTTGTGTTGTTTTCAGGTAACTTTAGTCTACTTCACAGTTTCAAGCTCTTGTCCTAACAAAAACTGATAGCAGTGATTGTTGAAAGAAAATATTTAAGCACTGAATATTTAAGCAGATTCCCCTGACTCTGGCCTCACCTACTTCAAATTGTATTTCATCCAATAAAAATTTGATGTTTTTTAAAATAAAAATTTGGCCATGTTTCTCTCATGCTTCAACTTTTTTCATTATTATCACAAGGTTGAGTAATAATCCAAAATTCTGTGATTTCTCCTTTTCTATAAATCTAGAGTCCACCTCCAACTAGCTCCTTCATAAAGAAACTATTTACCTGTACATCAATAAGCCATGTGGTATTGTCATAGCTTTTTAGAGTATTTTCACGTTTTATTGAAATTATTTTTTTACATGATTCTTATTGTGTTCTTTATCATAAGGGCCATGTCTTATTCAGCTCTCTACTTTGTGACATACTTACTGATTCTTAATAGGTATTTATTGAATAATAAATCATAATTTAATGAAAATGAATATACATTAATATATATCAAACATATGCTATATATTATAAATATATGGTTAATAAAAACATATACATATATATCTTTTTAAAATATGTGAATATTTTTCTAATGTGTTAAAATGTAATTTTACATTTTACAAAAAATTCTTCAATATCTGAAGAGTGAAAGAAAGCATTTTTATAAAGCAATTATTAACATAAGAATTAAGTGTATTGCATCATAGCAATTAAGTAACATATGGCAAAAGTTCATACTGCCTAAAGAGATGGATATAATTTTTTGTTTGTTTTAATAGAACACTACAGTTATAAATTTGTGTTCTCTAAGGTTAATACTACTGAAAAACATAATTTGTTTATATATTTTCATTGCATTTTTATAAGTTGCAATCCTTTATTATAATTAATTAGTCTACACATGACACTGTGCTTTCAGTGATCATTAATTAATTCATTATATGTATAAAAATTGTAAGTCAATGTTAACATTCCCATTTTACAGAAATAAAATTTTATTATTGATGATCAGAATATATAGAACATAAACTATTCTTATTTTGTCCCTCAGCGATCAAAAAATAGTAGTGGGTAGTTGTATTCTAGAACATTTTCTCAGCTTTGTTTTATACAATAAGACACTTGGATGGTATAAATAGTAGATATGAATTTCAACATTTCATTTTAATTTAAAAGTGAATTAACAAAATAAAGTAAGTCATTGTTGAAGGAATTTAAGTTAATGTTGCATGTGGTTTGAGTTATTTAAAGGGCACACACTATGAAAAAATATTAGAATACCTCAACTTTTTGCCCTGATTCCTTTTTGTCTCACTAGTCACCCCATTCCAGAAGCTTCCATAGATGAGTGATTTTGTTTTCTCTTCAGAATTAGATAAATGGAAATTCTTCAGAAATGTGTTCATAATTTCAAGCAAAGTCAGGGATTGCATTGGCTATGGAATTCAATAGGATTGCCTGATATTTCTTTAGATATGTTTAGATCACTATCACTTAATAAAGTGCCTTGACCACTTGTTCAAAGACAACCTTTAGAAAGGTGTGCACAATTAGGAACTCTCCATATTATTGTGGGAGTATGAATTGCTGCAAACTTTTAGAAAATTTTAGATCACATTTAGAAAATGTGAGAGTATCTATCCTAGCTGCAAATGCCCATTTTAAAAAATCCCTTTATGACATCTCTCCTACAGAAAATAAAAGGCCCAAGATGGAATCATCTGGAATGTTTTTCAGAAAGGAAAGTATTTGAATATACTTTGTTATAGCCATACAACTTAAATAAAGCTATATGCACTGATCTGGACTAATGCCTATGACATATTAACTCTATAAAGCAAGTTGCAAAGTAAAAATATATCAAAGTATAATTTTTGTTAAAATATTTTAAATATGTATTTTTGTTTATACAGGTTTTATAACCATAGTGCTGTGTGTGAATTGATTTCATTGATCTCTTATCATTGTACACTTCAAGGAATGGGGATCACATAGTAATATCGAGCCATGGTCATTATTATTTACTTTCCTTTCTTAAACTTCTATGTTAGTTAACCTATTTCAGTGGTGTTAAATATCTTTTTACTTAAAAATAAGAATAATAAGTTATATATTGGGGAAAATAAAAATTATATCTTGGAGTGACTTTTGTTAGAAGATCTCCTATAATGATTGACTAGAGTTGAAACTATAGAAGAATTATGCCATATAATAAAATGTTACAGTATAGTTTCTGATTTATTAGACTGACTTGTTTAAAAAATGGCAACTTCTAAAGGCTTACTAGTTGATTTCCTCATCTTCCTATTTCCCTAGTTTATTGCTGCTCTTTTTGTTGTATATTATATATACAATAAAAAGATGGATTTTTTTGTTAAATGGATTTTTCCAAAGTTGTTATTTGGGGTCTTGTCCTTTAAATTCAAGCACTTCTGAGAAATAAATAGATTGTATACGAAAACTTCACTAGCAAACTAGTTGTTTTGAACCATTGTACTTTTTTCAAAGCTTGGATTGGCTCCCAAGCTTGACTCACATTTATCCATTTGGTTCTATTTTCATGTGATCTTGGAGATACAGAGCTGATATAGTTCCTGGGCCTTGAAAATGTTTATTTCAAGCCCAGAATTTTTCTAACCTAATGTTTTTCAATTCTGAACCCATCTAGTCTCTCTGCTCTCTCTGCAGTTTCCTAAACCCTACTGTCAGTGTCTAGTGGTTGAAAGAGAAATCCCTTAAGGTACATATCACAAAAAGACTAACCCGAATTTGAGGTAAGAGATGTAGCTAAGACTAAGGGAAAGATAACAAATGAAAGAATTGAGACAGAATGTGGAGAGGTTGCTGAACCAGCAGGGGCAGGGCAGGGTTTTGCCAGGGCATGTTTATGACTCTGATAAATTATATCAAATTAGGCCAATCAATATCACTAGAAGATAAACCAATATTTTAATCCTGATATATTTTAGAGTCCTGCCTAATTTCAAGTGGGTGTTGCTGCATGTGTATCTTCTTTTTCATATTTCAATATAATCACTGAAATCTACTTCACCTACTTGTAATAAGCATGGAATGGAAAGACTAAAATCAGCATCAATAGATAGTTTAGAGAGGCATCTTCTAGTTAAACTATAGTTAAATGATTTTATGACAGACAATGATCCATTCTTTCCTTGTCTTCTAAAGTTCCAGGCAAGAACTTCCTAATCAATGGAAAGCTTTTAGCAGCATCGACATTATTGAAATTTGCCAAACATGAAAGATAAGATATAGGACCCAGACTAATGGAGAACAGGTAAATACTTGTGCCTAATTCTGCTTAATAATAGATCATCTTTTCTGCACCTTTGTAGAGCAGGTCTATCTTGAGAATGTCCTCCAGAGTGTGAAATTGTCCCATGGTGCTGTGGAATAAGTCAAGAATATTTTATGGATATGGTCATCTATCCTGACTGTTCACTTGCTCTGATAAAGTCTGCTCAGTTGAGAAAAATCATCACCATTATTTTATATGAGACTGTATTTAACCAAGTAGATTTAAAACTTACATGCCACTCTTCTTTTCATTTTAAGCAAAAATCTAAATGTGAAATTTTAAGTAGGACTGAGCACATATAAATTTAATTTTAAGAAGCAATTATTTTACATTGTGCCAGAACTTTGATGTTAGGAGAAGACAAGGTACACTGCTTATATCCTCTGCATTTAAGAAACCCACAAGTCATACTTCGAAATTGTTCTTTTGTTTCAGTTTCTAAAATTCCAAACACTTGCATCGTTGATTTGTCACATGAAATGTGTAATTGCAAAAACATTCTGAAAATTAAAATGCTTATATTCTTTTACCCATCCATTACTACTGAGGTGTTAAAATAATTTATTCCATTATATTAACAATTGCTTGATGCATCAAAAGATAATTTGCCATGTAATTTTGTTAAACCTGAAACTGTAGCATATTTTCTTGATAATACCATTAATATATCAAGAGTAAATAAAATGTTTAGTGGTAGGCACATTAATTATCGCCTTCATCTATTGGTGTTTAAAACTTAGAAATAATTAAATGTGCTTTAATAAGATATGGTTTTGAGAAAGCAGGATCATTTATGAATTGCTAGAGGTGCATGGAGCTGCGTTTCCCTTGAGAGTCGGAATTTATGCCTAACACCCCGCTGATTGTTCAGGAGGTAAAGAACCAATAGCAGCATGTACAGAGGTTTAATTTAAAGTGTGTTTCTCACTAGGCTGCTCACAACACTTAATTAAACTCTGCTGTTTTGGCAATGACAAATGCTGTGGTGCAAAAGGAACCAGAGTTGCAGTGACTGAGAAGCTTTTGTAATTTCTTTCATGTGCACTGGCAGCCAGATCCAGGTCACAAAGAAAGTGAGAATAAAAGGAGACAGATTTAAAGTGTTTGGACAAAGTTGTCACTTTTAAGCATTTATTTTAGGTACCCACAAAAGTGCTGCGTTATTTAAAGGATTTAATCATGTTTGTGGAAAATATGGCATGTGACCAGAGACCACAATTTAAAGTTGTTGTGGCTTTGGGAAAAAGCTTCTTTTTCATTAGAGAGTATAAAGCCTGAAATAATAAGTGATTTGAATTTAGATAAATATGTAGTGGAAACATTGCTAGGCAATATTTTTATGATACATTTTATATGTACTTTGCATAAAATGCATAAGTTCATTTCTGGGTACATTTTCAAAATTAAGGAAGTCTATTATATGGAACAAATTTAAAAAGCCAAAATTTTTATATTTATATAAAATTAATTACAAAGTGAAGCATGGACAGCTTCTAAAAATTCTTCCTGTAGAAATACTTAGTTTGAACAGTAGCCTAAAAGTCCCTTTATATGAATCATCATCTTTTATGCCCAGTCACACTTACATAGCACAGTGCTTTTCATAGAGCCATGGCTCCATTTTTGTATCATTCTTATTTCCAAATGAGATAAAAAGTAAAAAGAATAAAAGATTGAAAAAAACACAAACAGTTACCATTTATTGAATGATGTTTACTATGTGTCAGAAACCATTTAAACGCTTTTACATGTGCAAACTCACTTAGTCCCTATGATAATCTATGCATTCAGTACCAGCATAATCACCACTGTACAGATCAAAAGACTGAGGTGCAGAGAAATTAAGAAATTTACACAAGATTACACTTAGTAATCATTTAGAGAGATAGAGCAAAAATTCAAACACAGGTGATCTGTTTCCATAACCCATATCATTAACTAACATACCATACTGATGAATAGAAATATTACAAATTATAAGCAGAGAAATCAAATCAAAGAGAAAGTGACATATACACATTAATTATTTCCTTGCTTATCATTAAAAATCTACGCTCTCTTTGAGAATCATATTGCTGGAAGAAATTCAGATATCCTCCAACTCCTGTCTAGGTGCAAAAAAAGAGGCCCAGAGAAGTTAAGGAAATGCACAATATTGAAGAATTAAGCAGTGGTAGAACTAAAAATAAAACTAAGCTTCCTACTACCAGTCTTTTTGCCTTCCAGAATACCATGCTTCTTTCCTCCTGACTGCTGGCATACCTCATCTCAGAAAGAAATGCTTGTACCAGGTATTACAAATAAGTAATGCTCTATTATTGTTTTCTGTATTAATTAAAATATGACCATATTATTAAAATAAGTATATCAAATTTTTCACTTGATTGAATTTTGTAGTTAATAACTTATACCGACGTGGTGCTCAAAGGGGTTCAAAAATATTTCTTTGAATGGTTCATGGTTTGTCTATTCAACTGGTATCATACTTTCAAATAGACTCATGTCATAGAACTATAGAAAGAACTACAGAGCATGGAGAATATAACTTTCATTATCTAATAGATGAGCATTCCATCATACCTGAAAGCATCCAGGGTATAAAATCTCAAATTTGCACGATAAAGTTTCATTTTCACAAAACTCCAATAAACAATTTTCTAACTTATTTCAGCTCTTGGAACTTGCCATATTGGTTTAGAAAGTTGCCAGAGCTCAATGTTGTGTAGTATCATGAAATCTGCTACAAATTTGAAACAAGTAAAACTTGTTTGAAACCAAATAGCAAGAAAATATTATGGAAGGTGGGGAAAATTAGCTTAGCTCATTTCAGTTTTATATTTGGGACAGTTTTAGAACATGCTATGTCTAAAAGTATAATAGAAGTTGTATAATTAAATCATATCAAATATTAGGTTATTCATGTACACTGTAAACATTGTTGAGGTCTATAATAATGAACTCAATAAGAATTTTATGTCTTTGGACCTTCACGATGGTGGAGGAGTAAGACGTGGAGATCACCTTCCTCCCCACAAATACATCAAAACTACATCTACATGGGGAACAACTCCTACAGAACACCTACTGAACGCTGGCAGAAGACCTCAGACCTCCCAAAAGGCAAGAAACTCCCCACGTACCTGGGTAGGGCAAAAGAAAAAAGAAAAAACAGAGACAAAAGAATAGGGACGGGACCTGCACCAGTGGGAGGGAGCTGTGAAGGAGGACAGGTTTCCACATACTAGAAGCCCCTTCGCGGGCGGAGACTGCAGGTGGCGGAGGGGGGGAGCTTCAGAGCCACGGAAGAGAGCGCAGCAACAGGCGTGCGGAGGGCAAAGAGGAGAGATTCCCGCATGGAGGATCGGTGCCGATCAGCACTCACCAGCCCGAGAGGCTTGTCTGCTCACCCGCCGGGACGAGCGGGGGCTGGGACCTGAGGCTCGGGCTTCGGTTGGAGGCCGGGAGAGGACTGGGGTTGGCTGCGTGAACACAGCCTGAAGGGGGCTAGTGCGCCACAGCTAGCCGGGAGGGAGTCCAGGAAAAAGTCTGGACCTGCCTAAGAGGCAAAAGACTGTTGTTTCAGGGTGCATGAGGAGAGGGGATTCAGAGCATGGCCTAAACAAGCTCCAGTGATGGGCGCGAGCCACAGCTATCAACGCGAACACCAGAGACGGGCATGAAATGCTAAGGCGGCTGCTGCAGCCACCAGGAAGCCTGTGTGCAAGCACACGTCACTATCCACATCTGCCCTCCAAGAGCCTGTGCAGCCTGCCACTTACAGGGTCCACCTGAATAGACAATGAATCATCAAAAAACTAAGGCTGTGGACTTTGGGAGCAACTGTAGACTTGGCGTTTACTGTATGAGACTGACTAGTTTCTAATTTTTATATTTTACTTAGTATAATTTTCATTGGTGAATTTGTTTATTGGTTTGGTTGCTTCTTTTTTTAATTACTTTTATATTTTAATAATATATTTTTATTTTTTATTATAATAACTTTATTTTATTTTTTTTGTTTCTTTATTTTCTTCCCTTTTCTTCTGAGCCGTGTGGCTGACAGGGTCTTGGTGCTCCGGCCAGGTGTCAGGCCTGAGCCTTTGAGGTAGGAGACTGGAGTTCAGGACATCGGACCAGCAGAGGCCTCCGGGCTCCACATAATATCAATCGGTGAGAGCTCTCTCAGAGATCTCCATCTCAACACTAAGACCCAGCTCCACTCAACGACCAGCAAGCTACAGTGCTGGACACCCCATGCCAAACAACTATTAAGACAGGAACATAAACCCACCCATTAGCAAAGAGACTGCGTAAAGTCATAATTAAGTTCACAGAAACCCTCAAACACACCACTGGATGTGGTCCTGCCCACCAGAAAGACAAGATCCAGCCTCAATCACCAGAACACAGGCACCAGTCCCCTCCACCAGGAAGCCTATACAACCCACTGAACCAACCTTACCCACTGGGGGCAGACACCAAAAACAACAGGAACTACAAATCTGCAGGCTGCAAAAAGGAGACCCCAAACACAGTAAGTTAAGCAAAATGAGAAGACAGAGAAACACACAGCAGATGAAGGAGCAAGGCAAAAACCCACCAGACAAAACAAATGAAGAGGAAATAGGCAATCTACCTGAAAAAGAATTAGAATGATGATAGTAAAGATGATCCAAAATCTTGCAAACAAAATGGAGAAAATACAAAAAAAAAAAAAAAAATGTTTAACAAGGACCTAGAAGAACTACAGAGCAAACAATGATGAACAACACAATAAATGAAATTAAAAATTCTCAAGAAGGAATTAACAGCAGAATAACTGAAGCAGAAGAAAGGATAAGTGACCTGGAAGATAAAATACTGGAAATAACTACACAGAGCAGAATAAAGAAAAAAGAATGGAAAGAATTGAGGAGAGTCTCAAGAGACCTCAGGGACAAAATTAAATGTACCAACATTCTAATTATAGGGGCCCCAGAAAAAGAAGAGAAAAAGAAAGGGTCTGAGAAAATATTTGAAGAGATTATAGTTGAAAACTTCCCTAATATGGGAAAGGAAATATTTAATCAAGTCCGGGAAGCACAGAGAGTCCCATACAGGATAAATCCAAGGAGAAACATGTCAAGACACATATTAATCAAACTATTAAAAATTAAATACAAAGGAAAAGTATTAAAAACAGCAAGGGAAAAACAACAAATAACACACAAGGGAACCTCCATAAGGTTAACAGCTGATCTTTCAGCAGAAACTCTGCAAGCCAGAAGGGAGTGGCAGGACATATTTAAAGTGATGAAAGGGAAAAACCTACAACCAAGATTACTCTAGCCAGCAAGGATTCTTTCAGATTTGATGGAGAAATTAAAACCTTTACAGACAAGCAAAAGCTAAGAGAATTCCACACCACCAAACCAGCTTTACAACAAATGCTAAAGGAACTTCTCTAGGCAGGAAACACAAGAGAAGGAAAAGACTTACAAAACAATCCCAAAACAATTAAGAAAATGGTAATAGGAACCTATATATTGATAATTACCTTAAATGTAAATGGATTAAATGCTCCAACAAAAAGACATAGACAGGCTGAATGGATACATAAACAAGACCCATATATGTTCTGTCTACAAGAGACCCACTTCAGACATAGGGACACATACAGGCTGAAAGCGAGGGGATGGAAAAAGATATTCCATGCAAACGTAAATCAAAAGAAAGCTGGAGTAGCCGTTCCCATATCAGACAAAACAGACTTTAAAATAAAGAGTATCACAAGAGACAAAGAAGGACACTGTATAATGATCAAGGGATCAGTCCAAGGAAGATATAACAATTGTAAATATGCACCCAATATAAAGCACCTCAATACATAAGGCAAATGGTAACAGCCATAAAAGGGGAAACTGACAGTAACACAATCATAGTAGGGGACTTTAACACCCCACTTTCACCAATAGACAGATCACCCAAAATGAAAATAAATAAGGAAACACAAGCTTTAAATAACACATTAAACAAGACGGACTTGATTGATATTTATAGGACATTCCATCCAAAAACAACAGAATTCGCTTTCTTCTTAAGTGCTCATGGAGCATTCTCCAGGATAGATCATATTTTGGGTCACAAATCTAGCCTTGGTAAATTTAAGAAAATTGAATTTGTATCAAGTATCTTTTCTGACCACAATGCTATGAGACGTGATATCAATTACAGGAAAAAAAAAACTGTGAAAATACAAGCACATGGAGGATAGACAACACAATACTAAATAACCAAGAGATCACTGAAGAAATCAAAGAGGAAATGAAAAAATACCTAGAAACAAATGACAATGGAATCATGATGACCTAAAACCTATGGGATGCAGCAAAAACAGTTCTAAGAGGGAAGTTTATAGCAATACAATCCTACCTCAAGAAACAAGAAACATCTCAAATAAACAACCTAAACTCACAACTAAACCAATTAGAGAAAGAAGAACAAAAAACCCCCCAAATTTAGCAGCAGGAAAGAAATCATAAACATCAGATCAGAAATAAATGAAAATGAAATGAAGGAAACAAGATGAGAAATCAATAAAACTAAAAGCTGGTTCTTTGAGAAGGTAAACAAAATTGATAAACTGTTAGCCAGACTCAGAAAGAAAAAAAAAAAAGGGAGAAGACTCAAATCAACAGAATTAGAAATGAAGAAGGAGAAGTAACAACTGACACTGCAGAAATAAAAATGATCATGAGAGATTACTACAAGCAACTATATGCCATAAAATGGACGACCTAAAAGAAATGGACAAGTTATTAGAAAAGCACAACCTTCCAAGACTGAATCAGGAAGAAATAGAAAATATAAACAGACCAATCACAAGCACTGAAATTGAAACTGTGATTTAAAATTTTACAACAAAAAAAGCCTAGGAGCAGATGGCTTCACAGGCGAATTCTATCAAACATTTAGAGAAGAGCTAACACCTATCCTTCTCAAACTTTTCCAAAATATAGCAGAGGGAGGAACACTCCCAAACTCATTCTATGAGACCACCATCACCCTGATACCAAAACCAGACAAAAATGTCACAAAAAAAGAAAACTGCAGGCCAATATCACTGATGAACATAGATGCAAAAATCCTTACCAAAATACTAGTAAATAGAATCCAACAGCACATTAAAAGGATCATACACCATGATCAAGTGGGATTTATCCCAGGGATGCAAGGATTCTTCAACATACACAAATCAATCAATGTCATTCACCATATTAACAAATTGAAGGATAAAAACCATATGATCATCTCACTAGATGAAGAAAAAGCTTTTGACAAAATTCAACACCCATTTATGATGAAAACCCTCCAGAAAGTAAGCATAGAGGGAACTTACCTCAACATAATAAAGGCCATATATGACAAACCCACAGCCAACATCATTCTCAGTGGTGAAAACTGAAACCATTTCTTCAAAGATCAGAAGCAAGACAAGGTTGCCCACTCTCACCACTATTATTCAACATATTTTTGGAAGTTTTAACCACAGCAATCAGAGAAGAAAAAGAAATAAAAGGAAGCCAAATCGTAAAAGAAATAACGTTGTCACTGTTTGCAAATGACATGATACTATACATAGAGAATCCTAAAGATTCTACCAGGAAACTACTAGAGTTAATCAATCAATTTGGTAAAGTAGCAGGATACAGAATGAATGCACAGAAATCTCTTGCATTCCTATACACTAATGATGAAAAATCTGAAAGAGAAATTATGGAAACACTCCCATTTACCACTGCAACAAAATGAATAAAATACCTAGGATTAAACCTACTTAAGGACAGAAAAGACCTGTATGCAGAAAACTATAAGACACTGATGAAAGAAATTGAAGATGATACAAACAAATGGAGAGATATACATTGTGCTTGGATCAGAAGAATCAACATTGTGAAAATGACTCTACTACCCAAAGCAATCTACAGATTCAGTGCAATCCCTATCAAACTACCAATGGCATTTTTCACAGAACTAGAACAAAAAAGTTCACAATTTGTATGGAAACACAAAAGACCCTGAATAACCAAAGCAATCTTGAGAAAGAAAAACAGAACTGAAGTAAACAGACTCCCAGACTTCAGACAATACTACAAAGCTACAGTAATGAAGACAGTATGGTACTGGCACAAAAAGAGAAATATAGATCAATGGAACAGGATAGGAAGCCCAGAGATAAACCCACGCACATGTGGTCACCTTATTTTTGATAAAGGAGGCAAGAATATACAATGGAGAAAAGACAGTCTCTTCAGTAAGTGGTGCTGGGAAAACTGGACAGCCACATGTAAAAGAATGAAATTGGAACACTCCTTAACACCATACACAAAAATAAACCCAAAATGAATTAAAGACTTAATCGTAAGGCCAGACACTATAAAAGTCTTAGAGGAAAACATAGGCAGAATACTCCATGACATAAATCACAGCAAGATCCTTCTTGACCCACCTCCTAGAGGAATGGAAGTAAAAACAAAAATAAACAAATGGGACCTAATGAAACTTTAAAGCTTTTGCACAGCAAAGGGAACCATAAGCAAGATGAAGACAACTCTCAAAATAGGAGAAAATATTTGCAAACGAAGCAACTGACAAAGGATTAATCTCCAAAATATACAAGCAGCTCATTCAGCTCAATATCAAGAAAACAAACAATCCCCAAAAGGGTGGAAGACCTAAATAGACATTTCTCCAAAGAAGATATACAGGTTGCCAACAAATATGAAAGAATGCTCAACATCACTAATCATTAGAGAAATGCAAATCAAAATTACAATGAGGTATCATCTCACACCAGTCAGAATGGCCATTATCAAAAAATCTACAAATACGTGTTGGAAAGGTTTGGAGAAAAGGGAACCCTCTTGCACTGTTGGTGGGAATGTCAATTGATACAGCCACTATGAATAACAGTATGGAGGCTCCTTAAAATCTAAAAATATAACTACCATACAACCCTGCAAACCCACTATTGGGCATATACCCTGAGAAAACCATAATTCAAAAACAGTCATGTACCACAGTGTTCATTGCAGCACTATTTACAATAGCCAGGACATGGAAGCAAGCTAAGTGTCCATCGGCTGATTAATGGATAAAATAGAAGTGGCACATATACAAAATGGAGTATTACTGAGGCATAGAAAGAAATGAAATTGAGTTATTTGTAGTGAGGTGGATGGACCTAGAGTCTGTCATACAGAGTGAAGTAAGTCAGAAAGAGAAAAACAAATGCCATATGCTAACACATATATATGGAATCTAAAACAAAACAAAACAAAAAATGGTTCTGATGAACCTAGGGGCAGGAGAGGAATAAAGATGCAGATGTAGAGAATGGATTTAGGACAAAGGGAGGGGGAAGGGTAAGCTGGAACGAAGTGAGAGAGTGGCATGGGCTTATGTATACTACCAAATGTAAAATAGATAGCGAGTGGGAAGCAGTGGCATAGCACAGGGAGATCAGCTAGGTGCTTTGTGACCACCTAGAGTGGCGGGATAGGGAGGGTGGTAGGGAGACACAAGAGCGACAAGATATGGGGATATATGTATATGTATAGCTGATTCACTTTGTTATAAAGCAGAAACTAACACACCATTGTAAAGCAATTATACTCCAATAAATATATTTTAAAAATAATCATAATTTTATGTCTTTGATTTTTAACAATGCAGGGACAAGTATCACACTCAACGAGAGAGGGAGTCATAATTCTCTTTCTTATTGGAATACATTGCATAATCAACTTGACAGTTTATAAGACACGATCCACCAGAAGCACCACATTTGAAAAGCTGTGCTGGGGCATGTGAAATGGAGGAAAGTAACATCTAAAGCTTTAATCCCATTCATTGGCAGGGAAGACTTAGTTTTTGGAGGGCTACCAACAGCCATGAATTTTGTTTTCCTCTTCTTCACATTTAGGCAACTTTACATTTAACAGAATTCACACTTTCATTCTTAAGGTCCTAGTTGATCATTTTGATCAAGTGATTTTAGCTTCCACAGTAGACTTCTCAAAACTTTGTATCATATCTAGATTATTTTCAATTTTTGAAAATCATTTACAACTGCATTGAAAATTCATTTTCTCAATTGTAAACAGTATGTTATTACTCGGGTGAAATCTTTCATTTTGGCTTAAATGCACCTTCTTATAAATGCATCCTTGGACTATCCTATCAAAATTATGCTCTTTACCTTTTTTATTCTTTACTGCCAAGCTCAGTTGCCTTCAAAGCACTTGTCCAATTTTGAAATTTCTTAATATACATACATGTCTCTTTATTTTTATTTCTATAGCCCTTTCTAAATAATAAACCTAGGGCAGGGACAAAAATATTATTCCTGTTTCAATCCTTAGCATCGATAAAATCCTTGTCATTTAAGCTGCTCAGTAAATTTTTACTGAAAGAATTAATAAATAATGAATGTACAAAAAAAGTTGTTCAATTATCTATAGATTCACTATTGTTTCTTTCTATATATTCTTTATTTCTTATTCGCTACTACTCTGTAAGGTCCTTTTCCTGGTTCTTTACTCGGGAGATTTGACCTGGTAGGCAAAAGTTCACTGTTTTACCTAGAACAGAGAAAACAATTTGAAGGCTCCCATAAACTCTTGGATTACAAAGCACAGGCTTTCTGAAGTTTAATAGATATTTATCTACAACAAGAAGCACATAGTCAAGGAGAGATAGGATTTCATAGATGCGAGTGGCTGGTGTGACTGAGTATCAATGTTCTTGTGTTCAGTTTGCTTTCTAAGTAGCTGTGTAATATTGGGCATATCACTCCACCCTCTCTGAAATCTGTATTATTACATGTAATATGTGGGGATAATTCTGTCATATTAGAGACAGAATTATCTGTCTCTAATATGACAGAATTATGGTGAAGAATCAATTGAGCTAACATATTTGAAAGAGCTATGACAAGTTAAATAATTATACAAATTAAAGTGACAGTAATATTAATGACCAGTATGTTGAAAGTGTATGATATTCGTTTTTTAATATAACAAGCCATCATTTCTTTGATTTTTGTTTTAGTTTTTTTCTATCTTCAGTAGCAGTAATTTAACTTTGTTCAAACATTCCAAGCAATTGTTCTATCTCCTCTGTAACGTATTCGAGTAAATGCAGGAGTACACTATAGTGAGGTATAGTGATAGTTACAGTTTATTATTCCTAACATTTGTTAAAATAGACCGTTTTTCTTTGGCCTTCCTGCATTTTCACTCCCTTCGATCTTCCTAAAAGCTGAATGGCTTCTGAGAAGTCAAAGCTGCTCCCTCTCCTGTATTCTCACGATGTCCTTTGCAATGTTTTAAATGGACTTAAGCTGTAAAAGGGCTTAGTAAATTTCACCTCTCTAGACACTCAACTCTCTTTGCTCACATCCCATCACCTAACATGTAGTGGTTACAGATTGTACTTGAGTGGTTAAGGCTGAACCTCACGTCCCAACATTTAGAGAAGCAATTCAAAGCAGATAGTGAGCAATTCAGCCAGGGCCTATTTACCCTAGTCATTTATTTTAAAACCCTAACACTAAAACCAGACCATTTTAAATGGTAGATAAAAGGCAGTGAAATTGATGAATGCCTTTTGGCAAGTACAGTTGAGTTTCCAAGGGGTTTTATACATTATTGACACTGTCAGTGATTTCGGTGATTGTGGCTACAGCTGGGATGTTATTATTACCATGTTGCAATACTTCTGTTGGGAGGCTATTCCGTGGTCACAGCTGGAAGTGTTAGTGGCATTTGATGTTCATGACCTGCAGTAATTGTACTATTTTATAAGAGGAGTTCACAAAATCCACAGTCAAGAATTAAGCTGTGCCCGACCAAGTGACTTACGCTAGTAGGCAAAAGAATGAACAGGAGTGGCCTCAGTCAGAATTCAATAGTTGCCACGAGAGACTGAGCAGGTCGTTGTGAGGGTAATGTTACCTCACAATGGCACCAATCTACACAGAAGTCTGGGGGTTGCTGTGTTGGCACTGATACATTTCCTTCAAGGCTGTCTTTGGGGTAGGAATTTTTTATGCCTTTAAGGCCAAGTGAATTCTATTCCACAAATGTATTGTGTGATGAATAACCCTTTTACTCTCTCTAAATTTATTTTGTTCAGATTATAAAAGTAATATATGATCATTATGGGTAATCTGAACAATACAGCAAAGGATAAAGAATAAATTTGAAATTGCATTTAATCTCATCACTCAGAGGCAACCACTTTTAATATTTCTTTGGACGTCTTTTCACATATACATACATATATAAGTTTTAAAAATTGAATTAATGTTGTATACATAATTTTTAAAATTCTTCCTTTACACACTTAAGACTAGGACTTAAGTAATGAACTGCTTCATATAAAAATAGGAATCAGTGACATTCTTTTAAAATTCTGAAATAAAGAAGAATAAGTTAATTTATTACAAAAACATTCATCAGGCTTTTGACAAAAACAGTCTGTAAAATATGTTTCCTTTGGTGTGTTGCCTTACAATGGCAAGGATCACACCTAGGTAGATCAAGCAGTTGCCTACCTTACATAGGACAACGGGGCATTGAGAGACAGCTGTAATATTCTTGCCTCCACAATACTTTCCTTTTTGACCATTTCTAGTTATCTAAATTCAATCCTGAGGCATCAGTCTTTTAGAGCACAACAGTGTAGGCAGAAACCCTTTGTTGAAAAGCAACCGTTTTTAGTGGGGCAGGGCAAGTATTATATTATAGGTTACTGCCACTGGCTATTTGTCCAATGGCTTCTGAGATTTTGGAAAGCAGAGAGCAGAAAACTGAGGAAAAGGAACTCAGGCAGGCAGTTGGTGATGAGGGAAATGAGGAATATGACTGGTGCATAGGCTGCAATTTATATGTGTGTATAGATGTGTTACCAAAGTCATAGGATTGTCCAGGTCATCAGCTAAGTGTTGGATTCCATGTCTACCTGTATGTATGTATATATATATATATATATATATATATATATATATATATATATATATATATATACTAGCACAACAAACACACATTAGAGTGTTGTAGCCCAGCATAAGACAGAAGGTACACATGCCTACCTCCTTGTTCAGAATAATAGTTATCTTCTCAGAGTAATATAAGCATTATCATTGAATCTTCCCTCACTCTCACACCTACTATTTGAAATACATTGCCATGATTTGTTAATTTTACCTAAGTAATGATCCCTTCTTACTAATTACTAGGGCCTTATCATCTCTCACGTGGCCTGTTAGAATAGGCCCCTCTTTAGTATCCCTCCCTCTAATATTTCCTCTATTAAATATTTCTACACATAATAATGCATTAATATTCTCAACAAACTGTTTAATCTAGTCTGCTGATCAAAGCTGGCAGTAGCTCTTCATTGCTAATAATAATAATACCAAAGAACTTAACTTAATAAGTAAGATCCTGAACTTCCCTGGTGGCGCAGTAGTTAAGAATCCACCTGCCAATGCAGGGGACACAGGTTCGAGCCCTGGTCCAGGAAGATCCCACATGCTGCGGAGCAACTAAGCATGCAAGTCACAGCTACTGAGCCTGCATGCCACAACTACTGAAGCTTACGTGCCTAGAGCCCATGCTTCTCATTGAGAGTAGCCACTGCAATGAGAAGCCCGTGCACAGCAATGAAAAGCAGCCCCTGCTTGCCGCTGCTAAAGCCTGCACACAGCAGTGAAGACCAGCGCAGCCATAAATAAATAAATAAATTTATTAAGAAAGGTTTTTTTTTAAATAAATAAGATGCTCTACAATATAACTCAAATCTCTCTTCCCAGACTTAATCTCTAATTACTTTATGGCATCCTCTACTTCTGTTTACTTGGTCTAACTTCTGTATCTTGTACTTTCACTCCTCTGTAACTTAGCACACATTGATCCTACTTTTTTTACTCCTCTCACCATTATTGTTTGTTAAAAGTATTTCTACATTAAAAGTGCAAATTAAATCATTTATTTTCTGAAGTAAGTCAAAAAAAGAAAGGCAAATACCATATGATATCACTTATATGTGGAATCTAAAATATGACACAAATTAACTTATCTATGAAACAGAAACAAACTCCCTGACACAGAGAACAGACTTTGTGGTTGGCAAGGGGGAGGGGGGTGTGGGGGAGGGATGGATTGGATGTTTGGGATTAGCAGATGCAAACTAGTATATATAGAATGGATAAACAGCAAGGTCCTACTGTATAGCACAAGGAACTATATTCAATATCCTGTAATAAACCATAATGGAAAATAATATGAAAAAGAATGTATATATATATATATATATATATATATATATATATATATACACACATATATGTATGTATAATTGAATCACTTTGCTGTACCGCATTTATTAACACAACATTGTAAATCTATTTGTAATTAGTTACTATTTGTAATCTAACATTGTAAAACTATACTTCAATAAAATACATTTTTAAAAAAGTGAAACCAAAAAAAAAAAGTTTTATATTTTAGCTCTTACATTGAGGTCTTTGACACATTTTGAATTAATGTTTGTATATGGTGTGAGATCTTTGTCTGATTCATTCTTTCTTTTATGAATATCATAAAGAAAATATTATTCTTTCTCCACTGAATTATCTTGTTACCCTTGTTGAAAATAGATTAACCAGTATAGTGGGTTTCTTTCTGGACTCTCAATTCAGTTCTATTGATCTATAAATTGATCCTCATGCTAGTATTAATATAGCTTTGTATTCTAACCTGCATCATAAAAACAAAGCCATTGTCCTTCTTCAATTCTCAGACTTCAGCCAGTTTACAGACCCAGAACTCTTTGGGTGAAGGGGAGGCCAGTTCCCCTTGATGAAGTACCCCAGTAGAGTACTGAAAATTTATGCGGTTAATCTTTCTCCCAGACTTTCCCAAAGATAACACCTACCTTATGCCAGGGTGACTGTACAGTGCGGAAAGCAAATAATCAGAACTTTCAGAGACTATCAAACACTACTCTGAAATGACACTAATTCCTGGAAAACCAAAACATCACTGTGAGCCTCCAGTCAGAGTTGCAGCTTACAGAGGTCAGGCAATCAATGGAGTTTTAGCTATGTCCTTCTTTCTGGTCTGTGGCCAATGGTTTGGCTATACAGTCAGGGACTTGGAAGGCACATGACTTGAAAATTGATGATACTTTCTTACTGTGATCCTGCCATTTTTCTAAAGCAAATGCATCTTGGGTTGTTGTAAGTCTGATTAATTTCCAGAGTTCTGCAAAAGTTGGTTTCTGCTAGTGTTCTCATTGCTCTTATGGGAGAGGACTTTCAGAGGTACTTATCATGGCATTCTTTCTGATGCCTTGAACCTACCATTTCTAATACTGAAATTATACATATGTTAATTAGATACAAATTAATTAATTTTTAAGAATGGGGAACTAGAAGCAGAGAAAGACCATGGAAACTATAGGCAAAAGAGAAAAGTTGCGAAGTGTGTATGAAAGCATGAGCTCTTTATGAGTACATGTAATAGGGGAGTTGGGTAAATTAGAGTTTAGCCAACATTTTTTATACTATATTATATAAATGTAATTAAAGGTTAACTCTTTCTGGCTGTGAAATATATCAATAACCTTAGAGTTACACTTTATATTATGAGATGAGCCTGTGTTCTATATTCTATTTAAAAAGTGGAGGGAGAGGTAAAAAGTCATTTGAAACTAAAATGTAAGCCTTTGTAAGCTATCCAGAAAACTGAGGTATGGGTGACTAGATACGAGTAAACTCTAAATAAAAGTTGCCTATTTAAGCACTCATAGGGAAGTGTTTGATATGAATGTGTAAAGTTTATAGTCAAAAATATTTGCATCATAGAATATTTCTGAGTAAAACAATTGTCAGCATATAATCCTGTTAAGAATATTACAGAAGAATTTTAATTATTGTGACAAAAAATCCATAGTAATATAATTCATTAAAGTACAGAATCAATCAAATAAAGGAAGTATTCTAATTTTCATAGTTGGATATAAATTAAAGATTTCATGTAATAGAACTCAATTTCTTTTAAAAATTATTTTGGAGAAGTAGTTTGAATTCTTTGGAAGATTTGTGAGTGTACATATTCTCTCTCTCACTCTCTCTCACTCTCCCTTTCTTGCTACTAATATATTATATTTAGTCCATAATTTGAATATAATGATATTGAACCTAGTAATTATGTAAGGAATATGTATTTGAAAAAAGTGTTTTGTTCAATTCTGATGTTATTACTCTATTTGGGGTTGGTTTCCCATTTTACGTTTAGTGGTAATAATACAGGAAAACATCATTCAGGTGGCCCGTTGGCTCTTCTAAGATTTTAGGGAGCAAATAATCCCACAAACAACTCTGTAGGAGCTGTGTGAGGCAAATTTACTGCCTAATAAAGAGGTAGGCAGCTAGAGTGTTTTGAGTGCCTACTACATGAGAGCGCGGCACTTTTCCTGTTTTCCAATATTAAAGTCATCAAGGAACTTTTTCTTGCGCTTTTCTATATAATCTCAGGTCTGAATTCTCCTCTTTTCACTTCATTTCTCTCACCTGTGTATTAGTCAAAGAAATATGCTTTCTAACTACTTCAGCCAGCACTGTCAATCTGGTGCACTGCTTCAGCCAATAAATACAGATGATAGAGAACACAGTTATTTGAGACAAGTACAAAATGTACTTTGCTGATTATATTTTTTCCCTCCTTTTCTACTCTTCCTTTAAGAGACTGATTTCTCTGTCTCTTTTTTCCTTGTCCTCTCTTTCTCTTTTGTCATTTTTCCTTTCTTTCCTTCTTTCCTCTCTTTCTTCCTTCCTTCCATCCGTGTTCAGTGTGTTTGTTGTGTGTTTCTGTGTTTGCATGTGTGTATATTAACATTCTCTTTAATTTTCACCTTTCTGTTTTCTTAGAGGACCCAGTAGGATATGTGAGATTTTTTTTTTTTTCTTTCTCTGCATTATTATCACAAAACGCTAAAATAGAGAGCAAACCAAGAAGGCCTCCAGAACTACGGAAGCTGATCTTTAGAGAATTTTTCTCGTGGAGCACTAGAGGTGAGTGAATGGAAGCAAATTACTTTCTTCCTCTTCTCTTTCCACTTTAATCTTGGTCAACCTTAAATACACACAGAGCTTAAGTTTAAAAGCCCAGCGTCTCCATCCAATTAGTGTTTCTGTGAGAGAGATTTACCGATGCCTCAAAGTCCCTTTATGATGATCTCAGGGTTATCTAAAAATCCAAAAGATTCTGATGTCGTGCTTTTTCAGGAAGTAATGAAAAGTATCTTGTGCTGATTGGAATATGTGCACAGAAGGGAGAGAGGGTTAAGCCCTTTGGGGCAGAGCAAAGGATGAGATTACCTGAACTCTGCTTCTCTCCGGTGGCTACAGGGGCAGTTGTTTTCAACAGAGCTCACAAAACAGACTACAGAATAAGACTATACCTTTAAAAATTATTGCAAAGGTCCATCCAAATCCCACAATGAAGTGTGCGTCTGAGCCACTTCTACTCAGATTTTTAGCCCAGAAGATGCCGCTAAGCTTTCAGTGAGAAATGAAATATTTTATTTATATTTAGATAGCATGAATGCTTAAAATACATCAGGAAGTATGATCAACATTCACAACTGATTAATTTGCCATTACTGTTTTTTATTTAAAAAATTTTGAAGTCATTTTATTTTAAACATTCTTCAAAATTTGTAGAAACAAAACATTTACCAAAACATTTATCCAGAGTCATAAAACCAATCTAGAATTTTGGTTAATTTTCTTCCAAAATTATATCCTATATATTTATATTTAACTTTTTCTTTATTGGATTTATCCATAATGCAGAATTATACCTACTTATTGTATAATAAATGAAATAATACAGGGTGAAGGTGTATAAAGACAAAGCTAAACATGTTCTCCGACCTCCCCTGTGCTTCTCCAGTCTCACCACTGAGTAACCAACATCAAAAATGTCTCACGTATTCTTCAACACATGTTTTTATACAAATATACATTGTGCTTATGTTTCCTGATATAATCATACTACACCCAGCAACTGCAACTTTCTAATTTCACTTAAGGTAACGTAATCCTCCAAGTCAGTACACATAATTCTAACTATGTCATATTATACTCCTTTATATATATGTGCACACATAGACATATATTTAAACAAACCAGAAGAGGATGTATCATGTGACTTTGTTTTTAAGGACTTTTTTCTTTTGCTTCTCATTCTCCTTCTACCTCCTCTGCATTTCTACCGTTTTTGCCTACCTCCCAGATATATAGAAGCAAAGTGGTAATAACCCTTGAATGTGGTGGTATCACATAACCCATGGTTGATTGAAATGTACAGCAGGTTTTAGGTGAGGCTTTGGCACTAATAGTCTGAATACCAAGAATGCTCTACTTTAATGACCCAGGAAAGTAAAGAGGATTAATGAACGTGACAATTATCTCATACATATGCTGGGACAATAAGATCCTCCCATGAATTCTACAAGCATTTGAGTTGAATACATATTAAGACTCAAAACGAAGAAAACCACTGGCATTTTTGAGCCTGACTGAAAGATAGTCCCTAGAAACAACTAAACTTGCATATAAGACTTTGCGTAAGGATTAGGAATGGGACCAGGGCAGAGAAACAGTAGAACTTTTCATTTTATGTGGCTGGTCCACAATCTTCCCACCAGTGTGACTCTATTGCTTCCTTCTGATCTAGAAATTTTCTTTGCAGAGCTAAGGACATTGCCAACTTTAGGCTAAGGTACATAAACCAAGGTTACTCTGAAATAAAAGTAGAGCAGAGAGTGAGAGTAATAATATAAAAAATTCTTGTGTTTTCCACCTCAAACTAGGTAAAATTCAGTCCTCATTAACATAGATTTCCATTTAATCCAGAAGAAATGAAATAACAAGAGCTTATTTAAACAGTTTAGCCATAAGTTTCTAGGTCATAAAAGCACATACTATATAACAATGGACACATTATCTCAGGTTCATACGGTGTTAGGTTAAGATAGGGAAGAAGCAAAACAACTTGTGGCACAAGAGTAGAAGAAATATTTGGATATAGGTAGAAGAACTATTTGAATCTATGTTAAAGATTTACATGGATTTCTCCTTGGTCTTCACAGATGCAGAGAGACACTAATTAGTCTAGGATTTTGTTGTTTTTGTTCTTTTTTATGATAGATTTACCTGGGTTTGGAGTATTGGTCTCACAATTATTTTTTTCCATTCTTGCAAGTTTAGGAGAGTAAATGCTGATATAATTGTTTATGTTCAATCTTCAATTTCTTTACTGAGGTGAAAAGAACTCAACAAATACTCATGTTCTTAATATTTCCTATATCTTTTACTTTCTGTCCATTCTCTTGGACAATTTCTTTTTCTTATGAAAAATTTAGCAAATGTTTGAAGAAACATGTGTTGTATTTTTCACTCCTTTACCTGTATGTATTATGCTTGCTGAATAATTTAAAGGTAAAATCAAAACTTATAACCATCAATGGTAAAATACAGCTGAATTGTGCTTAGTTTTACTTTGAACAAAGTAATAAATTATGGCTAAAAAAGGGGCAAAATTTAACTATGACAACTTAAACAAAATTCCACATTAGGCATGGCTAAGTAGATTAAGACAAGTGATTATGATTTTAGTATCTTTCTGATTAGAAATACTTGTGATATAGCCTTAGGAAATTAATTTACCAGAGCTTTACATTATTTGTGGGTTTTTTCCTCCTAAAACCAACCACCAAATGTCCTTTAAATATTATTAATGAAAGAACTTGCGTTAAGTCATATATAATAGCCTTTAATATATCCTATTTTAGTCAATTCTTAATTTTCTCAACCATAAAGAGAAGTTATGTTTCTAGATTGTCTCTTAGGTTCTTCCTAAAATCAAAGTATTACATCTCATTTTTAATCTTTAGACAAATTCTGTTGCTTCTATTTCCATAATGCCTTGACTCATTTCTATAACCCTGTGCATTTTCTTAAGTTTGGGACTCTTACCTGTATTTTTCAATAAATATTATTATAACTTATTTCCCTCTCTCCAGTAAGCCCTCATTGTACCATCTATTTCTAACACATTTTTGTTTTTAATACAAAAATTTGATAATATCAATGTTAGTCATTTCTTTAAACATTAACAGTGAAGTTCACCAGTTTAATTTAATTTTATCTTGTAGGGAAATGACTACAATTCATGCAACCCTTTTAGGATTCTATAATTTCTATAAGCAGAAATGGTAATGGTTAAAACATTCTTGGATAGAAAAAGTTGTAAACTTCCAATTATATAGTCTAGGTGTTGATAACCAATATTCCTTGTAAATTTGGATTTACTGGAACAAAATCAATACCTAATTTTGATTAATAACTCTGGCTAATATGAGGTTTCTGTTTTGTGTCTTTCAAAGCTTAATGCAATAAATTTTCTGCTTTGATGTTCTTTGACATTTTGCAAATTAAATGGAGCCTTAAATATGATCCTCTTCAGTACAAAAGTGGACAGAATCCTTTGTGACTACTTTATTAACTTCTGTCAGGGCACTAAAATCATGATCCCACAAGACAACTGTTCATTTGACAGATGATGATTCTTGTTATTATATTTAAGATCCATAGTGCTTTAAACTTTGTTTCATGGAATGGTGAATAAGCACACATAAATTAAGCCTCAGTCAGAGATTTTAAATGGAGGAAGAATAAAGCTTATTATGATACTATCCTTTTATTAAAATTGTGCAGCCACTACTTTAAACCAGTTAGAATTGTACTTTCAAAGTGCGATCTTTCTATGATTCTGACATCCACAAATAATAATAATGATAATATAATAATAGTAGTAACAATAATAACAAAATAGTCATAATGATGCAGTACTTACTAAGTGCTACATACTATTCTGAGTGATTTACATGCATTAACTAGTTTAAACCTTACCAAAACCCTAAACATTAGGTACTATTATTAGTCCCTGTTGCAGCTGTGGGAAATGAGGGGCAACTTTATCAAGTAATATTTCCCCAAATCACAGAGCTAGTGAATGGTGGAACTATGTTTTGAAACCAAACGATCTAGCTACAGAATCCATGATCTTGATCGGTATGACATACCTTCTTGTAATTCAACTTTTAAGATCATACTGTGCGAAAGGAGTTAAGCAAGACAATTGGGGATTGTAAGAATCCTACAACATGTTCTCTTAGTTTTAAAAACTGAAATCGAGTTTATGAAACGCCAGAATATCTGGCCATATAAATGAGACTAAAAGGTAAAAAGTAGCTCTCCAAGAGTGTTGTGTGGGCTTCCCTGGTGGCGCAGTGGTTGAGAGTCCGCCTGCCGATGCAGAGGACACGGGTTTGTGCCCTGGTCCGGGAAGATCCCACATACCGCGGAGCAGCTGGGCCCATGAGCCATGGCCACTGAGCCTGCGCATCCAGAGCCTGTGCTCCGCAATGGGAGAGGCCACAACAGTGAGAGGCCCGCGTACAGGGAAAAAAAAAAAGAAAAAAAAGAGTGTTGTGCATTTCTGCAATCTTATGACTTTATTCATGCTACTCTACATTCTATATAGCAATCTGTATGTTCTCTGTATTCTGTACTCTTTCTGTGCTATTTTCCTCTAAGAATCCTTCATGTATAATGACCAGTTTACGTAAAGTTGTTTCTGTTCCTCCAAATAGCAGAATGCACTCTTTTTTTGTGATCCCGTTGTACCTGGTATTTTTACTTCTATTTAGGACTTTGGGCCTATTATGTGCCAGACACCATTTCCACAAATGAAATCTAGAAGTAGCAATAGAGCAACACATTAGTAATAATGCTGGTAGAGAAGTTCATGAAAAGACATATTTGCTGGCCTGGCAGTTAATGGTGGCAAATTGAGCACATTTATTAACCTCCATTTCCCTAAAAAAAAGGAGGGTGGGGCTGCTGATGGATAAATCCACAAAATTAAATGAATATAAAAATAGAAAAAATTTTTTGAAACTTGAACAGAGATAGAAGAATGGTCACTGTCAGAAGATTCCAGAAAGATGACTCCAGTAGTCCCTTTGGTAAGAACCAAGAAGCTTATCAACACTGCCAAGGTTTACTAGCTGACCTTTGAATTTCCCTGCTCTTCTAGTTGCAAAATAAATGTAATAAATACATAAATAGTATAATAAATAATATAATTAAAATGTATTTTATTTCTATTTGTTCTAGAAATTCTGACTATTCCAATCACCTTAGCCTAATTTTCTGATTCTGAACCTAAATGGCAAATGGTTGAGAATTAAAGAAATAAAGTTTGTTAAAGCAATCTTCAAAATGTAGTAATGGGAATTTTAAGTAAACTATTCATATTTTTTGTGAATTCTCACCCTCTTTTTAAAAATTATTTCTGTTTCTTCAGATATTCTATTGCTATTTTTTCCAGTAGATCATTAATATCTTTTAAACCTTGTAATGTAGTCATATTACATTGTTATTAGGCATAAGTGCATATTAACACCTAATAACAACAATAGCAATATTGACAATAATAATAATAAAAACATAGTTGTGAGTAACATACAATACTGCAGTTCTCAAATACATAAAGCAAAAAGTTGGCAGAAATAAAGTAAAAAAAAAATAGAAAAATCCACAATTATAGTTGGAGGCTTTAACTTTCATCAATAAGTAATTAATAGAACAAGTAGATAAGAAATCAATGAGAATAAAGAATTGAACAAGACTATCAATTAAGTTGACCTTATGAATGTTTACACAAAAAGAGGTCAGTAACAGCAGAATATGAAATTTTTCTCAAATGTGAATACAACACTGACTAATATTGACTATATGTTGGGCCAAAAACAATATTAAATATATTTCAAGTGATCAAAGTCATTCATACTAAGCATGTTCAAGGACTACCATTTGGTATTTAATTAAAAATCAGTAATAATGAGATATTTGGGACTTAAAAGCCATACTGCTTACTAAGTGACCCAAGGGTCAAAGAGAAAAATCACAAGGAACTTAAGAATATAAATAATTAAATGATACCCAAAACACAACCTATAAAAATTGAAACAGATAGCTAGTGGGGACCTGCTGTATAGAGAAGGGAGCTCAACTCCATGCTCTGTGGTGACCTAGATGGGTGGGAATGGGGTGGGGGTGGGAGGGAGGTCCAAGAGGGAGGGGATATATGTATACATATATGTATACGTATATGTATACATATAGCTTCGTTGTACAGCAGAAGCTAACACAACATTGTAAAGCAACTATATACCAATTTAAAAAAAAGAATTCATGGGCAGCAGCTTAAACAGTCCTTAGAGATAAACTTTGTGACAACATTCTCTAGGTCAACCAACACCTCTGAGAACTCCTTTTTATTCTTCTCTGCTGGCACCTTCTTCTCCTCTATATTCTTTGTGTATCTTGGTATATTTTAAGCCTCTATCCTAATCTCTTTTTCTTCTTATACTCTTCAATATCTAGGAGATCCAACACATCTCCAATTATTAAGGACTTTCATTATTTTTCATTTACAATGCAGCTTCTTGAGCTCTAAACCCCAAAATGATATTTTTGTGAGCAAATGCAATATTGTATTGATTGATGAATTAAAAATTAAAATATTTTGAATCATTTGAATATGTTGAAAATAAAACATGACATTTTGGCCGACAGTCTTTTTAAAAATAATTTTTCTTCCAGTTTTACTGAGATGTAATTGGCATACAGCACTGTATGTACAGCATACAGTGTACAGCATAATGATTTGACTTACATCATGAAATGATTACCCCAATAGGTTTAATGAACATGCATCATTTCACATAGATACAAAAGAAAAGAAAAAAACTTCTTTCCTTGTGATGAGAACTCTCAGTATTTACTCTCAGCAATTTTCATATGTAACAGAGTTAATCATATTATTCATGTTGTACATCACATTGTAATTTTACATGATAATTTAACTTATAACTGGAAGTTTGTACATTTTGACTGCCTTCATCTAATTCCCCTCACCCCCACCTCCTGCTGCCGGTAACCACCAATCTGATCTTTTTCTCTATAAGTTTGCTAGTTTGTTTTTTAAACTATAATTGACCTTCAACACTGTTAGTTCATGGTGCACAGCATAGTAGTTAGATATTTCTATACCTCACAACAGCTTTTAATGTATCTTAACTAGGGGAGCTCGTAGCTCCCCAAAGTCAATTTATAATGAAACCTGATTTCACCATATTATTTATGTTTTTGTATTACCTTTATTCATTACTGTCCCTTTCATAAAACTGAGTAATCTGTAATTGTTTTTTTCCCTGCATCTATTCATTCTCCTCATAATATAATCTCCAGATTAAAGGCAGGGTGATCATTGTAAAAATGTAAATCTGATCACCATTCTCCCTTGTTTCAATTATCACTGAGCATTTTTTAAAATTCTAAGGTAAGTAAATATTTGAAATGTTTAAGCAGAAATAAATAGGCTTTGCAATGCTAAATGGAAGAAGACAGCAAAGAAAAGTTTATTTTGGAGAGAAGTTATTTATGTGTGAATATTATAGAAACATTTATTTGAGCGGTAGCCCAGAAGATATATCTTATGTACTTTAAAAAAAGTTGATAGGGCTTCCCTGGTGGCGCAGTGGTTGAGAATCCGCCTGCCGATGCAGGGGACACAGGTTCGTGCCCCGGTCCGGGAAGATCCCACGTGCCGCGGAGCGGCTGGGCCCGTGAGCCATGGCCGCTGTGCCTGCGCGTCCAGAGCCTGTGCTCCGCAACGGGAGAGGCCACAACAGTGAGAGAGGCCCGCGTACCACAAAAAAAAAAAAAAAAAAAAAAAGTTGATAATTTAATAGATAAATTAATATTAAGATTGAAAAATTAGAAGATCTTGCTATTAAAAAACAACTCTGAATAAGTATATAAAGGATTGAAAGGGCAAGTATACATATATTATATATGTAATATATTATCAAAATATCTTTTAGATACAAATAAGATGAAAATAAAAATGGATATAAAATGTTTCAGAACAACATAATAAGCTGATAAAAATAAAAATTGTAGTGCACACTAAGTTGTACTTCCCATGTCCCCATTGAGGATGGACTTGTAGCAGCTTCTGGCAGACAGATTCTAGTTGTCAGTTACTTCAGGATCTACCTTGGTGGCAGAGGGCAGCCTTTGTAACAGCTAACACTTCCTAGGGTGATCCACATCCAATGACTGATAGAGACGATGGTGTCAGGACAGCCATTCTGGAGAGAAACTAGGATGGGTCATATATTCTCCAGAGATCCACATGGAATTGCCTAAGGTATGTTAAGCTTATATCACAGTTCAGCCTCTCTCAATCCTGCTTTCCACCTTTCCTTCCACAGGTGTTGAGCCCTAAGAAATATCCTGCATGCTCAAGTATGTATTGGTGACCAGTTGCAAAAAGCCTAACAAAAGAAGATTACTCATAATTATGAGGAAATGGGAGCCTTTTCACTTTTTATACACTACTGATTCATTTTGCAGTGAGCATATTTTTCCACTTTCCTTTTTACATGTAATCATCTAAGAAGATTACATTAGTCACATTCTTTATCATTATGCAAAAGTTTGGAAATTATAAACACAACTTTAAGCAGCAAAGAAAAATCCAACCATTTAATTAAAATGATCAATTCTACCTGACACTTTGAACAGAAAGAAATCAGAATTGCAACTAAAAATTATTTTGAAAATAATTATAATGGGCGGCATGTTGTCTACCAAAAGTTATACCAGTTCTTCCAAAAGTGCACCTCATAACAAATTCACAGACAAAAGTGATTTTATTTTTAAAGAACACAAGTTGAAAATAATCAACTAAGCATCCAGCCCATAGAGTTAGGCAAAAAGTGTCTAAAAAATAACAAAAAATAAACTATAGATAAATCAAACCATCAAATCAGAAAAAAGGAGAAAATAACTATAAATATTTAAATAGACCCAAAATGTAGATATGATACATGGATAAATATCATCAGGAAAAAAAAATAATAAACAAGCATGTGACTTAGGGCTGTATATATGAAATGACTGTAAACAAATAATTAACTTACAACTACATGCTAATAAATGTAGCAAGCTCTAATGGGCTTGCTACAAATGGGCAAAGGGGAACTTCTCTTGTTGCTCAGTGGTTAAGAATCTGCCTGCCAATGCAGGGGACATAGGTTCGAGCCCTGGTCTGGGAAGATCCCACATTCCGCAGAGCAACCAAGCCCGTGCACCACTACTACTGAGCCTACGCTCTAGAGCCCGCAAGCCACAACTACTGAAGCCTGTGTGCCTAGAGCCAGTGCTCTGCAACAAGAGAAGCCACCACAATAAGAAGCCTGTGTGCTTCAACGAAGAGTAGCCCCTGCTCACTGCAACTAGAGAAAGCCCATGTACAGCAATGAAGACCTAACACAGCCAAAAATAAATAAATTTATTTATTTTTTTAAAAAAGAAAAGACAAAATAGGGGAAACTAACATGTAATGTTACCAAGTCCAAGCTTGTACTGCTCACCACAAGACAGGCCAATAAATCAAGAGATGAGTTTGTTGGGGCAAGGAATAGTGACTTTATTCAGAAAGCCAGCAGACCCAGGAGATGGTGGACTAGTGTTCCAAAGAACTGTCTTGCCCGGGTTTGGATGTTAGCTTCTTTTATAGAGCAAAGAGGGGGAGGTGAGGTGTTAAAGTAAAAAGGTGATACGTTTTGCAAGTATATCCTGGTTCAGACAAACTGCAGAGGGGATGTGTTCATTTATTCTTTCCTTCAGCCATTCACAGGTGGGCCTGGTCAGGATGTTTCCTGTGAGCTTAAACAAAGGTATTTTAGCTTAACACTCAGACCTGGGAGCCAGGGTTCCAGGGGATGGGCCATTACATATCCTTTAAGCTATAGGCAACATCTCTTTAGTGATTAACTTGTAGCAAAAGCAATAGAATAGGGCTTCCCTGGTGGCGCAGTGGTTGAGAGTCCGCCTGCCAGTGCAGGGGGCGCGGGTTCGTGCCCCGGTCTGGGAGGATCCCACATGCCGCGGAGCGGCTGGGCCCGTCAGCCATGGTCACTGGGCCTGCGCGTCCGGAGCCTGTGCTCCGCAGCGGGAGAGGCCACAAAAGTGACAGGCCCACGTACCACAAAAAAAAAAGGCAATAGAATACAAAGATTGAAAGAAACAGATCCAATATGGAGTCAGATTTGTGTTTTTCCCAATGACAGTCACACTTATGACTATACACTTATTGGGCATGCTGGCATCTATGCTAAGTAATTTACATGCGTTATATCACTTAATTTGCTCAACCATCTGAAAGAGTAGGTTATTTCATTATCTCCATGTTACATAAAATACTAAGGCTTAGCTAGTTTGGACACTTGCCTAAGATTATAAGACTAAACTAAGAGTGAAATGGAATATAAATTCAGATTTTTTCTGACTTTAAGGCTTAAACTATGAACTTCTGCATACTACTGACTCTAAATATCAAAAATATAATATAGTAAATATCAACTATCAAAAATATTGAGTATCAAAAATGATGAAATCACTGTGTGCTATTTTCTAAAAACAATAATCCAACATTCAGATAGCTATTTGTATAATTCTTCACATCAATATTTCAAAGGGAGAGAAATATTATCTCTGCTTAACACATGCTAAGAAGGTTATTGGAAATATTTGAAATTATTTTCTAATTTATACAAAATGCTATTATTCTACAAAGCTATCAGTAATCTAATTTAAGTTCTAGATAACAGATTATTTTAACCATGGGTTTTCTAGCACTTGGCACAATAGCTCTTTGTCATTTGTTCATATCAGATAATATTACCTGTAATGATAAAATGTAAGTGAATTTCCTATTAAAATTTATATTTCTTATATTCCCACATTTATGTTTAATATCAGATATATCAAAAGAAAAGGAAAAAGCTATAATATTAAGAGAGGGAAATAGTATTAGGATTATTTACAGATGATACAATTCTTATCAGGGCAAACCAAAGTAAATTAACTGAACAATTATTAGACTAAGTAAGAAAGTTTAATAATATGACTGGTAAGAAAATAAATGTTCAAAACTTGAGTTTCTTAATGAAAGCAATAACCATATAGAAATATAATGAAAATAATCTTTTCACAGTGAAAAGAAAATCTGAAAATTCAAAATAATTAATCAATCCTGTGGAGGCCCTAAAGAAACAAAACCATCAAATTTTAATGAGGAAATTATAATAATAATGTATATCTTACACATATAAGATATATATTATATACATATATATAATAAAATATATCTTTACCCATAAATATTACTTTAAGTAATCTTAGATATATAGTTATTCAATTGTACAACAGATTAGAGAAGAAGGTATAGAACTTCAGTTTGTGATCTTGAGAAGGAACGGTTCTGTACTTCATGGTGTACCTATCTTTATTAATATGTACATTGTATGTATATCTGTGTGTGTGTACACACAGACACAAATATATATGTATACAAATATACACACATGTATATATACCTATGATGTGTCTTTTTGGATTAACAAATTTTATAATTCAATATTATCTTTCAGTAACAAAATAAACACTGCTGAAACTAGAAACAGTGATTTAGAATAGCAACAAAAGAATTTACCAAGAACAAAAAGTAAACAAACACTAAAACCATTAGGAAGGTTTCTTTTGAAAATATTATAAATGCTCTTTTACAAATAGTATGCAATCTCTCGTCATGCTTGCTTATAACCCTCAATGGATCCCCATTTCACTAAAAGTAACTGCGAACCTCCTTATACTGGCCTTCAACTCACCTTATCTCTTCTTCAATTCACCTCTCCAACCTCATTGCTTTACTGGGTCTTCCTCACCCCTTCCTGTGCTTCAGGTACACTGGCCTCCTTACTTTTCTTCAACAAGCACTATTCTTTGCATTTGCTCTTCTCTCTGCCTAGAATTTTCTTCTGCCAGATAGCCACATATATCACTTCCTCATCTCTGGGAAGTCACCTTCCAGCAAGGCCTGCCCTGACCACTGTATTTAAAAGTGCAACCTGTTCCATTTCAAAGACCCTAAGGAGGAAGTATACTTGACATCTTCTAGGAATAGCAAGCAGGCACTGTGGCTGCAGAAGAAAGGAAATGTCTAATCTGTTAACAATTGTTATTACTTTATAATAGGAATTGGTTATAGAGTAGTTATACCTTACAGTTTCCTGTATTTTTGAAATTTTCCATAATAAGAATTATTACCTTAATATTTGGAAAAAATAAAATTACAATAAACAAATACAAGTTAAATTGGTAACACAATTAGGTGACCCCGGAAATTAAGAGTCAAATATATGAATGGACTATATACAAGCATTGATGCAGTCTCCTTCTTCTCACTGTGGATGAGTATTTCTAATGGTGAAATGTCACTAAGCCTTTTCTGCATCTGGGACCACTTCCCAAGCTTTATGCTGCGTTTGATCTGTAAGACTCCTTGGTTCTACCTCAGTGTACCCTGGGACAAAAGAATTGGGAGATCACTCCAGGAATCTATGCATCACTAATACATTTCTGTTCATCATAAAAAAGAATCACCATATCATTCATGACTTTTTAATTTTATAATCATTTGATCTGTTGACATCAGGCATAAGATAGAAAGTAACCAAGGTAGCATTGGGTCCTTACAATAGTTTATACAATAAGCCCAGCAGCATTCTGAGGAGTGCACATACCAAAATATCCAGCCCATTCCAAAACTAAATGTAATTATCATTTGGGAAAATAAAACTTTATTATCTGAATAAAATTTGATTTGTGTAAGAGATGATATGCCAAATAATGAATGAAATATTGATACTGATTACTACAGACAGTACATTAATGTGTGGGAAATGAGTTTATGAGAAGACACATTGATAGATAGGTAGATGATAGATGATAGGTAGATAGATAATTAGATAGATACACAGTAGAACTCAACAGATTTCACACACAAGTAAAAGAAATATATTATTGCCCCTATTGTCAAGGCCATTAAAATTATTTTTTCTTCCTCAAGTTGGAAGCATAAATGAATATACTGAATATGACTTTTACATTTGAAAATGACCAGGCAGACATATAAGAAAAAAGGGAAACTTTGTGTTTGTGGTATTTGCATTTGTTGACTAGAGGTAAAAAGACACCAGTGTTTTTCTTCTACTCTCCTCAGGGAAGGCTTTGCACATGTTAATTCTCCCAGAATAAAATATGAATTAGAAAGGCACTCCTCTCACTATGTAAATACTGCCTCTCATCACATAACGCATAGGATACTTGAAACTTGTTTTTGAGAAGATTCGACTGTACTGTGTTTTTTCAAAAGTAATCCTGAGGTAAGTTTCTTTAAAAAAAATGAAAAGGTAAATAATAATTACCATGAAAAAGAAATGACGCTTTTAATTAGGTTTTTATCTTTAGCTTAAGTTTTATTTAAACTCTATTTTTGTCTCTTTCAAACAAGATATTCATACAATATTGCTAAATTCCAATCATACTCTATGTAAGGCACTGTACTAAAAGCTGGGCAATATCCTTAATCTTTTGTCTTGGTTTCAAGAGGAAACACAGAAACTCACACATCTCAGAGTTCAATAAGCGTTTCTTAAGAGGATATATTTATAAGAAAAAAAAATTGTCATATCGTGTTATGAAGAAAAATAAATGAAAATAAAGGGATTAGAGAGCGCTGCAGTAGAGGGCGGGGCTTTTACTTTATAGAGAATAATCAGGGAAGGACTCAGAATTCAATAACCTCTGAGCAGAAAAGGAGGGCTTGTGAGCGTGAGCCAAGCATTTCTCGGGAAAAATAGTCATAAGCTCAGAGAAAAGCATACAGAGACCCTGAAGCAAGAATGCATTTGTGATTTCCAGGACAGAAAGCAGGGAAGATAGCCAGTAAGAGATTGAATGTGGGCTAAACAGGGGTTAGTCATGTAGGACCTTGTGGGTCTTGGAAGACCTGTAGTTTTACTCTGAAAGTCATGAGATGTCATCAATGGCTTTAAGCAAAAACAGTGACACAATCTCACTTAGGGTTTAAAAGGATCACTGGGTTTTGTATTATGAATCAACTATAGAGGAACAAGAGTACAGTTAGACCAGTCGGGAGGGTATTGAGAGGATTCAGGTGAGAGTCCATGATGGTCTAGACCAGAATGTCAGTCATGGAGGTGATTAGAAATGTCTGGATGTATTTTGAAAGGCTAACAGTGTATTGTGTTTATGCTCAAAACCCAAACTGGCTTCTCATCGGACCTTGGTCTGCAGGTTCCTCCAGGGGCAGTGTCCTGATTACTTCTCATATCTGATTTCTGTTACTCTCTCCATGAATGCTCTCTTGTGTGTCAAATCTATTCATAAATGTCATGTCCTCAGAGAAGTCTTCTCAGAATACCCTCTTAAATACACCTACATCATTTACTTTCGCCTTGCCCTGGTATTTGTCACTTCATAATACTTATTACTATCCATCATTATATTACTTATTTATTAATTCTCTGTCTCCCCTTTCAGAACATAAACATAAAAGAAAATATATTTTGAAATAGATTCAGAAAAATTCAAACAATCTTGACACGAAAATTGCTGTTAGTCTATAGATGTCAATTATGTTACATTGCTGAAAAAAATCTAAAATCTTAGAAATACTAATTGAATTCTAGCTTCATTACAATTTGTGCTCCATACCTTATTCATTATGCTGTTTTCCACTGATTAGATAATTACATTTTAATCGTAAATGTAAGGAAAAATTACTAAGTCTACAAGTATTTTCCTTCACATTTATGATTCCATCACACTTAAAAAATAAATACAATTTCTGTAAAAAACAAGGGTATGTAATCATGAGGTTGTTTCACTACATTAATTATCTAATACTATAAATGTCTTGGCACTGATTATGTTGCTGCATTCCTAAATTAATTCAAAAAGTTTTCTGACAGCCAAATGTGCAAGGCTATGAAGTTAAATTAGACATTACCCTGTCCTTGAAAAGCTTATAGTCTAATAGAGAAAAGCACATTGCTATCAATTTGGAGAGAAATGACATCTTGACAATATTGAACCATTTCATCCATAAACACAATTTATTTCCACTTATTTGGTATTCTTTAATTTCTTTAATGAGTGTTTTAGCATACAAATCTTGCACATATTTTATGAGATTTATATCTAAGCATTTCTTTTTTTTGTACTATCAATTTTATGGATCTTGTCAACATCTAGATTTTGATTTGATTATATTGTCTTGAATTTTTGTTTTCAATTTCATTGATATATAATAATATTTTAATTATTTTCTTCCTTCTGCTTGCTTTGTGTTTAATATAATTTGTTTTTAGTTACTTAAGGTGGAATCTTAGATCACTGATTTAAAATCTCCCTCTTTTATAATTCATATTATCATTTTTATTTATACTAATTATATAATTTTACATTTAGTATAAATTAATATGAATCATATTTCTATGCTATGTTATAGAATATATATGTGTATGTAATTATAGTTATAACATTTAATTTACTTAATTTTTCTACTAAGCACTGCTTCAACTGCCTCCTATAAATTTTGATACGTTTTGTTTTAATTTATATTCTATTCAAAATATGTTCTACTTTCCCTGTAACTTCATCTTTAATCCATGTTTTTATTTTAAAGAAGCCTGTCTTTTAATTTCCAAATATTTTAGGATTTTCTCAATATATTTCTGTTAATGATTTCTAGACGAGAAGAATTTTCATTTGACTCTTTGCAGTGTTAATGCCCCATCTCTCCATGAAGGAAATTCTCTGTAGTTTTCAGAAAAGGTGGTTGCCTTGAGACTTCAGTTCTCTAATAGGTCCAACAAAAGTGATTTTTCAGATTAACTGGATTTTTCTTTTGATTAAGTTGAAAGATACACTCTTTCCATCTTTCCCTACTCTGGGTAGAAGCCAGAACTATTTTTGTTGTTTGAAATTTCATACTTCCTACTTTAACCAATATATTAATTTTTTTCTTCTTTATTGTTCTTTGCATTTACTTTTTTCTCCTAGTTTCAATTTCCTTCTGTCTGAAGTATATCTTAGTATTTTTATTTTTAGTCTATTTTATGTAACTGATAAAGTCTTTCAGTATTCATTTGCATGATGTTGTCAATAAGCAGTTTAGGGATAGAGATCTAAGTTGAGTTATTTACACAGCAAATTTTAATGATACTATTGCATTCACCCTTGCTATTTGTTGCTGCAAGGAGACATTCATTGTCATCCAAATTATTATTTATATTTTCTCCCTGATTGTTTTTGTAATTTTCTCTTTGCCTTTAGAATTAGAAATTCTATTACAATGAAACTGGGTTTTTGTTTTGTGTTTAAGTTTTCCATCTCAGTGGTCAGTGAGCTTTCTGAACCTGAAAACTCATCTATTTTGCTGGTTTACAGTTTGGAAAATTCATAATCATTATTTCTTTCAATGTATCTTCTCAATTTTTCATCTTCTCTTTCTATAATTCATAAGAAGTATAATAGTGGATTTTCTCATTCTACTTTCCATGCTCTTATTCTCTCATATTTTCTTTCATTTTATCTGGATTCTGTTTTATTTCCTCAAATTGATTATACAATTTGCTATTTTCTTTCAACTTGTATCTATTTTAATCCATTGGATTTATTTTAATCCATCCCCTGGATTCTTCATTTCAATGAGTATACTCTAGTGTTTCTTCTATACATATTTTTCAAATTCAGCATCTCTGAAATTTTATTCCCAATGACATATTAAAATTATCCCCAGGTGTGAGTTATTATGAAGTTGTCATTGTTTCCACATGTATAAGTAAAAGCATTAGTCTCAAAACTTGAAGAATATTTGTTAGTCCACTTATAAAAATATCTTCAAGGAGATTTTGGATTTAAAAATAGAAATATATTACCAGTAGCTAATGCCAAATAACTGGCCATGCCTCATATCTACCTCTTATTTTTCTTAGAGTTACACATGATACCTTCAAATGGTACTTGAAGGACTGAACAGATTATATTTTACTTTTGTTAAAATACTCAGGTTTTTAATATAAGCTAGAATAAAATAATTTTCTATCAATTATCATTAAGCTGAAATAAATAAAAATCAACTAGTCTTTATCAAGAAGCTACTATGTATATGATATAACGCACTATGTATACACGATAATAATTAAGAATATGGCATTTGATTCAAACAGACTTGTCTTCAAATTTAGGCTCTACCATTTAACAGCTGCATGACAAGGAAGTAGTAAGTCACTAAACCTCTATGTGCTAGAGAATACCAGATGACTCTTAAGTCTATTTTTCCAGTCTTCTTAATGATGCAAACCTGATGTTGAGTTTAACACATTGCTCCCAAGATTAAAGTCTATACTACCCAGCCTATACTATAGTTATATGAGACCTTGTGGCTAGGTTCCTGCCTGTGTGATTTAAGGAGAAAAGCAGCATGGAATTTATTGAAAGCCTTCTTAAGAGAATGGGGCAAATCCTTTTTTTCCTTCCTCACTTTTCATACTGGTTAGAAGATAAATGTAGTAGATGAAACTCTACCAGTTAGCTCTGATTATGTGGTCATCTGCTGAGTAAGGCAGAGCGGAAAGAGAGAATTCTGACTTCTGATGACACTTCGAAGTTACCATGGCAGCTCTGGTCTTCTTTTATATGAGAAATATAATGTGCTGTTATGATATTGATCTTTTTTTCTGTCATATGCTGATAAATTAATCTTAGCCAAGTCATTGTTTAAACTTTCTTCTCATATTTCACATTTGTATAATTATAGTAACTTTTTCATTAGGTTATTTGTTGCAAAGAACAAATAACATGAAATTGTGAAGATCAGTGTCTGGAACATAGAAATTATCTTAAAAACATTAGCTATTTTTATTCACTGTAAAATAATTGGTAGGTGGTTTCTTCCTCTGAGAATCTCCCACATAATGACGCCCACTTTTATCTTCTACAATCCATGTACCAAAAATAGTTGATTTGCAAATAATTTCAATATATAAAATTTATCAAACTAGCTAAGGAATGTGTGCAAATCCCTTTAAAAGAATTTGATTAAATGTATTACTTGAAAAAAAGTTATTTCTTGTATATGATGTATTTATCACCTATGATTATAGTAGAAATTGATCATTTCATGTATAAAGTCCACCCAGATATTTACAGAGGTAGCTAAGAGAAATTTATTTGACCTTTTTTAAAGTGTGTGTGGTAAGATTCAGACAAAGAATTCAATGTGTATTCTGAAATTTTAGAATAATGTATGGTTCTTTAATGCCTAATAAAAAATTGTTCCATTTACATGTGTTGTACTACTATTTACTTGAAAACATTCCTGGGAGATCAACCCCTCTTTAGATTGCGTGAAAAAGCTATAGACCTCAGAAATTTTGTCTTAGCCTACTTGAAAGCAATCATTGAAATTTCGCATCTCTGCCAGTTGTCCCAGGTTTACAGGGATCCAAGCTTATTGACGACCCTGGAATTCCACTGCCTATGAGATCACATATTCTGTTTGGACCAACATGAGAGATCTGGATGTCAAGCATGAGTTGCACTGTTGTGATTAACTAAGTTTCCACAAGTATTGGAAGCAGGGTAAGGAGAACGGAGACTCCAGAAATCTTTTCTTTGAATCCATATAACAGATAAGGTGTCCTCTGAATTAGTCTAAATCTCAGTAGGTGCTGAATCACAAAAGCTTCTGCAGCAGTTACCTAAAGAGACCTAATTTTTTTGAGAACAGAATATGCATGTTTTAATATGGAAGTTGTCTTATCACAGTACATGCATATGTACGATGCAATTCTGCAATCCTACGAAGTACTACTCCTCATTTTATTAAAAAACATAGTGAGTAGCCACATAAAACCTATATAATTTGCTGGTTTCTGAATCAAAGCCTCGGGCAAACCATTTTTTCTTTTGTCTCCTATACTCACAGGGCAATCCCAGTGTTAAATTGCTGTACATTGAGAAGACATTTTTACACTCTGACCCCCTAAAATAATAACTGTCAAACATGTTTTATTTTTTCTGTATCTTAGATTTTATATTGATCCTATTTTTTCTTTATTGTGTTATTAATAAGTGAGGTGTATATGTAAATATTAAGATGTTTGAATTGGTCAATAAAAGACATGCTTTTAAAACAAGAAAAGAGTAAGATGGAAAATAATGTTTTACTAACTTGGAAAGTGAAAGAGAAAGTGTTAATTATTCTGTATTGGAACAACACTTACCTTAATACTGATGTAGAGACAGATACCATATTTATCTTAAACTACCCCAGAGCAAAGAACCTATGAAGAAGACAGTTACCTTTGGAACCATATTTATCATGTAAATAGCTCAGAAAAGGATACTGCCAGTTACATCTTTAAAATACAAAACTGCATGCATTTCACTATTTTGTAAATGCCAGAGAGATGCAGCATCCGTTAGAGTTAACGGTGCGGCACTTTTGTGTTCAGTACCATGAATCATTAATCATGAGACAGGCCATATTCTTGTACTGCTTCTGCTTTCATTACTTGGCCTAATTAAACAGTTCTCTGAACTGGAATCTCAGATTCCTCTGTTACAGATTATCATTAATTATGGTGAAAGTGCTCAGAGATGTTGGACTCAATTATATTCTACTCAACTCTGGCACCGTGTGATTCATTGCGCAGCCTGCTCTGCAGATGTACTCTTTTCTTATCTCGCACTCTCACTTTTGTAAATTGGGCTCTGGCAGCCAACAAACTAAGAGTTATGTGCTGCGTTTTCATTAAAAACATGTTGGAGAAGCACAGACCAATTAAGGATTCTGTATTTTATAAGGAGTGATGAGATGAACAGTGGATTCTGGGAGAATTAGCTCAGTGAAGAAGCGATCTCAATCCCATTGTATTGCAAAATTCGGTGCCTATTTTCTGTTTGGGGTTCAATTGGTTAAGTCGCTGGCTCAAAACTTTATTTAAAATAATTTAAAATAAATCAGTCTGTTGCGAGTCAATAGGAAGAAACTTAAAATTTTGTTTGGTGCTTGTGTGAGCTACTGGAAAACATTCCTAGCGACATATGCCAAGCACATTATAGCTCAAAAGATACTAATTTCATCAATTTTGACAGTCATTTTCCACCCTATGTAATGAAATATGTTCAATAGCACTAAGTCTAGGCAGACTGGACTAATAGATGGCATAGACAAAGCCAGAGAATCAGGATTTTCAGGCTTTTGGTAATGTGAAATGTGTGTGAGGAAAGAGTGTATAATTTGACATATAGCACGTGCAAATCATATTATCCCAAAGTACTTCTACTGCATTTATAATTTATTGGTTTAAGGATTCTCTTTTCTTCCTTCATTTGTTTATTCCTTCCTCCCTCCCCTCCTTCCTTCCTTCTTTATCTCTGCCTTCTTTTCTTTCTTCCTCCCTTTCTTGTAGGAGAATCAAAAGATTTTCCTTTTGTTTTGAATATTATGGAGATTGTGTGCACTTCAAAATGTATTTTAACAATTAAAATAAAACAAAGCTTACAATAAAACCATTTCTTCAGTTTTCCCATTGGCTACAAAACCACACACAAAAAATAATGTCTAAAATCATGGGTATTTAAACATTTCATGGAAAGACAATGTTTACCTGATTTAAATTAAAACTACAAAAAAAAGAATTATATGAACTTTTCTTTGGAGATTGTCCATTAAGAAGTTGGAAGGACATTGAGACCTCATGGATCATAATTGCAGTGATAAGTGTGCAAACACATTTGGGAAGAGTCTAAGAAGGATATTTAATTTTCTTTTCCTTTCCTATCATGAGTTTTAAATTATAATAGAAATTATCTGTTTATAGAACATCTGTTCTTAAAGTGCAATCCACTGTCATTTAATTTACTTCTGCTGTCATTTTTTAAAAAATAACAAATTTTCAAGGTTTTTACCTGAAAATGTTTATTTAATAAAAATGAGTATTGAGACTAATTTGTATAATATGGAAAGTTTATGTTATTGATAAGAAGAGATAATTATCTAGTTCAATAAGAAGTTATGTTGGTTTTTTGTGTTGTTCAAACAATTATTATTGAAGGATATGATTTCACAATATCATCTACAGGGACAAAAAAAAAGCTTTCAGAGCTGTACTTACAAACCAATCATTTATTTAAATACAGCAAATGGCTTAAAGCCAATACTTGCTACCAGGTAAACATATTATTCTAATCAATACATGAGAAAAATATATAAACATTATTTGTTCAAAGTTAGTATGAGGTTAAGAGTCCTCTCTTCCTCTCATTCCACTCAAAAAGTATGGTGCCAAAGCAGTCAAAACTGGTGTGTTTGTTGCCCTTTGTTTCTCACTTGAGAGGTTAACAGAAATAACACACAGTAGTAACATACCACAAAGCTATGCTCAAGGGTGAAATATAAACAGTTCTGTAACATGTTTGTTACATGATGACTAACATGTCTCATTATTGCTAGTTTTCTACTTTTACAGACATCACCTTTGTTTATCTGACATTAAATTGTCCTCAACCTCATCTTAAAACCTCTTTTCTACAATGTAAGATATTAACTGTGCATATTCACCCACAAAAGCAACTCCAAAAATAAAGGAAGGGCACATCCTTTCTCTTACTTTCATATTTTCTAAAGTCTCTATTTTGATTTTTCCTAATGAAATTTAATTTTTATGTATTTCCATTGACTATATGTCCATTTCTCCTGAATGCGGTCAGGAAGAGAATAGAATTAAAACAATGCGGAGGGAAAAAAAAGTTCTAGATGTAAGCCTTTTGGCTTAACAGTTTGTAGGTTTTCATATCCTGCAGTAGTTTCAGGTTTTAATATATATGAAAATCAGTGGTCTTGTATCTATGCATATGTGTCGTCTATAATATAATTTTGACAGATGGTGAGCTGGATAAATCTAGTCCCTGGCTTGTCTTGCACTCTACCAAAACTTGTTTAAAAAGGCATTCACATGTATTTATTTTTTAAATAAAGATTCATGTTTTTGGCCTGCTCTTATTTCTCATTGAGATGCTGGCATCCCGATCTTTGACGGTCCCATATACACATTTTACCTGAGCTGTTGTGAGTTTTTTTTTTTTACAGGGTTATTCCATGCATAATACTGATGCCTATATTATTCTACATCTTCTCCTTATTAAAAATAAATATGTTACCTTGCCCCTGTTTGCACTATCTAAAATTCTGACAACAATATCTTACTTAAAAAAATAAAAACCTAGAAACCAGGAAGCAGTTTCTCCCACTAGCAGCCCCAGACAGACTGCTCATTGAAAATGTAATACACTGCTGCCATGTCACAGGTCATCTGGCAAATGGCAATCTGAATTTTAAAAGGAATATGAATAAAATTCTGTTTTATTTTGAAAATGAACTTTCTGCCCTCCATCATGAATCCAATATATGTCTTAATCTTCTATGTTCTTGAAGCCTGCGGCTCCTGGCTGAGTCCTTTGACTTCTGAACCTAATAAGGAAATAGGTTGTTTTCTCATCCTCGTCTCATTTTTAGAAGGGCTGAAACAAACAGTCCCCTATTTCAAATGTAATTGACAAAGCACAAAAACATGTATGTTATATAATTTTAGGTTTACAACCAAGCTCAGCACTGAGATGTTTTATTTTTAAATTTGATTAAGATGTTATACCTTTGGAAATGTGCTGTCAAGATTCAAAATCAAAATTTCCAAGTGTATGATTGCATGTTTACCTTAGAACCGTACATGTGAAGCTGATAAAGGATAGAATAGATAATGGTACACTTCAATTGAGAACATTTTCATTTAACCTGGACATATTTATAGCCAAACAGAGAGCTGTATAGACAGAATTTAAAATATATATTTTATGGTTATTGTTCCTGTTTAAAAATCAACTGGGCGTGTGCTGTGTCTGTATCTATGTTTTTTTTTTTCCTAAATAGAAGTTAGTTCATAATTATGCTCATACTTTTCTAAATTGAATGTTTCCACATTCAGTTAAATTTATGACTTCTAATTAAAGAATAAAATGCTCTTATTTTCAGAAAAACAATATTTTAATTTTTCAGTGTGTTTGTTCTTATTTATTTAAAATCCTAAGAATTATATATTGCTATGCCTTAATTATGCTTGTTATTTTTTAATGAAATAATTATGGGAATTACTTTTTAAGAAGAAAAATGGTAGAATGTGAAAACACTTAAAATAAATGCGTGCTATGTTAGGCGTGCTATGCTGCAACTGTATCTCATAACCACATTTATGCAACATCATCACAACATAACCGATCATTCTAAGGAAATAAATGCTGACATTTCAGTGAGTGTGTGTGTGTGTGTTGTGTGTGAGATAGAGAGAGAGGAATAAAGAGACAGGTGCACATAGACACATAAGCAAAGAGTTAATAGTTGGACTTTTTTAGCTAAAAACTTGTCCGTGCTATTTTTCAGATCATAGTTATATTTTAAATTTCTTTGGGAATTATTTGGCCATTCTAAGCTTATAGCAATTAACATGTTACCAGGGATTCTCTAATTATTAAAGTTCACAAGGACAGAAAACTTTTTGAAACTTTAATTTAAATAGCTGGTTTTAGTCTGCACTCCTTTTCTTGATATTCTGATAATATATAGACTTAAAGAAAACATGAACAAAAATAGAATAACTTGCAGTTGAATTACAGTTCAACAAATAATTATAGAATATCCAATATGGTCTAAACATTGAATTCATAATTAATGTACACAGTGATGGTATAACAACAAGACAGATCTTTTAGTTGGGTAAACAGACAAATAATATGATAATTGTCATAAATTGTGACAAGTGAAGCAATAAAGGTGGGCAAAAAATAAGTTAGAAGCACGGAGGAGGGCAGACATGGCATGGGGAAAGAGCAGGCCGGGGAAAGCATTGTGGGAAAAGTGATGCCTAAAAGTATTCTTTAAGGATGATGTGAAATATGTTAGATGAAGGGTAGCTTAGATTATCTTCCTATAGATTGAGTTTACTGAAATGTGTAAATGAGGGGAGGGATTCATATATTTGTTGGGTAACTGAAAATATGGACTATATAATCCATATTTTAAGTGACTCCTGAAATATCCATTTTATTGCTTCCTCATTGTATAGCAGCCATGTAGTCTGGAAGAAATTAGTGCCAGGTCCAGAGACACATGTTTCTTAGACTAAGCCAATTAAGATGGGTGCATTTCCCTAGAGAGTTATTGTTCCAGGAACTTAGGTTTACATAAAGCATCCTTTAATAGTTCATAGATATTTTATCTTGGTTCACATGTGAGTACATAACCTGATTGGTACAATCATACTACAGGTTAGTGATTTAATTTCATGGCTATAGGAATGATAATTTTTATCTCCCACTATACAAAGAAGAAGAGAGTGAATATTATGTAGAATTCTAACATTTTATAATATAGAGTCCCTGACCTCAAAGTGTTCATAGTCTGCTATGGGAAGTAGAAACACAAAAGACTTACAACTTATTTTAAATTCTCCTTTAATAAATGTGCTAACAAAGTATTGTTAAGGAGAGAATTATCTTTGCATGGTGGGCTTTTACTTGTAAGACATACATAGATTACATTTTTCTATATAGAAATTCAAGGAAGTTTCTAGCTTCAAAGCCCTACAAAACCCCATATTGTAGAACAGAAACAAAAAATAAACTAATCATTTTTGAAAACCAAGCAGGGACGTCATCTGTGGACTAATTCCTGGATGCATTGTTTTAGCGGAATGAGCAAAAATAAAACCAAGGTTAAAAATAAGACTGTGGTAAAAGTTTGAAGCTTTTCTTAGAAGTACTCATCCGTTTCACTGGGAAGACGGTGAAGCATAGTGCCTGGTGGTATTGGTGGCTGAATCTTCTGGGGATTACAATGCACATTGTATTAGAAAATCTTTGTAGCCACCTTATAAGAAATATCCACAGCTGTACATAGAGAAGGGCAACCCAGTCTCCTATTGCTGCAGAGGACTCTAATATCTTCTGCAGAGTTTGCACAACTCTCGTCAAGCATGGAAGTTTTAAGTAATAGAAATATCACCAAACATCTGATGTTGGAAATACCTTGATATTAATTGAAGGTAGCAACAAAGAAAACATAAATAATAGAGAAATCTGAAAAAGAGGTTTATTTAATACTTAAAGCTCATACATATTAAATAAGAATAGATGAGTATAAAAAATCGGAGATTTTGGAAATGAAAAAGTTTACTTATTGCAACAAAAATTTTAACTTGATATAAGGCCTGATAGCAAAAAGGATGTAGATAAAAGCTAAGAAAATCTTCCTGAACAACATTAAAAGATGTAAAAATATGTAAAATATAAAATACAAGCCAAGAGACATGGAGGATATATTGAGACATTCCAAAATACATCCAAGAATATAACCAAAATAAGAGAATAAAACGAATAAAAGAGAAAAAAGTGTAGAAGATTGCCTGGAATTTTTCCATAAAATAAAATAATAAATGGATCTTTATTTTTATATATTTACTAAGAAACATGAGATCATTTTTTCAGAGCACAAAGTTTTTATAATTTATATCCAACAGAATAATGTTGTTTGTTTTGCGGTACGCAGGCCTCTCACTGCTGTGGACTCTCCCGTTGCGGAGCACAGGCTCCGGACGCGTAGACTCAGCGGCCATGGCTCACGGGGCCAACCGCTCCGCGGCATGTGGGATCTTCCCGGACCGGGGCACGAACCCGTGTCCCCTGCATCGGCAGGCGGACTCTCAACCACTGCGCCACCAGGGAAGCCCCAACAGAAGAATTTTGGCCACAAATTTCTCAGCAAGCACTAAGGCAAAATAGAAAAAGATGTTTATTCATATGAGAACTCAGAAAGTTAACCTGTTATATACATTAGTGTATAGTATAGTATAGTAATGTGTATACTATACTATACTGTACTATACCATACTATACATGGCTAAACTAGACTATAGGATAGTAGGGCATCAGAGAATGTACTTCAAGAAAAAAAAAAAAAGGGATAAAAAGTGGGTTTCAAGGAGCACTAATGAGCATACATATCAAGTAAACATAATGTTAAATATAAATAAATATTGATAATATTAAATAATTACTTTAATTACAGTGTGGAATTACTATTCCAGATTATAGCAACATGAGTATTGGTCAGGGAGTCTATGGGGGTAAAAACCAAGCAAAATAAATGTTTCAAGATCCTTGTCTTCAGTGGAGTGTGTGGGAGGGTGTAAAGTATTTTGACAGCCAAAGGGACAGGCAAAGATTTCTTAGGACACTAAAAATATAGATGAAAGAAATATGATAAATTAACTTTATCAATATTAATAACAGTTGCTCTTTAAAAGACAGTGCTGTGAAAAATGAAAAGACAGGTTAATAGGAAATATCAGCAATAGAAGTAACAGGCAAAGAACTATATAGAATATGTAAATAACTCATAAATAAACAATATGAATACAAACTAGCCAATTGAAAGATGAGTAAAAGGGTTTAACAGACACTTCAGTAAAGAAAAACTTAACTGGATCAAAATCACATTAAAAAATTCTCAAAAAAAATTCTCAACATTAATATTCATCAGAGAAACGCAAATTGAAAACATGATGAGATACTACTATGCATCCATTATCATGGGGATAAAATTGAAAAGACCGACAAAACCAAGTGTTAGCAAAGATACAAAATTAATGCATTGTTGGTTGGAATGCAAAATGGTACAGATAACTTGGAAAACACTTGGCTAAAAGTAAAAATAACAACTATGCCAATTGTTGAGAGGAACTAGAACAGGCAGAAATTTCATAACTTTTGATGGGAATGTAAATGGCATAACTATTTTGAAAAACTGTTTAGCTGGCTTTTTAAAAATAAATTTAAATATACACAAATCCAGCCCATTAATTGCATTACTAAGTATTTCTCCACTACAATAAGAAAATTACTACAGACCCAGAAGATATTAAAATAATAAAGGAATACTATGAACAACTCTATGCACATAAAGTTAAAACTAACATAAAACAATTCCTTGAAAAGCACAAACTACCAAATCACCTAAGATGAAATTGATACCCTGAACAGTCCTATACTATCAAAGAAATGGAAATGAATTTGTAGTTAATAAACATTCCAATAATGAAATCTCCAGACCTGAAGATTTCACTGGTGAATTCTAACAAATACTTAAAGAACAAATAAAACTGATTTCGTACAATATCTTCCATAAAATAAAAGAGGAGGGAAAATTCTTATCTAATTTTATCAGAGCAGAATTATCTTGAATCAAAATTCAGATAAGGAAAGTACAAATAAAGAAAAATGACACCATTAACTCTCATGAAAATAGACATAAAAAATCTTCAGGTATTACCAAATCAAATCCAACAATTAAAAAAGCAATGCATCATGACTTAGTGGAGCTTATCTCAAGAATTGTATTATTCAATATTCAAAAAATAATTAATTTAATCCATTATAATCTACATGATCATATCAACTGATGCAGAAAAAAACATTTAAGAAAATTCAATACCATGCCGATTCATGATAAAACCCTTAGCAAACAAGAACTAGAAGGGAACTTCTTCAATATAATAAAGGAATCTAATAAAAGAAATCTTACATCTAATGTCATATTTAGTGGGGAAAGACTGAATGGTTTCCCCCTAAGACAGGGGACAGGGCAAGGGCATCAGCTCTCACTACTTTTATCCAATATCTTACTGGAAGATCTAGTCAACTCAATACAGGAAAAAGAGAAAATAAAATACATACAGATTGGAAGAGAAAAAATAAAACTCTCCTATTCATATGGATATGACTGACTACATAGAAAGTCTCAAGGAATCTACGAAAAAGAATTCTAGAACTAATAAAATTTGGAAACAAATTTTTAAAAATAACGTTTATGATAGCTCTAAAATCATGAAACTTATAGCTACAAATTTTTAACAAACCATTTACAAGATCTATATGCTTAAAACTACAAAATGGGGCTTCCCTGGTGGTGCAGTGGTTGAGAGTCCGCCTGCCGATGCAGGGGACATGGGTTCGTGCCCCAGTCCGGGAGGATCCCACATGCCGTGGAGCGGCTGGGCCCGTGAACCATGGCCGCTGAGCCTGCGCGTCCGGAGCCTGTGCTCCGCAAATGGAGAGGCCACAGCAGTGAGAGGCCCGCGTACCACCAAAAAAAAAAAAAAAAAAAAAAAAAAAAAACTACAAAATGCTCAGAAAATATATCAATGAAGATCTAAAGAAATGAAGGGATATGCTGTGTCCATGAATTTGAAAACTAAACTAAATAAAATGGTCAATTATCTGAATATTCACGTAAAATTTTAACACAATTCTTAGCAAAATCCCAGCAAGATACTCCATTCATATAGACACGTTTACTCTAAAATTTGTATGGCAAAGTAAAGGAATTAGAATAGCTAGAAGAATTTTGAAACAGGAGAATTAAGAGAAATCTTAATCTTAAATCTACATTATTTCAAAACCTGTTGTTAGATAGTTACAGCAAATAATACTATGTGATGTTGGCAGAGGGACAAGCATATAAATCAGTGGGGTGGAATAGACAGCCCAGAAATCACCCCACAGAAAATGGAAAAATGACATTTGATAAGGAGCAAAATCAATTCAATGGAGGAAATAGTCTTTTCAACCCTTAGTTTAGAGAAATTCAATATCCGTAGGCAAAAAAGAAAGAATTCACCTCGAACTAAACCTCACATCTTAAACAAAAAATTTACTCAAAATGAAAATCACAGATTTAAATATAAACTTTTAGAAGATATTATAATATTTTTGAGACCTAGGGCTTGTTAAAGAGTTCTTAGACACCAAAAGAATGGTTTATAAAAGAAAAAAATCAATGATTTGGGCTTTATTAAAATCAAAGACTTTTGTTCTTTGAAAGACCCTGTTGAAAGGATGAAAGAGCTACAGACTGGAAGAAAACATTTGGAAACCACATATATATGACAAAGGACTTGTTTCCAGAATATGTAATAATACTCAAAAATCAACAGTAAGAAAATAAATAACCAACTTTTAAAAATGGTCAAATGACTTAGACACTTCACCAAAAATGATATACAAATGGCAAGAAATCACATGAAAATTTTACATCATATGCTATTTTAAAAATGCTAATTAAAACCATGATGAGTTAGTACTACACACCTAGTATAATGGCTAAAATATATTTCCAGATAATATTGAAAAGAGAAAATGCTAGCAGGAACTCTCATTCTTTGCTGGTGGAAATGCCAAATGGTGCACTTGGAAAACAGTTTGGCAGGTTCTTACAGAATTAAATCTATTCTTACTTTATTTATTTATTTTTTTATTTATTTATTTTTTTTCTATTCTTACTTTATGACTCAACAATCTTACTCTTGGGTATATAAAGAATACCCTAGAGAAAGGAAAAATTATATTCTCACCCAAATGTATACACAAGTATTTATAGCAGCATTATTAATAACCTCCAAAACTATAAACAACCTAAATGTGTTTCAGTAGGTGACTGGGTCAACAAACTATGCTGCATCCATACAATGGAATACTATGATATTCAGCAATAAAAGGGATGAATTAGCCAGGTTATCAAGCTTAATATCAAAAGTGCTAAGTCATGGTAATAGTATATGGCATGATGTGATGTCATGAAAATGGTATTGTACCTTTGTGATCTTTTCTCAAAAACCCATTACCTTAGTCTAATCATGAGAAAAACGTCAGACAAATCCCAATTAAGAGACATTCTACAAAATAACTGACCAGTACTTCTCAAAACTGTAAAGATCATCAATGTAAAGTAGTAACACGAGTGAGATCTTGGCATAGAAAAACATTAGGTAAAATGAAGGAAATATAAATAAGGTATAAATTTTAGTTAATAATCATATATTAATATTGGCTCCTTTATTATGGCAAGTGTATCATACAAGATATAAGACAAAGTAGGTATGGAGTTTATGAGAATTCTGTGTATTATCTTTATATTTTTCCTTTAAATCAAAAAGTTCACATTCGATTGAAAAATTTGTTAAAATATTTTTTAAGTGCATGGAAATAAACCTTATAATTAAGGTCAAAAGTGAAAGAAAATATAGAAAAACAAAACAAGAAGCTAACTATTGATATGTAAACTTGGACGAATCTCAAAGATGTTACTCTGAATAAGAGAAGCCAGTCTCAAAAAGTTACATACAGTATGGTGCCAGTATGTTCTCAAAAATGCTTTAATGATGTAGACTAGCTCAATGATAGCCAGGGGTTAAGAGCTGATGGAGGATTTGACTACAAAGTGATAGCAAAAGGAAATTTTGTGATGCCAGGGAATTGTTTTATATCCCCATTCTGGTTTTGGTTACACAAATCTATACACATGCTGAAATTCAAATAAGTGTACATAAAAAATCATTTTATGTTGATTTTTAAAATAAAATAAATTTAAAACTAAAGACCTAAGTTACAGAAGTATATGTATAGTATGTTGTCTTTGAGGGGGAAAGAGAAGGGAAAAAAGGATATACAGTTTTATAGGTTTCTGTGTGCATAACACTTATCTGGAAAAATAAAGGCCCACTAACCATGGTTACTTGTTGGGGTGAGCTGTAGGGAGACTTATCATCTATGTCTAAAGTTTGTACTAACCAATGATGTTAGATTTAACCTTAGGTATTTTACAGTCTTTGTTACTTTTCTAATATTATCTTTATATTACAGTTATATTTTCTAATCATGTTTTACTGGAATAAACATGTAGTCATGATTTGGAATAACTCTTTGTATCTATTAATATTTCTATATATTTGCCTGGATTTTATAGGTAGGCAACTCCTTGTCTAAAAACATTACCTTTTTTTCTTCTTCAATTTCCAGATATTTTTCCTTTTATTTGTTTCACTGTTTAGAATATCTAATGCAATGTTTAATAGACCTATGATAGAAGGAACACTTATTTCCTACATGGATTTAAAGGGAGGTATTTATTTGCTTTGGTGAATAATATTTTGTAAATTTATAGTATTAATAAATAACCTCTATCAACAAAAATGTATTTTTCTATTTCTAGAGTTTTAAAATGTTGCAAATTTTATCTAAAGGCTTTTCCTGTATTTTCAGTGTTATAAAATGTAAATATTATGTAATAGTTTTTCCTTCATTTATTGAAATTGTACGTTTTTCCTTCTACCTTATCTTTTCATGTGATGGCTAAATGGATGTATGTTTACATTAACTCAACCTTGAACGTTCTGGTTTGGTGATTTTCTTAAAATATATTTTTACCTATGTTCATAAATGAGGTTGGTTTTAATTACCATTTCTCATATACTTTTGCACTGTTTGCTATAAAAATCTATACCACCTTTAGAAAATGATTTGGTAAGCACTGAAGTTTTTTCTTCTCTACATGAATTTTTATAATATTGGCTTTTATGGTGCTTAAATGTAAAATACAACATACCTATAAAACCATCTACAGAAGTGTCTACTTTTTGAGGAAAGGGCAAGGTGTAGGTGTGTAGATATTCATATGCAAAAGCACTATTTTATCTTGAGTAGTTTTGGTAGGTTATCATTTTAAGGAACTCCCTATCTTTGTTTTTACTTTTTTTCTTATATAAATATGCAAAATTTTTGATTTTTCTGTCACTTAAGCAACTTCCCATACTTACCATTTAACATTTTCAATATTGTATAATCCTGAGTGTTTTCTAATTTTCATTATAATTTTTCACATGACCACATGTCATTTAGAAATATGTTATTTAAAAGATTATGGGAGTTGACTCTGTTATTTTTCTCTATCTTAGTTCCTTCAAGGTTAGAGAACATGTTCTATGCAACGATTACTCCCCTGGACCTTTCTGTTGTTCTAAAGATTTCTTTTGTGGCCTCGTATGCGTTCAATTTTCATAAGTGTATAATGTGTGCTTAAAAAAATTCAAGTTCTCTACATGACAGGTATAGATATTATATATGTCCATACGAACATATATGTGCTCACTGAGTTGTTCAAGTAATATATATTCTAACTAATATTTTCCACTCAATCTATCAATTACTGAAATAAGTATATTAAAATCTATAAAGATAGACGTTTTTATTTCTCCTGATAATTATGCCAATTAGTGTTTGTATATATTTGGAACTATGTTAAATGAAACAAAAAATCATAAGAGTTATATTTTTCTGGTAAGTTCTTTCTATTTTATCTTTAAAGATCCATTTTAGAGCTATATATTAGTTTTATAAGTGTATTTTTATATTATTGGAAGTATACCAGTTTCATTTAGATTAAGGTAGGTTATTATTTTTAAAACAATGTATTTAAAAACTTTTAAATACAAAGTTCAGTCCATTTATACTTGTTATGTTTACAGACTTTATTTCCACCATATTATTTTTGTTTTCTATTTACCATAATTTGCTTTCCTTTTCCCCTTTTTTCCTGATTTTTATTTTCATGGATCGATCAAGTTTTCTCTATTCCATATTTTGCTTTACTACTATGGAAATTAATCATTTTGTTTCTCTCTTTTTGATATTTATCACGAAATTCTTAATATATATGTAGCAAAATCTAATGATACTAATTATTTCTCCCATTCTCACAAAAAACACAATTTTTGAATCCTCAAGTCCAAAAGATGCTTATATTTTACATGATATTCAGTATTCATTAGCCAATAAAAACTCATCATTGTTACAACAAAAATTCTTTTGTATTGTCAGAGTTTATTCAGATTTTCCCACATATTTATCAATTTTTATTGCTTATCTTTGCTTTATTTATCTCACTCCTTTCTTCTCTTAATTTCTTCTTTCTGATTTACACCATTCCCTTTTGGGAAAGGTGGGAGAGTGTTATTCTCCCTCTATCTCATTTTCTGAAAAAGTCTCTTTTCCCCTCTCCAAATAATAAACTAGCAGTATATAGAATTGAGGCTTGAAAAATATTTTTTCTCCACATTTTAAAGATATTTTCCCCCATCAGTTTATGGTTTTATATTGCTCTGGAAAAGTTACATATAACCCTAAGTGTCATTCTTTTAGATGTAATCCTATTAATAATCTCTGGTTATGTTTAAAACTGTCTCTCCCCCTTTTAGTGAACTTCCCTACAATATTTTAAATTATCTTACTTAGGATTTTATATATCTCACTTCTGAGAATTCATGGGTTAATGATGCTGGGAAATTTGCTTTTGGAACACTGTGTAGATATATAGAGGCTATTCACTACATTTAAACTTTTCCATTACCTCTCCTTCATGTTTTGTATTTCATTTCATTTACTCTCAAAGCTACATATAAAATAATTAAATTTTTATCTTTCATTTTACTAATTCTCTGTTCAACTATGTCTAATCTGATGGCTAACTTTTTACTAAGTTTTTATTTTTTTCATATCTTGGCTTTATTTTCTACTGTCATGCTCTATTTCTCTGTTTTCTATTCTGCTGTTTTTCAACTTAATCAGTTTAAACATATGAATGATATTTTCTGAAGTCTAATCCTGCTATTATTTTTATTTATACAGACTCCTAATCATAGTGTCTTTTCTATCCCCTCATGTGTCTTGTAATTTTTAACTGTGTAAACTTTTAAATTATTTTCCTTCTTGCATGGAACATATTTTCTTCTCAAAATATTAGTAGTGAAGAACAATTTTTTCTTTCAAATCCATCACAGATTTATACTTTTCTAAATAAAATTAAAATGAATTGCTAGAAAAAATGAAATAAATTGAGACAAAAGCACTAGGTTTAAAAAATATTAGACCAAATTTTTATTACTTACTCCATTAAATTGCCATAACCATTTCTAACACTTTCAATTTCTGTACTTACCTTGTCACCACTGATAAGTAGAAAATAGTTCATCAATCAGCACCAATCCACAGATCACACTCTAAGTAATATTGCTCTAAAATATTTTTGTATTTGTTCTGTCTTGTACAGCATATTTGTCTCTTGTGTGAGAGAAAATTTACCTCTCACTGTCGATTAAAAGATTGTCAGATTATGTGCACATGTAAATTTGAATTTCAAATTTACTTGAAGTATAGGCCAATGTTTACAAATTCTCAGGAGATGTTTGTTTGTTTGTTTGTTTCCCAACAATAGACCAGGTAGGGAAAGATAAGCTTCTTTTTCCATCTCTCATATTGAAGGATGATTATTTTTCTCTATCATCCCTTTCTTCAGGATACAGTCTTTTGAAGTTTACTGCTTTTTGTGGAGCTCCCAATGATAACAGTCCACCTCATGTGGGCACAGACTCACAATCCTGGTCATACAACTACAGAATTAAGTGAAAAGCTTATTTCTTTAATATTGTCTTGTCATCGTTTCTCACCTCTGCAATGAAAAGCAAGTTAGACATATTTTACCTTGAAGTTCTAATACCTTATGCAATAAGTTCTTTATATTATTTAGTCAAAAATAATCTAGAGGCTGACACATTCTTAGGAACCTGATCTTGGATTTGAAGAACTTTCTTGGCTTGTTTGAGATTTACTCTTCAATACTTATATTTTCTTTACAGTTTTTCTCTACTCAGAAAACTGGGTGATCTCTTCTTTACAATCACCCAATTCATAACTGACACAAATATATAATTTTGGAAAATTACAAGATATAAACATAAAGAAAACAATAATAAAGGACAGAAAATTAATAGCTAAAAACTTATGCGTTCTTCTAACTCCAAGAAAAGTTGGAAATATAGCCAACTATGTGCTATGTACAGGAGACATTTAAAACAAAACCATACAATGGTATGAAGTACAGAGGGAGAAAAATATATTATTTAAATTCTATAAAAAGCAAGAGTTACTATATTAATAACCGATCAAATCTACTAAATGAAACAGAGAGAAAGACTACAATTCATTAAATTCAATTCTAGATATTGTACTAGGCATTTGGGTCACAAAAGTTATAATACATGGAGGATACATATTAGCAGAAAAAATAAACTATAATAAATGGAAAAAATATTTTTGGAAGTGGTACGTTCTCAAAAACAGATAATAGATACCTATATTAAGGTTGAGGGCTCACAATGTGGAGGTACATTACATAATATGCTCAAGGAAGATTTTTCTCAAGTTATTTTTGAATTGTTTTATAAGAACAGATAGGAGCCAGCATAGGAATATACAGAGCAATATATCTCTTTCCCAGTTCCACACTGGAATTACTACAGGAGCTCTTATTTTGTAAAACACTTGAGATACACTATACTTGAAGATCTAAGTGAATTATAGGAATTTTTAGTAAAATATACATAAACATTTAATAAATCAATAAACAAAGATATGAATAATTATCAAAGGGCTCCCTATAAAAAATAAACAAGGTCTGGATTGTTTTGTTCGTAAAGTTTTTCAAATACACAAGTTCAAATACTATTTAAACTTATCTAAAACATTACTTTCACAGAAAAGTTTCTAAATATTTCTTAATCTATCACCACACTGCTAGCAAAACTTCACAAAGATAAAAAAGCCAGACAGCCAAAATAACCTTAGACATATCTCACTTATTAAAATGATACCAAATTCCAAAAGAAAATATTATCAAACTAAATTAAACTGTGTGTATAAAATGACATTCTGCGGACAGGTGAGTTTCATCCCAGACATGCAAAGGTCATTTCCTTTCAGAAAGCATACTAAAATAATACATTAATTAAGACACAAGCAAAGATATTTAGAAAGATTGAGATGATGTCAACATAAAACAAATAACTATTTAGTCACTTGCTCCTCACTCACACTACACGAGTTCTATGGGTTGCTGTATGACTGAACTCTAAAGAGCTCTGCTAGGCTATGTTGAGCTGGGCTGGGCTGACTGTGTTCTCTAACTGGACCCAGTGTGAAGGATTAACCCATCTGGAGTATTCCATTCTAATGGCATAACACACAGAGGTAGGGTTGGGTGTAAAAAACACAAATCCAATTTAAAGCTTCTGCGTCCATGTATCATTGGTCAAAAACAAATCACATGGTCCAGCCCAAAGTCAACAGAATGCGAAATGATGCAAAGTGTGAGAAGAAAAAGTCACTGGGAACAAACCATACAATCTACCACCCCAAATAACATACATAAATTAACATGTAAAAATGTTAATAGCCTAGAAATAGATGTGTTATTTTTGATATAATAATATAGAGATAGAGCTATAAAAACCCAAAAGTCAACATATATCTGCAGTTTAGCACTAAATACATTTTTTTAAGTGTCAGAAACAGAACAGATGCTTACTTTATCAGTATTATTGAACAATATTCTGGAAAATCTAGCCAGTGCAATTAAAGAAGAGAAAGAAATAAGTAACATACAAATTTGCAAAGAGAATAAAAATTTAACACTTTTTGCAGATGGTATGACTATATAAGCAAGAAAACTCAAGAGAATAAACTATAGTCAACAAGCAGTAAAATAATTCAGTCAAGTGGATGTTTTGCCAATTAATATAGAAAGTAGCTGTTCTATATACAAACAATGTCAAGTTAAAATATAGGCAAAGGAAAAATCTATTGTCTTATATTAACATCAATAGTAATAATAACAATGATAATAATAATTGAGTATACCTGACCAGATATGTAGTGAATCTATGTAAAAAACATTATAAATCTATGAGCTATTGTATGCCAGACATCATACAAATTATAGATCACAATAGTCTTGAATGAATAGTAAGAAAGACAATGTTCTTTGTTAAGAAGTATATTGTCCCTAAATTAAATTCATAAATTCTACTCAATACTAATTAATATTCAATCAGTCTTTTTACTTGGGGGGCATTTGACAAAATGACACTATGGTTCATCTGGGGAATAAATGTGTGACAACATCCAAGAAATTTCAGAATAAGATCAGTAATGAGAACCGTATCAGATATTAAAAAGGCCACTAATGAGGGACTGTTTAGATAAATTTTTGGTCTTTTATATAATAATTAATATGAAGCTATTAAAATAGATATGAATGTGTCATATGCAGAGTTCCATGATACATTATTTTAAATATATAAACATTTAAATTTAAGAACACACACACATCAGAGGATTATAACCAAATACAAACAACTATTAAGTGGTTACATATCCAGAGAGGCACTAATGGTTTTCTCCTAGGGGAAAAAATTTGCCTTTTTCATTGTCTGATTGCCTTTTTGCCATATGTGTGCATTATTTAAGGTTTTGTTCTTAATTTAATTGTCAAAAAAATTCCTAATGCTTATGGGCTTATGATGTGTCCAGGAATCTCAATGAAATTTATATCCATAGCAAACATTATAGTAAAACTTATTACAGAACAAAATGCATTCAGATCATCTATGAAACTTTAATAATTTATTTCCTTAATGTGTTGTACTGTACTAACAATTTTAGGGTACACATTAGCCCCGCCGAATCAATTTCACATAGATTTCTCTGATTATAATTATAATATTAACCAGTAAAAAATGAAGGGCTCCCATTTAACAATAGCTGAAAATTATTTGAACTTTCCATTAATTTTGATGAGTTTCTACTCTTTTTACCTTGCCATATGGATGTATTACTTTTCAAAGGAGACAGTCAAAAATATCTGTAATATTTTAATTTAGTAAAGAGCTCAATAACATGATTCCTTTGAGACACTATAAGATTACCAAACTCTAAGTAAAAAGTGTCATAATTGGGTGTACAATAAATCTCCCCTCTTTGCTTAGGGGCCTGATAACTGCAGATTCTACCATACCAAAAAGAAATCCAAGTATTATTTAAACCTCATTCTTCACTGGTGTTTCAAAACTCTAACTAAAAGGATCCAAGCCATTGTAACTTTCAAATATGAGTTTTTAAAGTATCTGAAATGGATGAATGCCTGAAATAACTCCCCAAAAGAGATAGAAAAAGTTAGCAAAGACTTAATGCAAAGGAGATATACCACATTACGTTAGTTGTAGCTGCATCACTAAAACAACTTTGCCCAGGAATCTGGCCCTATGGAAACATATTTGATGTTGAAACAAGGTCTCTTTGCTAGTTATTTCATTGCATGTCCATCTGCTATGTTGAGATTTTGCCAGCTCACAAACTGGTCTGCTATTTTCAGTAAGCATGTGCCAAAGCAGCACATGGTTTAGACTGGCAGATTACATAAGGCTGTGAGTATCCACTATAATAAAAATGTGGTCTTTTGCCCAGTGTGTTTGATCCTTAAATTGCTCACTGTACATTCATTAACTCTCAAAAATTCCCTTGAAAGAGGTGACATATGATTAGTTTACTTTATAGTTAGGGAACCTTGATGGGAGATGAAGTGACTTAACCAGATCCACAGGTGAATACTCAGTAGAATGTCTGGGTTTGTTTACCTGGAACTACATCTTCTCACCTGTTTTTGATACTTACATTGAGGGGAAAAAAGTCATGTAATTCACTATGGTATAGACTGTGCTCAGCATGGTATGATACTCTTGAAAAACGACAAAAACATGTATTACTACAATCAATTCTGATGTATTGGTATTTCTAGAAACCCTTACTTTCAATCAAAAAATTGACCTAATATTATATTTTCCTCTTACAAGTCTACTGTGGTGCTTACTTAGGCTTTATTGGACTGGTAGTCTCTGTGCCAGAAAGGCCATTTAAGAAGCTTTAGAAATATTACCTAGTCCAGGACTTCCCTGATGGCACAGTAGTTAAGAATCCTCCTGCCAATGCAGGGGAAACGGGTTCGAGCCCTGGTCTGGGAAGATCCCACATGCCGCAGAGCAACTAAGCCTGTGCGGGACAACTACTGAGCCTGCACTCTAGAGCCTGCGAGCCACAACTACTGAGCCTGCGTGCTGCAACGATTAAAGCCCGCGTGCCTAGAGACCATGCTCCGCAACGAGAGAAGCCACCACATTGAGAAGCCCGCGCACCACAACCAAGAGTAGCTCCCAGGTCTTCTCAACTAGAGAAAAGCTCGGGCACAGCAATGAAGACCCAAACACAGCCCCCCCAAATAAATAAATAATAAATAAATAAACACATTCTTCTTCATTTAAAAAAAATATTACCTAGTCCAATAGAATTCTTCAGAAACCTTTGAACATATCAATAATTTCTGTGGAAAGATGTCAAATAATGTTTCAAATTTTGTCAGCTTTTACAATCTTTTTAAAGGTTAAAATTATACAAGAAAATAAATATTTATGAAAATGCATAAACTTACTATTTCTAAATATAAAAATATGGTATATAACAAAATTTCAGTATCACCATAGTTAAATATAGGAGTTTTGATATTTTGTGGTCCTTTAGATTAATTGAAGCTTATCTTCTTGATCAAAACAAATTTCTAAGTTTGTTAAAAAAATCAAATTTTAAATTTTTCTGGAATATTTTATTAAGGACTTTGGTGAGCACTCAGTGTACCAATCACATCTGTGAAGGACATAAGTCTGAACAAGATATAGAAAATATTCACTTGTCAATAACTAAAAAATTTTATAGGCAAAAAATAGACAAACCAATATAGTTATAATGGGGTACTGATTAATTTAATGTCACCTTGCTCCAGAGTCTAAAAACATCCAAGTTTACAAAGACAGAATAAAGAAGGCTTGCCTCGGAAAAACCTGTATAAAAATCACAGTGAAGTTTTAGTTTAGCTTCATAATCAGTGTGAGGTGACCAGAGCATCATACTCAGCTTGGGGCACCACATTTTGAGGGGAACTTTAATAAACAAGAATAGAGAACACAAAGCATGATGGTGAAAGACCCAATGCTTAGTTTAAGTAGTGAGGTTATTTAACTTAGAGAATTTAGGCAAGACACAAATATTTAAAATTTTTTGAAAGTCTGCATGTGAACATTTATTTAACCATGATTTGTATGATTCCAGAGGCAAGAATAAAATCCAACAATTGGATATTACTGAGGGACAGATTTCAATTCAAGTTAAGGAAGAACTTTCTTTAAATATAACTACCTAAAAACGGAATGGGTTTTCTAAGAGAAAAATGGTTGAACTTCTTTTTGCAGAGGCTAGAAGACTATTTGTAAGTAGCATACAAAAGGGGATTCAATTATCGATCAGGAGAGGGCAAGTAAGGGATTTGGAGCATACTACCATCCATTTAAAATTCATACATGATTTAAATGAAAATTTTCTAGAAGCTAAGGCCAATTGGTTGTGCTGAGCTGATATGTAATATATATTATATATACATATATGATATATATATTACACTTATTAACGTTTGGATAAAACCATGTCTGGTGAATTTGAATTGCAAGGTTTTTATGGTGTAAGAAGTTAAGTCTTAGTAAATATATATTACTTCTTTTAAATGAAACAAAATTTGTATTCTCTTCTTTTGAATCTCAAGCACTTTGTCTTTGATATCATTTGACTTCTTGCTTAACTGTTATAATGATTCTAACCATTGACCTGAGATAAAAGTGACAGCTAGGACTGAGTGTACAAGGACAAAAAGGGGAGACAGAGGTTGGTTCCTTGAAGATGACAAGGGGAAGGCTGGATTTGCTGTAGGAGGCAAGAGGCCACGAGTAAACAGATTCAGAAGGGAATGGTTTGGTCTGAACAACAAGAAATGGGGAAATGTTAAGCTCTCAAAAGCTTTCCAAAATAAAAAGGACATGGAGAATACTAGATTTGATATGTCCTAACCCTGCTATCTAACTGAGAAACACACAAAAGGAACGGGCCAGATAACACGGGAATTTATCAGGAAGGGAGCAGATACACCCTTTAACCTGATGACTCCATGGGCAGACTACAAGAGGCTTACTTGTTCTGCGAGGCGAGTTCAACATCGATGCAGAGGGATAAGACCGGAACAAAGAAACGCAGAAGTAAGTCTAAGGACCTGAGGTGGAATCCTAATGGGATTGGGCAGCAATTCCCATTTCCTAGAGCAAAAATGACTTTTTCAGTAAGCCGTAGCAAGAGACTGCATTTTCCACGTCCCTGGACTACCTCGTGGTGAGTCATGACGCAGCTGGATATAGAACACGCCGGGGATTTGCAGATTTCTAGTAGGGGCTACAAGTCATGCCTTTTTCTGTAGGGACAGATATTCTTTTGAAACAAAAGAAGAGAGAGATTCTATTATATATGCATTTTTGCACACCAACCGGGTAAGCGATTTTGAAGGGCTTCAACTCTTCTATTTTTTTCCCACATATTTAATAGAATGATATTCACTGAAGGAGTTCTTGGTTGAAAATGTTAATATTATTGAGATCTCTCTCTATATATATGTATAAATATATATAACATATATATATATATATATATATATATACACAACACTAATAAATGAGTTTTATCAGACTAGTGTGTATTCAGGAAATAAAGTGTGCTATTACTCATCACTATTATTCAAAATATTGCTAGTAAATAGTTGACTAAGTTAACAGCCTTGATTCTATTAAGGTAACATTTTGTATTCTAAATGCTCTTTATTGAATGCACACAAAAGCTGAGGTTCATTTGCAGAAGCCAAAGGTGATTACAACAAACCTCACCCCAAAGGGGCTATAGCTCCATGCAAGAAAGTAGTTCTTTGACCATCCTCCAGTTACCAGCTCTCAGTGTTCACTGTTTATGAAACATTGCTTTCAGGAAAGAGAGAGCAAGAGCGAGAGAGGAGAGAGAGAGAGAAAAAGAGAGAATTCTGGTTGTGTGTTCACCTTCTAGAGTACGATACCCAGAGACAATTACATAAGAACACTGGGGAAGGGGTGGACTATAAAAAGAGGGCATCACACACACACACACACACACACACACACACACACACACACACACACACACACACACAAATCTTGCTGGGCTTCCCTGGTGGCTCAGTGGTTGAGAGTCCGCCTGCCGATGCAGGGGACACGGGTTCGTGCCCCGGTCCGGGAGGATCCCACATGCCGCGGAGCAGCTGGGCCCGTGAGCCATGGCCGCTGAGCCTGTGCGTCCGGAGCCTGTGCTCCGCAACGGGAGAGGCCACAACAGTGAGAGGCCCAAGGGCATCAAGCTAATGATACAATGTAAGTAAGTGAATATAGACAATGTTCAAGTTCTAAAGTTATCCTGAGGAAGAGAGCAAGAGAACATCTCCAGGTTGGAGAGTGATTTGTAGATTGATTCTGGGTCTCATAAAAATTGTTTGATTGAGGGGAAAGTTGAGTAACCCTAAAAACAAACCAAAAAACAAACAAACAAAAAAAACAAACCACCTGAGATAACCCCACTACAAAGTAATGCTCTTAAGGCCTTTTTAATCCCTTCACTCTTTACTTCTCCCTCTATAACCTCCATAAACCAACATAAGATAGTGACTGTATAGTAGTCTATGGCAAGTGGGTGGCAGGTGCCTGGCTCTCAAAATGGGATTGTATAAATTAAAATGCCCTGATGGAAGGTGAGGGAGAATCCCATTGAACACCTGGGTGCATAGGTGGGCAGATAATTCCGCAGACCCCACAATTTAGAGAATGTCAAATCAATTTTCGAAGCACTAGAAAATTCTGAAAATCCACCTGTTGGATGATGAACCACACCTTCTGCATGTTTTATGTGAACATACTGGAAAAAAATTCATATTTTTTTCTAACTATAGTCTCCGTGCTTTATTTTTCCTTTTAAAGATTAGCCTAGATTTAAATTTTAAAATACATGGTCTACAGCATAAGTATTAATTGATTAATAAGATATCCACAGAGATAGGAGAAACAAATAAAATAAATTCCCTGGCTTCCCTGGTGGCGCAGTGGTTGAGAGTCCGCCTGCCGATGCAGGGGACACGGGTTCGTGCCCCGGTCCGGAAAGATCCCACATGCCGCGGAGCGGCTGGGCTCAGAAGCCACAACAGTGAGAGGCCCAAATTCTCATTTCTTCTTTATCATAATTTCCTTTAATTAATCACATTATCTATGGTTATACTTACAATCTTTAATTTTTAAAACATCCCTATGCCTTAATATCAAGTCAACTGAATCATCAGGCTTATCTTACTCTTAAAATACAACCATGTGGTCAAATGTAGTTTGAGATAAATTTTTTAGTGAGTCTGTAATAAAAATATTGAATAAAGGATCATTTATAAATCTATGTGTTAAACATTCTTTGACATTCATTTCTATTCATCTTGACAGTAAAAAAGTTTTGAACATGAAAATGGACAGAAAAGTACAATGAGCAAGCCTAACTTAAATAATCACTTAAACTTAAGTCATGCAAGGAACGTTTATTATAACAGAAGTACTTGAAATTACATGGGGAAAAGCTATGACAATTGGTAGATTATGGTTCAAGTACCAGTAAATTTTTATGACACTGTAATGTTTTAAAAAACATAAGAGTAGGGAAGCCATATGCTATTCAGTTTTGGATAAATTAATAAAATTCTGCATATTATTATCTACTTAACTGATATTTTGTGGTGTCTTCAGTTAAATTCAAAGTACTGTAAGTCAATTCAGTAATATTTACTGAAATAATGAGAAAGAAGATAAAACCTTGAATAAATGTACCAAGAAAAAAACATTACAGTCTTGGCATGTTTATAGTTCAAGAGGACATTAAGTTAGCAATTCAGCAAAAAATGAGCCTTCCAAAATATTTTAAAGTACTGATTTATTCTTTCATACAATCAGCCTAGTGATTTCTTTAAAAATCTCATCCATATGTGGACATTTATTTCTTGCTGAAGCCATTGACAGTTTACTACACTTTAACTAGGTAACTCAAAACCTATCTTTTTAAAGCCAGGACAACTATAGTTTTTCTCAAGATCAAGCATATGGTTTTTGGCGGTTTTGCCATATGAAATAAAACAAGGCTACTTTTCCAGAGTCTGCTATTTATCTCTTTTTAAAAAGCCCACTAAAGTTTGACTGACACTAATTTCCTGAACAAGATACCCTAGAAACTCCAGTTTATCTCATAACATCATAACAGACAGGGTTTGTGATGTCCCCTCTGCAAGATTCTTTATTCTGTCAGTTTATAGCATTTGAAATGACGGAAAGAGATGCGTTCCTTTCATATGCCATCCAGGAGAACAGAACCTGTCACCAGCAGTGTAACGTGCTGTGTATTATCACTCTGAGTGATCCAGAGGCCCAGAGACTGTCATCTTTTTAGACTGTACAAGTCAACACAAATAAAACTGAGGAGGCAAATGATAATGTCTGAGACAGAGCCAGGCTCATTCGGGCCATTACTTTGTATTCAAACCTTAGAGATGACATGATATGAAAAATGAGCCTGTGTCTAGTTCAGTGCCCATTAGTGTGTGAGCACATTATCTTCCACTTTTCACATTGAATCTCTCTGCACTCCCTTTTGCCAGTTAGAGCTTGGCAGCCTGTCAGCTTAAGGGAGTTGGACTCCTCTTTTTTTTATTATTAATTTAGGTTATTATAAATAAACAGTAATACTCCCTCTCTGATGATAAGTTGCAACCATTTGAGCTACTCATTCAAAAATTATTCACAGTATTTCCTAGAGCTTATTCTTCTTAGAGATTATTCTTCTGTACCTAAATAATTAGAGATGGCATCTGGCCTGTTATATTGAACCAAAATACTCATGGAGGATAATTTTTTTAAAAACTTTATAGAAATTCCATTGAAATAAATAAGCTGAGTATTTTAATCTGTATTGAAAGAGCATTTTGAGATAGAATTGCCCTGTCATTTCCTATCTATGATAGAGTCCATCGTTTTCTATACCTAAATACCTCAAATATTTCCTATCAAAAATGGAATAAATACTATACTTTTGTGCTGTGTAAAAGACTCAGGAATAATTTTTTTCTGTAGAAACTTAGTGCTGAAGAAAAGCCTGATGAATATTTTTACAATCCTGTCAGTTGCCAGAACTTCACATTGCGTTCCATAGACATAAAAGAAACATCTTTGTGCCTGGTGACGTGAAGAAATCAATTAATTTATCATATCACTCTTTATGTGTCACATTATTTTGGCCAATGGTAGCAAATTGGACTATGAAAATGTACTTTTCAACAACTCTATTGCATTGAAAACCTGACAGCCCTCAAAGTGTAGATTTGCCATCTTCAAAAATAGCTGAAAGCACATAAGCACACACACACACACACACACACTTTGAATATAAATTCATTCCCTGAAGGGTTTTTAACATTGTTCACTAGCATAATCAATAGTTCCTTAAAATGCCTAATTTTCTATTTGTAATCTTCAATTTTCCCCAGTATCCTCAAAATACTCTTCAGTTACCTTGTAGATAGAACTAGGCATATTTTTTAAGTTTTCTGAAGGATATAAACACTAAAGATGAGATTTCTATGGTTCATTTATTTAAATTACAATGTACTTCATTGAAATGGAATAAAAAGTATTGCATATGACTTGAAAGATATGACTTATGATTATTTTAATAGTTACTGAATATTTAGTTTTCCATCACACCATCACTTGCTATTGCCTTCACGTTGAATTATATTCCATCTTGTGCCCATAGAAATCTGAGGATTTTAGAAGAAGCTGAATTTCTTGTTAGCAAAGTTTCACATGTTTCCTGTAACCAGAGGTAATGGCATGCTTTATGATGAGCTTTGTTTTATGTTAGAGTCGTCAGCCTTTCCCTTTTAGACTGAAGCATTGTTTGGATACCGTAATTTCTTACAACAGAAAATGGTTTACAATGTTTTCAGTTCTCTTCTGAAATGTCAATGATAAGCATTATTGTCTGTGCAGAAGTTAAATGTTACAGCATTGGAATAATGGTAGATGAAGAGTATTTATTTTAACTTTGTCTTCCATTTTCTTCTGCATGGATTATCATCGTTGGGTTATTTATGGAGAAAATGATGGGGTGAATGTACAAAATTGTGTGTACTGCCTGAGTGAGATATTAGAACAACCATGATGACTTTCTATGGTGAATATTTTGTTCAGATATTGCAACAATGTTGGTGGCATTAGTTGAGGTTTATTTTAAAATTTCAATTCAAGTAATAAATAGCTTTGCCTTCAAATGAATGACCACCTTTGAGGGAAACCAAAACCTTATGTTATGGAAAGGTGATACTGATATATAGTGCATGATAAAATAAAATATTTTACCTCTTTTGTTTATTCAATATTTCAAAGAGTTTTATGTCAACTATGTAACTATTTCATTTTATTTTGTCTAAAAGCCAAACCATCCCACATGGACTAAAATTAAATTGAAGCATTTTATTAGGTTTTGAATTGTTCTCTAATGTCACATTTTTTTAAGAAACAGAGAGATCGAAATAGTAGCAGTTTCTTCAAATGTTAAAATTGTATTTCCTAAAAAGAAATCGCTTTTTAAAGTTTGAGGACGCACTTAAATCCCAATTGAGCTATTAGAAGTGATTTTTTTCCACTCTTTATGATGAATCCTAATGCATTTTACTTTCTCACTGTGATGCTGTCCTTGGTACGTATATTTTTTAGAGTAGTTACTAATACTAAATTAGAGTGATATATTGGTTACCAACGGAAAGATGGCATTAAGTTTATTCAATTCATTGGCAAGATCAATTTGTTACCAGAAGGCATCCAAATAACAAATAATCACTAGTAATTTAAATTTCACTCCCAATCTCTTTTTTATTCAGAATGTGCTTAATATATGTGGATTATTGTCATATTTTGCTTTCATATAACACTCATTGAATTAAACACTGCATTTCTATACTTCCAACCCCTGTGAAAATGGTTTGTCTGCCTCTTAAAATATTTCTAATTTATGTATATATTTGTATTGGTTTGGTCTTACTTTTTTCTTTTTCTTTCATTCTTTCTATTTTCCTTGTTCAGAAAAATGTCAAGTACTTAATCCATTTGTTATACTTACATTTTTGAAGGAAATATCCAACTGGTGACTATCCAACCTCGAATAAGACTAATTTTTTTTAAGTGGAGGTCCAATATTCTTCTAAATTTTTATATTCTCTTTGTTCTTTATTTAGTTATTAGAAATTTTGCAAATTTAAATTTAAACATATTTAAAACATTGGTCACAACAAAGAACATATTTAAAACATTGATTGATATTCTATAGAAGTAAAATCAATTGCAACATACTTTATGTGTTTATACTTTTTATAAGATTTTAATATACTCAGAGGAAGAGATTAACTGTTCAAAATGCTGGAATTAAAGGAGAACAGGAATGGGAAAAGTGGTCACCTGTTCTAAGGGCTAAGCTGTAGCAGGAATTCTTCATATTAGGAGCGCTTATGACAGTTAAAGAGGCCGTCCCTTCGGGATATGGTTTTTTAAAATGTTACTAACTCTTACTCTAAGGTTTTTATTTCATTAACACTGGCTTCATAGATTCCTCAATTTCAAATAGGTCTTTAGCTTGAATAACTTTATGCTACTAAAGTAAGTCATCTTGCCAAAGATTAACGGATATTAGAAGGGAAAGGCCAGTTTTGTGCATCTCAAGACTATTGTATTATTCAGGGCAGAGAATATCTGAACGAATCTTAAGTAGGTTTATGCAAATAGTCCAAAATCAACTGGAAATGTTTATAATAAATTAAACTTTTATTTTTCTACCAGTGTCCACGTGGGAAAGAGTGTTGAGTGGTATCTCCCTTTTCAAAGATGAAATGTAGGGAAAAAAAGATAAAATTAAATAACCAACAGATGCAAATTTTCAACGCAAGTGTTGTCTTAACATAGTCTCTTGCCGGTTATCACAATAATAGTGGAAGTTCTATACTACACAAAGGTAGAGAACCCATCAAAAAGATATTTATTAGAAGCATATATTTATAAATCTGGGGAATTCTGAGTCAGGACAAGATGATTTCAATGGTATTTTTAAAATCTACACAAATCCACTAATAAAATAGACAGAAAAATAACTAATAATATGGGAAAAAGGAACAAAATGATAAGGTATACCTAGAAAATATAAAATATGAGTTGATAAGGTCCAATCACCATCAAATCAGAACCCACACAAGTTTTGCTTCTGAAGAGTTAATAGAATAAAGTAAATGGGAATTGAGGAGTCTAAGAACCTGAGAACACAGATGTACCCAATACACAGCTACCTCTAAAAGGAGAATGGAATCCTCTCAGTATGGAATCCTCAGAAAATTGATCTGAGTAAAAGAACAGTAAAATTAGAAAATATTCCACAAGCTCTAATTTGCATGGAAGTGCAGAAAAGACTAAAAGGACTCACTACACTATGGAACTGTGAGGCTATCAGAGTAGATTTGACATCAAGTCGATTATGGTACTATCCTAGCATTGGAGAAGAATGGACATTAAGTTTTCGGTGACCAACATTCTCAATTTGCCCTTGACTAAGGGGTTTCCATGGATGTAGGACTTTCAGTGTTAAAATAGTCCCAAGAAAACCAAGATAGTTTGTTACACTACATTAAAGACATTAGAAATATTCCAAAAATTCTTCTGCAGGACAGAGACCTAAGACTACAGGAGAAAAAAATTCTGAAATTTGACAAAAAGAGCAAAACAGGAACACTGGGTGTACAGAAGAGAAAATGTTCAGACATAAGAGTTACAGAGAGAGTTTTATGAGAACAGATCTCAGTTGTATGAAAGTGCCTATGAGAGGACTCTAAAAATATTCATATTAATAACAGAAGATGTAGTTCTTAATCAGTGAAACTAGAAAATCTACCACTTTCTTTCTTCATTCAGAAAATTTCCCTTAAAATTTTGATGAAATGCATCTCATATAAACAAGGACAAATAAAAAGATTATTGTCAAGATGAATGGATAAAGAAGATGTGGTATATATATACAACGGAATATTACTCAGCCATAAAAAAGAATATTGCCATTTGCAGCAACATGGATGGACCTAGAGAATATTATACAAAGTGAAATACATCAGCCAGAGAAAGACAAATACTATTATTATATCAATTATAAGTGAAATCTAAAAAATAATACAGATAAATCTATTTACAAAACAGAAATAGACTTACAGACATAGGAAAAAGGTTGGGGGATAAATCAGGAGTATGAGATTAATAGATACACAGTACAATAAATAAAATAGATAGAGAACAAGGATTTATTGTATAACATAGAAAACAATGATCAATATCTTATAGTAAACTATAATGGAAATAATCTGAAAAATTATATATGTATAACTGAATCACTTTACTATATGCCAGAAACTAACACAATATTGTAAATCAACTATACATTAAAAAAAGATAATTGTCATACTCTCTAAAACATATATAGTTGAGAAAAAGATAATAAACTGGATAATGTAGTGCTAGTAATGAAAGATGAATAGAAAAAAAATTATGCCAGAAAAGTAGATGAGATTATTGCCTATAATTTTTAAATGAATTTAAAAGTGTAAGAAGACCAATAGAACCCCTAAACAAGACAAAAATAAAATAAAGTAGTTTAAAGATGAAATAACCAAACAGCAACAAGATAAGAAAAGAAAGATGATAGTGTTCAGAAAAAAAAAATAAGAAAAATTTTAGAAATCAAGTCTAAACTACAAAATATAGTAATGAAAATGGAAAGTATAAAGAAGTTAAAAAAAATAACTCCAAGTATATAAAGAGATACATATATGAGAAATAAGTTCAGAGAAAAAAAGTAAGGAAAATTTTAGAAATCAAGACTAAATTAAGAGCAACTTGTGTGAATGAATTTGAGGATCAGCAATGTGAGCAAGCAGGAGAAATTGCTGGAGGATCAGAAACCTCGGGTTCTAATCCTAACCTCTGTGAAAAATTACTGCATAGTATTAGGCAAGTAATGCAATCCTTTCCATTCCTCAGTTACCCCACTTACTCAATAGGAGTAATAATATTTTGTGCCTATTTTGGATGGTTTTAATAGCACCATATAAGATAGTAAGGGGTACAAAGCAAATATAACACAAGAGTTTTTTTTTTGTTTGTTTGTTTATTTTGCTTTTGAAACCCTTTGAACTTAGAATACTGATCAAAGGAATAAATGAATTATCTAAACCTTAAAAAAAAGGCTAAATTACAATAAGTAAAAGAGCAAACATAGTACTGTAATGGAAATAGAAAGTGAAAAGTAGTATAAAAACAGAGAAATAAAGGATAATGAAAAGAAAAATGTCTGAGAAAAAAATATAGATTATGAGGAAAATGAAGGAAGAGAGAAGACATGAAAAAATCCACTGTGTATAATTGAGGTCCTTGAAGAAAAAAGTCAAACAATTGAACAGAGCATATTCTCAAAATTATAATGCAACAAAACTTTCTGAAAATAAAATTGAATGTGCAAGTGGAAAGGACTTGCCATGTACTACAGAAAGGACACTCAAAATAATCAATGCCAAGACCGGTTTTAGTGAATTTATTGGACTTTAAAGGTAGAGAAAAGTAGTTTTTTAAGCAGCCAGACAAAAAGATCAAGCCACTTATAAGTTCGAGCCAATGTTATGTACATTTATGAATTTAGGTAGCACTGTTCTGACAAGCATTTCCTGGAGAATCTTCAAGAGGATAACTATCAGACAAAAATATCACAGAAGCCGTCTTGGCATAAGTTTTGGTGTTGAGAATTGAATATAATTAATAAATGCATAAAATTAAATGATGTAGGTAAAAATGATAGAGTACTATGCAAATGCCAAGCAATGAAAACTTTATGTAATTCAACAAACAAAAAGATAAGGATAGAAGTTATGTGTACATAAATGTAAAATAACCTTTATGAGAGTTATTCATAGATATTAACTGGAAGTAAATTAGATAACTGGTGAGGAAAGAAAGGGAAAGAAGACGTTGTTTGTAAATCTAATTACTCCTAGTAGAAAATAAAATATAAAATATTTTATAGAGAAGTTTATAATAATATAATATTGTGTATATGATGTGATAATCATTGTAAAAATGAACTTTTAATATTCTCTCAGGGACTACCTGAAAGATAACATTGAATTAATAGAAGATATATTTTAATAAATAGGAACTATAAGTATTATACAAAGGTACCCCTAGAAAAAGATGAAAATCTTCTGAAATATTGAAATATATAATAAAAAATAAACATGGAGAAAGCATGTTTATAGTATATTAATTGTATATTACATTATATATTTTAAAGTTTCACCTATTTTCTATACATGAATATAAGCAAACGAAAATGAATTAATGAGTCATTTTAGTAATTAAGTGATCTATCTCCATAATTAAAAGAAAATCATGTTCAGATTTGCTAACAAAAAAGCAAAGCCTAACTTGGCTGAATATGAAAGATGCATATAAAGAAAAGGAGATTCAGAATGATTAAAAATGAAAGATGGGCAAAAGTATACTAGGGAAACACAAATGAAAATGGAGAATCCCAATCTTGATTTTGTAAAAAGTGTAGAACACAGGCTTTAAAAAGGAAGGAAGGGAAGAAAAGAGGATAAAAGGAAGAAAGAGGAAGGGAGATGTGGAGAAAGAAAGATAGGGGGAAAAAAGAAGGAAGGAAAAAAAGAAGGAAGGAATTATTTTGGCTAAGAATTTTCCTTTTAGTACTACTTTAGCAGTATCTCATAGATTTTAGTATTTATTTCCTATTTTCTTCTAAAAACTATAATGATTTTAAAAAACATTAAAACTTTGACAGAAGAGTCATTTTATAAATGGCTTTGTAATGATCAGATGGAAAAAACTTGCTTAGGATTTGTTATTAATTTCTTGTTTACTTGTAGTGTTATTTATAATAGTGCCAGTATTTTTGCATTCAACAAAATAAAATGAGACTTTCTATATGACCAGATATACCTTCAATGTTTGTATATTTTCCATGGGTTCATGAAAAGAAGACGTGCTCTCTATTATGAAGGTGTATGATCATATTGGTTAATTATATAGGTATTATTTTATAGGTATTATCAACCAACTCAGACTGATAGTGATAAATTAAAGTCTACTATTAACAATACTAGTCTCTGTTTGGGTCCCATCTAACTTTCACTGTATCAAAGTAGCTTTAGGTTTTGTATGTATAAACTATATATTCAGAATTGTTATGCCTTCTTTGTGAATTGTAACCTTTAACTTCATGTGCACTTATTTCCTGAATTCATCTTAATTGATAACAAGTTCACAATATATTTCTTCTTTCTGTTTACATTTGCCTAGAACATGTTACCCATAATTTTATTTTTAATGTTTCTAAATCATCTTTCTTTAGTTATGGTTCTTGTAAATAGCAAAGATTTCAATTTTATGAATCAGTTTGAACAATTTTTCTTTAATAGGTGAACTAAAGTTATTTCCATTATTGTCATGACAGATATGTTTGGTCTTGGTTCTGTTGTTTTTATATGTACATATATATGTGTATGCATAAAAATACATATGTATATATGTATATATAACTATGTATATAGTATATATATACACACCAAAATTTATATGATCTATCACTTCACTATTTTAGTTCTCATTGTTTTTTATTTGAAATTTTCTTCTAGTTGATTATCTTCATACTTGTATATCATTTGTAAACATACTTTTACTTATAACAGTTTGTCATCTTTATCCTTTGACAAATCTGTAAGTGTATTCTAGTGCTAACATCCTCCCCTTTCCTCTCAACATATAGACTAATAAAAATCCAAGGTTAGTCTCTTTCAGAGCTTCTTCTCTTGGCCTCAAATGTAGTTTAAAGCAACATTTAAGATAAAGAGAAATGGGGATAGTTCATCTAGCACTGCCTGACACCTACACGTTAAAGCTGTATGTTCATTAGGGCTCTTAATGAACATAACACAAAACGGTTTTTCCATTTAAAGTCCCTGGTCTCTCTGCCAGCAAATATGGCAAAATGCAAAAGAAAAAAAAAAAAAAGCACTCTAAAGTCTAAAAAGCATGCATATCAACTTTCTTTATTTGTATGTTTGACTCAGCAGTTTCTAATTGCTAAGGACTCAGAAAGCCAGTCTCGCATTTGCTAAGGCTGTCACGTTCTAACATCCATGTGCTAAGATTGTAATTCAAGCACTCATGAGTCCTAAGGTCCATGCCTACAACTTTAACTTAAAATAAAAATACTGTGTAGAGAGCCATCAGAAGCTCCAGATGTCCTGACAAGGTCTAAATCTCATACAACAATCCCTTAAACCAAATTCTGAATTTTAAAGTTCCCGTTAATATGGTTCAATTCCAGGTATTTTGCTTCCCCAATGGCTCTCTGTGTCAATTTATTGTAATTCCTAGTCTTTGCACTGGAAGTTGATAATAGTTCCTTTGTAAATAACCAATTTGAAACCAATTAAGAGATAAAGTCAAGCAGATAGGGACTAATCTGGAGTCAGGTAGTTTACTACATTATATAGTACTAGTGATGTTAAATGGACAGCATAGCTTATTGTGTCAGCTAGTCTTCTTAGCTCTCTCCCAAATTGCATTTCCCCTTTAGTCAGAGACAGTGCAGGGAAACTACAAACTTCTCTCAGAGATGGCTATCTTGTAGCTCATGCTCTCACCAACTACTGGAATTGAGAGAATGGGGCAAAGGGCCAAGAACATGGTAAACGTCTGTCAACATGGAAACATAAAGCATGAGCAAGAGACATCCTTTCATATTTGCCAGTTCCCCTCTTCTGCCATGATTCCTGTTTCCCATTTCTTCCTTCTTGATTCATTTCTTCATGAAAAATATCCTTCAGAAGTCCATTTAATGCAGTTTTATGAGGGATACTCTCAGTATTTTTTTGTCTGAAAATGTCTTTATTTTTCCCTCACTCTTGAATAACAGTTTATAAGCATACAGAATCTGTAATATAGTTATTATTTTCTCAGCACTTTATATATTACTGAAGAATCTTAAGGTATCAGCTGTGTAAAGACACTTGTTAGTACGATTGTTATTCTGTAAAGGTAATTTAAAATTTTTTCCTGGTATTTTTTTAACATCTTTGTTGGAGTATAATTGCTTTACATTGTTGTGTTAGTTTCTGCTGTATAACAAAGTGAATTAGCTATACTTATACATATATCCCCATATCCCACCCTCTCTATAACACACCTCTAGGTGGTCACAAAGCACCAAACTGGTCTCCCTGTGCTATGTGGCTGCTTCCCACTAGCTATTTTACATTTGGTAGTGTGCATATGTCAATGCCACTCTCTCACTTCGTCTCAGCTTACCCTTCCCTCTCCGCATATCCTCAAGTCCATTCTCTATGTCTGCATCTTTATTCCTGTCCTGACCCTAGGTTCTTCAGAACCACTTTTTTTTTTAGATTCCATATATATATATATTGCTAGCATATGGTATTTGTTTTTCTCTTTCTGACTTCACTTTGTATGACAGACTATAGGTCCATCCACCTCACTACAAATAACTCAATTTTGTTTGTTTTTATGGCTGAGTAATATTCCATTATATATATGTGTCACATCTTTATCCATTCATTTGTCAATGTAATGTTTAAAGATCTTTCTTTTTATGCTTAATGTTCTGCAGTTTTAATGAAATGTATGTATCTACCTGTGAATTTCTAAATTAATCATGAGCAATATGTATATTTTCTAAATCTGAAGATTCATGATTTTATTAATACTAAATCATTATCTCTATCTTCTCATTATATTTTAAATATTCTTTACATTATCCTAAATGCCCTTAGATCTAAATTAGACCTGTTTGCCCTATGTCTTTTTCACATTTATATTTTTTTCATCTTTTTTACCTCTCGACCTTAAACTGAAGATTTCCTCTACTTTGCCTTCCATATTGTTAATTTCATGTTTTACTGTCCTATATATTGTTTAATATCAATTGACTTTTTAAAATCCATTTTAAGACTCTTCCATGTATAAAATTTCTATCTTTTTTAAAAACTATGCCTTTTCTTTTTCACAGTACTTTACCTTTTACTATGGTTTCTATTTTATATCAATTAAAATTTAAATATATTATTATATGGTCTTTGCATTTTTCTATCTGGAGTCCTTGGATGCACTAATTTATAATATGGCCTGTGCTGATGTTATACTATCATGTTAAGTGGTTTACAATTTTTTGTGTATGAACTTATTTTCAGCAAAGTTGTTTTATTTTCCATCCAGAGACCAATGCATTCTGAGTTTTTGAAGTATCAGTTCTGCCAAGTTTCTCAACAGTTCAGATTTTGAGTGGTAAGCTAGCGATGTGGAGAAGCAAAGACCACAAAAGCCCTTTCTGGGGACAGATAGTGGCAGATACATTCAGTTTCCAGACAGCCCTTCCAATTCCAATGGCAGCCAATCCAGATGTAAGATTAGAGTCCAATCTAGAAAGTAGTACGGGTACAGAGTAGGGAAATTAGTATGTCTGTCCAGGAGCAGTGCCAGTGGTAACAAACCAACCCTGATTTTGATTGTTGGTCCTGTTTGAAATTTCTCAAACCAGAATATCTTGTTCCCTGCTCTTGCTTAAATTTCCCAGAGTCTATTGTTTTTTACAAGAAAATAGGTTTATTAATTAGAGTGGATTTGTATTATTCTCACATTTAACTAGTATAATTTCAACTATAACATTAATTATTAAGAATTCACACTATTAATGATTCTTACTGCATGATATTAAATTTTGAAATACATCAAAACTTGTTGAACCTACTCCCAAGTAGAGGGCAATAAGGTAATCTCCAATCTTTTCCTATTAGAAACATCAAATTACAGCCTAGTATAAAAATATGTCAAGTAAAGTTATGAAAATTCTTATAATTGGATAATATGCAGTCATTTAAAATTATGTCTATAAATAATTTTTGTAACATGCAAAAGAAGCATATTATAAAATTATACACACAGTTTAAATTAGATTGTGTGAAGAAAAAATCCTGAAGAAAAGAAAAATTTTAAAATAACTGGTTGTCTGCTGGAGTAATTTTTCAATGTTTTTCATGATTTTCTGCCCTATTATATTTATTCTGATATTTTGCAATTATTGTGAGATTATTTGAACAAATTTGCTAAAGTTAAATTTTGAACAATCCTTATATTTTTGCATGGAATTATCTGCATTTTACTGTGAACTGATTTATAGAAATAGAATTACTGTACTAAAGGCACAAATCTTTAAAAATTTCATATTCAGTCAAATTTGTTTATTTCAGTGTTTAGAATATAAAATTTTAATTAAGTATATTTCTAGAGTTAACATATCAATTTTACAAGAGTGTAATTATCCATTTATAAAATATAAATGTAAAAAAGTCTACTGTATAAAAGCTACTTATTGGAGACAGTTTTTTAACAAAGGAAAAGTAGTGGGCTACATCAGAGATGAAGCCCGGTCTAGAGAAGATTATTTTGGTGTCTTCTTTCTGCTCTTTTGTTTTTCAGTTTCATTAACTAAATAAATTGCTCATGTTAGAAAGAAGTCACTCTGTAAGGCATGATAGGATATTATAAAAAAGGAAAAACAGTTAAGAAAAGATCTGAAGAAATTATTAGAAAAATTATTAGAAAATTCTAGAGATCACAAATTCAAAAATTATTTATATATATCTGGGCTCTAGCTGCTTGCAATTATTACATTTAATAGGTTAACTTTTTTCCATTAAGTCTGGCCCCTTTAAAAGGATAATTTTAGGTCATTCACTACTTTTAATTTTTTAAATCAGCTCCATATTTTAACTGTCACCTTGTTGGATGATGAATTTCTTAAATGCAATAAACATTATTCATTAATATATCTATATGCCAGTGTCTCCATTAATATGAGTATACTTTAACAATCTGTTGTAGGTGTGCAATATCCTATGAAAGACTAATAAAATTGCAATTGAAGAATTTATATTTTTCATCTTTGGTTTTACACAGCAAATTCAGTACCTTATTTCATTTGAAACCATGGAAACACAAAAGGCAACTTGCAAAAAATTTTGCACATCTGTTAAAATGCAACTGGTCTGTGCTGTCCACCATAGTGAACTGCAAAGGATTCCACCACAGAATATTTTTCCAGATTGTTAATTTCCTTCCCAGATGGTAGTGCAGACAGCTTCATGGACTATATGACTTTTTTTAGCCAATTCAAGAAAAATTCTATTCTGCGACGACAAGCTCTATTCTAAGTAGTGACATGAAATATAGAGGTCTTAGATTAGACTCCTCGTCACTCCGTGACCCAATCTAGCTCATTATTCGTCAATAGCATATTCTTTCTTATGAAAATACAGGTGAAAGAAGTCCCTTATATTCATCAGCGATATGGCATTCATGAAAAAATAAAGTATATTTGTCAACTATTCAATTTTCTAATCCATTTTATTGATTTCTCCATCATTTTATTCTTTTTCTAAATATATAAAACATAACAAGAATGTCATATGGATACTAACATGCAAATACAATATATACCTGTCCATATAAGTTCTAAATATTTTGTATATTGATTTCTGTTATAGAGAAAAAATTTTATTCATTTTTAATTGGGGGGGATCCAGAAGATTATAAAAGGAGAAACCTTGACATTTTGTAAGTTCTACAAGAAATACCAATTATACATATTAATACTTACTATTTTCCATTTTGTGGAGGCTTAGCTTGGAAGTCAGTTCTTTGCCAGTCTCAATAGAAAATTAGTAAATATTACTAGAATATATATTCTTTAAAAAGTAAGTTTCATTCAACATTAAAAATAATATACTAAAAAATGTAAATGTGCATTTGTAGGTTTTAGATTAAAATACCCAAAGAAATGTTGAACTACAAAGTTGCTTTTATCTCCATAATCTCAGACCAAAGGCAGAGATGCAAGCAGCCTAGGGAAGAAACTAGGAAATACATACCTTAACCATTTGCCCAGTATTTTTCTGGTGTCACCCACTGGTCAAGAACAAGGAAGCCAAGAAAGCAAAGAAGTCCACTTTGCAGGGCAGCATACCTGAAGAAGATGAGATGAGAAGGAAAAATAATAAATCAGAAGCGGCACAGAAAGGGTAAAAATGTGGAAAACATTTTTTGATGTTGTTGGCAATGAAAATCCATGAATGCTTCTAGTTGTTCTGGGTTTGTTTTCTATATTTTTGTTCAAAGCAAAAACCAGTTTCATATGAGTCAGCACTTTATCAACTGTTGGGATCATCTGACTTAGGTGTCAGCTCTAGAATATTAAGAAGGAAAATAAAGAGGTATACAATTTGATGAAGAGAACGGTCTTGAATGTAAAGGTAGCTTGTCTGATCTGAAGGGAAGAGATTTATACGGAACACAGCATTATCCTCTAAATCAAGGGTCAGCAAACTTTTGTTTTTGGTAAAGAGTCAGTAAATACTTAAGGTTTTGTGAGCTATAAGGTCTCTGTCACAACTATTCATTTTTGCCATTACAGCCACAAAACAGCCATAGATGTTAAGTAAGCAAATGAATGGTACTCCAGGCCAATAAACTTTATTTATGGATACTGAAATTTACATTTCATATAATTTTCATATGTCACAAAATCATATTTTTCTTTTGATTTTTTCCAACCATTTTAAAGTATAAAAAGCACTGTTAATTCATGAAATGTAAAAAAATCAAATGGCAGGCCAGATTTGGCATTCAGTCTATGATTTGCTGATGCTTGCTGTATGTTAATGGTCTTCAAAGTCAGGTATGCACATTGTTGGGGTGAGAAGGGGTGTGGTGACAATCCACTGGAGAGCAAAGAGTCATACATAATTTTTCCATACCTTTCCAAATTTCATTTTTGTAAATTTTATAATATAAATACGTGTTTACTATAACAATGGATAATAAATATGTTTATTAAGTGTAATCAACATTTGTTTTAACTGATAGAGAACACAATCCAAAAATTTGCTGACAACATCACTAATATAGCGTCACTTATTGGTATAAGTAACACTTAGACCCAGAAATATGTATTCTAGATGAGATACAAACTTTTCATAATCTTACCAACAAATGCTGGTCTCTCAATCTCCAGGAAAATTGCAAGGGTGACACATGATCTTGAGTCCTCCTTGTATAGTTCACATTCTCCATCTCGGTTTCAGATTTTAGTTTGTCATTCAGTGTTTTGCTCATTATGCAATACCAGAAGTATCTTAATATGTCTCTTCCTATCAACCCCTTTTCTAGAAATTCTCCACTGTGCTTCTCCCTTATCCATTCTCCAATTCCAGGCTGATTGGAAGAAGGCACAGTTCTAACACATGCAAAATTTTTAAGAAATCCTAGAAATGTCTACTTACTTGCAATAAATGGCTTAGAAAGGTAAGTTAATGAGTTTTCTCTTTTAGTATTTGCTTCAATTTTATCACCCGAATACATGGTCTGAAAACAGTGATAAGGAAGGAGGTGTTGGAGGTTTGAATAGAAAGGAAACCTGTTATAAGACATAGAAATCCCTCACAGTACCTTTCTTAAATCTGAGTAATTCACCATGGAGCTTCAACAGGACAATCCAGGGTGGTTCCTTTCATAATTTTGCAAGTGGTGCAATGTGAAAATATCTCCTTATTCTTTTATTTATATATAATCAGCAATGCTGTTTAAACTTAGTTTACCTGGACCCATTCAAATTTCATTGAATGAAGCATAATACAAAACAAATTTTATCCCTTTCAGGAAGTAGATTTTAACTATGCATATGTGTTGTGAATCACATTTTTGAAAATTTTCAATAGAAGAAAGACTCATGTTCTTCATTAGATATTCAGATTTCATCTCTCTTCTTTCCTTGTGTAGATCTTCTATGGTTATCATAAAATCACCTCACTCCAATAATTCAACACTTTTACTCCCACCTCATAATTTTATCTATTCAAGTGTATCATTCCCATCAGGCTGTAAAAAAGGTTCACACACACACACACACACACACACACATCAGGTACATTTATTTCTGCAAATTAAAATTGTTTTTTGCCACTCATTTTTTTGAAAGGGAAACTAAATTTGTAAGATAACAAATTTACCAAATTATTTTGTTTCAGTATTGACTATAGTATATTTGCTAAACTTATGCAATTACTTACTATAAATCATGATGAAAAGTCTGATACCATGAAGACTACTCCTTGATTTTATTTTTATGATAAATTCTATATTGTTGCTTTTATTGTATTATATTTAAAAAGATAAAGACCTTATTTTATTTTGCTGTTCTATGAATTATTCTAACTGTACAATGAATGAAATTCACAATGTTTTCCCTTCTCTTGGTCTATATTAGCATAGTTTAAATCATCCAGTACAAAATTTCTCCTAAGAATATTCTTTATATTTGGGAAATAAAAGGGGAGAGTCAAAAGAAGGAAGGAAGGAAGGGGACTAAAGTTGAAACTACTTTACCCAACGATTTATAAGCAGTTACCTTTTATTCCAGGCCTGAGATCTCGCCAAGCCCATACACCATGACTATTTATCACTGCTGTTTAGTTGAGAGCAATGACTTGGTAATTCTGAATTCACCTGCTGAGCTCATCTAGTCATTATTTGGAACTTTGCAATCTCCCACATTACACATGCATACACTGCACCGTCATTTACAGATGCAATGAGAGAAAACCTGATAAGATGAGTCTCTGGGAGAAGAAAAGGCATATAACAAATACAAAAATTAAAACACTCGGGAATAAGGTAAATACTGAGAGTAAGAACTGGGAATGAGACAAATATTGGATTAAGACAAATACTGCTGCAGATTCCAATGTCAATTCTAACAGTGCTAGTAAAGATTGGGTTGTGTTGACTGTTGAAGATGAGCAGCTAAAACAGAAAGCAAGAAAAAATCTTCTAGGCTAGAATCTTATGTCGCTGAAAGTTTTTGACTCAGGTGACTTAAATTATTAGATTATTAAAACAAACTTAAGCTCAGGTGGCTGTATCTTTCAAGGTCATCAAGCCTAATAAGTTAATATAACAAAATAAATTTAAATTGACAGTTAATAATAAGTGAAAGTCCCCTGAGCCTCTAAAGTGTTTTTATTTATTTATTTAGTTATAGAGAGCTAAACTAGCCTCAAATATTTCACACTTACACAGAATTTCAATTATAAAATACAAGGTATTACCACAAAGAACATTTCTGTTCATATAATATCAGCACTGAACATATAAGCTCACATTATTCATTTTATTATCCTAATGTATTTTAATATATTCAGGTATAATACCATAATTATTGATGTTCACTTAAGAATATTTCTACTGGAAAAAATTAGGCAGATTTGTGTAACAGTGAAGGTCTAGGCTCTGAAACCAGACCGTCTGAGTTTAAAGGCAGTTCCTGCCCCCTCTTAGGTGTGGATCCTTGGAAAACTTGAGTCAATTCAAAAGGAGTACCTGGTCTTTCTTTCATTCTTGTTTTTTTTTAACCTGATCTTTCTTATCACAGCTTGCCCAGGTGTGGGGCCGAAGGGGAGAGGTGGTGTGGGGCTTGAAACTCATCAGCCAGCTAACATCAAAAATGGAGTCAGACTCTTTATTACCTTAGGTTATTTTGAGAATTAACTGAGTGGATTTTTCTAATGCTCACGACAATGCCTGACACTCAGAAAATACTCAGTGGATCTTAGCTCTTATATTTTACCAAAGATGTGGATTTGGAATGTGTCTAACATGTATGGCAGTGAGGGAAAAATGAGACATTGTCATGAGCTCAGAGGTTAAGTGTGCTTGACAAGAATGATGGGCGTGAGCACGAAATACTGAAGGGTACAACTGAAAGGCATAAGATGGAACTGAGAGGCGGAACACATGGACACCTCTATTCCTCACACCATAGTTTCTTAGGATATAAATTAATTCTAGCATGTATACTTCCTCTGTGTTGCAATCAAGTTAATGTGGTCACAGTTCAGAAATAACCTTTTAAGTGAATTATGCTCCTTTCAGTATAAAACTGTGGACAGTGCTTCACAAGCAGAATTGTTAAAGATGGAAAATCAAAAGAGAAAAATTCCAAACCCAAAATAGTTAAGTACATATCCTTCTTTGAAATCAAGACAAATATAGCTAAGTTATATGTTGTGCCCTCATACTGTCATGTAGGCACAAGTCGAAAACGGTGTTCCTTGGTCTCTATTTAGTAGATTTGAAATACAAAACCATTTATGGTCTTTTTTTTTTTTTTTTGCGGGACGCGGGCCTCTCACTGTTGTGGCCTCTCCCGTTGCAGAGCACAGGCTCCGGACGCGCAGGCCCAGCGGCCATGGCTCACGGGCCCAGCCGCTCCGCGGCATGTGGGATCTTCCTGGACTGGGGCACGAACCTGTGTCCCCCGCATCGGCAGGCGGACTCTCAACCACTGCGCCACCAGGGAAGCCCCGTTTATCGACTTTGTAAGCCATTAAAGCATGTATTTACTCTTGTTATCTAGGAAATATATAGACTTGAAATGGTCTTTGTCTAAAAGACCCCAGATATCTTTGTCACTTCTAAGCCTTTCTAGACATTGGAATCTTCCTGTGTCCTGGAATTCTCTAGACCAAAGAAGCTGTGAAATCAAGTTGATATTAAACTAGAGTTTCCAGCATATGTTACCTCAAGAATCTGCTACACTCAAAGCCTTGCAGTGTAGACAAGCTCTGTGCACCACAATCCATTCATAACTCCCAGATTCTACCTCAGGTCGCATAGACGCACCAAGAATATATTTACAAGGAATAGGCTTGCAAAAATCTATCTTTAACTTAAATGCACTAAATATTGGGTCAGTGTTCTAGGAATTTAAATGGGATATAAATGCTTTTACTTCCCAATAAAATGAATACATGTTATATCATATAGATACAGGTGACATTGAGAGGGATTTCCTAGTGATCCAACAAGAAGCAGTAGCTGTATTAATCATCCCAGAGAGTTGAGGTGTTTTTATTTATTAAAGACTAGAAGCATCTGTGTTAATATTTAGCACTCTATCACATCCATGTTTCCATTAATAGCATCAGTACTCTCCCATCAACCAAACTTAAAATTTTGTATACACTTTTGTTTGATCCTAAACATTATTCACCATAGAAGTCTAGGTCGAAATTTAGAGATTAAATTTAGCATTGGTTACTCCCCCTCTATGGGAATTCTCTAAACTAATGTGAGTTTTGTATTTGCTATTGCTTTTTTAGCTGTTTTACCTCTCTGCCATATATAAAACACTTAAACACCCTTTTTCTTTCCTTTATTTTTTTTCTGGGACTATTTACTACTTGTGCTCTTTTTTGGTACCTTAACCACTCTTGTTATGTGGCCCATATTTTATTCTTAAACTTCCAAATTGTGGTGTTATTATCAGGCTGCATCTCTGTTCTTTACCTATTTTCTTTGTTGAATTCATCCACTTTTATAGTTTGAACAAAGGTACTATTTCCAACCTCAAATTCTCCCTGGAAACTTATACATCATTCAGTGACAAACTGGTTAACTATTGGAACTTCAAAGTCAACATGTGCAATTATAGATAACTTAGCTACATATCGACTCCTCTCTGGATTTCTTTATTTCTTTTAATGGAACTATCCTTCTCCACTCAGCCAACTCGAAATAGTATTTTTGATTCACTCTCTACCTGGGAAACATGACTGTTTACACGTTCAGTTGTGTGCTTTTTGTAGCTGAAACATCTTTTACATCTATTCCTTTTTACAATTTCTATTACTACCACCTTAGTTCAGTTACCAATAGCTTTTCAACAAGATCCCTCAAATAGCGTCTTCACTAATTCCACCCACGTAGAATCTCTTTTCTTTATTAACATGACACATTATGTCAAGTCAAATATTTCTAAAGAACAATCACCCTGCTGGAAAAAATATTCACTATCAAATCCTGTTCTTCCTGAACTTCAAAGCCCCAGCTTGCTTTTCAACCTGTGTCCAACAACTCATTTACATACACTAAATGTTGCCACCAAACAACACCACACACAGTTCCCTATACATTCCTTGTGTTTTCCAGCTCCACAGCTTGTACCTTCTTTTCCTTTCTTTGTAATTTCCCATCAGTTATAACATCCTAGGCTGTCAAAATTTTAACAATCTCTGGAGGTCCAGATCAAATACTATTTTCCCAAAAATGCACTCTTTTATGTTCCCTTCTAAATTGAAGTTAATCTCTTAATACCCATTGTACTTTGTTTGCAAATTTTTAAGTAGAAATTGCAGGATTTTTCATTATGGTTATTTGTCTTCATAATGTTCTCTCTTACCAAAATGTTAGCTCCTCAAAACAAAGGTTGTGACTTAGTTATTCATGGCATTTCTCTCATGGCCAATCATGACGACTTTCATGGAATAGGCACCCTTTATATGTTTTTGTGAGTGTGTAAATACCTTAATGTGCATTCTAATTAAAAATGAAAAGACTATTGTGTAATGGTGATAAAGTAACTGAACAAGGTCATACAGCTTGTCACTGGTAGAGCTGAACCAGAATCCCAACACACAGAAGAAAAAATAGGTACAGAGAATAGACGGCTTCTAGTCCCTATTTCCAGTGCCATATTAGTTAGGATTTTGTTCTGTTATAAGTGAATGAAAATACAACTGCATGATAAGGCAGACAATAGCAATATGCAAATATTTAGCAAGTAAGTACAGATTAGAGATACTGATCAAATATTTAAGCCTGTTTTATTGGTACTTTTATGCTTGAAAACAAAATTTGAACAGATATAAATCAAATATTTTCATTTTTCTGGAAATCTCAATTGCCTTGCTGCTGCAGAGAATCACCAATTATCCAGGGACCAATTAGGCTGTTTGTGGATTATTTACACCCTGTGGATTCTTCCTCTTCGCTTTTCTCCTCTTCCCTGCCTTTTGACCACTTCACAGTTTTTAGACAGAAGATATTAAAGAAGCACTGAAAAGTAAAAAAGTAGAAAAAGTAAAATTAAGACTGTTACTATACATAAAACAGAATTGTGCTACTATTAACTGGCTAAATCTTTTGAATGAAATGCCAAACAATTGAGCCAAAGAGTAATTAATTTATTACAAAAAAGTTTCAAATTTTTTTTTTATATCTTCATGGAGTATAATTGCTTTACAATATTGTGTTAGTTTCTGTTGTACAACAAAGTGAATCAGCTATAAGTATATATATATATCCCCATATGCCCTCCCTCTAGAGCCTCCCTCCCATCCTCCTTATCCCACCCCTGTAAGTCATCACAAAGCATCATATTTGCAAATGAAAGAACCGACAAAGGATTAATCTCCAAAATTTACAAGCGGCTCATGCAGCTCAATACCAAAAAAAAACAAACAACCCAATCCAAAAATGGGTGGAAGACCTAAATAGACATTTCTCCAAAGAAGACATACATATTGCCAACAAGCACATGAAAAGATGCTCAACATCACTAATCATTAGAGAAATGCAAATCAAAACTACAATGAGGTATCACCTCACACCAGTCAGAATGGCCATCATCAAAATATCTACAAACTATAAATGCTGGAGAGGGTGTGGAGAAAAGGGAACCCTCCTGCACTGTTGATGGGAATGTAAATTGATACAGCCACTGTGGAGAACAGTATGGCAGTTCCTTAAAAAACTAAAACTAGAACTACCATATGACCCAGCAATCCCAGTACTGGGCATACACCCTGAGAAAACCATAATTCAAAAAGTACATCTACCACAATATTCATTGCTGCACTATTTACAATAGCCAGGAAATGGAAGCAACCTAAATGTCCATAGACAAATGAAGGTATAAAGAAGATGTTGCACGTATATACAATGGAATATTACTCAGCCACAAAAGGGAACAAAATTAAGTTATTTGTAATGAGGTGGATGGACTTAGAGTCTGTCATACAGAGTGAAGTAAATCAGAAAGAGAAAAACAAATACCTTATGCTAATGCACATACATGGAACCTAAAAAACAGTACTGATGAACCTAGTGGCAGGGCAGGAACAAAGATGCAGACACAAATTTATTTTAAATACTCAATTGTTTCATTTTAAAAGCTCAAGCTAGTTGAATATGCTGATTTAGCAATAATAATACAAATCAAATTGGGGGTTATTCAATATTTTATTTTATGCTATCCTGCATATTCACAGTTTGTTAAGAGCTTGTCAAATGAACTTTACTAAGGTTCACTATGACCTTTTATTGTCAATCTAGAATATTCCTGTGCAGTTTACTCCCTGACAGTTCCCAGTGATGTGCTTCTATTCATAGGGAAGTTCCCAATACAATTGGAAAAATCCATCTTCAACTGCTAACATGCACTTTTCTATTTATGTACAATTGGAAGGGGTCCTAAAAATCAATTTGTAGTGTTGCCCATTGGGGAATTAATTCTTCATACTTGAATTTCATTTTGGCAGAGAGGAATTTACCTGAGCACATTTTAAACATTTTTTTTATGCACATGCCGTGTCCTCTGTCATTTCGGGCCAACTCTATATTGGCAATCTCTGTGGAGTTTTCTCTTTTCCCTGGAGGTTTCTGCTGTGTTTCATGAACACAATGCAGAATTTCCCCTCTCAGTTGTCCTGCAACTATTCTTTTGTCTCTAAGAATAAAATTCTATTCCTGACATGTAATTGTTTTCTCTATACTTGACTGTGTAGACCTAACTTCTGATAGTTTCTCCTTTTGTAACTCTTCTATCACATACCTTGTTTTCATGAAATAACCCCAAATCATGAAGTATATGATTATTTAAGCTGTTGCTTTATCCCATACTATTTTAGAACTTTAGCTCATCCATTTTTACTTTCTTAGTAATTTTTTTAACCTAGTGTTTGGACATTTGTGCCCAAATAAAAAAAGGGGGAATCCTTGAATTAAATTGCAAATGTATTCTAATGTATTCTGTGCACTCGATTGTATCTCAAAATCATCCAAGGAAAGGAAAACATTAGATTTCCATGCTGAATCAGGAAACAAGAGAGTGTTTCGATCTGGGAACCATGAAATTTTGATAGTAGATATGATTGCACTTTATTTTGCAGTATTTTATCAACTGGGTAAAATTGTAATTACTCTCTTTTGTTTATCCTATTAAAAAAAGCATTGATGAAATACTATTACATATTTCCCTTACTCTTAGAAACTTTATCAACCCGATTTTTTAAATTTTTGTTTTTAATCTGTAGAATTCTGTAAAGAGTGAAATAACAAAGATCAAATGAAAGCTGTACTCTGATGCCAATCTTCCTACATGTTGGATTTCTTTATTCTTCATTCTTCAGGCTTCAGTTTAGCATATACATCACTCCTCTAGAAGTAAAAGTAAAATAATGATTCCTTATATGGATACAGTAGTTCACAGCTTACATTACCAAATTTACTATATCACCTCCAAACTAGCAACAGTCCTGTAGGAAATTTAGTGTGGTTTATTCCCCATTTTATTGATTGAGAAACTGAGGCAGAAAAGAGGTAACTTGTTAGGGAAGCAAAGTTGAGAGGCCACTTTTATACTTGATTGTTACATGTTCCTCTAAGTTAAGCTGCCTTTTGAAAATAAATAAAACAATAAAAACTTTATTTGCGTAGTGTTTTAAAATTTGTATAGGACTTTCATATGTATTCCCCTTTTATTTTGGCAGAGTGTAGAGGAGAGAAACAATTGTTTCCTACTACAGAAAAGAATTATGTCAATCTTTGATTAGAGATTGATCATATAAAATAAGAAAGAACATGGAATAAGGTAAATGTTCTCAGAAGAGAAATATATTGAAGAGATTGATTGGATATTTTTTCTATAATGTTTTAATTTTTCCTTTCAAAGTAATGTTAAATGTATAAAGAACGAAAAAATCACTGAGAATTTTTGTGCTTCTTGTTTAACGTGTTGATTTTCGATTGCTACTACATGTAATAAATGCTTTCATGTGTTTGGAAAATATAAAATATAAAGTGGAAGTATTTTACATTTTCACAGGGTTGTCAATGGATAACTGTTTTTTAAGAGAGAAGGAGAGATTGAGACATGTGTGTAAAATTATAAAAGATTTGGAAAACAATAAAAAAGTCTGCTTTTGCAATATGGTTTTAAAGTGTGCATGAGGAAACATCAGTCAAAAAAACATTTCAGGTGGGATTTTCTAAAAAAATCAAACTTAAAACATATTGCTTTGTTTATTAGATGGAAATCATCTTAATAATATACTCAAAGATAAATGGAAATGTATTTTTCAGGATGAGGTTTAACAGTATGCTGCATCTGACAGAGTGATTATTGACAGTAATGGTAAAGTTCAAAACATCAAGAAGTTAAAATACTCTGCCAGAATACCAAAAATGGTGGAGAGGAAGTGGAAAATTATGTGAAATGTTAGGGATGTTTCATTCTAGTACCTTGACCTCATTATATTATCAGCTAAATATAAAATACATAGACCAGATAAATGTCTCATTAAGTATTTCACAGTTCTTTCTTGGAAATTGGTAGTGGTCTTGAAAATGAAAAAGGGAAGTTTTTTTAATGTAAAAATATGGCACAAAAAAGTATTTCACTGAAAGTTTTTATTAACTCACCAATGCATGGTGGTGGTTATTATATTAACTGCTTTTACTTAAAGAAGACAAAGATCTATGCTACATACAATTTTTAATACAAAATATCTATCCCATTTTAGATTTAGGTGTATTTTCAAGTTTTCAGATGTTGTCCAAATTAGAAGCTCCCCACCTCCAATTCTGAGAAGGCTCTCCTCAGATAATACCATTTTTTACCTTAATTTGACATTTACTCCTACCTACATATACTCACATATTAATGCATGGAACACAGAAATGGACTTCATATTGATATTTACTTATTTCTATTTTTTACCTAAAAATTAATGTGAACACAACACAAGAAGGTATGGATAAGAAAAATGGAATTACTTTTCAGGATAAAAATAAACTTTGTTTGACAATTAATTAATACATGTAATATTAATTATTTCATGTAATTAATATATCCAGTCTCTTCCTATAAACAATTGGAAAAATTCCATACAATGAATTATTGCTGTATTTCTAATTCTGGTGAAGTTCCCATTGCTTTAAAATATACTTAAATATGACAAGGTGAATATGATGACACCACTTTTCTTTCAAAGACGTAGTCATGCTGAAAATATCTACCTAGAGGACAAGTCACAAAGCATAGAAAACATCATAAAGTATGCTTGTTAACAATAGAAAAAATGAATGGAGAAGAAAGAGAAGGGTGTCAGATGAGAAGTGCTCATAATACCTGCAATATATAAACACCAGGCTTCAGTTTCCAAGACAAGTGAGTCTCAGATTGACAGATGGCAGATGATTGTTTCTGGTGGAGCGAATGATAGTTAGTTTGCAAGTAAAAGCAGATAAAGGAGCACATGAATAACAGTGTAATCTTTGGTATGTGGGTAAGGCTTAAATTATAAATGGCTTAAATTATAAATGGTTCATGATTGACTGGCCACAAGCAACTTATTAAGAATGCACATATGGTGAAGAAACTGCAGTAGTGCACAAACAGATGAATGCAGCTGATCATAAAAAATTCTATATTAAATGGAAAGGAGTACTTGGAAAACAGTAAGTATGACAGAGACCTAACGGTAGAAGAAATCCAAATTAAGAAGTCACCTAAGATTCAAAGAGCAACAGAAAACGTTTGGAATTTGGACATGTTAAACTATGGTTGATCCAAGGACTAAGCTTCTAAATGCAATTGGTAAAATTCAATGATAAAATAATATAAAAGTGTTAAATTAGACAAATGAAACAACTACCTCAGGTCTTTGCATGTGATATTAGACCCAAGTACTCTCCACAGAAAACATGGCTGTCATCCACAATGAGATCAAACTCAAAGAATTAGGGAAATATCACCCATAGAATAAGGAAATGTTCCTTTTCAGAATTACCTGATCAAGTATGTCTCTAAGAGGTGTTTACAAGTTTATTCTATTAGCTCTTGAAGGGACTATGCATATAAAATCTTGTACCATCTTAAATACAACCCAGGCAATTGGTTCTTAATCTATTTCTTACTTTTAAACCAATGTGTGTATGTATGTGTTTTATTATTCTTATTATTCAGGTAGAATTGACAAAGCTATAAGAATAATTTGAATGATTTATGTCATAAAATTTTCACTCTGAAATTACTTCTAGAAGTCATTTGCTCTAAATTCCCTGTCATTCTTCAGATTAAGAAAGTGGCTATTATCAAAAAGACAAGAAATAACAATTGCTGGAGAAGAGGTGTTGAAAAGGGAACCTTCATACACTGTTGGTGGAACAGTAAATTAGAGCAGCCACAATGGAAAACAGTATGGTGATTACCAAAAAACTTAAGACAAGAACTACTATATGACTCAGTTGTTCCACTTTTGGGTATTTACCCAAAGAATATGAAAACACTAATTCAAAAAGATATATGTAACCCTTATGTTCATTGCAGCAGTATTAACAGTAGCCAAGGTATGAAAACAATCTAAGTGTTCATCGATAGATGAATGGATAAAGAATATGTAAGATAGGTGTGTGTGTGTGTGTGTGTGTGTGTGTGTGTGTGTGTGTGTGTGTATAAAATGGAATATCACTGAGCCATAAAAAAAAATTGAAATTCTTCCATTTACAACAATATGGAAGGACCTTGAAGGTATTAGCCTAAGCAAAATAAGTCAAACATGTAAGAAAGACAAACATAGTATGATTTCATTCATATGTGGAATCTAAAAAAACAAAACAAATGAACAAAAAAATAAAACAAAAACAAACTCATAGTTACAGAGACCAGGTTAGCAGTTACCAGAGGGGAAGAGGGTGGGGCATGGGAGAAATGGGTGAAGCGGGGGAACAAATGTATGCTGATGGATGGTAACTAGACTTGTGTTGATCACTTTGTAGTATATACCGATGTCAAATTATAAGTGCTGTATGCCTGAAACTTATGTAATATTTTTTTTAATTTAAAAAACTGAGATTCAAACTGTGTAGCTGTATTCCTCAAGGTACAGCTAATTAATTATCTCCTTACCTAAGACTCGAAATCAGGAATCTTGATTCCCCAGTGGTGTCAAAGATTACTAATAACAACTTGACCAATGACAGTTTTTCAAGGAAAAGTGTTTTTCCCCCTTTCTAGAAGGAATAATGTCATTCTAAGAAAACTAAGATCTTTAAATGTAGGAAAATCACATTCAACTTTGAATAAAAGTTTTATCTCCAGTTTTGTTCTCCCCTCTAACCATTTAATATGGATTATGAATTGGAGGAAACTCTGGTCTTTCTTTAATTTCTAAATTCCACACAAACTGCTTTTAAATATCTAAGCTTATCATTTAATTTAAATGCTGACAGACCTTACTGTATATGATTACACATTGGAATAACACTTTGAATGTGTATGACATATTTTAACATCTAATTTATTTTACAGATTCTCTCTCATTTTCTCTCTATGCTAGCAAAGCACGCATGGATAATTAATCTTAATCTGATTCCTATCAAGAAACAGAGAGGTTAAGTGAATGGCTCCAGGTCACACAGCAAGTCAGTAGCAATTTTTTAAATGTCTTATTTGAATACAAAAACATTTAGATAATAGAATCATTATTTAGGGTCATCAATAGTGGTAACACTTGTCATGTTGAGATAAGAAAAACATATTCTAATTCTCACAGGACATTTTGTAATGGTAAAAACTGGCACAGTGAAGGCTGCCCTAAACTTAATTTTTGTATCATTTAACCTTGCATATGATAAAAAAGGAGAAATTCAATTCTAGTTAGTGAAAATGTTGAATGCTCAATATTGTTATTATTTTTATAACATGTATATTTATTCAGATAAAATAAGATCAATTATTTTCCTTTTTAACTTTTTTTAACAATAAAGTCAAAATAGCAAACCATGTTATTAACATTAAAATGGCATTGTTTAGATAGTGTATAATATAAATGAGCAATATTCCAAAACTCTCTTGTTTTGGTGATGAAAAACACAGAAAATATGTTAAATATTTTTGTTTGTTTTGATTATAAAATCCAACAGCATTTGGACAAAAAGAAATTACTTTATCCTAAATTTTTTAAACCACACCTAGAGTTTATTACAGAAAGAAGAGCTTCAACATTGCACTTGCTTGAAAGGTTAAGGATTACAGTTTAAGAAAGTTTTATTATGAAACATCCTCTATAAGAAAGATATTTTTACCGGTGAAAGTATATATTACATTTTTCTTTTGAGTTGCATAGCAAGCAATATACCTTACAAATATGTACTGTTAACATATTAAACTATGCTATTCTTTATATTTTTCAACTGTTTCTACCATTTTAAAAAACATTCTGAACTATATAAAAATGCATTTCAAAATGAATAATTCCTTGAAAATTCAGACACATTTTTCTCCCTGTAACTGATTGTGATATTAACTAAATATGTTATTCTAATGATATTAATACAACTTCATTTGTTCCCTGATATTTAAACATTGAATAATTATCATATTTCCCTCACATACAGGAATGACCTTAGCATATACTCCATCAGGATGAGCTTTTTTTTTTTTTTTTTTTTTTTTTTTTTTTTTTTTTTTTTTTTTTGCGGTATGCGGGCCTCTCACTGTTGTGGCCTCTCCCGTTGCGGAGCACAGGCTCCAGACGCGCAGGCCCAGTGGCCATGGCTCACGGGCTCAGTCGCTCCGCGGCATGTGGGATCTTCCCGGACCAGGGCACGAACCCGTGTCTCCCGCATCGGCAGGCGGATTCTCAACCACTGCGCCACCAGGGAAGCCCAGGATGAGCTTTATACTTTCTAATATGCTTCATGAAAATTACCTATTTTGGTTATGCCCAGCGACGATGCTTCCTAAGAATTACAATAAAATTAAGAGATGCATTTTCAAACATGGAAGGGCATATAATCCATGTTTCAGTTCCTGTTGTACCAACGTGGAATATAGGCCCTGAACTTCACAGGAAGAGAAGATCTTTATCAGTAAGAGATCTTCACAGTTTATTGGGAACTACCTGAATACCCATTATTCTCTTAATTTCCATATTAGGAAAATAGAAAATTAGAGTTGAATACAGCATAAGTCATTTTTAAAGCAAAATCAACCAACAAAGACACAATTTCATTGTATTAGGAGAATTTTACTCAAATAGATTGTGTGCATGTATAATTAAATATATCCTTAAGCTACAGAATAATGGAGATGGACCAGTTGGCCACTAAGAAAGCCATCAATATAGATAGGAAACAATTCATTTTACCAACATGCAACCAATGTATATAATCAGCTGTTAATATTCATTGCACAGAGGAATAGAAGAAATTATTATTCAGAAATTATTTTCTATTTAAAAGGAAAAGAGAGTCCAGCCTCGCTGCCCCAGCCTGCCATGTCCTGGAGCTCAGCCACTGCACCATAGGCAAGCGCTGTGCTCTGGGATCCAGCCCCACCTATCAGAACACAGGCACCAGTCCCCTCCACCAGGAAGCCTACACAATCCACTGAACAAACCTTACCCACTGGGGGCAAACACCAAAAACAACAGGAACTATGAACCTGAAGCCTGCGAAAAGGAGACCCAAACACAGTAAGTTAAGCAAAATGAGAAGACAGAGAAACACACAGCAGATGAAGGAGCAAGGTAAAAACCCACCAGACCAAACAAATGAAGAGGAAATAGGCAGTCTACCTGAAAAAGAATTCAGAGTAATGATGGCAAAGATGATCCAAAATCTTGGAAATAGAATGGAGAAAATACAAGAAACATTTAACAAGGAACTAGAAGAACTAAAGAGCAAACAAACAATGATGAACAACACAATAAATGAAATTAAAAATTCTCTAGAAGGAATCAAAGGTAGAATAACTGAGCCAGAAGAATGGGTGAGTGACCTGAAAAACAAAATAGTGGAAATAACTACTGCAGAGCAGAATAAAGAAAAAAGAATGAAAAGAATTGAGGACAGTCTCAGAGACCTCTGGGACAACATTTAACGTACCAACGTTCAAATTATAGGGGTCCCAGAAGAAGAGGAAAAATAAAGGGACTAAGAAAATATTTGAAGAGATTGTAGTTGAAAACTTCCCTAATATGGGAAAGGAAATAGTAAATCAAGTCCAGGAAGTGCAGAGAGTCCCATCAAGACTCACCAAGAAAAAAAGGGAGAAGACTCAAATGAACAGAATTAAAACTGAAAAACAAGAAGTAACAACTGACACTGCAGAAACACAAAGGATCATGAGAGATTACTACAAGCAACTATATGCCAAAAATATGGACAACCTTGAAGAAATGGACAAATTCTTAGAAAAGCACAACCTTCTGAGACTGAACCAGGAAGAAACAGAAAATATAAACAGACCAATCACAAGCACTGAAATTGAAACTGTGATTAAAAGTCTTCCAACAAACAAAAGCCCAGGACCAGATGGTTTCACAGGTGAATTCTATCAAACATTTATAACACTGAACTAAAATCTGATAATAATATCTGTCATCCAAAGTTCTCTTTGTGTCACAAAAATCATAAGTGCACAGTAAAGACTCAACCAAAGAAAAATGTTTGAGATTGCTTAAATGGTCTGTAAAACATTTATAAATGTGTTGAAGAAGTCAGTTTGATAGCTGGAATGTAATATTATTTCAAAGCCCGCAGTAAATGCAACGATCTTCATCTTACAAAAGCAAATTTGACTCAATCTATTGAAAAAAAGAAAGTGGTTTTCAAATTGAGTCATTTTAAAAAATGGGCAGAAGACCTGAATAGACATTTCTCCAGAGAAGATAAACAGAGTGCCAAGAAACACATGAAAGGATGCTCAACATCACTAATCATTAGAGAAATGCAAATCAAAACTACAATGAGGCATCACCTCACACCGGTCAGAATGGGCATCATCAAAAAATCTAGAAACAAATAAATGCTGTAGAGGGTGTGGAGAAAAGGGAACCCTCTTGCACTGTTGGTGGGAATGTAAATTAATACAGCCGCTATGGAGAACAGTATGGAGGTTCCTTAAAAAACTAAAAATAGAACTACCATATGACCCAGCAATCCCACTACTGGGCATATACCCTGAGAAAACCATAATTCCAAAAGAGTCATGTACCACAATGTTCATTGAAGCTCTATTTACAATAACCAGGACATGGAAGCAACCTAAGTGTCCATTGACAGATGAATGGATAAAGAAGATGTGGCACATATATACAATGGAATATTGCTCAGCCACAAAAGAAACGAAACTAAGTTTTTTGTATTGAGGTGGATGGACCTAGAATCTGCCATACAGAGTGAAGTAAGTCAGAAAGAGAAAAATATGGAATCTAAAAAAAAAAAAAGGTTCCGAAGAACCTAGGGGCAGGACAGTAATAAAGATGCAGACGTTAAGAATGGACTTGAGGATATGGGGAGGGGGAAGGGTAAGCTGAGACGAAGTGAGAGAGTGGCATGGACATATATACACTACTAAATGTAAAATAACTAGCTAGTGGGAAGCAGCCACATAGCACAGGGAGATCAGCTCGGTGCTTTGTGACCACCTAGAGGGGTGGGATAGTGTGAGTTGTAGGGAGACGCAAGAGGGAGGGGATATGGGGATATATGTATGTGTATAACTGATTCACTTTGTTATAAAGCAGAAACTAACACACGATTGTAAAGCAATTATACTCTAATAAAGATGTTAAAATAAATAAACAGATAAAATGTATATGGAGAAAAAAATAAGGAAATGGGTTTGTTATTTTAAATTTGGTAAAAGGATAAAAATCAAAGCTGGAAAAAAATGACTCATTATATTACAACACAAATACATGCACTGTCAACATTTTGTACCATTTACTTCTGGTTTTTAATGTAAGTGTTAAATTTATATAGTAAAATCATAATGAGCGTGGAACTGTGTTTCTACTTTATTATTAATTACTTTTAAAATCAGAAATTCTAATTTTTAAAATAACTACATATTAGTTTAGTTGCTTTATTAGTCTATTTATTATAATTTGCATAATTTTTTTCCATTTCACCAGCCATTATTTTGAACCTTGTTTTCCTGTGTAACAAAAAATGATGTAATAAAAATGTATCAGAAAATGATTGCTTTTAAGATTCTCAGTATATATTGCTAAACTGATTTTTAAAAATTCTGATCAGTGTTTGTGGAGAAGCAGTACAGCATGCTGCTTAAGAGCAGAGAATCCAAAGCATCCTTTATGGACTTTACCACTAACTTTATGGACTTTACCACTAACTTTCTGCATGACATTGAGAAGATCACTTAACCTCTCTGTGACTCAGTTTCTTCAGCTCTAAAGTTTAGGTAGTAATAGTATGTTCCTCAGAGAAGCGCTGTAGTATTAAACATTAATATATGTAAATGCTTAGAATAGTTCTTGCCCATAGCAATGTGAACCCTGATTATAAGAAATGTATCCAGGTAAATTGATAGAAACTTGTTGTTCCCAACTATTAATTATGTCATATTATCCAAGGTTACCCCTTTCACAGGTAAGCAAAACTTAGAATAAATATCAGCTACAGTTAAACACTGCTTGTAACCCTTTGCGTAGATGTTTAATATAATATACTTGTCAACTATGTATAGGCTTTTATTGGGGGAAATTTTTACTCACAGACATTTTCAAGTAATTCCTTTCTTGGTGGCAGTGGGTGTAGTTTCTTATTAGTGAATTCATCAGGGGCAAGGTGAATATGTCATTTCAGCCCATGGGTGCATGGCCTTTGCACCTGCATCCCTGCCTTAGGGATTCAGCTATTTCTGCCTTAGCATTCCATTTGACTTCTGAACTGGCAACTGGTATTTTTATTTGGCATCTACAAGGCGCATCTAAATTATTCCTCTAAATTCCACAGGAATTTCCATAAATAAGAGTCCCATATGAAGCCATGTTTTTTTAGAAGACCCATTTGCCTGTATATAATCCAAGGTCATTGACTGTAGTTTAAAAGCTTACAAATATCCAAATATTCCCCTGAGGCATGAGCCTAACTTCTTTTTTCCTGCATTGTAAGTGGGTCTCAGGTCTGCCCACTGCTGGCTTTCCCTTGACTTCTTCCACCAAGGTTTTACCCTCTGCAGGAGATAGTGTGACTGATTTCCAAATGGCAATGTGTCCCTTCATTTCAGGAACTCCCATCTGTGGACCAAGCAGTCAGATTTGCCTCAGCGGGGGAAAAGTCAGAAGGTTCAGACTACAATTTGAAAGGGGTGTGGAGGACCTAGGAGACTGAGTTGTTGGCTCTATTGGCAGTGAGGCAATAATCTGCTCATGTATATGATGCACTAACATTGAATTCTTCCACTCCCTCTCCATGTACTTCAATCTCTATTCTAATATTTTTCTGACTTTTCCCAGGACATAATTATTATTTCTAGCCTTACAATCACCTGATGCACATCTCTGATGGGGGCACTTTTGACCAATGCCCAGTAGTAACAAGCTAGAAATGTTCATTCAAATGGCAGCATCTGTGTTCAAAACCTACAGGTCTCTGCAGGGTAGCCTTATTCAATTTCTGCCAAGTGCTCTAGTCTTCATGTATTTTAGTTTTAAACAGGTCTAGAACTACCTGCTCAGTTGAGCCATAAGGGCTGATTGGGACTGCCTATGCTGTCACTCTTAATAAGACTTTTATTTTTTTTTATTTTTTTATTTTTGTGTGGTACGCGGGCCTCTCACTGTTGTGGCCTCTCCCACTGCGGAGCGCAGGCTCGCGGACGCGCAGGCTCAGCGGCCATGGCTCACGGGCCCAGCCGCTCCGCGGCATGTGGGATCTTCCCGGACCGGGGCACGAACCCGTGTACCCTGCATCGGCAGGCGGATTCTCAACCACTGCGCCACCAGGGAAGCCCTTAATAAGACTTTTAATGTTTGGTTTTGCTCAGAGCCCCATTCAGGTTCTGCTATTATTCTCTTAGCTTTGTGAAAAAGATTCCTGGATAAGGAATGCATTTTTATCAAAGTCTGGACACCGCTAATCCCTGAGCTTCTTGCTTAAAGCAAGTTCACTGAGAGATGGTAACTGAGTCCTCACATTTTGAAGAATGTCTCTGGTTACTATCACCACATAATTCTCAGGAATTTCACAAAATGAATTGTCCTTGAATTCTAGGTGGATTTACTTCACAAACACTATTAATCATATGAGTGACTACAGTTTTTAACTACCCCTACATTTCCTCCTTTGAAGAGAGCAATTATTATTTTATCAACATAGGGCACTAACTTGCTTTTTATGGTTATCAAGTCCAAGTGCCACCTCACCAGATTATGGCATTATGGTGGTGAATTCAAATAACCTTGTAGCATAGTGGATTCCATTTCATGAGAATGCAAATTGTGCCTGGATGGGATTCAAAACTGGCATTTTTAAATTTTATTTATTTATTTATTTATTTATTTTGTACACGGGCCTCTCACTGCTGTGGCCTCTCCCGTTGCGGAGCACAGGCTCCGGTCATGCAGGCTCAGCTGCCATGGCTCCCGGGCCCAGCCGCTCCGTGGCATGTGGGATCTTCCCGGACCGGGGCACGAACCCGTGTCCCCTGCATTGGCAGGCAGACTCTCAACCACTGCGCCACCAGGGAAGCCCAAAACTGGCATTTTAAATAAATCATTAACCATATCTATATTGACTGACCAATTATGCTTGAACTGTTGTGTTTCTTACACAGTACTTAAAATATTTTGTAAGGGGAATTCCCCCATGCTCCAGTGGTTAAGACTCCATACTTTCACTGCTGAGTGGGCAGTTTGGATCCTTGCTCAGGGACCTGAGATTCTATAAGACACGAGGTGTGGCAAAAAAAAAAAAAAAAAAAAAAATACTATGTAGGCACTATATGGGTATACTTCCATACAACTGAAATGTTCAGAGGAATAAAGTTTTTAATCCTTGACAATCTACCATGAGTCTCCAGGAACTGCTTTATAAACTGACTGGAAAATACTGATGAAAAGAGAATTAGGGAGAACCAAACTCCAACTTCAGTCATTTCCTTAATTAGAACACAGATCTCATGTTGCCCCCTAAAATTCTGTATTGCCTAATTTCTATTACCTAGAAGGGCATGGATAATTACAAAAGGTCTCATTTAGCAAGGCAATTAAAACTAGGCAAAGGACAAGCTTAGTTGATAACTCCCATAAAAAGAGTAATGGCAAAAAATGCTCCACACTCCAAAATGTCCAATACTGTTATACCTTCAGGTAAAGGTGACTGGACTAGATAATAATCTTTTCAATTTGTAATTTTAGTTCCCTTCTTTATGTAATTGATATGCTCTGCCAGTTTAACTTGTACGTTTCAGAGTGCCATCTCTATTCCCTGTAAGGATTACTGTACATACAGCCCCATATCTATCAATCGTAAAATGATTTTACATAGTATTTCCAAGCAGCACCATTCAAATTGTTATAAGGCCTAAGATTCTGCCCATGTTTCCCTCCACACCACCCGTGGATGAGGAAAGCAACTCTCATCTCCTCAATCTGTTTTAGATTCAATAGATTTAAGAAAAAGAGTAAACTGACCCTCCCACCCCATTCAAGTATTTTCCAGTCTAAATCCTGATTATCTTAATTAGATTTTAACTCCTCCAGGTTAGAAAAAAATAAGACGCAATTGGCATGATGTTTTAATAGGTTGGGCTTGGGTCATAGTGGATCTCTTGTCTCCTTAGCATTAAAAATATGCTATCAATTTATTTGAAGTCTTGTCAGCATTCTTTATTTCAACACATTCTTCAAAAGCCACCAGTTGAATAGGTTATTGTTACCATCATTAGTCTTTTCATTTCTTCTTTTTGTACCATATCTCAGTTGGACCATGTGTATCATTTTCTCATCACACATCCCAAGTCACAGTACTTCCTGAATATTCTCTTAGCCTACTAAGAGGAAAGGTACCTAAGTTGCTCAAGATAGATAGTTCTTTTATTACATCCTGTATCATAGTCTGTATCAATGGCATTAAGTTCAGTGCATTACCCTTGAGCATGATAAAGCCAAGCTAGGTGGATAGTCAGCACATTCTTATCACTTTAGGAGAATTCCACCTGTGAGTCAGTGCAAGTTGAGGCAATTAACCCTCCAAAGGTTTTTTTCCAAACCAGCATCTTCACCCACTGTGGCAACATAATTGCTGTACCATGGAGAAACATCTATTCACAAAGGTCTGTGGCCACTTGGCCATTAGTCTATTCTACTTGGCAGTATCTTAAATTGATGAAGTGTCTATTGGCTGCTAATTCTTTTTACTGGTGTCTCTCTTTAAAATGTCTAGTTCTTTCACAGAATATCCTTGGAATTCTATGGTCACCTAACTTTTGCTTCCAGGTACTTGTATAATTATTTTAAGTAACCAGTGGTCTTAACTGAGTTATTTTGCAACTGAATATAGCATTTTTGGCTGAGCTGTTTAGTGCACCAAGGATGTAATATATGACCAGAAAGACTTCTAAAAAAAGTCTGTTTCTTATTTTCTCATTTTTCCAGCATTGTGTATTAGAGATCTAACTTTCACCAGAGATGGTCACATTATCAAGGGAAAACATTTTTTGTACATTTTCCTTTTGTCTGGAACTCTATTCATTTAGCCCATGGTTCTAAGCTTATTTCTCCTGAATTCTTTGATAAAATTTGCCTTCTATAATCTACCTCAAGTCTTCTTTCCACCAACAAGAAGTAGGCATTTTAAATTATCCTAAAACATTTCTAATCCCTCCTTTTTCTTGCTAAAAATTGCCTTAGCTATCATTATTTGTAAAAAAATAAAGATAATTCTGCTAACAGCACTAATCTAAGAGACACAGAACGGGATTATCAAATCAGACTCACAAGAATCAGAGACAGATAGGCTAGTCCTGCTAAAAGCAAGCCATAGACAAGGATTTTCCTTTATCTTTCTACTAATTAATGCTGCCAAGTGTGGTGATTTGCATGTTCACAAGATTTAACCAAATCATTTCTCCCTGGTCATTGTCCCAGTTCCAACTGGAATGACAAGTCAGAGACAAGTTGCTAACACTGCCCCCCTCCTTTTTAAATCCAAGAAAAAGTTGATGAAAATTTAACATAAATAATTTTTAGTAGGTATGGAGAGAAAATGGTTTATTAAAGAGTTACACAAGATGTATAAGAACTTGATTTAATTAATTGAATGTAGCATGTGTGTGCTATGGTCTGAATTTGTCTCCTCAAAAGTCATATGTTGGAATCCTAATGCCTAATGTGATGGTATTTGGAGGTGGGGCCTTTGGGAGAGAGTAGAGAGTGGAGCCTTCAAGTATGGGATTAGAAGCCTTATTAAAGAAGACTGGAGAGCTTGCTTGCCCCTTCCCACATGAGAGGAATTGAGGAGTCAGTGAGAAGTTGGCAGTCTGCAACCTGGACGAGGTCCTTCACCAGACCCTGATCATGCTGGCACCCTGATCTTGGACTTCTAGCCTCTAGAATGGTGAGAAATAAATGTCTGTAGTTTACAAGCCATCCAATCTCTGGTATTTTATTAGAGCAACCCAAATGGAACAAGACAATATAGAGAAATATATCCCAGGCTTCTTGATTTTTGTTTGTTGTGATTATTTCTTTATTTGTTTGTTTATGAACGAATTGAATTATCTAAATCTAGCTTTTATTTACTTCTGCTGGTTCTTCTGTTTGACTGAAGAAATAATATTAGGTTGATGAAAATAGCCAATTTTTTTACATGACTGAAATAGGCAAAGATAACTCTATATAATTTGTTTCACTAAATGAAATAAAAAAAACATTTTCTTTGAGTTTTATTGGCACACATTTTTTTATAGAATAGAGATCCTGCAGTGATTTGGGAGAGTTCTCAGACATCTTCAAAATATTCTTTCTGTTGCATTCTCTCTCTCCTCTCCCTCTGATCCCAAGTACATTTATTCCCTAAATATCTCTCTGGTGCTCCGACTTTTTTTTTCTTTGACTTCAGTTTAGATAATTTGTGTTTAATCTGCTGTTAAGCCTTTTCAATAAATATTTTATTTCAGATATTTTAATTTCCAGTGATAGGTTTTTAATAATCCTTAGAGTTAAATTTTATCCTCATAAAGTCACCCGTATTTCTCTATTGTTTATGGCAGATACAATTCTAACCCCACTATTTCTGATAAGTATCTCTATCTACTAACAACAGTGACGATGCTATTTGATTCATTATTTTGTAGTATTTTTCTCTTGAAAATATTTTTTAGTCATCCACAGAGTTTTGCTTTTACTCTAAAGACACAATTTGACACAAATGATTTGTCCTCAGAGCATAACTATCAAGCTTCAAAGTTATAATAGAATTTTAAGAAGACATTAGAACTATTTTACTAGTGTTGATAGTATGAGATATAATCATCTGTCCTTGTGATATTATCTTTGTAATTCTTTAAAAATATGTATAGGTATGCATTTCAAAACTTTCCTGGAGAATCCTTCTAGAACATCAGGAACATTGTATTCGAATTTTGGTTATACCTGCCCAATAGTAAGAATACTTACAACTTAAAATTCTTTTATGCAACGTTTCCTTTAAAACTTGTTAGCTACCTTTTGGAATTACATTCAGAAATCCATCTAGTCTCACTACCTCCTGAAGGCCAGACAGTATCTAAACCATGCAATTAACAATGTTCATCCAACATAGTTATTCAAGGATGAATTTCCTTTTGTCAGATTTCACACTTCTGATCCAGCATGTAAGGAATTTAGAAATCACCACTGTATCTTAACGAGGAAAAAGCTGATAAAACTAAAAGAATCAACAACTCTTTTTTTTATATATATTGGAAATATAGTTGACTTACAATATTATATTAGCTTCAGGTGCACAACATAGTGATTTGATATAGGTTACACGCCATACAAAGTTATTGTAATATTACAGACTATATTCCCTGTGCTGTACATTACATCTTGTGACTTATTTGTTTTATAACTGGTAGTTTGTACGTTTGTATCTCTTAATCCCCTTCACTTATTTCATCCATGCCACCCACACACACCCCAGGCAACCACTAGTTTCTCCTCCGAATCTGTGAGTCTATTTGGATCTCCAGGGGGACCCAGTCATAGGGACTCCCTCACACTTCTGTGAGTTTTACCTGCAGGAGCGGTACCATTTTCTTACAGCAAATACTGAGGAAAAATCCCGTCGAGTTTCCAACAGGAGCGGGGGGGAAAGTATTTTGAAACATGCCAGAGTATTCTGTTCTTCTTAACAAGTCCTGCTCTCAGAAGAAACTATTTTAGTAAAGCCTAACCTGCAGAGATTTTATCAGAACCTAACTCATCTGGGGAAAGGGAAATAGCAAACTTTAGCTCTAGACCCTTCTAATAATGCTGATCTGACCTAACAGAGGTGGAGAGTCAGAGGACAAAAAAACAAAAACGAAAACAAAACTGAGATGCACTGGTGAAGCTCACTGTTCAGGCGCACAGGCTCACCAAGAGGTTGAAACCTAACCTAGTCATAGGATTATAGAATGCTTCCCTTCCCCCAATACCTTACCACTACATTACCAAAGGCCTATGTATTGCAGTTCCTTTTACCCAGTACATGATGTCTATCTTTCAACAAAAAATTGTCAGGCATATTAAAGATAAAAAGCACAGTTTGAAAAGACTGAACAAGCATAAGAGCCAAACACAGACATGGCAGGGATGTTGGAATTAGACCAAGAGTTAAAAAAACTTAATATGGCAAGGGTTTTAATGGAAAAAGTAGATAACATATAAGAACAGATGGATAGTATAAACAAACAGATGGACATTTTAAGAAAGACTGGAAAAAATAGAACAGAATATCCAAGAATTGTGGGACAACTACAAAAGGTATAACATATGCATAATGGAAATATCAGAAGGAAAAGAAAGAGAGAAAGGAACAGAAGTAATATTTGAAGCAATAATGACTGAGAATTTCCCCAGACTTATATCAGACACCAAACCACAGATCCAGGAAGCTCAGAGAATCTGGTTATTACATGTGATGCTGCTATTAATACATGCCATAGTGATGGTATCTTTAATAATGTGGGCTGATCATAGAGATGATACACACTATTGCTAAAACAAAATGGTTACAGTCCTTCTTAAGGCATGAATTTAGAAAATATTTCTAAACTACACATTTCACCCCCGCTTTAGGTGATAAAAATGCTGAGGCATCTAACTAATTGTGGCAAAATAGTAAATTTAGGGATGCACTAGTGTGTGATTGTAACCAAAAAAGCTTGTATTATATTTTACTCTTAAATAACTAGGCAGAAATAAAGATGGTCAGATTAGGAGCTAAAATATGTCTGTAAGCAAAGAAAGGATTTGGCCTTCTATATTTGAACTAATGGCTTAGGAGAAAAAGATTGTATGTTTTTGGGTCTAAATAACATTTCACCTCAGGCTCTAAAGTTCTACACATTACATGCAACAATCAAGCAAAAATTATGAAATAAATAAAAGCAAGAAATACACTCGAAGATAAAACAATCAACAGAAAAAGATTAGTAAACAGAAAAAGATTAGTAAAGGATGTGTATGTTGGAACTATGAGACAGATAATTTAAAATACTATGATTACTCTTGGGCTTCCCTGGTGGCACAGTGGTTGAGAGTCTGCCTGTCGATGCAGGGGACACAGGTTTGTGCCCCGGTCCGGGAAGATCCCACATGCCACGGAGCGGCTGGGCCCGTGAGCCATGGCCGCTGAGCCTGGGCGTCTGGAGCCTGTGCTCCGCAACAAGAGAGGCCACAACAGCGAGAGGCCCATGTAAAAAAAAAAAAAAAAAAAAAAAAAAAATACTATGATTACTCTGTCAAAGTCCTCTTGGAACATTTTGGCAGACAATTGGAAACTGTAACAAAAGTTGAACGGAAATATAAAAGAAAAGATTAAATGGAAATACTGGACACTGTAACAGATTAAGATTGCTTTAGTCAAAGTTATCCATATATTCAACTGAGTTGAGGAAAGAGTCAGTGAACTTGAAGATAGATTGAAAAACATTATCCAAACTGGAATACAAAGAGGAATAAGTATAAATAAATAAATAAGCAAAGAAACAAATGAAAACAAAAATTAGAGCAGAGCATCCAAGATCTGTGGAACAATATCAAATGGCTTATGTATAATTTGAGTCTGAGAAGAAGGAAAAAGAAAACGGAGGAGAAAAAAATATTTGTAACGGGAATGGCTGAGGATTTTCAAAAAATAACGAAACATATTAAAACAAATACCTATAAGCTCAGAGAACTCCAAACAGGATAAATACCATAACGCACACATAAAACATACAAACTACTGAAAACAAATATAAAGAAAATTGTGAAGTAAATTAAAGGAAAATAGACACATTTCATGGACAAAAACAAAATAAGATGTGAAACAGAGTTCTCCTCAGATACTGTGTAATACAGAAAATAATTAAAAGTCATCTTTAAAGTAGTGAAAGAAAAAATTACACAGAATACAAAACCCAGTAAAAGTATCTTTTGAAAAGGAAAAAGAAATTTAAGAAATTAAACAAACAGAACTTCAGAGAACTTATTAAGAGAAGATCTGTACTAAAAGTAAAATGAAAGTAAGTTCTCCAAGCAGAAAGAATTTGAAAAATAATATTTTTAATTAAGTATGTGGAGAATATTGATACCAATCTTTATTTTAAAAATTAGATGTATTCCTATTTAGATAAGAAACAAGACAAAGAAGCCTAAAATCACTGCCACAATTTAGTATTGGTGGTCTTAGAAAACACTAGAAGTAAGAAAAGGGAGTAAAAGGCACAGGAATTAGAAGTAAAGAAATAGAAGTCTCAGGTTTTTTGTAGGTCATGTAATTATTATTGTAGAAAACCAAAAGAAACAGTAGAAAAACTTACAGAACTAATAAAAATAATTTAATAGCTTTCCTCTGTACTAGAAAAACCAATTAGAAAATATGAGAAATAAAATATGGTTTTCTAGGAATATAAATGTTATGACAAAAAAATTAATTCTATTAAAGGAAATAAGTGAATAATTAAAGATATTTACCATGCTTAAAGAAAGGACAATATACTAAAGATATTATATGTCAAAATAAATTTATAAAGATATTATATCTCATAAAATCATGGTCAAAATTGTATATATTTATATGGATTATGAAGACAAAGATCCCAAAACAGTTAATTTCCAAAATATACTCTACCAGCTATTAAGCCATACTACAAAACCTTATTTTTAAAAACAATATGGGTACACTGGGCAACTCAAGCAGAATAAAGAGCTCAAAAAGAGATCAATGTATATATTTTGGTATTTAATATATGATAAACTTGATACAACAAAGCAATGGGACATGTGTCCCTGGAACAAATAGATACAGTTATTTTGGAATGAAATCTGGTTCTAGTTAATGAAATTAACTATATGTTGATCATGCAGCTCCTGGTCCACACCTCTAGATATATATCCCAGAGAGATGCCAACATGTGTTCATAAGGGAATATGAACAAGGACACTCATCAAAGCATTTTCTGTGTTAGTAGGGAGTTATAAGCAACTCAGATATTCATCACTAGAGAAATGTTTACCTTAAGTATACTATGCCAAATCTGTGACAAATAGAGCAATGGACCAAAAGAACATAAAACAATATATGGGTACGTCCTCCAAAGAGAGTGTGCATGTATGGAATTAGAAACAGAGTGAAATTTATGTAAATGTAAAAAACAAAGAAGCACTACATATTATATGTCAGTGGATATATATCTAAGGGCTTTTGTCAAAAGATTAGATGTTTAGGAGGTGGAGAGACAGAGATAAAAGACAAAGAAATACAAAGTAAATACATTTAAAATGAGAAGATAGGAATTTTCTTGAGCATTATTAAAATTAACTAGAGCTCTAATTAAAACATAGAGCACTATGAAGCTATAAAGGGTTCTAAAGTAAGTAATTACATAGAATATGCAGATTTAATACTTGGAATATTCTAATGTATAGCTGGTAATTACTATGGATAATTATTACATTCTCTCTAGCTGACTTTATTAAAATAGAAAAGCTGCTTTTTGTTTGTTATTTGTTTATCATTTTTCCTTCCTCTTATTTGATTTTGTATACATGCTTAAGGGAAGTATTTTTTCTCCAAGTGATTTTTTTTTTTTTTTTTTTTTTTTTGGTACGCAGGCCTCTCACTGCTGTGGCCTCTCCCGTTGTGGAGCACAGGCTCCAGACTCGCAGGCTCAGTGGCCATGGCTCATGGCCCCAGCCACTCCGCGGCATGTGGGATCCTCCCAGACCGGGGCACGAACCTCTGTCCCCTGCATCGGCAGGTGGACTCTCAACCACTGTGCCACCAGGGAAGCCCTCCAAGTGATATTTTTCACAGTGAATCTTAGGATCATAATTTATTGTCTCAGTATACCTGTAACCTTCTTAAAGAGATTTGAACACTTAAAATATGTCCAGACCCTTCTATAAGTTCTACAGACGTGCAGTAAATATGTCTTATTCAACTTTGCTCTGCGACAAGGACCTTGAGAACATATACAGTAGTTATACAAAGAAATTGAATTTTATTTAATATGCTGGTGACATTTCTGTCAAGACATTGACCCTGGCTGAGCATACATTAAGGACCATATCGTTATTTCTAAATTTTTAAATATTATGGAAGAATTATACAAAAATGTCTGTAATAATTTAATTTACATCTATATTTTAAGCCGTTCAGCCTTCTTTTTTTCTTTCTTTTAGAGTCTTCCTTCTGGACTTCTAGTGAGATTATAACCCAGTGTTATTGGTTTAATAATAGTAAAGTATGATGACAGGACACTTAGGAAATGCCACTATATGTGAAACAGAATGTAATGTGATTTTAGATCTGGAAATCACTGGTGGTGAGCAAAGTGCGAATAAATATCAAATGTCTTCTCTTTAGCACTAAATGTAAAATGTTCCAAATCATTTTATCCAACTCTAGATGTTAACTTAAATGTAAATGCACATATTGAATGCAATAGCAGCATAGCAAACAGAATTCATAGCAGAACAAGTAACGTGATTGGGGATGCTGTTTTACTGTATTTCTTAATGCCAAGAAACAGCAAATAGAATTGGTCTTTAAAAACACAAAGCATAGGGCGCTTCGGGTGCTATAAAAGATACAGCTGCACTACCCGTGATCTAGACTGCATTTAAATTTCAATCTTGTAACATAGGAGAGTGAGGTAAAAACCTTACCTAGGCAACTGTACTAAAACAAAATCTAACATGCCACTTCCAAATGGTTAAAATATCTGCTTTAGAGCATACTTTCAAGTCTATCAACTAGCCTATTTTCTAAGACATTCATGCTGAGAGGAGTTAACTTTCTTTATTTGGAGATAATACTGATTAAGACCAAAAAGTGAATCCTTTTATGCCTTGTGAGATCCAAAAAGTACATAATATCAATTATGTTTTGTCTAAGTCAAAGACATTTGGTAAGTTTGCAGACTCATTGAAGACATACTTTTACAGGATCATTTAATGATCTAAATTTTACTTAAGAAAATTATTCATTGTAATCTGAGGCAAAAACATAGTAATGAGAAACTCAAGATAATGGTTTGGAATTCCCATCCTGAACAAAATAAACTTACTCTTAAAGAGCCCATAATTTTTATTTTTTATTTGTCATTTTGTTGCCCTAAATTGTGTCCTTATTTTCTCAAGTAAAGTTGTTCTCAGCTGGGTGTTGGGTATATCAGAATTCATCCCCAAATATCCCTTGATACAGTTAAATAAACTATGGTAGATATTTGTACAACAGAATAATTTGGCATTAGTAAAAAGCGTGTGTAGATCTATCTGTGTTATGCAACGTTCTCTACGACTAGAGCTTAGAACAGTGCACATTGTATGATTTATTCTGCTTTTTAAAAAAAGGATATGCAAGTCCACCTATAGATAAACATAGGAATAGAGAGATTATTTTTACATATATGCTAGTACATGCATATTATTTTTCTGGAAAGGTGTAAAAGAAAAAAATTGATGATGAATAACTTTGAAAACAAAAAATAGGGTCTGGAAAATGGAAAGAAGACATATTTGCTTCTCATTTGGTACTGTTGTGTGCTGTTTGAACTTCTTGGCAGACTGTTCATTTTATTTAAAATTAATCACTGAGATTATCTGGCTGGTGAGATTATAGGCTATTTTAATTTTTTTCTGTACTTAAAACATAGTATGAATTAATTAATTAAAAGAAAACTTAAGGCAGGAGACAAAGAGAGAGAAAGGGAGAAAGGATGGAAGGAAAAGAGGAAGGAAGAACAAATAGAAGAATGCTTTCAAAGCAAATGTAGCTTGCTTTCCGCAATTGGTATGCCCAGCATGAGGAATGGACAGGAATGTGGAGGCAAATGCAGTGTGAAAAAATGTTGTTAAGTAACTAATAACTCTGGCTTATTATTAGAACAGAAGTATTGAGTTAACGTTTTTTGATCATTTCTTACTATCTCGTGTCAATGTGCTTAATCTTACAATGATTTCTCCTCAAAATTATAAATATCTGACAATTCCTTTTTTTACATAACCTACATCAAGAAGTTTTACAAACCTTTAAATATAGAGTAGCAAAGCTTTTGTAATTAAACGTTCAGCATTGATTAATTGAGCATAAACAACTGTGAATAGTGCAGATTTTTAAAGAACATTTTGCTTGTAAAAAAAATCACTGTTCAAGTTTCCAACAAGATATCCCTTTTAAAAATGAAATTTGAGGGCTTTGGTGGCGCGCTGGTTGAGAGTCCGCCTGCCGATGCAGGGAACACAGGTTCGTGCCCCGGTCCGGGAACAACCCACATGCCACGGAGCGGCTAGGCCCGTGAGCCGTGGCCGATGAGCCTGCGCTCTGCAACGGGAGAAGCCACAACAGTGAGAGGCCCGCGTACCGAAAAAAAAAAAAAAAAAAAAGAGAGAAATTTGACAGTATTTGCTCAAGAAAGTTGAAAAATTACTTCTGCATAAGAAAACATACCAATAAGCTATGATGCCTAGTTTTGATGTGTGTAATTAAAAGATCACCCTCTTCCCTAACTTCTAAAAAATTTCACACTTGTCTATAAATTAGTAAGATTTTCTTAGGGCAAGATATATAAAATGCGTTTATTCTGAGTATATATTTTTGATACTTTTAGGAATATATACTAAAAATATAGTTAATTATATACTTTAAAAGGAATATGAAAATTTATTGGAGCATTGCTCATAATATTGAATATTTAGAAGTGACCAAAATATCTAACAAAATATGATTAGTTTTAGAAAGTATGCATTGAAAAACTATTCAATCTAAGACACAGCGCTTATAAGTATTGCCAGATAAATCCATAATATATTTCTTTTGAAAACAACCACAATACGAAATGCATAATTTAGTTTCATTTGCAAGAATTACTTTATTTTTTTCTACATATAAATTGATATATGCATAAAAAATCTGGAAGGATACACATTGGAATGTTAGAATGTTTGCTTCCAATTCGTAGGATTAATGGAGCCTTTTTTTCCCATATGTGTATTATTTAGCTATTCTACAAAGAACATTTAATATTTGGGTAATAGAAATAAAGTAAAAATAAACTATATATTACCAAATTAAAATTACAGTACCGCATGTCTCTGAATTATGATTTCTTCTACTCCACTCATGCCTGAAGTCTCAATTCAAACATCTTCTCCTCTGAGAAGCTTGCATGGAATTTTGCAGCTTAATTTGATCATACTGCTTTGTCTCCAATCTACTTGTCTATATTTTTTTAAGGTTACCTATCAAAATGAGAGCCAGTATTTAAGAACAAGCCTAATTGTCCACTGAATTCCTTGAAAGCTAACACCATATCCCCATTATCTAAGAAAAATCTATAAATTAGCATTTCTTCAGTGTGGTTTAAATCAAAACCAAAAATATAAGAAAGAGAAGTTTTTAAATATCCATAAACCAGTCAATATGTGCAAACTTTGGTCAATCTATAGGTAATTTACACATACAATCTGTCTGTAAATAACTCTACAAGGGAAAAAATATTCTCCTTACGAATATATGGTACTTAAAAGCCATCAGTCATTGGATAACTTCTGGAATTTTCTCATATTCAAAGTGGCAGGCTAGAAAAGACACAAATGTTTGTTAGTAGCTGTGAGTGCAATATGAAATTCAATCCATTATTGATGGAACAGATCAATAATCAATAAGTGTAACACTGAAGATACTTTTGACATGTCCCTTTGTAACTTTACAACCTCTGGGCCAGCCATTTGCCTATTGCTCTCACATCTCAGTCTTTTATTTGCTCTGCTCTTTATTTTGAGGAACTGCATTCACGCAGACTTTTGCCAAATGACTTAGAGTTAAGTTTAGCCAATGCGAGGCACTGGTAGAATATTAGAGATTAAGAGAAGGAAATCAAGGTATACCTCCTCTCCCGTGATGCCACTGATGTTGTCACAAGTGTCTGAGTCACCATGGTGGCTCTAGTTCCTGCCAGATAATGTCTCTCCCTGTGTTTATGGCACCTACTTGGCAGTCTCCACCATGACTCTACATCCCATAGAGTGACCCTGGCTTCCAGGTTAGTAATTTCATTTCTACCTGTTTTCCTCTAGCCTTTGGAGAGATATCTAGTTCTTTCTGTTTACTAGTCTTTAGATTGCTTCACTGGTTCTCCAACTCTTGTATCACACATAAAATCAATTATTTGTATCAAAATCTCTATGTTTGAAACAACTAGGGTGTTTTCTTGGTTTTGTCTGGTATCTTTCAATACAGTACTCAAGGCTTCTTTTGTAACTCGAATTACAACAAGTTGGTATGCAAAATGCCTTCCTCAAAAGTACTATGTAGCAAAAGCTCTAGTTTACCTCATCTACCTATCTGGAAAACACATTCTTAAATGTATTTATAATTGAGTATACAATTGTTCAAGGATTTCTGCAAAACAACACCAGACAAAACTCTTTTTACTCAGTACTTGCTAGAAGCACCACAAAAATTGAGAATGATTTAGCTAGCCCTATAGATCATGAGGCTTACAAAGATTAATACCAAAGTATATACATTTTCTTATACGGTGATATGTATTATGCTTATTCATGTAAATATCTTAAATAATGCATAGAGGTAAACACAGTGAGATTATGAGGTTTGTTTTTAATTCCTTGCCCTTCTCATATTGATGAAGTCCTTTGTCTCAAGTAGTTAATAGAATTCTCTCTATCCTAGGTCTAGCCTAGGTTTGGTTTTTATCACCCTAATTCTGTACAGTTCATTTATCTCCATCTGGTTAGCACTGCTCCACATTTTTCAGTCCATTTAACAGTGTCTCACCTATTATTATGACTAGAGGAATCAAATTTCTTATATAATGGTTCAAAGCAAATTCTTAGTCAACTACATTAAGGAAACTCCACACATCTGTTTGAGTTCACCACTATGTAGATCCTGACTATGCAGAAAGCTTAGGGAGTAAAAATTTCTTCCATTGCTCTGCAGATATGGCCAGTGCAACTTCTTGCTTCTCAAAACTTCTCTCGGTTCTTTCTGAACTGTTGTTATGAGCCAAGTTTAAATTTTTAAAAAATACCGTTTGAGGGTGAAACGAGCATTTCGAATAAGTGTCTGAAACAAATACCTTCATATTATTCAACAAATATTACTCTTTTGCCATTTCTTGTGAACCCCATTTTGCTAATATTATGTGTTTTAATATTTAAATAAATATTCCAACCCAAATGAAATGACTGAGTTATTAATGATTTTACAAAACTCTAGATGTCTGATTGTGTTTTATGATGATTTTTTGGCAGTAACATACCAAGTTAGAAGTTACCATGTTATACCTCTAACCTTTTTCTATAAAACACCACCATTGCCAAATCTTTTCTAAGAATTATAAGTCTTATTGGGCAAGTTTTCTGCACCTCTAGAGTTTTGCTAAATTTATCAACTTGGCAGAGCAACGTTAATGCCCTGGTCATCTTCTATGTGGAATTTGAAACCGTGCTATTCTGCACCCCTGTAAAGACTGAGAGGTGGGGGGAACTTTCTGACTCCTCTGCAGCCTTCTCATGTTGCATGATTAGCTGTTTGAGATGCTAGTTTGACCTAACTCTTAGTTTGTGTCTAGAGGGAAAGTCAAAAAGACAAGTGCCTGACAAGTTTAAACCTTCACAGGCTGTCAACAGGAGTCATAAAACCATAAATTATATGTTGTAAGAACAGATTGTGATATGCAAGAAGTCATTCACACAGGAAGGAGCAGTGAAATTTGGAGCCACTGTAAATTGGGTGCAAGCCTCAACTCTGCCACTACCTCAGTGACCTTAGACTAGCAGGTGCTCTTTTCTGAGCCTAGATTTCATTCTCTGTCATGTTAGCACAATTGACATTAGAGCCATGGCATGACATTTTGAAGATGAGAAACCTGGAAAGTCCTTCCAGATTCTCTTCTTCAACCATCTGCTTCCAAAATCCTTTACAGTTTGAACTTTTTTCTTAAGTCCAAACAGTTATGTGATGATGATGATATTCAATGATGACAGCTTTAGCAGGGTTGCTTTTCATAATTTGCTTAAACTTAAAGGTAAATGTGGAACATGGTCACACAGCAGATGCAGACACAACCTCAGCAGAATTGTCATCGTTGCAGCAGGAGTTTTAGATGGATTTAGGTCTCTGTTCTGAGGCATCTAACAGTAATTAAGAAATTGTGCCACCTGAAATAATCCTGCAAATTGAATGTGATTTCTTGACCCCCAGAGACCTCTTACAGATTAAGATGTCTGGCCTGTAGTTAACTCCTTTATCATCTTTGTTGTATAGGGATCAGTTTTAAGTCACCACATTTGTCTCGAATTCATTCAGGAAAAATATTTCTCAGGTATGGAGAAAGTATCATCATTTTACAAGTTGATTTAAGAACTGTTCCTGTCTTCTTTGTAGTAAAGTATTTTTTTATAGTTGGTTAAATCTTGAGAATCAGCACTAATTTCATGATTTTTATAGGATTACCTTTATCTGTGTGTGTGTGTGTGCATGTGTGTGAGTGTATTTATATTTGCTGCTATGTCCATGTAATGACAAAACGATGTGGTTTGGAAAGAAAAATGATTAATGGGATCACAGAGGCAAAAGATTATATTTTTATATATACATATATGCACAAGTATATTCAAATACATATATTCCACATATCTTATATGTATATAAATATATTTAAATATCTTATAACAAGTATTGTTTCTAGTAGACAAATGAGCATGATTCAAAATAAAAGATGAAACAAAGATAAGTGAGTAAAAATTTGACATCAAAGAAATCCAAATTGAAACTTTATATAACATTAATTTTGAAATATTAATCTAATATGATTTCATTATAACCCCAGACTTTTCCAGATAAAGCATTTTTTCCCCTTTGTAGCATTTTTTTCAATGGCAGTCAGGAAGTCTTAAATGTATCATGTTTCTTTGTTGAAAAAAAACTATACTACATTTCAATCCATGTTTTTACATAGCTTTTACTTACCATTCAAGGAGAATTTTATTTTATTCAATCATTTATCATTTCTTCTATAATAATTCAAATTTGACTTTCTTTGAAATGAATGTGCATGCTTCTTTATATATAGTTAAGTTTTTGGTGCAATGTGCACAGCCCATTTAATAATTTACAAAGTATTTTCAGTTCTTTCATTCACCATTCTAATAGATTGTTGATGGAAATCAATATGGAAGGGAAATTGTATAATCAAATTTCCTTAAAATAATGTCATTACTAGTGAAAGACAGGGTTGATGACACAGAGAATTATTTTTAACTATGATATATACATTTCCCAGATATAAGAAGGTTGCTAAGAAGTTAAAATTATGAACCACATTTTTTTTTCCATATTTGAAACAGACAACCACTAGCAGTCAGGGTAAGAGGATGGGAGAACTCTCAGATCAAGTCATTTTGAAATAGTTTGCATGATTTTCATTTAGTTAGAATACAGAGATTGAAATAACATGGGAAGACTTGTAAGTGATAATCATGGATATAAATGACTAGCTGTTCAGGTAATTCCATTTTTGTTGTTTATAGTTGTACAGTGTAAGAATACAGCCAAAAACTACAATGAAAAGGACAAAGAAAAATTAAATTAAAATAGAAAATACTTTTCCCAAAACATACCAAATTTTATATTTTATGTTTTCACAGATGATTTTTCCATGTCAAAACACATACTATTACTTTCTATCCTGCCACAGTTATACTTAATACAATGTAATTTGACTGATTTTATCAAATGTCCATTGTGTCTACTCATGTCAAATATCAATACTTGTGGACTTTGAAATTAGACCTTTTTTGTATAATAAATTCCTATAAATAATTGAATACGTGTCAGTATTCTTCTAATTGATTGCTTTGTTTACCACCTAACAGGTGCTAGAATAACTTTGTTTTGATTATCGTAGTATTATAATTCAGTTTCACTCTGACAGGTCAAGCCTCCTCCAAAATTGCCTCATCTCCAATTGCTAATCCATATTTCTCTTCAAAAATGCCCTGGTTATATCCACAGATAAACAAATTTTAGAATCAATTTGTCTATTCTTTTAAAGCATGCTGGATATTTGCATTAAAATCAACATATTTATTGGCTAATTTATAGTCAAAATGGCATAACTATCGTCTTGAGTCTTCCCAGTCTAGAACACATGTGGCTCTCCATATAGTCTACTTTATTTTTCTTAGTAGAATTTTGTATCTTTATTGTTCTTGTATTGTATGGTTTCCATGAATTTATTGGAAATTTTGTTCCTAGGTGGTTTTCTGTGTTGCTATTAAGAATATCAACTTTTACATATACTTAGTGGTTTATTGTTGATATATAACAAAGTTTCATACATCATTTATAAGCTGGCTACTCTGTTTGACTCGTTTCATTTTTAGCCATTGTCAGATGATTCTTTTTGGTTTTCTAGGAATATAAGCATATTATTTACAAATAATGGTAGTTTGCTTCCTTTGTCCTATTATATATTTTTGTTAATTTTTTTCAAATAAATACGGTTGAGCTGAGGCAGCGGCGACGGCGGCCCTGGAGGCCGCAGTCCCGGTCCTGGCTTCGGCCCCAGCCCCACCGTGGTGACGCTCGCTGTGCTGCTGCTGCTCTGGGCCACGGTCTCGGGCTACTTTGTCAGCATCGACGCGCATGCTGAGGAGTGCTTCTTCGAGCGGGTCACCCCGGGCACCAAGATGGGCCTCATCTTCGAGGTGGCCGAGGGCGGCTTCCTGGACATCGACGTGGAGATTGCAGGGCCTGATAATAAAGGAATTTTTAAAGGAGACCGGGAGTCCAGTGGGAAATACACCTTTGCTGCTCACATGGATGGAACATTTAAGTTTTGTTTTAGTGGTAGGATGTCCACCATGACTCCAAAGACAGTGATGTTCACCATTGATATTGGGGAGGCCCCCAAAGGACAAGACATGGAAACAGAAGCTCACCAGAACAAGCTAGAAGAAATGATTAATGAGCTCACAGTGGCGATGACAACTGTAAAGCATGAACAGGAATACATGGAAGTTTGGGAGAGAATACACAGGGCAATCAATGACAACACAAACAGCAGAGTGGTCCTTTGGTCCTTCTTTGAAGCTCTTGTTCTAGTTGCCATGACATTGGGACAGATCTACTACCTGAAGAGATTTTTTGAAGTCTGGAGGGTTGTTTAAAAAAGCCTTTTCCTGATGATCCCGAACTCATAATTCACTGTTTACCAAGTGTCTTGGTCATAATAATGTCATTAGTTTCAACGTTTTTATTTTCTAAACTGTACATTCACAGCTTCTGTTTCTTTGTGATTAATAGATATTGGGGGAAAACACATTTTTAGGAAAGTTATAGTGAAAATTTGACATTTGATTGGCATGATTTCATATTTGAATTCTTCCTCCATTATACAGGTCCTTCCAGAACTCAAACACTGTAAGTGGAATATAGATGTATAGTCCTTTTAATATATTCTTTCCTTTTGCTTTCATAATAAAATGCAGTTTGTTCAGGATAGTACTTTATTGACAGTACTTTACTAAAAATGACTGAATTCTTGGGATCCCTTATCCTGCAGTTCAAGTCATTAAAGATTCATTTTGTTGAGTCCTTATCAGAAATAACAACCTGAATCTTGACATTTTCTATCCAGCCTAATGGCAGAGCTCTGTGACTAGAGGATGCTACCAAGTTGGTACTTTTTTACTTTGTCTATCTTGTTTTTACTTTAAAGATAAGACTTAAACCAACAACCTTTTTCCCCTTTAAAGTTTTACAGTGAACCTTAGAACTCAGTCACCTCCACTTAAAATTGTTGACACAAGCAGCTGAGAACCATTTTTTGGTTTCTGCCTAAACTTATAACAAGTCTCTATTAAATTCAATTATCTGGGTGTTGCATTGAACAGTAGTTCTTTTTCTTTCTATGCTGACATATCCACTTTCTCTACTCTTGGCACGTGGGAGGTATGCATTCACATAGTTGGAAAAATCTGGATTTCTGATGCCAAATGGTTAAAAACCTCTTGGATATCTTTGCAGTGATATACAGCCACTATTTTATTTTTGATCAGTGGCATTTTGGCCGCTGTTTAATTAGCTCACTGAACATTACTGTCAGTACTAGTGTGTTTGTTTTTGTTTTCCTGGGTCTTTCTTTTGGTGTGGGGATGATCCAGGATTACATTGTGACTGATGTATATTACTTACTTGTACATTTTTTTTTGGATCTTTGCAAGGGGAAAAGTACTAGTAACGAGTTTTATATAATTAAGTTAAATTTGTTACAGGTTTTCATGTTCAGGATAAACAATTTTTAAACCTTGGGTGAAAATACTTGCAACAGTTTAAGGTGACTGTGTTTTACCTTAGAACAACTGTTGCCTGCCAACTTGTGTGCATGTGTGTGTGAAAACACTTCATAATTGATTTAAAAGATGTAAATTTAAAACTGGTTGTATATCTAATTTGCCTCAGGTTCAGTAAATAAGCAATTCTTTTTAAAAACAAAAACAAACAAATAAATAAGTGCAGTAACATCAGTTTCAAATGAGATTTAAAAATAGTTCCATGAAAGAGCCCCCTTGACTTCTTATGACATGACAATCTGCAAAAGTTCACTGTCAAGCATGAGATTGGCTGTTAGTTTGAGATAAATACATCTGCTGTATTAAGTAACATTCTATCTCAAAAATTTTATCAGGACTGAATGTTGAATCTTGCAATATGTTTTTAGCAACTATTGAGGTAATATCACTATTCGTATTTAATTATGAATTTTACTAATTGCTTTCCTACAAATATCAATCCACAAGTATTGATATTTGACATGAGTAGACACAATGGACATTTGGTAAAATTAGTCAGATTACATTGTATTAAGTATAACGTTAACAAGGAATAAACGCTAACTCCTCCTTCATAGTAAATAATCTTAAACTTCATTTCACATTTTCTGAGATGTTCAGTGGATTCCCTGGAATTCCTATGAAGTCTCAGGTGCTAATGTTACTTGTAGTCAACTTTGGTACTCATTTCCAACTTTTGAGGAATTATTTTCCTTAACATCTCACTGTTTGCTTATTTGTTTGCTTCTATATCTAATTCCTTAATGACCCAAACATGAAACTCTTAACATTTTTTTTCGTAATTCAATTCTTCCTTTTATATTTTTAGGAATCCCCATTCTTCCTGCTGCAGGACTAATTATTTGGGTTTAGTTTTGCTTTTTCCAGGTTTTGATATTAAATGTTTGTGCTACATGACTGGAGTGTTCCATAGCTGTAAAAATACTGTTAAAACATTCTATGAAGCTTTTCCTTGGTCAGGGGACTTGGTTTACCCTTCAAGCCATCACTATCCTAATAATTGTCAAGGTCATGGATAGGGCTAGAAGTGAGCTCAGGTTAACTTCAGTTTATATAAAAGTTCAATTTCTATTGTTCCCAATACTGAATATGAGGTAATGCTCTGACTCTATACTCTTTCTCATAATAATTATTTTTCATCTAAATTACTCTTAATTCCATTGATATTTGTTCCTGTTCCATAGACTTTTATCTGTTATTCTTCTATCTATATACTAGATATATTCTATCTATATACTAGATATACTATCTAATACTCTTCCACAAAATATCGGTGTGGCTAACTTCTCATTATTCAAGTTTCGGATCACATCTCACTGCCTCAGAAAAGTCTTCCTTGACAAAAACATCTAAAGGTTTTTTTTTTTTTTTTTTTTTTTTTTCACTACACGGGCCTCTCACTGTTGTGGCCTCTCCTGTTGCGGAGCACAGGCTCTGGACGCGCAGGCCCAGTGGCCATGGCTCATGGGCCCAGCCGCTCCGCGGCACGTGGGATCCTCCCGGACTGGGGCACGAGCCCGTGTCCCCTGCATCCGCAGGCGGACTCTCAACCACTGCGCCACCAGGGAAGCCCTACTTATTATCCTTTTATTTTCTTCATAGCACTTTATAATTTTCAACCTATCCCATTTAAATAATCAATTGTTTACTCCCTCCACTCCCATCACCACCTGACACCAGAACCTATAGACTAGGAGAGTAAGGACCTTATCTAAGTTCTTCACTGTAATACCCTCAGTTCCAAGGATATGGAGTCTTTCTTCCAAAGAATGAAAACTTTTACTGGATTTTGTATAATTCAGATTTGTTTTATTCATATGCAAAAAGGAAAGCAATGCGGTGTTATTTAACCTGGTTGCATTTCATATGTTATATTGATTTCATGGCAAACTTTGGATACTGCAGTATAAAATATTAATTAAATATATGATTATAATTTTGTTATCACATAGTCAGTGATAAATAGGAATATTTTGCAGGTTTGTGCTTTACAAATTTATTTAACATGTTTCCACATCTCCTCTATGATGTACAGTAAGAAAACAATAATTAATGGAGCTAGAAAAGTGATTGTCAAACATACTAAAGAGTATTGTTACATGATATAGAGGTCTATATGTAATACATTCAATTCGGAATATTGAAAAAGCTTGAATACATTTAACCATATCAAAAGTTGGATTGGATTTAGAATGCATATGCCTATATATAGATATAAACATATTTGGCTTTTTATGCAAAATTGATATTACCATATTATATATATATATATATTTGTTATATTAAATACCTAAGCTCACATGGTTTTAAAAACAAAATATTAAAACACTTGCCTCATACTAAAACTTTTATTTTAAATGATGTTTAATATTATTCCTTAAACTGAATTTAAAAACTGATGTAAAATACTTTGACTTTATGGATACAGGATGTTTACTTTAATTACATTCAAGAAGCAGTGCCTTGGGGATAAAGGCTGTAACAAACCACCAGTCATGGAGTGATTGATAAGTATAATTTATCTTCACCATTTCCCACCCTGCAACCTCCTTGATAATCACAGAGAGAAGTATTCCAGGATGCGCAGGTTAAATACAATAGTGATAGAGAAAACACTAATAAATTTGCTCTGAGGCTTTAAGTAAAATAAAAGCAGTTTTCAGAGAATATCAAAATGCTTAACGCTTGAAGATTTTGGACAAACTACATTAATATTAGTGACATTTTGCCATGTATTATTATTGCTTGCCCCACTTTATTCAAGTTTTAAATATTTCCATCAAAATTTCCAAACACTTTGAAATTATATCCATAGATCTATGGAGCACTTGAAAAAGAATGGGAAAAGCCATGATGAAAATATTTTCTGTAACTAATATTCTGAATGGGAGGTAAATTTTATATTCTGAAATAATATATGTTCTAGCATATACTGAAGGGAATATATTAAAAGGGACCTTGTTTGAGCTACATCCTGTTAGGCAGCTGATGACCAGAGAGGTTTCTCAGACCTAAATTCTAGGTTACTCAACAAGTAGAGACTATTGTTTTAGATACTGTACTTATGTGCACTGTTGTATTTTATTATACTATTCTATTATCTCTTTAATTTTTATCAAGTCATGAAGAAGTTGTTCTTGGATGATCTTAACAAGTTGTCACATGCAGGGTGTATCTTAAGACCAGTGGAAAAGCAAAGCAGCTTGATCAGTGTTAGAGTAATATCATTTTTTAATTTATTTGTTTGCATGTAATTTAAATCATTTGATATTTATAACATGTTTTTACCAAAGTATCCTTAAGAATTTATCACGTAAAATTTTGAATAAATTTAGGACATAATGAAGGAAGACATAAAGGAAACAAATAAATAAAATATAAATTGTTTAGCTGGGTTAAATTCATGCAGGAAAACCAATATTGCTGGAACTCAAGTTGAATTCTCATTAAGATCACCAATTCGCTTGGTGACTGTATAAACTGAAATCTTTTGTTAACCTTAGTATTTTAGCTAAAGATAGACATCCGTGGTTCTCAAACTTTAGCCTGCACTAAAATCATTAAGATTTTTAAAACACAGATTTCTCTTTCAGTAAGTCTGGGGTTGTGCCAGAGAATTTGCATTTCTAACAAGTTCCCAGATGTTGTGTATGCTGCTGGTCTAGGGACCGCACTTTGAGAAGAACTGGTATGTATGATATCATACACACACACACACACACACACACACACACACACACGCAGCGGGACAAGTTTTTTCCAGGGATCAGATTTTTCTATTACGAATCTAATTTTAAACCTAATTGTTTTTGATTTGTCATCTTTGATATTGTGCATACTTTTCTTATTTTGAGATATAAAGGAATGCACCACCATGTATTACTCAAACTTCTAAGGATAATAGCATAAATACTACTAACTTAGTAGCATTGGATGGCCTCATAAAATTAGTAAATTTATCCAAGCCAAAAAAAAAGACTCTGTTAATTTTTCCATATTAATATATTATTATCTGAATATAACTTTGGTTTAAATCAATGAAGGAATCTAAACAGGCAGTGCCATTGCTTCACTTGTTGTAAAAGAAATATCATTTTAGGACTACTTTCTCTGTGCTGTTAAGTCTGGCTAGCACCTTAAAGGCATTGAATTATTTAATCATTCTAAAAGCCTATTATGGCCCTAAAAAGTGTCATACAGAGTGAAGTAAGTCAGAAAGAGAAAGCAAATATCGTATAATATCGCATATATGTGGAATTTAGAAAAAATGGTATAGATCAGTGGTCCCCAACCTTTTTGGAACCAGGGACTGGTTTTGTGGAAGACAATTTTTCCATGGATCGGGCAGGGGTGGGGGCATGGTTCAGGAGGTAATGCGAGTGATTGGGAGCGGCACGTGAAGCTTCCCTCGCTTGACTGCCGCTCACCTCCTGCTGTGGGGCCGGTTCCTAACCAGTCCACGGCCTGGGAGTTGGGGACACCTGGAATAGAAGATCTTAGTTGCAAAGCAGAAATAGAGACACAGACATAGAGTACAAATGTATGGATACCAAAAGTGGGGGGTTGGCAGGAATTGGGAGACTGGGATTGACACATATACATTATTGATACTATGTATAAAATGGACAACTGATGGGAACATGCTGTATAGCACAGGGGACTCACCTAGTGCCTTGTGGTAACCTAAATGGGTGGGAAATCCAAAAGGGAGAGGATATCTGTATGTGTATGGCTGATTCATTTTGTTGTGCAGTGGAGGCTAACCCAACATTATGAAGCGACCATACTCCAATAAAAATTAATTTAAGAAAAAGTAAAAACCTATTATGTGGATTAAAATACTACTATTTAAAGAAATGTAAGATAAACTTTAAAATACTACAAAACTTTCCCATTGCCAGTCTTCTAGCTAGTAGTAAATCTATCATCTAATTGAGACAATTTGAGCCCAGAGATCACACTCTGGTCTGATGCAAAATTTAATGACAATGAATGTAAATGAATGAGAGACCTGAAAATCCTAAGTTAGAACATATAAGTCTATATATAGGCATAGTTAATCTTTTTAAATCAATTGATTGCTTGCTGTATCTTTCATGATTAAGTTTGTCTGAAAGTAACTGAAGAAAAAAATTAAATTTGACTTAGTAAGATAGAAATTATTTTTTCCTTATTCAGAGAGTCAAGGGAGAAAATACTAGAGATGGAAAGATGCTACATGCTGTCAAGGAATAAGCCTTCTTATCTCTTATGCCTTTACCATGTTTGGCTTCCATTCCCAATGTCATCTAATGATCCAGTGTAGTTGCTAGAGACTTGGCCATATTTTAAAAATCATGGCCAAATGTAAGTAGGAAATAAAGGCACATGACCTTCCATTAAAGCCACTTCTCAGTTGATGTACAGAGCATTTCTCGTTATAACCTAGTGCTATAGGACCACATAAGGTTGCAAAGAAAGCTAATGATATAGTCTTTTCTCAGAGTAACCATATGATTACTAAAAAAAATGGCTTTCTATTATTGTGGAAGAAGAAAGGAATGGACATTGGAAGAAAATTGTAAATTTCTGCCAAATTTGTTGATCAACTATCAATGAGTCAATCAGTCATGCAATTGGTTATTACCTAGGCATGGTTGGCTTTCCAACTTTATCTCAGAAATTTTACATTTTGACAGAGATAATATTACATATTAATCAAATCATTTCCTCTTTCTGGGCACACAGATGACTACATTGTCCAGTCCTACTTTAAGTTAGATTGTGTATGTGTGATTCAGGAATGGCCAATGGAATATGAATACACATGATGTAGGAACTTCAAGCCTGGACTTGAAAACTATAAAGCACAATTCTATGACTCTCCCTAGCCCTGATACAACAATTGGGACTATTTTTCTAGATCCTCTAGCTTCAAGTTGTAAAGGGTTACCTGATCCACATCAAATTTTATGTGAGATATGTCTTTATTATCTTAAGTCCATAGAGTTGAGACCTATTTACTACTATAACATAGTCTACTACTACAAGTATTGTTTAAGTAGAATTAATATCTTGTGTAAATGTTATTTATTACACCAAAACTCTCTTTATTGAGCTTGTTCTCTATACCAGGTACCTCACCTCTATATTAGCATTGAGATGTGATTGACCATCTTGATAAGAAGAATTTTGATGAATTAGGGAGCATGGAAGCCATATCAGAGTATATGTAAGAGAAAGGTGGGAAATAGTGACATTTCTCATCAACTGAGACTTTTTGCTGAGAGTGTGGGTAAAGAAATAGGGTGAAAACAAACAACAAAAAAACTAGATTGAAGTCAATGAAAGTTTTTTAATATATTTTTTTTATTTTGAACAATTTTAAATTTACAGACAAGTTGCAAACATAGTGCAGAGTTCTCTGTATATCTCCCATTCAGTTCCCCCATTTTTACCAGTTTACATTACCATAGCACATTTGTAAAAACTAAGAAACTGACATTTTTACATTACTATTAACTACCATTCAGACTTTATTTGGGTTTCACCAGTTTTTCTGTTAAGGTCCTCTTTCTGTTGCAAGATCCAGTCCAGAGTACCACAGGTAGCTTTCACAAAGTTAGAGGAAATCATTAATATTGATATGATGAGGAAAGCAACGAATATATAAATAGTCCAAAAACAAACTACTAGAGATAAAAATCAGAATATCTGAAGTTACATACCATATAAGCTTCCACCTAAAGAAATTAGAACAAGAACAAATTAAGCCCCCAGACAGGTAGAAGTAAGGCAATAACAAACAACAGAAATAAAACACAGAAAATGGAGAGAAAATTAATGAAATTAAAAGCTGGTTCTTCAAGAAGGTAAATGAAACTAATCAACTGCTTGCCAGGATAATCAAACATAAACAGAATAAACAGTTTACCACTAACAGGAAAAGGCAATGGGACATCATTACAGATCCTAAAGATAGTAAAAGGATAATAAAATAATGTCAAAAACTTTATAACAATAAATTTTAAAAGTTAGACAAATGGGCAAATTTCTTAAGTGACTCCAACTACTAAAGCTTATTCAAGAAGATGTAGATAACCAGAATAGTTCTACATCTATTTAGGAAAGTTTATAGTTAACTTTCCTACAAAAATATCTTTAGACCAAGAGGTCTTTACTGGTGAATTCTACAAAACTTTAAGGGAAGAAAAAATAACGAATCCCCACAATCTCTTCCAGAAAAAAGAAGGAACATATTCCAACCATTGTAGAAGACCAATATTATTCTGTTATCAGAATCAAAGACATTACTCAAAAGTAAAACTACTGATCAAAATCCTTCATGAATCCAGATGAAAAAATCCATAAGCAGACATTTGAAAACATGTACAGTAATATACAAAAATAAAGTAGAGTAATAAGTGGGATTTATCACAAGAATGAAAAGTTGATTTAACACTTGAAAATTTATCAATTTAATTCAAGTTATATTAAAAAACTAAAATAGAAAGTTAATAAAATCATTTAAATAGATGCAAAAAGTCATTTGACAAAATTCAACATAATACAAAAACATATCAGAAACTTAACATTAGAAGGCAATTTGACTCCTTCAAAGTTATAAAGGATATCTATAAAAAACTTAAACCTAACATTGTAACTAATGGTAAAATATCAAATGATTTCCTCTTAATATCAGAAACAAGGTACAGATTTCTTTTCATCCCACGTCTATACAATGTGTCCTAGCCACTGGAACAAGATAAGAAAAAGAAATAATAGTGCTTGCTACTCAATATTCAGACTAACAAATCATTGAACTGATACTTCATTAAAGAAGATATAAAGGTGACTAATGAGCACATGAATGTTTTTCAATATCATTTATTATTAAGAAATGCAAACTAAAACCACAATGAGATATCATTAGTATATAGTTGAATATCTAAAATTAAAAACCAAAAATACTAAGTATTTTAAAATATCAAACAAATAGAACCCACATATATTGTTGGTGAGAGTGCAAAATAACATAGAATCTTTGATAATTAGTATAGGTAAAAATATCATATGTTATATAGGTAAAAATATTAATTTAATCAATTTACAATCCAGGATCCAATTTTTAAATATTTCTCCAGGAGAAACGAAAGCACATTCTCACAAAAATACTATTACTCTAATGTTCCTAACAGTTTCATTCATAATAGCAAAAGAACTAGAAAAATCCCAAGTCTGAATTAAATTAGATAAACAAATTGTGGTACATGCATACAATGAAATACTACTCAGCAATTAAAATAAAAGGACTGCTGATATATGCAAGCACATGAATGGATCTTAACAGAATTATGCTAAATGAAAGAAACCAGATACAAAAGCATACTTACTGTGAGTCATTTGAAGGGTAGTAGAATATGCCGTCCCAAAATAATGACTGTAGAAATTCAGGACATGCCATTCAAAATATGCCACTTCAATATATTGTTTATTTTGAGCTGTAAGCACTTGAAAAGCAGCAAATGCAGGAAGAGGCTCTCTTTGACCTCCCCTTATCTGCCTAAATTCAGATCCCCGAAAGGAACTCAACTATCAATAAATCCATTTCTTAGGAATTTCATTAAACCACAGAAGATTGACTTTTATCAAAGGAGAGTCTAGACATTGACATCACACTCAGACAAACTTTGTGATTAACTACCATATCTTCCATCTATTCTTCTAAAGGCCCATTCATCTGTCCTAAAAATTATTTACCTTCCCCTAAGAGACTTACATTCCTCCTTGCACGTCCCTGTTAAAATGGTAAATAAGTCTGAATTCTAAAGTCACCTCTCTGAGTTACTCATTTTTTCCCTGGTTATCTCTCATGCATATATAAGGTATATATGTTATTAAGTTTTGGCTTTTCTCTTTTTAATCTGTGTTTTATTACAGGAATCTCAGCTAAGAACTCAGAAGAACAGAGGGAAAATTATTTTTCATCCCCTACACCTTTCATATGCATTTTTAGAAAATGCAAATCTACTGTGATAGTAAGCAAATCAGCATTTGTCAGAGGCCATGGAGTAGGAAAAGGTTAATGACTGCAGTGGTGCAAGAGGAAAGTTTATGGAATGATGCAAATGCTTTATTTCTTCACTGTAATAGTAGTAGTTATACTCATTTAAGTTGATATTTTTTAATTGGCAAATCACCCTGTTTCAGTAAAAAGGCGTCAGGGAGCTGGGTCTAGGAACGAGAACTTCAGGGAAATGTGCAGGTTTTTGATGTTGGTTTAAAATCTGAGGTAGCTGAAAGGAATTGAGATGTTAAAAATTTAAGAGTCCTTGGTATGTAGCGTCAAAGAGATAACAATGGAGCTTGTGATTCTTTATTTAGGCCATGTACCAACTAAGAGTAAAATTATAGGTAACCAGGGAGCACTACCATAAAAAAATTTTAAATGAATAAAGAATGTTGACATTGTGCTTTCAGAGAGTTACTTGGGATGGTATTGGATAGCTCAAAGAGAAGAATCTCAAATATAAAAGTTCTTATTTCAAAACAGAGAATGAAATGTCCATGCTGAAAGACTTTCTCTTTGAACAGTTTTAGGGTTATTGCTGCAAACTAAAATCAGAGATTGCTTCCACTACATACAAAAAGATAATTTACCAAAATGTCTGGATATGAAATTAATATACAAATTCAAAAGCTTTCCTATTTTAAAAATTTAACAACTATATTAAAAGAATTAGGCTCCTGAAAGACTAAACACTTGTTTGACCCAGTTTCTGATTCTCATTTCTTTAGATGATGAGTCTGCCTGAAAATCAGGACAAACTTCCAGCTTTGTAGACTGCTGGATTTTTAATGATATGATGACTTTTCTAGGAAATCTTTAACAGTTGATTATTGCCTAAATCAATATGACAATGAATAAAAGGCCATTTTTAATGGTTGGGTTAAAAATTAAAGGATGACCAAACCACACAGAAAGTGCATAGACTCACCATAAGTAAATCCACCAAGTTGACTCTAACACCAATTTAACTATATGCTTTCAAAATAAGAAAAACTGAATGCATAAGAGAACATATTTGTATAAGCTATTGATGCTTCTTTCAAACAATAACATTAGAAAGTTCTTTAAAGCATAGAAGTGTTTTAAGTATCAGAACAACATTTTCTTTTTAGTTTTGCCATCCTGAGCTTTTGTGACCCTTTATATTCATTTCCTATGTTCCAAATGGCCTAGCCTGCCCTTTTCCTCTATCTCACTTACATGGCCAGGTCTTTTACAATAGGAATGGTTAGCATCAGAAGAAAAATCTATTCACCAAAGATAATTGAAAATCCCTCAGTGTTCTCCATCTTGTTACCCTTCAGCCTTTCTTTTCTATAGCCATTATTTTAGAAAGTAAGTTCTGTCCAAGGCCAAGCTTCTCAAGTTTGATTCTCCCTTTAATGAGTGATCTTCCACTATTATGACTACAATAGAGGTCAAATTACAGATGAAAATATTTCACTTCACACATACAGTGCTCTCCATGAGGGGAAGTATTATTAGAAATTATAGGAAATGTGGGGGAAAAAAACCAAAGCTCTCCAACCCTACTTTCTGTTGCCATAGGTAAAGATATGCAGTATGTACATACATATATGTACATATACTATATATAAATTTTTATATAAACTTATAATTCACTTTGTTATATTTAGCAATCAGATAGATGTAATTCCTAATATTCCAAAAATAAATTATAAGAAGAAAATTCCAGGATATTATGGCTTCAAGTTAAAGTGTTTCAATGATACTTGCTCAAAAAAAATGGATCTCCATTTAGTCTTTTTAATGTGGGAGAAATTAGGAAATAATATTAACTTCCTGGGAGTAACAGTGTAAGTGACCTTTATGGAACTAACTTAACCTCCATATAAGCAGAAAGGTTTTCAAGCAGCTTCCCATATTCTTAGGATGTTCAGTGACAGGAAAACTGTTGGTAGATGATTAATGCATTAGCAAATATATATTATTTGTATACATCCACTACTATCCTTATTCCAGGGTAGATGCACAATAGGGCAAGATAAGTTTATTGTTCTTACACAGTTATGACACAGATCAGGAGAAAATGCTACAGTACATGGAGTAATTATGAAACAGTAAAGTGCAAATTAATTTCAGAAAAGAGGTATTAGTGAGAACTGAAGAAGTGGATAAGATTTCATTGACAAAGTTGCCAGTAAGGAAAGGAAGAAGGCATGGAGCTAGAAGGAGAAATGACATTTAAGGAACACAGACTATGTACAATGCAGTATTCTTGGGCCCAATCACAGTGCCTGAGCTGGGCCTAGAAGCATGAAATGAAAGAGAAAGGGCATTCCAAGAAAAAGAAATAGCAACTGTTAAGAAAAAGGAGTTGGCCAAAGATGGTAAATTCAAGGGACAAAAGAGTAATATCTGCCTTCCAGAAACAAGGCTATACTGAGAAAGAATGAGATCACAAAATAAAATGTAGATAAGCTCAGGGACAGAACAAGCTACATAATTTGCTCTACTATACATAATTTCCAATACATAATGAAAATGGTGGGCGTTCAAAAATTTTTAAGTATTTTGGGATAGTGATAGCAGTGTCTTAAGCAAGAATCAGGCCTTTCTACGTACATAGCCCTGAGTGCAGCACAGGCCACGGGCCCATGAAGCCAGCTCTGCTGAAGGACATTATAAAGGAATCTGAGATTTAGGTATAAAAGCTTGATAACTGATGAGCAATAGTGGAAAACAGGCTCCTAAGCCAGGGAATGACTTGAAATTAGTTATTTAGGAAGATTTTACTGGCATCAGCATATAGGCTGAATTGAGAAGACCTCAGACTGGAGACATGAAGAAGAGTTCAGAATTCAGAGTTCAGAGACCATTGCAATCATCATAACCTGAGGGAGAGGCTTGTACCAGCCTGGTAGAGATGGAAATGAAGAAGAAAGAAAAATCTGACATATATAGCATGATGACAGATTTTTACCCCCCAAAAGTAACAAACATGGCAATAAACTTTTGTTTCATTTTGGTTTTAACTGGAAGACTGAGAAAATGATCGTAACACATACAAAATGACCACACTGTGAAATGACACACGCCTTAGGAATGAAGTCAACGAGACCACATAGAGAGCTGCCATCTGAGGTAACAGGTAGCTATCTAGGTTAGAATTCAACTCAAGTTAAATTTCCTGAACATTTAAACTTTCAATGGTGGAAAAATGCAAATTTAGAAAATGATAATTTCCCTGATTCTATAAGGGTTCAAATTTTTGGCCATAATATTAGTTTCCTATTGCTGCTCTAACAAATTACCACAAACTTAGTGGATTAACCAGACACTGTTGGTAAGGCTGCATTCTTTCTGGAGACTGGAGACTCTAAGAGGAGAAGCTGTTTCCTTGCCTTTTCCAGTTTCTAGAGGCCCTTTACATTCCCTAAGCTATGTCCTTCTTCCATCTTCAGTATCAGTAGGGTAGCACTTTTAAATCTCTCTCTCTCTCCCCGCCTCTCTCCAGCACACACACACACACACACACACACACACACACACATACACACACACACACACAGCACTCCCCTTCCCCCAGATATGTACACCTCTATCTCGGTCTTTTCTGACTTTCTCACCTCTCTCTTATCGAGATTCTTGTGATTACATTGGGACCACCTGATAATCTACCCATCTCAATATCCTTAATTTAATCACATCTGCAATGTCCATTTTGTCCCATAAGGTAACATATTCAAAGGTTCTGGAGATTAGGAAGTGAACGTTTTATTTTTTTCAGGGGAGGGAGCATTATTCTGTCTACCACAACCACTGTTAGGAATTGTCATTTGTTGAGAGTTTGGGCTAATTTTCATCTAGTTTTATTCAACTCTAAGATCCTAAGGTTCTAAGAGACTTGGGTTTTTTTGTTTGCCTGTTGTTTTTTTGTTTGTTTTTGGTTTTTGACAGGAAAGTAGGATTCATTGGTGGGCATGAGTAAGAAGGGGACAGCACCAAGGCTCTCATGAGTGCAGGGCCTGTCATTTGTCCAGGGGACCACAATTAGGGATGTATTTGACCCCACAGGTATCTGGGATGAGCTGATCTTCTGCCACCATGTTTTCAAATTCATTCACATTGAACTTAGTAAATCCCCAGTTCTTGGAGATGTGCATCTCCTGGTGGCCGGGGAACTTGAACTTGGCCTTGTAGAGGGCCTCAGTCACATGCTTCTTGTTCTGCACCTTGGTGCCTTTGGGCATTATGACTTGGCCAAAGTGGACTCTGGCTACTGTGTTCTGGGGATTTCCAAAGGCACTGCACATACCTACCTGGAGCTTACCATGACAGCATGCCAGTCATGAATGTCCACTGGAAAGGGCTGTCTCCAAGGTCCCTTAGGGCATCCCGTACCGGCAACAGGCTGCACACACTACCGAGGAGGCTGCTGTTTGCAGCCATTGCATGCTAGGCCCCCCACGGGGAAAAGACCGTGGTTGGCTTAATTGGCTGCAACAAAGAAACTTGTTTTGTTGTAAAGAAAGTAGGAAAATGAGATTGGAGCATAAACCAGAGAAGGAGATAAAGGTTGGATTTATCCATATTTAAGCCCTTACTTTGGATCAATTTCCCAGTCATAAAAAGAGATGAGCAGAGGGCACAATTTTGGGAATTAAATGCAGTGAGGATAGTGAGAGGAGAAAAAGTGGTCAGTAATATGGAAAAAATATAATAATGATACATACATTTATGGGATACATTTTCGGTAATTGACTGAATGCCTTATCCCAGAGAACATTTAATTGATAGCTTAAGATGACTGATTGGAAGGTTTGATATTTCAGCTTGCTAGGATTTTCAAAATGATGCTACCAACTGGTTCAGCAAAGAAGCAAATCATAATTCAAAAATATCGTTCACTACGTGGAGAAGTGGATAAACATATCAAGACATATTTTATGAAACTCAATAGAAATCTGTAAGGAATAGTTTGATTAACATGGTTATATTGTGAGAACAGCAAAGAAGATAAGGGAAATTGAAAACAAACAATGAAATGGATAGAATTTTATAAAATATTTCTGGCCCTGAGATTTTTATGCTAAACTACTTACCCTTCAAATGAAAAAATGTATGAAGGGTGAGGTGGTTAGGGATCATTAAACTCTAAATTATTTTGCACAGTTTGATTATGTATATTACAACTGCCAGGAAAGTAGGCAAAATAAGAGAAAAATCAAAGGTACTAGATGTCATTTTGGTGGAGCACTTAGTGTTATCTACTGAGTTCTCTGGGTATTCTATGATTCTACAGGGATGCATACATTAGATCACCTTTCTGTTGACTAGGTTAATTTGTAACTCGATGGGACTATCTCTACAAATTAAGATGTAGAAAACTGATAGTAACCCAAGTAATTTTTGTCCATAGAAATGCAAATAAATTTTGTTCAGTAGAGATACAATTGATTTCTACCTTGTAGAAATTATGACTTGAAACAATATATTTAATAGAACCTTAAAATGTTAAAAAGTGTTAAATTTTTAGCAAATTCACTTAAGCATTTATGATTATATATATGTATGTACTATATATTATATTAGTATGTATTATGTGTGGAAATATATAATAGAGACATTATCTTGAAAATCTTTGAATTGCCTTTAAGAGTTTAGTAGTTCCTTTATTAATTAGAGTTGACTTTATTTTTAAGTTGTGTTAATTTTATATTTATACGAAAATTGTGGTTTTATCTTTCTGAACATTTATACTTTAACACAACTCTTGCTTGATAAAATATTCTGATGCTAGGTATGTATTAATTATTATAATACAGATGGATAAAAAGATCATTTTGGGGAATTCAGTTTATAAAATCTGAATTTAAGCAAACACTTGAAGATAGAAAACAGCTTGCTTTTTTGTAGAATCATGTTTTCCAACATGAATATATCGTCATCAGAATGTATAGGCATCCAAGATTATAAACTGATTTAAAGGGTAACTTGTTCATTATGGTATTAATTTGAGGATTCCCTAGGATATATCAGTTGGAAAGATTGTTGTATATTGTCTTAATTTTCAGAAAGTCAATATTTCTTAGAGAAAGATATTTCAGATTTTTCAATACATCCCAGAAAAGAAGTAGCGTATTCTGAAAAATCAATGCTTTCTTTTTTCTTCTTTGTGGGGAGAGGTGTTAAGATAGACCTAGGTATCAATTGTAACTCTACTGTCCCCCATTGACTTTATTTTATTTTATTTTATTTTTGACTTTAATCAGAACATTTTGTTTTGGTTAAAGTACATTTCTTGCCTCAAACTTGATTCTCAGATGTGTGCAATCAAAATAAATGCAAAAAGTACAATGTACATAGATATTTAATTTTTTACCTTTCTTTGAGTTAACTATATACTCAGTGAAAATGTTGATCTTATATTTTCATGACACCTTTGTGTTACACAATATGCATATGAAATTCCCTTAGAAAAACTGTAAATTCTTGCATCTCCTCTCAATCATATGATTTATATAATTTTGAGAACACAGCAGCCCTGCAGCAAAACATTCAATGAATTATTAAAAAGTGCTGAGAACTGCTTTATAGGTATAAAGAGCTAAATAAGGATCATCTAATTCTACCAGTTATTAACATATAAATTCAAAAAAAAGGAAAAAGTCCACATACAGGTATTTTGTCCAAAATTAATGTTTCCTACTTTTAAGAAGGTCATAAGAGCAAAAATGACATAAACTTTGGATCCACTTCACTTCACACATTTATTTATTCATCAATATTTCCATAAGTAAATTTGTTAACCTAAGTGTAAATGTTTCAAAGAGGAAAAAAATTCAGAATAAGTCAAGGAAAAATACAGGAAATTAAAAGGAATAATAAATAAGTGAATACACATAATCACATTCACTAGAATGAAAGCTCAGATAAAACAGTACATACCTTAGGGCATCATTCATTATCACACATACACATAAATGTATATACAGCCGTGACACATTTGGGAAAGAAGATGAACAAATTGAAGAGTTCATAAGAAAGATTTGAGGAAAGGTTTGGAAAATGAGGAAAGGTTAAAAGAAGAAGGCATGTTCAGTCAAATGAACATACCAAAAGGAAATATGATAGATATTTACAAATATATATATATAATTAAATGATAAAAAACAAGACAAAGACAGAATAGAAAATATAAACTAGGAAAGACATGCAAAAATTAAGAAAATCTCTAAACAATGAAGGATATAAACCTAAAGAATATGTAACTCTTATGGTAATAGTGTCTGTCATTATTGAAAAGCCAATATTGAGGTTAGATGCTTATTAAGAAAGGCTCATAAATAATTAAGTTAACCCTGCCTTACTACAAAGGAGAACAGACATAAACCAAGACCTTCCTTCCAAAGTTGAAATCTAATTTTACTTTCTCTTTCTCTCTCTTGTTGAGATTGGGCTGCCTTCTAACTCATATTTGAAAAATATTTGAGTTTTTCACATAAAAATAGAATGAAGTAGAAAATGAAGTGAAAATAAAGACTACATTGAAAGCAGGATTAGCTTGTACAAGCATGATGGAAAATGAATTGTGGTTTTTTTACTGGTCCAAAAGCTAAACATCAATTATTTAGTCAATATAAATGTATTGCTTTAATATGCCAGGCACTGTACTAGGTATTAATACAAATCCATTGCAAGCAGAATCCAAATATGGCTTTCTCTTCTTCAAGATCATGGGTGTCTTTTATATATATATATATATATATATATATATATATATATATATATATCTTATATGACTACTAACCATCTCTCAAATAATGTGTTGTTGGTTGCAAGGAAACCCTACTCTATATATAATGGGAAAGAACATCAAATCAGAAGGCACTTCTTCCAATCAATAGAATTACCTTTACGAATGGAGAAAAATACATTAAACTTTTTAGCAAAACAGTGAGATTATAATTAGCTTGTTAATGGTGGAGAAAAAAATTTAATAATTGTGTTTCACTAATTCAGAATTCATTATTTGACCAGAGGCTGACAGGAATGTTATTTTTGCATTGATTAATTTATTTCTTTTTATAGAAGTAAATTAATAATGTAAATAAGATTACAAGAGGATCCTTCAAAATACTTAGTAGAACAAACTTTCTAAGCACCCTCAAGTACTTTAGAAGGAACCATTTCCACACAATTGATATGTTAATTACAAACCATTAAATCAAGTCAAGGATGTGTATTGGATAACACTTTGTTAGTTTAATGTGAGTTAATGTAGGTACTTGAAATAATGGAACTCTATTCCTTTCTGAAATAATATATTTTCAGACTTTTTTTCTTTAATTAAAACTAAGCTTCCTCCAATTAGTACAGATTAATGATATTTTACAGGAGTCAATATTTAGGAACCAAGAGATATTACTGACTTTTCTATAACCTAGTTGTAGTCAGAGAAGAGGTAAAGATTGGGAAAGTAATCTTAGAGTTGATATCTTCCAATTGAAATAGTACTTTCACACATAATAATACTACTAATACGACAGATATGACAAATTTGGCTATGATCCAAATCAAAATCATTAACAATTTGAAATATATACATATATGTCTAGCAAATAAAGAGGAAAGAATATCTTTGCTAGCCAACATAGAAAGAAAGCATCTTTTAATATATAAAGAGGTTGTCTAAAGAAAAGTCAGTCTCATATATCAATATATGTGTGAATATAACTTCCTCCTCTCTAACCCACATATATTGACAAAGCAGTATTAAAATAAGAACAAGGTAGGAACCTAGCTAATTTACACATTATTAGAACCCATTTTTACTGGGGAGGTGGGTGGAGACTGGCAGGATAGGATAATGTTGATTTGAGAAAAAAGACAGTCCTTTCATCACATTACTAATTTATTGACCATCATAAAAATATATGGCACACTAAAAGTTATGAACTTGACTTCTTGAGGGATATTTATGGAAGGCGAATGACCAATATTTTCCTTTAAAATAACCCAAGAAATATACTCACTACACTTTAGTATATTTGACAGATGACTTAATATAGTCTTTAAACATATATTTTGGTATGTGAAAGTTTCAAACATCACAGAAGCATAGAGAAGAGTAAATGAATCCCCTTTTACCCATCACCAGATTCAACCCTTATCAAGATTTTGCTGACTTGATTATCTAACCTCTTCTCCAGCTCTGGCTCTCTTGCTCTTACTTTTCTCTTTCCTGAGGTATGTAAAGCAAATCCCAGAGATTATCTTTCACCCAAACATCTTTTGGTAAGCATCTCTAAAAAAGTATATGGACAGTTTATCACAAACAATAGTACAAAATGATTTCCATTTATGGTTCTAATTTGGTCCCCCATGTCTTTGCTCGTGACCCAAGTGGACTGTAGATTGCTCGAGGGTGGTGACCCCTTTCCATTAAGAACATGGTCAGTGATATAATATTGGCAAAATTTCCTTTTTTTTTTGTAAGAATGGGTTGTGATCTAAATGTTGTGTTCAAAACCTTTTCAGTTTTCACAGTGCCTGATTTTTTTAAACACTTTAAAATGTTTTCTACTTAAGAGAAAATGGGAAAAAGTGTTTAAGAGAGAAACATGGTTTACCACATCCTTGGTCCCGTTCTGACTTCAATGGAGAAGGAACAATATATTCAAAAGTTGGCCATATTCACAATTGCTTTAATTCTGTCAAGATATGAAAGGTTTATCATGCTAATTTTTTATCATTTTTCCTTCTCTTCCATCATTTAAATTGGTGCAACAAGAGAGGAAGCTTTAAAATCATATTTTCAGCTCATCACCAGACTTAATTTTGTAAGTCTTCTTTATTGGCTCTTCAGATAAATAAAAGCTAAAATAGCAACTGTACCTTTAAATGATTCTCTCTGCATATTGTTCTCTCAAAATATTTTATTTATTTAAAAACAATATAACCACATTAATATTTATTTAGACATTTTTAGTAATCATTTTCTTTTTCATATAATAAGAGATTATCACAAGCTAATTCAGTGAATGAAGCATTTCACATACAAATTTTTGCATTATCTGATAGGTTTTCATATGTAAATTACATGCATCTGTTTATCTCTGGTGAATAGTGTCAAATATCCTCAATGCAAAACGAACCTTAAGTAACATTATCTTCCTAATGACTTTTCTTTTCCCAATGAAAAATTGACTATTTGTACCAGGTATTTAGAAATTGTCATTCAAAAAGAGCTTTTTTTTGTTTGTTTTTACTGGACTGCATCAGGGTAAAAAAAGGAAAACGAACACTGAGGTAAATTACGGTTTATATTGTCCTTCTACAAATCTTTTGGAGTTTTATGTTTAAGATTATGAAATCTCATCCATAAACATTTTGAAACACAGAAGGTAGAATGTTTCAATGCAAAAAAAATCCGCTACATTTAAAGAATTTTTGTTAGCCGTCAGGCACTTAAATCACGTTTACAAACACGGAAAGACAAATGCTCAAACATCTGAAATAGTCTCTCTCTACTCTCAAGTAGACCTGTCTTTGAATTCACCATGTGGGTGAAATCAAAGCACAGAACAAACACTGTTTTGATATGGCTTTGAAGATGATAACAGCTTCTAACAGAGAAAAAGGCAGCTTTGGGTTTGCAAGAGAACGATGATTGACTTGACTCCCAGCCCAAGGAAGTTTACCTTTTAATGAGTGCTTGGTGAGAAGCTCTCACCCAGTGTTTATTTGTGAGGGAAGCTGCCTAACTAGCATAGCTCTCAGACCTCTAGGTTCACCATGCAAGATGTAACACACATCCTTATAAGCAGCAACATCTTTTGATCCAAATGAGCATACGCAGGATCCAGATGTGCACAGAAAATTTAGAGGTGGCCTAAGGATTAGAACTTTTCCTCTATGGTATATAAGCTTTCCTATCAATTCATGTAATCTGGTCCCCATGTGGAATGACTAATTAATACTCTTAAATATTAAAATAATGATCACAACAAGGAAAATATTTAACCTCTATTTTTTTCTTTTTCTTATTTTTTTAAGAACTTGGAGTCTTTGGTCTCGGTAATAGAAGTGTTAGTTGGTACCGTCACTTTCCATCTTCCTCTAAGAGTTTAGTCATCAAGAATCTTCCTATACTTTGGTAAATCTAGTTTCAGATCCATAGAATTTTCATTATTTTGGTTTGTTTTTGTTATATTATTGAGGCATTGAGTTCAAATTATCTTACGTAGACTCAAATCAGACATGCTTTAAGTTCATGCTTGCATCTTAGGGAGAAATTAGTTTTAACCTATTAAGCTAATAAGTAAAATATACAAACACTAGAGGATATTAATAATTCCAAGTAAGTATTAGCACCCTAAATTATCTTTAGAAATAATGACATTGTATTGAAGAGAAACAGTTCGGGCTACATTTAATATTTTTTTAAGTACAGTTGATTTATAATGTTGTTGGTTTCAGGTGTACAGCAAAGTGATTCATTCATATATATATATATATATATATGTATATATTTTTTTTCGAGAAGGAAATAATGCCATTTGTAGCAACATGAATGGATATAGAGATTATTATACTAAGCAAAGTAAATTAGACTAAGAAAGACAAATATCATATGATATCATTAATATGTGGAATTTAAACAAAATGATACATTTAGTATTTTTTCAGAGATTGAGTAGATGTTCTCTAATCCTGTTTTCTACTCTTGGGCACACAAGGGCTACATTTCTCAAATTCTCCTGCAATCAGATTGAGGCCATGTGAGTGGTTTCTAGCCAGTGGATTATGATTGAAAATAATATATGTCCCTTTTAGGCTTGGAAGAAAAATTTCCTAGCAGTATGAAGTCCTACAAACAAATCTGACCTGACTGAATTATGGATAATAACCTTTGATAATTAAAGTTTTCTTAGAATACAGCTATGCCTAGTTGTTTACAAATGCCCATGGCTGCTTTTACGCTACAATGGCAGATTGAGTATTACAAGACACCTTATAATAGGAAATCATAAAATATTTACTATCTGACCCTACATAAAATGTTTGCTGATTTAAAGATTAGAAAGAGTCTCAAAGATTGACTACTGTGACTAGAAAAAAAGAGGAGAGTTAGTAGTATTAAGGGAGACATTTCAGAGTTTATGACTCTGAATGGTAATGATATCCATGGTGTGGTTATACATCTTAGTTCCTAAAGTGGCATAGGGTAAATTGATGTAAGGACATGGGGATGTATAAACATATGTCTTCATATACGTAAATAGTGGGACCTACGCTGCCAATTTGTGCTCCATATGTAGTTATAACTTTTAGCTCTTTTTTCAATTAATTTCTATAGCCCACAATGCTCTACTAGTAGTAGGTTCACATCTCTCTCAAGACCTCCCCACCACCTCATATTGGGCAAAGATCCTATCAGCTTACTCAGGGTAGAGGACAACAATTCTTTAACAAACTGAGACAGAAGTAGGATCTTAATTGGCTTACTACTGTTAGTATTTCTTCCAGTCATGTAGGGGGAACTTGTGGAGTCTCATCCTGCATAATCAATGGGTGACACTTGTTAACAATGCTGGCATAATGTGTTCTTACAATCCCAAACTGTGATTTCAAGTTATAGTTTATTTTACCTTATATGTAAGTTCAGCTTAAGTTCAGCCACTGTTCCTCTTGGGCAGGTGGTCTGGAAGAGATAGCACTAGCCATAAACTGGGCTAAAATTCATTCCCAACAAACTCTGAGGTTGTTTTTTGTATTGAAGGTAAACCACCTGTTTAGTTTCTTCTCATCAACAAAAATTTTGTATCAGACACTCACTGTTTCATGCTTGGTACCTTGGCCAGAATGTCCCTAGAGCCATTATGCAAATAGGTTAATTCTCTAACCCAGAGCTCTGCATAGAGGTGGATTTTACTAAATCACATAGGAAAAAAAATCTTGTTACACCCTAATCCCACTACTATGAGTTTCTTCTTGCCCCATATTTGCATAACTGAAAGGGTCAAACACATGACCCAGAGCAGGACAAAGAAGATCTGCACCAGAATGACCTTCCACTTCTGCAAATTCAAAGAGCAGCTGGCAGCCTCTCTGGCTAATACAGAAATTTAAAAAAAAAAAAAAAAAAAAAAAAACATAGTAATTACAACAGTGAAAAATACACTTTCTGGTATACATGTATGTATGTGTGTATATATGTGTATGTATGAGTGTGTGCATATGTGTATATATGTCTGTCGTATGTACATATATGTCACACGTATACATATTATATATAAACACATGTGTATATGTTATATATATACATAAATGCATATAGATATATTTGGACACAGACATATATTCATTGATAAAAATAACTTGAAATATATGTTTAAACAATTTTATCAAGTAAATCAAACAGTACTTAAAAGTTTATGTTGGAAAAAAAATGCAGTACCTTTCTCCACATCTTTCTAATTCCCAGCTCTGTTCTTTCAGCTCTTAATGTTAATTTTTGCTTCTACATTAGTGAATAATATACGTAAAATTAATTTTTGATTTATCAATTTTAAAAATAATCTATTAATTTTAACTTTTCATGGTTACACCATTTTATTCTATTTTTCTGTCCTTATTCTTCTTACTATAACTTGGGGTTCTATAAAGTCAATGTTTACACATGTATGGCAACGTAAGTGCTGCATTCCTAAATGGAGAATTATACTCTTTTCAGAACTTTTTATTTTTACTGGATTAATAATGGCATTTAAAATGTTTTCTTAGTTTTCTATGTATCTAACTTTAAAAAACTGCTCCACCAGATGTTTCAAATGACCAACATAATTTTTGAAAGCTCAAGCATATTGGCTAATCAATCAGCTATATTTTTTCCTCCTAACTATCTCTCAGTTGCTACCTCATCTAATCTAGCCAGGTTGCTTTCTAAATTCAGGTAACAGCTCTCATCTTGACACTTCCCTTTTCTTTGCTCTGTGTTGGCTTTTCTGTTTCCTGAGTCTGGTGTCTCTCTGTGTTTACTTCTCATTTTCTTAAAGCAGTTTCCCTAGTATTTGCCCAGAAAAAGAGCCTAACTTGAATTTTTTTTTAAATCTCTTAATTCTACCCTTACACTTGATTAATAATTTAACTAAATTTAAATTCTGAGTTAAAATGCTTTTCTTTCATAATTTTGAAGCTATTTCTTTATAGTAAACAATCAATAAGGTTACATTTGAGAAATCTGATGCCATTTTTCTTTCATGTTTTATTTCCATTTCTATGCATGTGATCTCTGGTTCCCTCTCTCTCTCTCTCTCTTTCTCTCACTCAGCTTGTATCTTTTTTTAATATCTCCTTTGTTTTCTCCTCCACTTCTTCCACCTCTGGATACTTTAAGTATATTCTCTCATTTTTATTACTAAAATTTTTGAACACATACAAAAGTAGTAAGAATAATAAAATGAACCTTATATCCCTTATATATCCCAGTTTCAACAATTATCAGCACAAGGTCAATCTTACTTCATCCTTCCATACTTCCCCCAGTACTACATATCCACCATCCACACTAATTTATTTTATTATTTATTTATTTATTTTGCGGTACACGGGCCTCTCACTGCTGTGGCCTCTCCCGTTGCGGAGCACAGGCCCAGACGCGCAGGCTCAGCGGCCATGGCTCACGGGCCCAGCCGCTCCGTGGCATGTGGGATCTTCCCGGACTGGGGCACGAACCCGTGTCCCCTGCATCGGCAGGCGGACTCTCAACCACTGTGCCACCAGGGAAGCCCACACACTAATTTATTTTTGAATAAATTATTTTCTTTATATCATTTCATTCATTAGTATGCATCTCTGAAGTACAAGGACTCTTTTTTCCTTTTTTTTTTTGAAAGAAGATAGAAGAAGTCGGAGGATCCAACAATTTAGTATTTACACATTCAACTAATCCCTTAAATAAGATCAGAATGTCTTTCCCTGTCCCTTCCACCTAGCCTAGAGGTTCATACAATTTCTGTAAGAGCTGACTGCTTCCTGTGCCTCCCTGCATTTTTTTCTAAGGCATGGGACTTATCCCCATGGTCAAAATGGCTGATACAAATCCTAAATTCATGTTGTATTCCAAGCTGGATGATGGAGAAGGGGGAAGAAGAGTATAACACTTTCTTTTTGAAGACACTTCTCAGAAATACAGCAAAGATTTCTGTTACATTTCACAGACTAAACATAGTGAGCTGAGAGAAGCTGGGAATTGGATACATATAGATACATAGATACACAGATACACAGGTGATAGACAATAGATACATAATGTAGATAGGCACATAGATACATAGATATATAGAGATTACCTATATATTTATATGTAATATGCACATATGTAATATACATGTATTTAATGGTTATGCATATATCTCACTGATTAAAAATCCATTAATTGGAATTACATTAAGTGGATTTTTGTACATTTTTTAAAAATGTATTTTCAAAGTTTTTAATAAATCTCTAAATGTTAAGACTATAAAATCATTCTAAGATAAGTGATTTCCTGTGTGTTCTTTTCTTTCAAAAAGGTATTACAACACCAGATGCATAGTAGTAAAATGCCTCAAGCCTGGATGTTGTTAATTAAATCTACTTCTTCCTTTGCCTATATTTTCACTATTTATGCTAACTGGTGCCAACTGTCTATTGAGATAATAATGTTAGTTGAATGTTTATGTTAATATTCTGAATGTACAAATTATATACTTATTTTTTAATGGGAAATTTTGTGATTGCCTTCAATGTGTGAAAAATGTCAATCAGCACTGATAAAATCTCAAGGTTTTATGGATCTTGACTCAAACATTTGAGAATTCTCAATTTTAGGATACTTTATTGAAGACACAAGGCAAGATGCTTGGCCCACATTTGTCTTTCTAATTTGACATTTTAGTCCCAGAGCCTCAATACACTGAAACGTAACTTAAAATTATTCATAATCACTCAGGTATGCTTAGTAACAAAGGCAGTGCACAGTAATTGGAAGTAGGGTGAGTTATTTAAAGCTAACATCAGTCTTTAAAAAAAAAGAGAGAGAGAAAGAGAAGAGCTACAGTGCAATTTCTAAGAAATCAAACAAAATCAATGCCTAATTTTGGGCCCACACAAAAATAAGAATTTACACAAAAAATTGATCCCTCTGAATTTAAGACATTTGAAACATTATTTTTTATTATGCTTTATTGAGTATGCATTATAAATCAGGTCCTGCCCAAACTGATTCAAATTCTTTGTTGTTTTTTCTTTTCATTTCATCAGTGACAATTTTTCACAGATTTACTACAGTTCTCATAGTTCATTGTAGATTATGATGTTAGAAGAAACAAATAGGCCAAAGTGATAGAAATCATATTAATTATGTTACAAATAAATATTAGGAGCTAAGGTCCAGCTTTTAAAGCTTAAAAAAACCTCATCTTTATCAACTATAAATTACATACTAATTTAACATAAAGCAGTTTTCAAATTTAATGTAGTATGTAAAAGTGCTTTAAACTTAAGGCAATAAATAAAATGCTATACATTTACTTTTCTTACTTTTTAAAGACTTCCCTTGTATCACCTGCCCCCATACATGCAGAGTCTCTCTCCTTATGGACATCTCCCAGCAGAGTGGTGCATTTGTTACAGTTGATGAACCTACAATGACACATTATAATCACCTGAAGTCCATACTTTACATTAGGGTTCACTCTTGGTGTTATACATTCTGCAGGTTTGAGCAAATATAATATCATGTATCCATCTTTATAGTATCATACAGAATATTTTCACTGCCATAAAAATCCTCTGTGCTACCCTATTCATCCTTATTCCTTCCCCCACCAAAACTCTGACAACTACTGATCTTTCTATTATCTCCATATTTTTTCCTTTTCCAGAATGTTATATACTTGGAATCACACAGTACATAACCTTGGCAGATTGGCTCCTTTCACTTGGTAATATGCATTTAAGTTTCCTCTATGTCTTTTCATGCATTGATAGCGCATTTCATTTTTTACCACTGAATAATATTCCATTGTCCAGATGTACCACAGTCTATCCATTCACCTACTGAAGGATATCTGGGTTGCTTCCATGTTTTGGCAATTATGAATAAAGCTGCTATAAATATACATATGCAGTTTCTTCTGTGGACAAATGTTTTCAACTCCTTGGGGTAAATCCCAGGGAGTGTGATTGCTGGACCACTGGGTAAGAATATATTTAGTTTTGTAAGAAACTACCATATTGTCTTCCAAAGTGGTTGTACTATTTTGCATTCTCCCAGCAATGAATGAGAGTTCTTGTTGTTCCACATCTTCACCAGCATTTACTGCTGTCAGTATTTCACATTTTGGTGATTCAAATAGGTGTGTATCTCATTTTTAAATTTGTACTTCCCTGAAGATACATGATGTGGAACATTTTTATATGCTTATTTGCCATTTTAAATTTTTCTCTGATGAAGTGCCAGATAAGGTCTTTGGCTCACTTTTTAGTTGGGTTACATGTTTCCTTATTGAGTTTTAAGTGTTGTTATATTTTGAAAAGCAGTACTTTATACACATGACAAAATACTTTGTCCTTAGACTGTGACTTGTCCTCTCATTTTCTTTCACAGAGCAAAAGTTTCTAATTTTAATGAAGTCCAGCTTATCAATTATTTCTTTAATAGGCCATGCCTTTGTTGTTGTATCTAACAAGTCAATGCCGTACGTAACGTCTTCCAGTTTTTCTCTTGTATTATCTTGTAACAGTTTTACTTTAAGTGTATGATCCATTTTGAGTTAATTTTTGAAAAGGATGTAAGGTCTGCATCTAGATTCAATTTTTTATGGCTGTCCAATTGTTCCAATATCATTTTTTTGTAAAGATTATCTTTGCTCCATTGTGTTACCTTTGCTCCTTTGTCCAAGATCAGTTGACTATATTACATGGGTCTATTTCTGGACTTTCTATTCTGTTCCATTGACCTACTTGTCTGTTTGTTTGCCCATACTACACTGTTTCGATTACTGTAGCTGTCTAATAAGTCTTGAAGCCAAGTAGTTTCATCTTCTAACTTTTTTCTTCTCAATTATTGTGTTGGCTATTCTGGGTCTTTTGCATCTCCTTATAAATTTTAGAATCAGTTTGTTGATGCGCACAGAGTAACTAGCTGAAATTTTGATTAGGATCACATTGAATCTATAGATCAAGTTGGGAAGAACTGACATCTTGACAATATTATGTCTCCCTATCCATGAACATGAGTTATCTCTCCATTTATTTAATTCTTATTTGATTTTATTCATCAGAGTTTTATAGTTTTTCTTATATAGATCTTGTACATATTTTGTTAGGTCATACCTAATTATTACATTTTGGGTGTGCTTGGGACTTCCCTGGCGGCCCAGTGGTTAAGACTCTGCACTTCCACTGCAGGGGGCACGGGTTCGATCCCTGATCAGGCAGTGAAGAACCCACATGCTGCGTGGTGCAGACAAAAAAAAATAATAAAAATTTAAAAAAAAAAAAAAAGATGTGAATTATGGCCAATATTTTTAGCAGTGTAGTTGTATATATGTTCAAAATATACATTCAAGTTAAAAGTTGTTTTTCAAATGCCTACTAGTAGTTCTCATAAGGAATTCTGTTTTAAAAAGTTATTGATTAGAGAATCCATATTCTTGACGAATAGAATTGCATGCTAAATAGGTAACCTATATTTCTCTATTTAATCATGATTTGATTATATAAGTATGTATAAATTTTACTTTCTGTTTAAAAAACAAAAATGAAGGCTCTTGGCATTTCTCAATGCAAAGATATGGTCATCAGGTACCCAACATGACAAAGTCTTATCATCTTGAAAAACACCATTTAGATCACAAGCCAACCATTATAATAGGCTATGTTTAAAAAAAAAATTGCTCATCATCAATGGTCAACTTTTGCTATAGCACAAGATATAACAGAAACCAAAGTGTTGTTCTTTTCCTCTTTTTACCACAGATGTCTAAGATAAATTTTTCTCACCAACTATCATTACGAAAAAGCTGTACAGTGCAAGATATGAAAGCTAAAAATAATAAACTTTTCCCTTAGTATAATGACATGGGCATTCACACCAAATTTGGGCATTGCAAGAAACAGTATTTTGGGACCTTCCAGAAGAGAAAACAGAATCTTGGCAGTAGTAATGATTGCGATCACCAGCAGAGTCAGAAGAGAGAAACAAGAGAATGGGGTTGGGTTATAAATAAATATACAAAAAACAAGCCTGTATTTTGGTGATTTTGTGGATTATTATCAATCGATTGGCTTTCTCCCTCCTCTGAAATGAATACTTATAAATCATATTATTGTAACACCACATTGTCTCATGTGTTCTAATGATCAGTCCCAGGGCAGAAACGATGGACTGTGGGGAAAGGTGCAAAATCTCACTCATGAAGCCCTGTTAGAATTGGCCTGAAATTGCAGAGGTCTAGAAAACTTAAGTGCTTTGATTATTCCTCCTGCCCTTTACATTATTCTGTGTTGGCCTCACCCTGAATGGGAGGGATGGGGGAAGTGCAAAAACGATCGTAGGAGTATTTCATGAATGTCTGCTTTGGCTGTTGAACTGTGAATATTGTGATGGCAAAACGATGTATAAATTGTTTATCATTTTATCTCATGTCTACTGTATGTTGGGCATAGAGTTAATGCTCAAAAATATTTTATGACTGAATAATTTAAAAATGAATGTTTACATAAAGTTTTAAAATTTAGGGGGAGTGAATAAATGGCTCATGTTTCAGATCAGGTGAATTTCATCTGTTTTAAAAATAGATTATAGAAAGGTGCTTTCAAATAAACTCAGATTTACTGAAAGGAGAAATATAAAACTTTCAAATAAAAGAAATTACATTTAAACTTGCATGTTATATCCTGTGATGCCTTCAAAATATAAAAATATGAACTACTGACTTTCAGATTCATATTTTTCCCAATTAAAGAGATTCATCAGGCATATTTTATAAATGTTTAATTATGCATTTGAACAGTTCATTAGGGAGCAAATTATAATGTTTATAATGTAATTGTCTGAAGTGTAAAAAATCTGAATTGTTAGGTTGACTATTTTATGTAAGTTTCTTCAGAAAGCCTCCATCTAAAATAATTTTCTCAGAAAATCTCTACCAAAAATAATTTTCTACCTTTGGTAAGCCTTGAGTTTCACTTTTAACTCTCCCTGATATAGAGAGGACTAGATAAACAAGCATAAGTGAAACACACATATTCCCAATGTAATTTTAGCAATTAGCTTCAAACTCTTCCACTACCAATTTCTATGAGAAATTCTTGCAAGTAATAATATCTACTGATTTAAGTTTTCACACCTTTTCCCTTTCCCTGCCAATCTCACTAACAAGCAGAGAGTAAAAATACTAACGAGGCGATAACTGTCCGAGAGGTGGACAGCAGGACGAAGAAGAAGGGGAAGCAAAATCCTTGAATAATTGACAACCTGGATAATCAGCCCCCATGTAATTACAGTCTCACTGTGTTCTACATGTAATTGGTAAATGAGTCACATTATTATGAATAGAATTGGCTTAGGTATAAAAATGAATATTGGCATGTTACAATTGCAATATATTTGTGTTTACGAGAGTCATTTTTTTCTGTATAATTTGAATATTACTTTTTTCTCCCAACAGATTTAGTGTCCACTGGACTGTTGTATGAAAGTTAAGCTAAGGTAATCTGTAATTCTTTCCTTGAATTTAACAAGAAGTAAATGAAAGATATTTAAGAATCTTGCTATTTTGGCAGAAACTCAAAACAAACATATGTAACAGTTTTCAAGAGAAATATCAAGCAGGCAGTGCCAAATCAAGGCATTATATTTAGTTTGCTGTAAATAATATGGTGTTTGCACATACTCCATTTTGAGATTTGTCCTGTGTACTTTCTAAAATTAGTAGAATACGGGACAACACCTTTTTTGGAACTCACTTTCTAGTTGAAAATCATGGTCAAGGCAAATGTAGATAAAGAACCTTAGCTTTCATTTTAGAGCTTACCAAAGACAGGGATGCATAAATACTTAAATTATTGAGAAAATTTGTCCATGATATAAATATGTGAAAATTACAGCGCCTTAAAAATAATCTGTTCTTGTGCTTATCCAAGATATCATCTGAGGTATATTTGTGGCAGAGAACATTTTATATATAAAATTAAAGACCCACTTGCTCAACAGGAGAATCTGCTACAAAAAATAAAAGTAGAATTATCAGAATTTCTTTCTTCTGCCAATGAGATTTGAATTTACCCAATGTTTGGGTATTTATTTTTCACATGAAGAGAGGTGAAATTTTAGGGTGTGGAGGAGTCCATACATGTGGAATTTTTCTAATGATTTTGTATTCACTCTCATGGAAATTCCTCAAATTAATGTGATGATTTAAGATTGGGAGTATACTGAAAAGCTAAGGAAAGACAAACAAATAGAGGGCTTAAAGTTGAATCTTCAGGAATTATCTTACAGACTGACCACTTGGATGCACAATATCCTCCAGTATGAATTCAGCTGCAGTGATAACACAAAACTGATAGAAGAAAAGATAGTGACAAAATTCAAAATTTTTTGGTTATGGGAGTTTTCTTCACTCTGCTAGCAAGCACTCTCTCACTGAATGAAGGACATTTAAAGATGTCCCTAATAATAGTGCATCACCCCCCCAATCCCTGCCCTCCCCACAACACACACATTTTTTTCTAAATCCATCACCTCTCTTAGGTGAAGGCACCTAGCAGATTACCTTTCACATGACATCAACTCAGTAAATTCCAGTTGCCTTCTTTTCATCTGCTCTGCTCAAAACAAAACATGCATATTGTGCCACCTTTTAAAATAAAAATGGCCAACCAAGCACGTTTAGAGTAAAGTTACTGTGGTAGAAATTTCTCACTGTTAGCTACCCAGACTCTGAATTATCTTCATAGAGCAACAAGATGTTAAATTGGAAACTTTGGCAGGAATGATAAGACAGCAAAGCGAGATACTAGACAAAAAAGGAGAGTTTCAAAGGACATGTATAGGACATTGGTTAGAAGTTCTTAAGCTTTGCAATTTCATTGAGGATATTAAAGAAGGATTTGTAAAGAAAAGTTTTATAAACAAATTTTTGTGAGTCTAAGTTCCCCTCTCACAAAGGGGAGAAGATGAATGTGCCTAGTTATCACCTCAAATCTAATCAGAGAGAATTCAATGAGACTACTCAGCTAGCCAAATATGACTCTCTTATGGTATTGAAGGTTACAGAGTAAACTGGTATATGTTTTCTCTCAGTAAAAGTCAAAGGCAAAAGATGGGCTATTTACCTCTGACTGACAAACCAAAAAGAAGTAGTTGCATTTGGGTAGCCTGCACTCCCCAGTTTTCTTGGAGAGAAAATTCTGTATGTTTCTGATGGACCAGGTGTTGGCTACATGAGGGTTGCGTTAGGTCCTGTCCACCCAGAGAGGTAAACATAATATAATAGAGAGAACCTGGAAGTATCAGCAAAGTTCTCAAGGATTTGGAAGGAGTAAAAGAAGAATGCGTTATCTGCATTAAGGGAACTGAACGTTTAAAAAAAAAAAAATTCCCAGGGAAAGAACAATCTTCTTTCCCAGCTAGTTAATGTGTGTGTGTGTGTGTTTTAATACATTTATTTATTTTATTTATTTATTTTTGGCTGCGTTGGGTCTTCGTTGCTGCATGCAGGCTTTCTCTAGTTGTGGCGTACAGGCGCTACTCTTCGTTGCTCCGTGCCGTCTTCTCATTGTCGTGGCTTCTCTTGTAGAACATGGGCTCTAGGTGCGCTGTCTTCAGTAGTTGTGGGACACAGGCTCAGTAGTTGTGGCGCATGGGCTTAGTTGCTCCGTGGCATGTGGGATCTTCCCGGGCCAGGTCTCAAACCTGTGTCCCCTGCATTGGCAGGCCAATTCTTAACCACTGTGCCACCAGGGAAACCCAGTTAATGTGTTTTATTACTCCTACCAAGTTGGAATAATGGAGAGATATGTGAGAAAAGGAAGTTCTTATTGGACTGATAATGATTAAAGTTTCCAATGCCTTAGACTATATGAAAGTCTTCTAAAAAGCAAAGACTGCACATCATTGTACAACTTGAAGAAATTGAAGGCAAACTCAAATATCTAAATTTTCAGACAAGTTGCAGATTGAAAACTAGGCATTCTCTATGACTATGCTACAAAAAATTGTATATTTCAACAAGAGGGATGAAACAGACATGAGTTTTGGAAGAAAAACCAAAAACTCTGTGCTGGAAAAGGACTTCCTGACTTCAGTAGGAATATGAGTATACCAAATAAAGAGTTATCAATTTCAAGACTTGAGTCAAATTAAATAGCAAGAATATCTTAAATGATGTCTTGACATAATGGTTACTTCCACGTCTGTGCTTTGTTTCCAGTTTTAAATCCTGTTTTTCCAGTCTTCTTATTTGTGACCTACACAATAGACTTACAATAATTTTTTTCTCCTGATGTGTGCCAATATTAGCTCTTTTGTTTGCAAATGAGAACCCTTGCTACTATTGTGATTGAATTGTAAATAATTTTAACATGATGTTATAACAAGAATGATAGAGGAAAAAAAGGAGATAATCAGGAAGTCCACACAAAATTCTTTTAAATATTTGAATGTCTGGAACTTGGAAGAGAGTTCAGACCTCTTCTATGTGTCTTCAGATAACAGGTCAAATGTAGGTGAGTGAGAGATACTGTAAGGGAAATTGTAGTTAATTGTTTGTATAAACTTTATAATAATTTCAAATATATACATTTATTAGTTCAATAAATATGTATTTAGTAGCCACACTGCTGGTTGCTAAGGCAGCAAATCCCTTTTAAAAATCTCAGAGTCTTTCAGAGGAGACATGCTTATAAAGATATGAGTATATGCAAAGTATCATGTAACAGGAAGTCCTGGGAAGGAATAGGTAAAGAAGTGCTTAATTTCTTGTGCACATCTGGAAAATTTGACTTAAGAGATGGTATTTGCACTGAGTGTTGGAAAAAAGTTTTCCAGGTGGTTGATATGGACAGTAAGGTTACATAAGCAAAGTTAAGTTCTAGGGCTAAAGCACTTCTACTGGGTGTTAAGAAGAGGAATAGATAATATTTACCAGGTAGAACCAGTTTACTTGGATTACTGTCCTGCCCTGTGAAGATAAGATTACCTTGTTATTGGACATATTGTTTTGACTCCTGTCCTTTACAACTGTTTTTGAAGAGGACATTTATCTTCTTGCTGCAAGAAAATTTTAGCAGTTCATGGCTTTGTCACTTTAAGTTTCCAATCTAGTAGTTAATAATATTTAGCCAATTATAACAATTAAACAATTCAAACAAATTAATGTGAACATACCTCCATTCTCTATTTTGGGACTGTTGCAGATGATAACGTGGGTAACTGAGGACAAAAGTCTTTACTCTTTCCTCAGTTTTTTCATCCACCATTTCCCCCATCATGACCAGAATATGATTCATCTGGAAGGAAGATGGAGGTAAAGGGGAGAAGGTAAAGGTGACCTGGCAGGTGTTTTAAGGTGACACTTTCATTTGTGGATAACTTCATGGTTATCCATGAAGGGTTCTACAGAGCCCTCTCTCAATCACATAGTCTTTTATTTGCAGTTCTCATAGCCTTGGTGGATGTACTCTATTCTAATGGTAGACCTCTCAATCCTCTGCCACTGGAATTTGGAGGTCTACCTACAGTTTCTCTGCAGAAGCTTGTTTGCTCCTCTGAGAAGTCATATTGGACAGGTTCCAAGCTACCATTGCATCAGCTCTCTTTCTTGTCTGACCCACATCCCTGGGAAACTTGTGAACGTGTTTTGCCTGAATAAAATGTAGGTGTGCAGGTCAATTTCAATGCAGCAAAGAGTCTTCTTTATGCTGCCCCCCAAGTAACTCAACAGCTCATCTCTTATCTTCCAGATAGCCCTGAGATAAAGAGATCACCCTCCTCCCCATGCTCTAATAGGCAAAAGGCTGGAAATGATTGGATTTTGGATATGTTTTGAAGATACAGCTGACACAATTTGCAAATGGATTGGTGTGAGAGATAAAGAGAAGAGTCAAAGGTGATGCCAATCCTTTTACCTGTACAATGGAAGGATGTCATTGCCATTGAATTTGATGGAGAAGACCTGGAGTAAGAATCAAGAGGGCATGACCAGGGAATCAAATTTAGTGTTCACTCTTGGAAAGTATAGTTATTTTTTAAATCCTGCTTAGTCACTATAATCTATTGCTTCATACATTTGCCTATGATTTGTGTGTCTCATCTACAATAATTTTGGTAGATTAATCAGGCTGCTGTCAGGTTCACCAACTGCTCACTGTTATCAAGTCAACAAACCTTCCTGAACTGGCTGCTCCAATCCCCTGAGGGTCTCTAGTATTGTGGTTGTTTTACAAGTTAAACTTGATTTTGTAAGATTTCAAGAGGACCACCTTTTTTCCTAGTTTTAGTATTAGTGATGAGAAGTCTACTGTCATTAATTCTGGAAGACTCCCAAACCAATATAATGTGTAAGAAAGGATTAGGAGTTTCAGGTTCAGCTGGCTCTAGTTTGGTCTAAAACTGGGTCAGCTCAATTGGTTTTAAAGTTTGATGACACTGATGCTGAGGTTGAGTGTTTGATTTCTACAGAGGTTATTTTGCTTTGTTTTGGTCCAGAAGCACAAACCAAAACTCTAACCCAACCAGCTACCTTACAAATGCCAACAGAGTACAGCAAATACTTCACCGTAACTAGGAAAAGCCAAACCACACATACCAAAATTCCAGCTTTACTTACCAAGAATAGCACTCATAAGGGTTTTTCCTCTACCCTGCAACTCTGATTCTGGCAAGACTGTGACAGCACCAACGATTCAGGGCATGGGCTCTTTCAGATATCATGATTTGCAAGCCAGAAGGTCATGGGAATAGATGGGAAATGAGGGAATTCAGCCCAAATTACTGGATTAAAAACAATTTCTGTATAAATGATAAGAAATCCAATACAATCAGAATTCCTGTCCCCTACGACAAGGTATATGTTCCACAATACAGTTTTAAAGCCCCAAATAAGCCCCATGTATTAAATTTCTAAGATAAAGATTCTAAGAACATTTGATAGAAGGTTAGTAACCTCTTCAGAAATAGGCCGGAGTCCACCACATATTAGAACTCATTCTTGAAAATTGGAGCTAATGAAAAATTTTCTGGATGTTTAGTGTGCCCAGATTTGTTGTCGATAGTTGTCTCCCATATACACTTCCTATAAGAGCCCTAGTCAATTACCTCTAATAAATTTTGATGTCTTTGTAAATAGTAATTGACATTAATTATTCAATAGAACCTCTAGAAAAACCCTTTAATCTTAGGGCTACATATCCACATTACAAAAATCTTTCAAGTGTTCTGCTCCACACCTCTACTATTCTTCCACAGTTAAAGATATTTAAGTTTATATTTTCACAGGAAAGGATATTTGTGAAGTGGTTTTTTTTCTAATAAAAATTTAACTTGAATGATTTCTGTAATCTGTTGACTGGGTCTTTAAAAATTGATGTCCCAGGAGCCTGTAAAACTAAATCAGAAGGAAGTAGACCTCCTTGCCTTTCAGAATTCCAAAGGTTTGGCCCATAGCTCTATGAGGTCAGGAGATGGGATTAACCTCTCACATTCTAGTAATGGTTTTAGAAGGACTCTGAAAATTCACAGTGATTAAAAACATCCAACTGACTGGCACTGAAGAAGAATACGAAAAGTAAATTTCATTTGTTTAACAGCTCTATCTAATGGCGCTCAGCCAAGCTACCTCTGCTACAACAAGCTACCTGGTTGAACATCCCATCTCTCTCCCTGTCTCTCTTTCTCTCTCTTTCTCTCTCTCTCTCTCTCTCTCTCTCTCTCTCTCTCTCTCTCTCTCTCTCTCTCTCTCTCTCTCTCTCTCTCTCTCTCTCATTTTCCTACCACCAATCATATAGTTACAGAGGGCTTCTTTTTTCTTTTCCCAGACCAGAAGAGTCTTTGAGAGTATATTATCCAAGTCCCTCATTTTGGGAGGAAGCTAACACACAAAGAAACTGTGTGACCCACACTTAGAAAATACATGGAATTCTACATTTAAATTTAATTGTCTCAATGACACTGAGCCTTATAAAGATTATATCAACTCTGAATTATCCAGGTTGTTAAGTATGTGGAAAAATAAGATTTCACACTAGATCTTCATAAATCAGTCTGTATAAATACACTTTTATTTTATTTATGCATTCAGTTGAGAGGAAAATATCTCAGACTGTAAGTCTAAACTTTCCTCTTTGTGGATCATACAAATAAAAAAGTGATTACAGTACAGATCTTTTTTAAAGGTGAATCTTTTTAATTCTAAAATTTGGTAATAGGTGTACAGCATTAAAAAAAAAGGTTGACCACCTCTAAAATTGCTTTTGTTTCTAGATGGTAGGTCTTGAAGACAGGGAGAGACAAAACTAATTATACTATTAAACATATCTAGTATTAGTGTATGACTCAGCTAAAAAAAGGTATCTGTATAAAAAATAAGCATCTTAGCACATTTCAAAATGTACTAAAAAATATTTTAATTAGTCATTGTTTTACATGACCAGAGCTCTTCCCTCAGAGGGTGGATCATACAATGTTTCCTCAAGGTAATGAGGCCATCCATTACCTCTTTCCATCAATGTTATGAAAATAACTATGAATCATGATGGGTATGGAAAGCAAAAGCTATTCTCATTTTCTCATCATTCAACATTGTTTTATTCAGTGAATATGGACTTAACTTCTCTACTCTGGACTGCTGTGGCTTACTGCCCAAGGAGAACATTATTTTTTAACTGGGAGTGAGATCAGGGTAATGAAAGTATCAAAAAAAAAAATCACTGTTTAAAAATATATTTTTCTACTCTCTACCACTAGAGAATGTGATTTGGCAGGCCTAGGAAAGTTCTTGAATTGTGTATGTTTGATAAAAATTGATTTTTATACATTCCCACCATTATGAATCACTAAGAAAAATTTTAACAGTGTTAGGGAGTTCTAGAAACAATAATGATAATATGAGTTCATCAATGATTAAAAATATATTTAATATTTGTCTTCTATCCTTTACTCCTGGCATTCAAGATGTTACTCCAAATACTCTGTGTAATAAATTAAGTAGTTAATAGTTAAGTAATCATTGCTCCACAGAAGCATTTATTTTCCAGAGATCATTGTGTAGGTATCAGAACCCAGGTATCATGATTTTCCATGTAGCACCTAAATCAGCATTATGGTATTGCTTTTAGATAAATTCTATTTGAAATAGAAAAATGGTAATTCAAACTATTTTTGATGCAAGAGGTCTTTCACAAATTTATTTTAAAAACACTACAGCCTGCATTAATTTGGGCAAATACTCATTATTACCACTACACCACTATGTTGCAAATATATCCTGGCATAAGGATTATCTGGTATCATGTCAGCCCTAATGTATCAGGCTCTCTTTGGGAGAGGCAAAAATATCTTTATTTTTAGCTAGCACCCCTGGTTATTATAAACAGAATACTCAGGGGAAAAATGAGGCAAAGTATAATTTCTCAAGATTCCCAAGTTTCCCAATGTTATATATACTACTATTTGTTTAACTGAAAAAAATATTTAAAAATCAAAAATGTATGAAAGATTGTATGAAAGAAGGAAGGAATGATGAGCACACAATGCTATCAGTATTAAATAAATTCCCGTCCCTTAATTTAGTTGGTTTATTTAGCCTTTGATTTCCTGAGCTACGTTTAGCACATCAAGGAAAGCAAATGGAAGCAAAGCAGGTCCATGTATGAAGAGATTGTGTTGGCAATGGGTCTTTGAGCCGATATGGGAAATAAGGGATTCAAAATCTTCTACCATTAAGTAGCTTTGGCTTTTGAGTAGTAAACAGTTGAAGTAGTCAGAGAAAGACCCAGCAAAGCTGAAAACTGTTAGGATATTATATTATTTTGATGAATAAAGATTAGTTTATTAATTATAGAACTTTGTGTATGTGTATGTATTTGTGTGTGTTCACTCATAGATTGGTAGAAAACATATTCATTTTTTATCAATACAAATAATTTACCACATGAATTCCCTTTTCTTTAGCTTTGTCTACATATATTTACTAGAAATCTATAGTCTCTCAGAAACCTGAAAGTTATTTTTCTTTTTTTAATAAGGATATAAGGGATTTTCTCAGTTTGTGTAACAGAATACAATGAGAAGCTACAGTGAGATTAAAAAGACGAATGTGTGCACTTGTATACATAGGCACTTTCGAGAGTGTCTCCATATGTATGAAGTAAGTGGGGAAGGAAGCCAGAAAAAAGATAATGAAATAAATTGAGGAAGGAGAGTAGAGACTGTAGGACAGAGGGCAGGTGTGTCTCCAGATCATCAAACTAGGGTTAAGGAGATGAGAAATGAAGAGGCTGGAATGTGCTACTGTAGCCAGCCTAATGCTTCCCTGATCTGTCCCTCTGCTTCAATTCCCAGACATCACATTGCCTCAGGTCCAGCTTTCTCTCTGATGTGATTCCATGTAAGAAATCCAGCACCTCCCATTCTGTGTTTCTTTTTTCTCACTGTCTGATGGCTCTTGAGCCTGCTATGCTGCCATGGGAACCTGTGGGAGATAGTAGGCACCCATTACATTTATTTCCTTTCATTTCTTTTTGAAAATGAATTGTTTTCTGTTTAGGTTGGCATGAAAACTGTGTCCTGACTCCAGAGTCCTGAAATGTGTACATTCAAGATGCTTAATTTAGCATTGGAAAGAAAAAAATTTGTGACTGCTAACAGCGTCAACCTTGAAAACCTTACTGGCAAATCTTTGTCATTAACAGATATTTACATAAGTATGATCTCTATTAGTAGTCAGTTTCTTCTGTTGATGAGAAATAGCTGAGATTAAAATTAGCAGGCAAAATATGCATCATGGTGAGTAAGAAGGTAAGCTCTTAAATCAGACATATGTAGGTTCAAATTTTAGCACCACCATAATACAGGACTTGAGCAAGTTATTTTACTTCTCTAAGCCTTGGTTTCTTAAGTTGGTGAATTAGCTTGTCTGAAAGTATGTCCTCATTGGTTAAAGGAAGAGGTTAAATCATAAAGTTTATGTAAAATGCTTATTACAATATCTGGCACAGTAAATATTCAATAAATTTTAGATATTATTTTTATTAACAAAATTATCTACCCAGCTGAAGATTAATGGGGATTGTACCTAAAGAAGGTAATTGTGGAGTCCGTGTTTCTCTATCTGTCAAAAATTGCACAAACACACCCTCTCTAATTTTTAAAACCATTAACCTGCAATTTAATATCTTATCAGTTTGTAATTGTTTATAGCTAGTACATGTCTATGTTGGATCAATTTCCAAAGAATTTTACAAGGCAGATAATGATGTTTTTTTAAAAAATGAGGAGATAACTCTGAGAGGAAATCATTCTTTTTTAAGTTTCCATGTTGGGACCCAATGAAGTCAGATGATTTGGCATTTTTATAATATAATTCATGTACTTTGAAGAAGAAATTAGTTTGTGTACATGGACATTACCTTGATTTATTCCAGATATCACCAATCTTAAAGTATTCTTTCATCAGAGTCTTTCTGTTTCTCACACAGAAAATGAGTCTCCTGTTAAAATATGCACTGCAGTCTTAAAGTTTTATTTTATATTTGATATAGATGGTAGTTATGCTACAAAAAAAGACATATCATTCATAAAGAGAAGTGAACAGAGAAAAGTAGTTTCTTTTGCCTTTTTAATGCTATTACTATGATATTTCAGTGCTGATATTATATCTAATTAGTAAATTGCACAAATACAACAGGAGTTTGAATAACATGTTATGAATTTTCATTTGTACACATGTGGCTTTTGGAGCGCTGCCATTTCCTGAAATAGGAAGATTGTTCTGAATAGTAAACAGTAAGATTTTCCGTTTTAGCTCCAACTTTAATTTGTATCTGGCTTGAGAAATGTGATCAAATTATCTAATCAAAATCTTTGACACCATCAATGGGCTTTTTAAAAATAAAGACAATATTAAAATGAAGCCTGTGAATTAATCTTGTTATCTGCACCGAATTGAATTGAGGACTGAAATAGGGCTTGTGCCTGACAAAGTTTTGTTTTCAGAGATGATGTTGACACACACATTTTTCTGTTCCATGGTGGTCCTTGGATTAATTTCAAATCTGATATTTAAAATGAAATAAAATGAAGACTAAGTATCTGATCCCAGAGCATTCATTTTCAGTTTTATCCATCTCAGTGAGGTAGGATGATTTTGTGTGAGTGTGTGTATGTGTATACTTACCCATATATGTGTGTTACATGTTCTATATTGATATATATTCCTTCATAAAGATGTATATATCTTTATATAGAAATACAATGATATTAACAAACATTTCTGTAAGAATCTGTGTGAGGTTCCTTGAGAGTAAAATCCCTCTAATTACTGTCAATTTGATCTTCAGATTCTAAATGCTTGCCATTTTTACCAAAATGTCAAATTATTTTTGGTGTAAAAGAGAATGCACTTCTTGTGAACTGCCAGAGTGTATACCTGACTATTAGACACTGCCAAATTTTAAAAGCAGACAAAACTCAACTTCCCATGTTCATGAGAAGTATTTAATCCACCAGAAATATGCACAGGGTAATAAGACCTTGAATTTATAATAATTTACAGTTATCAAAATACTTTCATTATTCCCAGTAGGAAAGTCTAGGCAAGTTTTGGTAGTATCTTTTTACAGATGAGAAAAATAGGGATTCGTGATGTTTAAAACTTGGCAAAGGTGACATGGCTAATAAAAATGGCAGAGATAGTGACTTCCCTGCTGGTCCAGTGGGTAAGACTTCACACCAGTGCAGGGGGCCCGGGTTCAATCCCTGGTTGGGGAACTAGATTCCACATATATGCTGCAACGAAAAGATCCTGCCTGCCGCACCTAAGAACTGGTGCAGCCTAAATAAATAAGTAAAATACTTAAATAAATAAATAAAAATTTTTAAAAAACAGACAAAAAATAATGGCAGAGATAGGAGCTATGTCACCAAATTTCAGTTCCAGCTTTCCTTTCACTATGCCATCCTGCCCTTTGACATTTATGCCTACAAAGGGACCACTTACTTCTCATCATCAACCCCTCGAGAGAGCTTTGTGTTAACCCAACATGAACTCATTTTATAAAATCAATAACACTATTAATGCATTGTAAGGTTTTTAGTGAAATGCATTTATAAGCCTAATAATTAAAGACTATTTTCATCTTAACTCACTTTTTTGACGGAAACACTATCAATGCAATTTATAAATAAAATTGAATAATGCTTGTACCTGAACTCCTGTAATTTATAAGACAATACTTTTTAGTGGCGAGAGGGTTGGGATTGGGAATTTCAGATTAGCAGATGCAAAGTATTATATATAGAATTGGTAAACAACAGGGTCCTACTGCATAGCACAGAGAACAATATTCCGTATCCTATAATAAACCATAATGGAAAAGAATATGAAAAAGAATGTATATGTATATATATGTGTGTGTGTGTGTGTGTGTGTGTGTGTGTGTGTAACTGAATCACTTTGCTGTACAACAGAAATTAATACATTGTTAATCAACTACAATAAAATAAATGTTTTAAAAACAACAATACTTTTAGAAAAATTTGCAAGCATGCTAACAAAACTAAGTTTCTAAAACCATCTGCTTTCTTTTGAATTCATCTTTTAGTACACTATCTTATTTCGAGGCAATTTTAAAACAGAATTGTAAACATGTAGACTGCAAACAAAATGACCATTGTTTATTATTGATTCTAACAGGATTATTTACAGTCAAGAATTTATTTGTAAAAGCTCCATGAGAAGTTAATAATCGAAGAATGCAAGAAGTTGTTTGGCTTCTCATTGATTTTGGCTTCTTATTTAAAAACATATTTAGTCAGTGCACTGAACAAAATTAGTTTAGCCAAATTTGATTGACATAAATCCTGAAAATTATATTACATTGAAGTTTTTCAGGTGAAGTTCTATGCCATGGGAAGACACTCTCTTTTCCTTTGGGTACTGATATATACAGTTGTTTCAAGAGTTTTGATGCAATGTGTATCTCTTTTAAGCTTCAGAGATAATTTTAAAATTGATGCCCAAGAAATAAAGAGCTAATGTTAGTCTGTGAGTGAAACAGAGAGAAAGAGAGAGAGAGAGAGAGAGAGAGGTAGAGAGGGAGGGTATACTGTGAGTGAACTCAGGAGTTACTCATGTGAGAAATACACTGTAGAGTATGTACACTGCAGGAGCTAGCATCATACCCATATCAGTTTTCTAGGACTTTCAGGGCAGAACAATTGAAATATCCTTCACCAGATCAGTTTCAATGTAAATCAAGTCACTTTTCTTCTACAAAGAATAAACATCCTTTTTTTTTTCTGTAAACAAAGTGCATATTTATCATAAATTATATTAAGAAGTGACAGTTTGATTATGGTCAAAAAAGTAAAAAATTTAATTTGCTGCATGTACAATGTAAATGAAGGAGTTCATTAGAACACTGGTAGAATAACAACTAGGTTTCATTTTTAACATTAAAATTCATTAGGTGACACTCAAGAAACTATAAATAAATAAATATTGAATATATTGAAATATATGAAACAAATAGTGAAAATAAATAATATTGAAAAAGTTCCCTCTTTCATTCATAAGTTTAGTAGTGAAACAGGCTCTCAGGAAATATAAATTAAATACAGACAAATTCTGAATCAGAAGCATTTTACTTTGTGGTTCTCAGATGCATTAAAAGGAATTTGAGGTGCATGAAAACTGAAAGGGATTTTTGGAAAATGTTGGCCTGAATAAAATGATTTGCTTGTAACATCTTAGTAAACCTGTATAACATATGAACAGATTTTCTGAATAAATTAATAACACTTTATAAGGTAAAAAGACGTATTCTAGTTTGAGCTTAAAAATCTTGATTCTAGGCACTTTGTCAAGAAGGTTATCTAAAACCTTGTAAATTTACATAATGTATTACTATAAATTTCAGTACTATGATTGCTGAGAATTGTAGTAATAGGATTTACCTTTTCTTTCAGGTAACTGATGTTAAAAGACCTAGACCAGCCAGTCATTTCTTTCCTGTTCCCTCTTGCCTGTTGTGACAGCAGTCTAACAGAAGCTTGCATCATATTATAAATTTCTACAGAACTTCTTCTGTCCTCGGTACATACTCATAGTCAAATCAAACTTGCATGTGCCATCCTAGTTTGTTTACCTCTTAAAGTAGATTTAATGTCTATATGTACTTTGATAATAGTTTACAGTATAGAATTAATTGGGTGGCTTGTATTTGTGCACACTCAACTCTCTGGTTTCTATGTTCTCTTAATGGGAACTAAAAGTATGTGTTCAGAAGGTTTTTGTTGGAGGAATGCAAAGAGTTAATTTTCCACATTCATGTGAAAGTACTGAGTTGAGGGGAAGGTGGATATCTGAAAAAGAACAAAGTAGCAATCCTCATCTGAAGATGTATACTACAGTTGCATTGTAATCTGCCCAAACAATTGTGCCCTATGGCCTTAATAAAACAAAAATATCATTCTGTAGTGTGGGTCGGTATTTCCAGCATCCCTTCTTGTAAATAGAAACCGCCACCCACAATGCATTGTACTTACTTCTTCTGAAATATGCAAATGTGATGAACTGTAATCACGCCCAGAATGTTTGGGTGGTATCACCTACGTGTGGGCCGGGTACAATTTACAATGCATTTTAGAGTTGTATTCTTCTAAAAATAGTATAGTATTGATTTTTGATAACACTCATAATGGAATGATTCGCTTCCTCAGTGGGTTTTCAGTTAGAGCAGGAAAAGTGCTAGATTATGATAACATAGGAAAACAAAGCTAAGGACTATTCCAGGGAAGAAAATGGGTTTCTAGGCTTATTGAGTTGGTCTTGTTGATCTTAAGGAAATAAAGAAGTAAAGAAGAACCTCTTTTGATAGAAATGCTACTTAACTTGATTTATAGTGTGCAGTATTAATGGAACTGAGTCATAAAAATATCATGTGTTAGCATTGTCCTGCATGTCTCATGGCCTTTATTAGCCTGTAAAGAGGCTCCATGGAAACTTGAAAATGCTAACAGAAAGTGACAGAAATCAGTTTTGCTGTTCTTTGGTTTTTCTTTAAAATAATAGTAATAATAACAATAAAGATGATGATGAAGTTTTGGTTTAGGCACTCACTTATATGTGGAAAGTGAAGGACACCCAGCTAGGCAGAACAGCGATGCCAAGATACGGCAAGCAATGTTTAAGAGAAAGAGCCCGGGCTGTAAATGTGCACAATATTCCACATTATATACATGTCATTTCTGAGTACTGCTGGAACGATGCTGTGTCAAATCTGGATGACAGATTGAGGTGAAAGCTGGGAAGAGAGAGCTTGTGAAAAAACAGCCCTGACTGAGTGGGGCGTCCTATAGGACTTATCCTGCAGGCTATAAGGAACAACCAGTTTCATCACATAAAAGGAGGAGTAGAACAGGGTTAATTGTCTACTAATTTAACTAGCCCATTCAATGTGTATTATTTAAATTGTAACAAGTGTAACAATGCCATCTAGTGATGAAGTTCTAAACTGATCTTTCCACTGTTTAATCCTTGGTAAGGTTGGAAGGCAAGAGTTTGGCTATTACATAGCACTTTAACTTAATATTCTATGAAATAATAGAGCGCTTTCGATATCCATTTCAGTGTTAAATTATCCATACAAAGTAACACAAAGTACAACATGAACATCCTTTTTTTGCCTATTTTATACAGTTTCCTTTTTATGTGCGATGTTCATATTCAATAGTGAAACATCCTGTGAGTCTCCGTCAGCCTGTGACCTGAGTTTATAGAATCTCTGATATTTGCTCATTCAATAGATCTTTACAATCATTTGTGCTGAAGGCATACTTTTTATTTAATCTTTACTTTTCAAAATAGTCTTTATAAAACTATGGCTAACCATTGCATTCTTTTCTCTTTAGCCTTTCTCAGCTTTTTGTTTCCAGTGTAAAGCCAGGTCTTCTGAAGAATGAGGGTCGGAATTCTTCAAGATCATAATTCATGTTGCCCCAACCGCAATGATCATTTATCACATAGCCTGCAAAAACTTGAAACCATCTTCTAACTTTATTGGGAGAAATACGAATTTACAGTAATATGTATTTTGATTGTAATTACTTGCCTGGAATTTGGGCAAAAGTAATTTGAGAGCAAGGACTTAAATCAGTAAGAATAGATTCTAGGATCTTTGCTACTTGTTAACTGTACAGGCTTGAACTTAAAAGACGACTTCTTGGACCTTAATGTCCTCTGAAAAATGTGTGGATTGGACAGAATCATCTGTAATGTGTTTTTCAACTATAAACTTCTGGGATTCTTAAGCAGCTGATAAATAAGATTGTTAAAAGAGTGGAAAGAAGAGGTGAAATTGCTCCAGTGAGTGGCCTTTAGGGTGCACTGAATGACTTTGAGCTCTTCTTCATTGGATATTCAATAAAAAGTGTTTTGACAGATTACCCAGAATACTTTCACGTATCTTATATAGACATGAGGTAGAGGAGGGAAAGGGATTCAGATATCTCAATGTAGAATAAAAATGGATAACATTCAGAATATTGCTCCATGTAAATTGTGATACTAACTACATCCTAAAGTGTTTAATGTAGACATATGACCAAAATGGCAGCAAGTAATGGTATAAAGATGTAGTATGCCCCACTTTCTCCCCACTCAATAATTACTAATTATATTCTCTTTTTTTCCCTTTCATGAAGAAAAACATCTTAAATTCCAAACATTAAATTTCAGATGATATTCCAAAGTTTGTCAACTGTTAATACATAAGATTTTTGAAAAGAAAAAGGTGCTGCTTGCTGCCATGGAAACCTACATGTATTTTTAGTTCGTATGTAAAAAAAAATACTCATACTTTAATAACAATAATTAAACTGATACTGGCTCCTCTTCCTTTCTGATAAATAAATTAAGAAGTCAAAATTATATTTTCTTAAAAAAACAAAGTGCATTCTATATATACAATATTTCTTTTTCTGGAAGTTTTAATATATCTCATTGGTCTTCTCTACTAAAGTAATTACACTATATTAAAAGTAAGCAGTAAATTTTTCTTCTGTTTAAACATCACAAAAGTAATTTTTAGCATCTTGTGATTATTTACCTACTTATTTCCAGTAGTTGCATATTCTGATTCAACACTATTAGTAAAAGAATAGGTGACAACGAGTTAAAAGTATTCATCATGTATAGAAGTTCACACTAGGTTGTATGAAAAAATTTAAAAACAACAAACAAAATAACACAAAAAAATAAACAAAGCACATATAATCTCTACTTAACACGAATGAGAGCAGAATTGAGGGCAATTAGTTTCCTCAATTCCAGTTAAAAGGCAAAATCAATTATTATAAAAGAAGATATGCAATATGATACAAAAGCAGTGCTATAGGCATGTTGTTAAGCAGCTCATGCAGCTCAATATCAAAAAAACAAACAACCCAATCCAAAAATGGGCAGAAGACCTAAATAGACATTTCTTCAAAGAAGATACACAGATTGCCAACAAACACATGAAAGAATACTCAACATCATTAATCATTAGAGAAATGCAAATCAAAACTATAATGAGATATCATCTCACACAGGTCAGAATGGCCATCATCAAAAAATCTACAAACAATAAATGCTGGAGAGGGTGTGGAGAAAAGGGAACCCTCTTGCACTGTTAGTGGGAATGTAAATTGATACAGCCACTATGGAGAGAAAAGTATGGAGGTTCCTTAAAAAACTACAGATAGAACTACCATACGACCCAGCAATCCCACTACTGGGCATATACCCTGAGAAAACCATAATTCCAAAAGAGTCATGTACCAAAATGTTCATTGCAGCTCTATTTACAATAGCCATGGAAGTAACCTATGTGTCCATCAACAGATGAATGGATAAAGAAGATGTGGCACATATACAATGGAATATTACTCAGCCATAAAAAGAAATGAAATCGAGTCATTTGTAGTGAGGTGGATGGACCTAGAGTCTGTCATACAGAGTGAAGTAAGTCAGAAAGAGAAAAACAAACATCGTATGCTAACACATGTATATGGAATCTATAAAACAAGCAAAAAAATGGTCATGAAGAACCTAGGGGCAAGATGGGCATAAAGACGCAGGCCTACTACAGAATGGACTTGAGGATACGGGGAGGGGGAAGGGTAAGCTGGTACAAAGTGAGAGAGTGGCATGGACATATATACACTACCAAATGTAAAATAGATAGCTAGTGGGAAGCAGCCGCATAACACAGGGAGATCAGCTCAGTGCTTTGTGACCACCTAGAGGGGTGGGATGGGGAGGGTGGGAGGGAGGGAGATGCCACAGGGAAGGGATATGGAGATATATGTATGTGTATAACTGATTCACTTTGTTATAAAGCAGAAACTAACACACCATTGTAAAGCAATTATACTCCAATAAAGATGTTAAAAAAATCTGTATTAAATCATTAATTAAAATCAAGAGACTGTTTCTATATTTTAGGTACTGCCCACTACTTTCTCTACTTTTCCTTCCTTCTGTTGTCTCCAGCCCTCCTCTCTTCTTTTTCTTTACTGTTAATACTTGAATAATTCTATGAAAAATGTATAATTTTACTAGTAAATTATCTAATCTTATGAATTTACCAGCTTTATTTTTTTGTGAGCTACAATCATAGCTTTAAATCCCTACAACTTTTACATAACAAATAATATATACAAATAAATCTTAATTTCCTTGGAAGAAACATTATTCATTCAACGTATTCTTAGATATTATCATTCTGATAGACCTGCAAGCACTTGAAAATCTTAATTTTCTTTCTTTTTTTTATTTTGCTTTGTTACTTGTCAATTTATGTCTACAAATATTTCACAAGAATGAAAAACTGAAATACCTGGCTGATAATCTACAAGCATAATTTATAAATATTTACTACAATCAAATTCACCTTCTAAAATCCCAATGTAAATTATATATTGAGATATTTTGAAGAATCACAGCCTCTCTTTTACCTGTTTATTAAAGTAGTGGCTAATCACTGTTCCATTTACAATTTATTTTACCTAAACTTTTCTACGGTTACAACAACACAACCTTGATTAAAACAATTAAAATGTAGAAAAAGCAATAAAACAACTAGATTTTTTTCAACATGGTTCCACAAAACATGTTTAACTTTCTGTTTTTTTTTAAAAAACACCCTGACCACTGTTATTTGACTGAATTATTAATATTGATTATTTGCATTTTTGTGAGGCAACCTATATGTTACAGACCCCTCATTCTGTGCTTCAAGTAATAGGTCCAACTTATCTGTAAACGCTGTGCTTACACATTGCTAAACTACTCAATTGATTTGTTAGAATCAGCAAAGAAAAGAACTATGCATCTAATATATTTGGTTTCAAGGATGGAAGAGGAATGTGTTTATTGGACAAAATGTTCATTATGCAACCAGCTGTTATTTACATTATCTGTAAAGGTTGATAATATATAACCAGGAAAAAAATTTGCTAAAAGAACTGACAAAATTCATTTTATAAATGTGAAATACTTAGTCAAGCAAGGACTTTGCCATCATCATTCTGAGAATCAGTCATCTGCCAAATATCTCAAGAGCACTTTCTTCGTTCATGTGAAGTAAATACATTTATTTAACAAAGAGTGTTATGAGTTTGCCAACATTAAATTTTTTGTGATTGACCTTTTAGGCTTGTACCTTTGGGAAAAGTTTTTTTAAAAGATATTTTAGTTTCAGTTTTATTTGTACATTAAAATTTTGTGACTTTCTATGATTTTGAAATAAGATTATTCCTAGAATAAAAAAATTACAATAGAAAGTACTTGTTTAGTATTTTGGGTTTTGTTTTTTGGATTCTCTTAACTGACCATTCAGAAAGCCAAAAATGGTTGTTTGAAAAGCAAAAGGAAACCTACATTGTGATCTAATCAAGGCATAGACAATTCAATGACATGATATAGGAAACATATTTTTTTAAAGAAAAATGTGTAAATGAATAATTAAAACTAATTATATTCTTTGTTTCTTTTTATGCTATTATAAACCAGTCTGATTTTATAACACACCTCACCATTTCTTTCACTGTCATTTTCTCTTCCATCTTTAATTTTTTACAAAAAATAAAAAATATATATATTTTAAAATATTAAGAGTCAACTGGATTTTTTGTATAAATTTTCAAATATATTAGAGGTAGAAAATACCTAAAATTTAGCCAATGAAAGATTCTAGAAAAATATACGTTACACGAGGTTTATATACACAGAATTTTTCATTAAAAAAATATGTGAATGAACCATGATTCAAATCCAAATGATCCTAAGTGAATAGCTTTAAAACTAAACATTCAGCTTCTTATAATTTTTCATTGTTTTATTATGCTAGTAAAATTGTTTTAGCTTAAGAATCCTTAGACCACAGAGCGGAACAAGGACATATTTTTTATACTTTGGCTCCATCTAGTAGAGACTGAAGAAATTACTTGAAGTTATGACTTTCATTATCATAGGGCTTAGAACTGCATTTCATGGTAGTGGAAAATTTTTTAAAAAGATGGCAAATAAGGTCAATTTTAATATTTTACAGTGTGTTACTATTGGATGATATGTACTACTATATTATTTTGTCTATGCTCTTTTCCTAGGGTTAGTCAATCATTTATGACGTTAGCAAAATTCAGGATTTTGACATCTTAAATTTTAGGGAAATAAAAAAGTTTTTAATTCTTGTACCGTTACTTACTCCTCCCAGGTTCTGGTTTTATAACAGGGTAGTATCAATATGACAAGGCAGAAGGGAAAGGGTGCTTTTACTACATTTCCAACTCACGTGTGAACTAGCTAAGATGTGCAGATGTGAGGCATGTAAGCTTGTAAAAATTCACTTTGGGTGAGGAGCTAGTGTTGGCTAAATTTTAGTGATGGGTAAGCACAGGAAACTGACAGAGTTTTGGACATTATTTTATAATTTCCAGTACCTTAAAAATCCTTGGATTCTCATAAAAATAGTTTTTCTTCCTTTTTACTTCATTTTTCCTTCTTGAAGATCACGCTAGTTCCTTGACTGGTAAGACTACAATATCTGCAACAGGATGTATGTTTTCTATAATAGCTTTAAACAGGTAAACACCAGTGCTCTAATCAAAATGACCATTCAATCTAAACAGAAAATTTTTTTTTTTCCAGAAGAACATGTAGCGTTTAACAAACAACATCCTTAAGGTTGTAAAGGAATGGATAATTTAAAGTAGCTAATAGGAATGACAATGTTAGTTGTAGTTTTTCAAATCTAATTGCCAATAAGAAATCCTCTGTAGATTTTACTACCTGAAATAAACTTTCCACACGGGCAGCTAAACTAACCTGCAACACCGCAAATTCAATCATTGCTCACACTTTCACCATCAGTGCTGATCATTGCTGCCCAACCAGTTGTGTCATGAGTAGCCAGTGATTTCAAGATGGCTAAAGAGATTGGATCACCATGAAATGGTCCAACTGGTTAGTGACTATACATACCGCCATTCTTTGCTTACCAGTGGGAAGCGTAGTGAATTTCAGAGGTGTGGTCAGTGAACTGGTTTGACTATACAAAATTGCAATGCAGTCTCCTGAATACAGAGAAGGTCATTTCTTTTGAAAGGAAAATTTTTTGAAAAATATAATGACTACATAAAGTTATCACCCTCAATTTGATTTTCTGAATGACTGTTCAAAAATAAACTTTTTATTTTAGAACAGTTTTAGATTTACATAAAAATTGTGAAGAAAGTACAGAGCTCCCACATATTACATGCCCAATTTCCCCTATTACATTAGCGTGGTGCTCTTGTTAACAGTTAATGAACCAATATTGACATAATATTATTAACTAAAGTCTGTATTTTTTCAGATTTTCTTGGTTTTCATTTCTTCTGTTCCAGGATTCTGTTGAGTCATCGTGCCTCCTTAGGTTCATTCTGACTATGCCAGTTGAACAGACACCCCTTGTTTTTGTTGACCTTGATAGTTTTCAGGAGTAATGGTGAAGTGTTTTGTGGAACTGCTGTCATCTGGGGTTTGTCTGATGTCTTTCTCTTGAGTAGACTGGGATTATGTATTGTGAGTAATATCAGAGAGGTAAAGTGCTATTTTTAATCACATCATATCCAGGCTACATACAATCAACATGACTTACCATTGTTGACTTTGACCTTATCACCTTGCTGAGAAAGTATTTGTCAGGTTTCTCGGCTCTAGAGTTGCTCTCCCCAGCCCCCCAGCTTCCCATACTGGACCCTTCGGAAAGGAGTCCTTAAGCACAGCTCACACTTAAGGAGTGAGGAGGAAAGCTCCACCTTCTTGAGGCTAGAGTATCTATATAAATAATTTGGAATTCTTCATGGGACAGTTGCCTATTCTCTCCCATTAATTTATTTATCAGAACATTTATTTATATTAATATGGGCTAATGGATAACTATTTTCTTCAATTTGAACTTTAGGTTGTTTAACTGTAAGGAGTAAGTACTTACTAATTGTGAACCTGATGAACCCTTTGCAAGATAGGTGATTGTTACAGAAATGTAAAAATACATCAGATTTCTATAATTTTGCATATCTTCTTGAATAATAAAGAGAATTTATAAAATAATACATAGATTGGTAAAATTTTGTCTAATTTGCTCAACTGTTATTAAAAATCATCTAATTGAATATTATTATCATATTAGTGAATATGATAATTGAACATGATAATTGAATCGAAATTGAATATGATAATTATTATATTATTGGATATATTATTATTATTATATTATTGAATCATCAAATTGCATTTTTATCAAAAAGTGTTATCTGTGTTATTTTTCAAACTTTACATATTCTTTTTACGTTTTGATACAATCCGATTTTCTAAGAGATGTAATTTATGAAGTCATTTATTTTCGCAAGATATAAAAGCATATGAGTCATTTACATTTACAGTAGACTGCCTTAAATAGTTAACAAAACCTAAGTAAAAAATACCTTTGAACTATAATCAGACTGGAAAAGGAAGCACACTTTAAATAAAATACTTCATAATGAAACTCTTTTATATAGTGCCATAGAGGTCAAAATTGATAATCTTCCATAAACACCTTTTTCAGTATAAAAATAGCATGCATATGTTGAAGTAGATTCTTCTGTAGATTTTCATCAAATTCTAAATACTAGATTTTAACTCTACTTCTGGATATACCTAAGGTAGACAGGATTTATTGCTTCGCATTAAAAAGATCATAGAATTAAGCATATGTATACTACCTCCTCCCTTTTGCTCATGCAGACATTTAGTTTCCCTATTTGTTACTTTTTCTCAATGAGTAAAATACTTAAACATGCATTTCTGAACCAGCATCTTTAGTCTATGTGTGTGAGCCACTCTGTTAGCCAAGGATTTAACCCTTCTATGCTTCACACCTGTGTCATTCCCTCCACCTCTTGACAGTTTTCAGACTTGCAATTACTTTAGGCTTTAAGGTTATAGCATTTATTATTTGCCTAAAAGTATAGGCCAACCTTCAATCACCTGTGCTTATAGGTTGATTATACTAAGTAAAAATGAATAAAACATAGATAATATAAAGATCATTTGATCATTATTTACAGCAATACCAAACACTGTTTGACCTGTAAAAAAATGAAACGTAATCTTTGTCATTAAATATGTGCCATTCAAAAGAGAAAGTGCTAAGTCTTATATTCAAATGAATCTTTAATCTCTACTAACAATAAAATGACACTATGTTTTTACTTGTTTTGTAATAGTATCATGTTTTTATTGTAAAGTTTTCAATTTGCCTTGAGTTCTTTATTCCTTTCCTATTTTTTGTTTTTTTGGTGTGCGACTGAGTAGGCGTAGCAAGTCATTTTCTTAACCACAGAAATGATAACCAATTCTCAAATTCCTTTTCTGGATGGGTCTACCTAAATTTTGATTCTAATTGGCACTATATATATATATATATATATATATATATATATATATATATATATATATATACCTCTCTGTTTATTAAAAAATTTAATTCATAAAGAGAGAAGGTAAAAATCACCTACAAAGTTATCAATTATAAATTACTATCAGTCGTAACTAACGTTACTATCTGTATACATATTTCCATATATTCTGATTGCATAAGCTGATAGTGAAGAGTAGATATTGATATAGAAATATCAATAGATGGGTGTGAAATGTCAGTAGATATAAAACATCCCACTATATAATCGAGAAGCTTCTGGGAGGATGAAGGCAGTGGCAGCATAGTTCTTGAATGGTTCTGAATTCACACATATACACTCACACACAGACATACATAAACACATGCTCACACACACAGAGGGAAAAAGGACCATATAGAAAGAGAAGCGAAAACCTTTGGACATTTACAACAAACTAGGTGTCATGATATTGCCCAGAACTACCCTCTACCCACACAACCCCTGCCACCAAATAAACAGGTGAGACAAATCACAGTCACAGGACCATACATCAGAAAACGTAATTTACTTGCAGTTGACTAAATGGATAGAAAGTAGAAGAGCTAGAGAAAGAAAAGCCAGTTCAGAATCCTTTGAGAGAGATGATTAAAACAAGGAGAGTTGGATTAGGACAGTTTAGAGGCAATGGGGAAGGAAAAGAACACAATAAGCACTTAGTAAATGTTTAATAACTTTTAAAAAGTGCAGTGTGTGAAATTTCCATCTAATTGAATAGAGGAGGTAAGAGAGACTGAAGCAATAGCACCAATGGACCACTGCAGCTGGCCCTGTGACAGAAAAGGAATATTTTGGCAGGAAATGCTTCTTCAGTAAAGCAAAGCCCATCAGATTCAGTGAAACACTTCTGTTAATAACTTGTCAAAGGGAAACGTTATGGATGTTAGGTATCCATGCCAACATGTGCCAGCTTCTCACTTCTCAGAATATTTTGCCAAGGTGTAGATGTAGAATGATTTCAGATTTTCACAGGCAGTGGAAAATGGACTGAAACAAGGATTTTAAAAATTTAGGCCACCACAGTCCTATCTTAATATTAAATCTAGAATCACTCACTTTATTTCATCTATAAAAATTTTCCACCTGTTTTTAATTGACATGCAGTGCATCCATTCATTTAATAGACAACTATTAACATCAAAAAATAAAAAATAAAAATTCGTCCAGACTCTGCTTGGCAGTAGAGAGCCATCCTGTACAACTTGCGTTAGACCATGGTGCCTTTTTAAAACTAAAATATTTTACTGCCATCTTCTGGAGAAAAGTGGTAATAACATCCTGGAGCTGTTCCAAGCTGAACTCACACAACTGTAAAGCCTCAGTCTTGACAGGGATGCAGGCGTAAAATGAGGTACCGTTTCCTAGTAAATTTATTCATCCATTTTCCACAACCAGGGTCATGTAATCCCACTTTCAGATTTAATTCTAATCCAAGCAAGAGCCTCTCATTGACCCTATTTGATTTAGGTGTTTACTCACGGTGCATTCTGTTACAGCCAAGGACTAGAGTTGCACGGCACGAACGTGATTGTAGGGTCCAACCCTGTTTGAAGGGGGAGTGTTAAATAAAAACAAAAGAGAAAATGTTAAAAACAATGAAAACAGGATTTGTGGAATATAGTCTGTACCAGATTAAGCGATGGGGAACAGAGTCCTACTGCTGAGATAGCAATCCACAAATGCCCTCTGCCTATAGCCAAGAGTAGTGGCAGGCACCAGGCATGCAGCTGAGACCATAAAGGATGGTCAAGGCACCATAACTTTAAGGTTTGTAAGGCTGTTTTGTTGGGTTTCTTTAACCCATTAACTCAGTGTTTTCAAATTTGTAAAGTGTTGAAAAACTTTCCTCAAATAAAATTTTCCGTGAGAACCCAATTCAGATAGAAAAGTTTTGGGATAAAGAAAAAGTAGAATAGAAGAGCAAAGCCTTGTCTGCTCTTTCCATTTTCCATTTCACGTGGAGACCCTGATAATCCTGAGGCACTCAATTAGCTACCCCCCAAAAGTTTGAAATCTATGGCAAACCTCTTTATTCTTTGGATTATGTTTACTTATCCAATATATTTGGAGCTTATATTTTCTATGGAAAAATTGTGAACATGTGATCATAAACTAATCTCTAAAATATGCACAAATATGCATAGAATAGCACTTTTTTATGGAACAAGCATTCTATGACACAACTATTTTAATTTGAATGAATGCACAGACAACACAGCAAGTTGAAAGATTCCAAAATTACATTTGATTATGTAAATAGAAATAACCCTGCAAATTAATATATTGTCATTACATTAATAATATAGCACATTAATATATGTGCCACTTCATCAATGGATGATGTTTATATTTACATTGTCCTGGAATGTAACCATCTAGGCAGAATTGCCATCTCTTTGTTAAAGGAAGTAAGGGATGCTTCTAGTGTACACTTCTGAACTGAGGCTCCTCTTTCAAATTTTGAAAAGTGAAAAACTACAGCCTTACAGAAACAGGAGATGGAAATTTTGATGAGAGAAAAAAGATAGATTATAGCTCATGGGGGAGAAACAATGTGATTATGACTCAGCATAGGGAGAAAGGAGAAATAATTGAGTATGAGGGAGGGTATAAAAATATCATAGAGTGGTGGAGTCAAAATAAGAAACTATCTCTTAAGTTTGCCCTGTTCCAAACCTGGAGGAGACTTGGTTCTATTTGAGGGTGCTTAATCACACATGAAGGTCAAACATCATTCATATTCCTTTTTTGTCACACTATTGAGAAGGAATCCCAGCTGGAGACTCATTTTTGTCTTTCTCATATTTATTCCACACATCCATATATTGCAAAGCCCAATTTATTGTAGTTGACTTAATATATGAGATGTATATTTCCCATGTGTAAGGAGGACAGTTGAAACCAATAGGACCCTGTGGGCCTCCTGGGCACAAAAGCTTTTCTGTGTCCCCTTCTCTGAGTTCCAAAGGGCAGGTTCAAACAGTTGCTCATCAGGGAAAGGAGGGGATGCAGAGACAAGGGAGGAGCAGTCAAAAAACAATAGTGCAGCCTTGGGGCAGGGTCCTGGTACCCCCTCAAGGGATATACGTAGCAATATCTTTGAGCTCTTTTGCAGAACTAAACCCCCCAACAAATGGAAGATGTTAACTACTTGATAAAGAACTCGTTATTCCAGAGAAGGTCACAGTTCGACCTTCACCACCTGATGTCAGAAGTTCTCTCTATTGAAGGAATGCAGGCCCTGCAAGCACCCTGATCCTTATCAGAAACCTTGCCCCCTTGACTATGAAACTCCTCACAAAGCCCCCCTGCTTGGGACACACAGTTTTGAAGGCATTAACCCACTGTGGCACCCATTGCCTGGCAAAACAACAAAGCTATTCTTTTCTACTTCACCCAAAACTCTGTCTCCGAGATTTAATTCAGTGTCAGGGTACATAAGCCAGATTCAGCTTCACAGTCATAGATAACGAAGAATTATTAACTAGTGGTCAAGATGGGATATGAATTGAGTGTCTTGATTTTATAACTCAAATTCCTTGAAATAACACCAAAATCTTAACATCTGTCTTCTGTGACAGTCAGAAACCTATAGTACTTCTCCATTGTTCTATGTAGTATGTTTACATTTATATGTGCATGCAAATATATGTGTGTCTTGTGTGTGTCTATACATACACACACAAATCTTATAAGTTAGAGAAAAATCTTATTTTTTAAGCCTTAAAATATCTCGCATAGATTCTTGTGTTGGCTGAATACTCTAAGGAAATTTCTCTTCGCATAACTACTTATTTAACTGTAACTTTTAGAGTAATTTTTGAGACGAGTAGAAAGGGTTTCTTACAGGCATACTGGAGATAAGAAGACAGGTAAGTCGTCTGGGCAGGGAAAAAGGATTCCAGTGGAAGAAAAGAAACATTTAAAATATATGTTTATGCATTTACGCATATGTGACGTGTAATGTAACCACTTCTTTCTCGTTTCTTCATAAAATACACATTTCCTTGAAAATAACCAGAGAGTTTAATCCATTTTCTGAGTATGAGACTCAGAAAGATTTTCATCTTTCTGATTGACCAAGAGGATTGACCAAGGGGAAAGTATTATGCTTAAGAAATTATCTCTATCTATCCAACCATCTATCTTTTAAATTCTTTTTGGAAGCAGATCAAAAATAAATAAATGCTAAAAATTCACATGTATGCACAAACGAGGGAAAACAATAGAGAATTTTTTAAAGGAAATTAGAACTGTGCATTCTTCATCCCAACTGTATAAAATTTATAAAAATTTGAATAAAAAGTTTATGAAAAATTACCAATGAATTCTAATTATGAATAATTTAACATTTAGATATATCAATCTGTCTGCAATATTTTGTTACTTCTTCACTGATTTATACTTATATCACCCTAAAATAAGCCTTTCTATCTCATTTTCTGTCGGTCACAGATATTGGAAATTTGTACCTTAGGAAACACAATATTTTAAAATTATGTTATGTCAGAAAGTAGGAAAACACATTCATTACAGATGACATAATACACATAGAAAGTGTATGCAAATTTTTCAGATGAAAGAAAATATGTAAAGAATTCTGAATACAATGTTTGAATTATTTTTGGTATTAATTCTACAAGTTATTTCACTTATGCTATTAAAATGCTGATATGTTAACACTTTAAGTTGTGTCTCAAATGTGCATTTAATTTAAATTTAATAACACAAGTTTTGCTGATGAAAACCAAGTCGATTATTGAAAGCATTTCCCAAGGTTTAGCAATTATTTAAGAGCTGCATTTACTATAAAGTAATTAGCTCAAATGGCATGTTAATGAAAGCAGATTTAGAACAACTTTACATATTGGTATGAAAGGGAAATGTTTAATACCAATATAGCTGAAAAATCAAATTATTTGATCTGGCAGTCATTTTATTTTCAACAAAAGAAAAAGTACGTATTTTCAAGTGGCTTTTTTACATCTTCAAGATGTAAAATTGCATATTTATAGTTAGAATTTTATATAAAAGAAGAATGTCAAAGTTAATGGAATGAGGTAAAAATTTAAGGGAGTTCTTGTTTTGGTTTTATTTATTTTACCAACTTTCTTATTTGAGTGATATCAGACATGCAAAATAATATATAGTTTATATGTATGTATATGTTACATAATAAGACAAAACAAAATAAAAGTATTACTATTAAGCTTACGAATTAGAGCACTACAAATACAGTTGAATCCACCTGTGTGCATTAGCTGATCACATTGCCCGCCCTTCTTCCGTGAGGTAACCACAGTTCTGAATTTTGCATTATTCATTTCCTTGTTTTCTCTGTATTTTTAACACACACATACACACATTTAATTAATATATTATTTGGTTTTGCCTTGTTTTAAACTATGTATATATACCTATATTATAAAATAAATATATTTGTGTATATCAAACGAACGTTCTGTTGCATATATATGTAAGTATTTATTCCTTCCCTGTTAAGGAATTTTGGTTAATATATTTTTTTTCTGTTATGAACAAAGCTGTTATGAGCATTCTTGTATCCATCCCCTATCACACATGTGTAAGCACCTCTATGTGCTACATCTATGAGTTAAATTTTAGTCATACGATGTGTATATCTTTAGTAGCTGTTCTAAAAAGTGACTCTACTACCAGAGATTTGTAGAAATCTTTATTGTTTTATATTGCCACCATACTTGTTAATATCAAACTTTTTTTCCTTTAAATTTATGAGAGTAAAATCATATCTCACTGTGGTTTTGTTTTCATTTTAATGATTGATAATAAAGTTAAACATTTTTTCTATTTTGGAAACCATATGTGTTTCTTTTTCTTTGAAATGTTTGTTCATGTCTTTTTCCCATTTTAGTATTGGTTAGTTTTTTTCTTTACTAATTTTAGGACTTCTTTTTATATGTACTTGATATGACTCTTTTATTTTCTGTGTACTTAGTGCATATCTTTTCCTCGAGTGTAACTTCTGTAAGAATGTTGCTTAATTTTATTTTAGTCAATGTGTTCTATAAGATAGAATTTTTTTTAAGTACATAAGCTTATTTATCTAAATATTCTAAATGAATTTGAAAGGAAATGCATATTTATAGTTATTGGGTGGAATGGTGTATACATGTCCTTTTGGTCAAGTATTAGTTGTGTTTAGAAATGTCTATATGCTTACATATAGGTTTTTTATTTTTACTTTACATTATTTGTCAATCATTGAGACATATATTTTAAAGAAAACTTCTACTATTCATGTGAGTTTGTCAATTTCTTTTTTTTTTTTTTTTTTGGCTGTACCTCTAGGCTTGCAGGATCTTAGTTCTCCGACCAGGGAGCGGCGAACCCCGGCCCCCTGCAGTGGAAGCGTGGAGTCTTAACCGCTGGACTGCAAGGGAATTCTGGTTTGTCAATTTCTTTTTGTAGTTCTTTATATATGTAATGTTATATATATGTAATATATAATGAATTGTATACATTCAAATTGTAAAATAATTTGATGCCACAATAGCACGTGTAGCCCTATTTTTCTGGAACTGATCAAACTCACACCAAAGTTTGTATTAAAAACAAAACAAAAACAAGTCAAGTATAACCAATAAAACTGTAAAGAAAATGCAGAGTAGCAACCGTCTCCTCAAAATTGTCAACATACTATAAGTACTCAATAATTAAAACAGTGCTTTATACCTTCATAAATAAATTGATTGGACTGCCCTCACACAGTTTGCATGCTGTGTTGGGTCTGAACCTACTCCATCCCCAACTGCGCACTCTCCTCCGCAAGGGCAGCCTTCACCCTAGCGTGGGGCTGTGCCTTGTAGCCTGAGGCGTTGGAGCTGACAGGAAACCAGCGACCTTCACAGGAAACCAGCCAGAGTCCCGGGCAGTGTCAATCTGCTTCCTCTGCCTTGTTTCCGAAGTACGCAAGTGGATGTGAACTCTTCAAAAGCAGAGTCTAGGTTTCTTACAGCCCTGCTGTTAGTCCTGTAACAGGGAAGAGCTAAATCAGCTCCATATTGGATCTGTTTCTTTGACTTTAACCTTTGCTTTTCGTTGCTTTTTAAAATTATAATCGTGCATATTGGCCTGCCTCAGGGAACCCTTCCCCTCTGGCTGAATGTTAAACTAAAGTGCCTCGGTTCAGCTCACAGGGAGACAACCTGACCCTGCCCACCTGTGAATGACTGCAAGAAAGAAGAAATTAACACATCCCCTCACCTAGGCTGGTCATTCCAGGAGATATTTTGCAAGACTGATGACTGTTTTTACTTTACTTCCCCACCGGCTCTCCCTCTCTGATTCTATATCTCTGTTTATGAGGTTGAGAGTATAAGGGAAGTGGTATAGTGTCATTTACAAGAATAAGGTTAGGAATAATGTATGCAAGAGTACAGGTCCCCATCCAGTTCGCTGGAATACATAAATAAGCATTAGACCCACAGAGGAAATAGGTGTGTTCTGTAGGGTCTAAGCAGACATCCATAGTGATGTTAAAGTATGGTTTCTCTAAATGAGTGTGGGAATGTTCTATGCCCTCATAAGTAGTAGCTAAAGTCATTCCAGCTAAAGGGGGGAGGCAAGCCACTTCTGAGGGATGAGTAGAAAAATTATAGGCCCAGTTAAAAGAGGGAATAATGGGGTTCCAGCCTATGTCATACTCTTCAGCTGTCCTAAGTTTCTTACAGTCTTCTTGCTTAACATTGAAGGGTTGGAACCAAAAATTGTGGTTTTTATAGGGACAACTTGGAAACGGGTTAGGGCAGATGGAAGTTCCAAAATAGCTAGCTTGAGTCTAATCCATGGTTATATTGGCGGGTTTGGGGAAGTAAGTATTGTAAAAAGAGGAATCATAATAATAAGAATGGAGGTAGTTAGTTCTGTTGTCAGTTATGAGGGGAACCCACGGTAGGGTAGAGGAAAGAGTGAACGTATGATTACAGTCCTGGGAGATATTGAGGAATCTATCTACTGAGGGTCCTGGACGAGAGGGGGAGGGCACACATAGAGGGGCCGATTGTACCATAGAAACTGAAGAGAATATGGATCCTCGAAGGTTAAAGGTTTCTGATGTATGTGGTTGAGGAGTATATGATCTATAGTCGGTTTTACTCTGGGATGGATGGCCCATCCTGGTCTATTGAAATATGAGGGGGCTAGATAGGATTCAAGCTAGCTCCTTTCAGCTTGTGGAATGGGGTATGCCACGAGGCCATATAGGGGGGCAACAAATCCAGTAGTTTCTGTATAAACCTGGTGACAGCCGATTAAGAAGTTTAAGGACTTCCTGAACTGTCGGTAAATGTAGATGTGGGTTATATGTATGAGCAAAGACGGAAAAAGAAAGAAGAACCAGAATGGTTCTCAGGAAGTTATATTTAAATGTTGATAGAGTTGATCTGGGGTATAATCTTGAAAGTCTCTCTGGAGGGTTTTGTTCCATGTTAACTGATATACTTATTGCAGTTGTTGGGAAGGGGTTAGGGTTGATAGGTGGGGGTTTTGAAGGTTTATATCTTGTAATAAAGAATAATAAAAGCAGAGTGTTGAGACTGTAATCGGGGGTGGTCTACCAGAGAGAGTAGATGGAGACGACGAAAAAAGTAAACCAAGGAGCTGATTAATAGTATACACCTAAATTAAGAGGTGGCGGGGTGTGAGAAATTATGACTGTACCACCTTAGATATGCCTGAGTCAAGCAAGAATACCAGGAGGTATTTCCACAGGAGTAGGCTAAAATTAGCCATGGGAGAAAGAGAGCCCATACAATGAAAATGAGGGTGATTAGACTGAAAATCAGGCTATCGAGACTTGTGGGTTGGAGAGGTATCACCTGATTGTCTTTTGAAGAGACCGTCCAGAGCCTCACAACTGTAGAACTGTAGGGGCTGTCCTGTGACCCTTCAGCTAGTTGAGGATTTTCGTCTTTTGGAGGAGGGGCAGTCTTAGGTCATGGCACATGAATCCAAGGAGTGAAACATTGTATTTTGGCGGCAGTGGGGGTGGTCAGTAGGACTTGATACGGTCCTGTCCACAGAGCTTCAAATACCCTCCGATCCTGTGGAAGGGTCTTAACATACACCCAGTCGCCTGGAGTTAAGTGAGGAGGGGTTTCTTCAAAACTGGGGCCAGGCTTAGGACTATTTTGATCCTGGTATTCCCAGATATTTTTAAAGGTCAGTCCTAACGCTGGGAGATATTGTGCCAGAGAGTGAGTTTCTGGATCAACCAGAAGCTCTGTATAAGAATGGTCTTCCACAGAGGATTTCATAAGGACTTAAATGAGTCCTGGCCTTTGGAGTGATCCAGACTCTTAGGAGAACAATGGGAAGGAAGGTGACCCATGTTTGGTGTGTCTCTATGGCTAACTTAGTCAAATATTTCTTGAGAACTTGATTGACTCTTTTTACCTTGCCTGAAACTTGAGGGTGCCATGCCGACCGAATGAAGATAATAACTGATTTGGCGGGCCTCTCTGAATGCTTGGGTCAGACCTGAAATAAATGCAGGGCTGTTATCTGATTGTAATCTGCGTGGCAGCCTGAACTGAGGTATGATATACTCCACAAGGGTAGTGGTAACCTCAGATGTTCTCTCAGTCTTAATAGGGAAGGCCTTTATCCATCCTGTGAAGGTGTCTCTAGGAGATATGTAAATCCTTTACAAGGGGGCATGTGAGTAAAACCTATCTTCCAATCTTCTCCTGGTTGGTTCCCCTGCCTTTGGACTTGGTGGAAGGGTGGGGAGGTGGGTGTTATAACCCCTTCTGGGTTGGTGATAGACTGGGCAGGCCTGGGATATAGATTGGAGGGTTGAGAGAATTCCTTTCCCTATGAAAATTGTCCCTACCAGTTTAAAGAGGGATTTAACTCCTAAGTGAGTAGCCTGATGAAAGTAGTTTAGAATCTTCCATTGGGAGGCTTCTGGTAGAAGGAGGTTGGTGTCTGGGTCCTGCAGCCACCCCTCTAAGGTTACAGTGAATCCACAGTTTTGTCCCTCTTTAAGTTCTGACTGTGAATATTGTAGGGGTGAAGAGCCTAAACTTGGGATCAAGGGAGCTTGCAGGACATTTTGGACAGCTCTGTTGGCCTCTCTTTATCTGCCAAATTATTTCCTTTAGTCTGACCGGTCCTTTTGGTGGGCCCTGCAGTGGACAACGGCTGCCTCCTTAGGGGCCTTTATGGTCTCTAATAGGTCCAGAATCTCTGGCCCATGTTTGATTGGAGTGTTATCCATGGTCAATAGGTCCCTTTCCTTCCAGATTGCCTCATGGGCATGGACTACATGAAAAACATATGCTGAGTATGTGTAAATGTTAATTTGTAGTCCTTTTCCCAAATGTAGTGCTCTAGTTAGTGCTATAATCTCTGCTTTCTGGGCAGAAGTAGTTGCCCCCATGAAGTGGGCCTGATTCTATTATTTCTGTTAAACTGACTATTGCGTATCCCGATATCCTCTGGCCCTCTCAAATAAAGCTGCTGCCATCTGTAAACCATTCTGCTTCAGGGTTAGGCAAGGGGGTGTCTTGTAGGCCTGGCCTGGCACTGCAGGTATGATCAGTTACTTCCAGGCAGAGATGTAGTACAGGGGTGTCGGGGTTTGGGCTGGGCAAGAGAGTGACAGGGTTTAGAGTAATACATGGCTTAATTGATATTTCTGATCCCTACAAGAATAAAGCTTGATATTTTTGGATTCTACTATCTCAAATCCAATTAAATGCTTTGGAGTTAAGGATATCCATGACCTGGTGTGGAGTATAAACGGTAAGCAGCTGACCCATTGTTAGTTTGGAAGCTTCCCCTGTTAGTATGGCTGCAGTAGCTAGTGCCCTAAGACAGAGGGCCACTCTTGTGATATTGTGTCTAGGGTTTTAGACAGATAGGCTACTGGGCACTGAAATGGTCCCAAGGATTAAGTTAATACTCCCAGGGCTACTCCCTTTTTCTCGTGAACAAAGAAAGAGAAGGGTTTTGTCAAATCTGTTAGACCTAGGGCTGAGGCTGTGACTAGGGCCTTTATTATTTGTTTAAGGGGCTCCTTCCATGTCAGGAGTCCACTCAAGGGTGAGATCCTCTGGTCCCTTGATGGCCTCAAAAAGGGACTTAACTAACAGGCCATAAGTAGGAATCCAAATTCGACAGAAGCCTGCCATTCTAAGCTGTGCTTTAGTAGCTGTCTGGGCCATATCTAAGATTAATATTCTACAGTCAGGAGTGATACGTCTTTTCCCAGGGGTTAACACTAGTCCTAGGAAAGTAACCTTTCGGGAGGAGATCTTTATCTTAGCCGGGGATACCTGGTACCCTCGTTCTGCTATATGTTTGAGAACAAGGATAGTATTATTATCTGAAGTTAGTCTGTCTGGGCTACAAATTAAGAGATCATCGATGTACTGGAGTAAGAAGCCTTTATTTCCCAATGTCAGTGATGACAGCCTTTGCTAGTGCTTGGCCAAATAAATGGGGGCTGTCCCCAAAACCCTGGAATAGGACTGTCCAAGTAAGCTGTTGGCGTATCTGGTATCAGGGTCTCTCCATTCAAAGGCAAATAGAAATTGGGAGTTAGGATGGACCGGGATGCATAAGAAAGCATCCTTTAGATCCAGGACAGAGTACTACTGGGTTTGTGCTGGAATGTGGCTCAAAAGGTTATGTGGGTTAGAAACTACTGGATGAATAGGGACCACAGCCTGATTACTGGCCCTTAGGTCTTGAACTTAATGGTAGGAACCATCAAGTTTATTTACTAGTAGGATCAGGTATTGCATGGGAATTACAGGGGACTAGTAGTTGATAAAGTAGCTTTAAGTTTTATTAAAAGGTCCCGGCCTAACAGGGATACTGGACAGGCGAGGAGAACTAGGAAAGAATATGTGAATATTCTCAAGGGAACAGGGTAAGGGAGGTTTAAAACGGCCATAGGAGGGCTTTCCATCTATCCGCATTAAGAGGATTGAGGAACAGCAAGTAGGACCAGAGAAGGAGGTCAAGGCTGAGAAAGTAACCCCTGTATCAATTAGAAAGGTTATAGTAGCCTCTGCCACATCCAGGGTTACCCGGGAGTCCTCCGGTCTTATGGGGAACATAGGGACCTGTAGATTGAGCCCTGGGCACCTTCAGTCATCCGCTTCCAGGAGCCCCAGATCTAGAGCACAATCAGGTTCTTGCCCCTGCTAGTCAATTAACACCGACAGGGGTAGTTGGCTTTGACCTTGGCCCAGGGGATCAGGACCCGAAATACCCCGGGTGTTAGGTGGTTGTGGTGTTGGCCTCCCCACTTGAGGTCGGAAGGGACAACTCCTCCTCCAATGGACCTTGTGAGGACAGTAAGGGCACAGAGTATCGGGTGCTGCAGTTCCTGACAGTGTGCCCCTGCTGACCGCACTGGTAGCAGGTCAGCAGTGGTTTCTGAGATGGGAGAGGGGCTCCCATGGGTCCCTGCTGTGGGAGGAACTGAGTAACGGCAAGAGCCATATATTGAGCGCGTCGTTTTAATTTTTCCTCTTCTCTTAGTTCGCGTCTATTCCTAGAAGCCTCCTCCCTATTGTTAAAAACCTTAAAAGCCATGTCCCCTAGGACAGAAAATGGGGTCTGTGACCTTTGCTCTAGTTTTTGTAATTTCTGTCTTACGCTTGGGGATGCCCAGCTTATAAAGTGAACTGCAAGTATAGCCTGACCTTCAGGGGTCTCAGGGTCTAGGTTGGTGTATTTCCTCATAACCTCTACTTATCGGGCCTTAAAAAGGGCCAGAGTCTCAGAGGGTTCCTGTGTAACTTCTCTGAGTTTATTATAATTGAAAGGTTTGATGACTGCCTTTTTCATACCTTCTAGTAGACAGGTCATCATGTAATTTCTCCTAGTGAGCCCTCCTGCTGGCCCATTTTCATTTGCCTGGTATCTCCATCCTGGGTCTGCCCGTGGGACTGCCTCTTCCCCAGCTCGGTTCTCATTAGGATTTGGGGCATGTGTCTCATCTGCCCAGGCCTGAGCCAAGGCCCCGATCCTGGTCTTTTCCTTGTGATACAGCAGGTAGTTAGGACCACAGGAATATTTTGCCAGGTTAGGTCAATGGTTATAGTTAGGGCCTGGAATTCCCTGAAGAACGTGGAGGGGTCCCGGCTAAAGGAGCCCAGGGTCCCTTGAATATGAAAGATCAGACATGGGGAAGGGGACACGAACCCTGATAGTACCTAGGTCTCTATTAGCAACCTCTCGTAGGGGAAGCATACTGGGACTCGATTCAGAGCTTTGGGCTGCTCGTGACGGAGTTTGGGGCGGGGAGGGAAGGTCTGCTTCCGGGTACGGAGGTCGGGGTTGGGGAGCAGAAGGTTTAGGAGGGGCTGGTGAGATCGGGGACAAGAAGTGTCTTCCAAGATACCTAGTGGAGGGGGAGATGGGGAGGGACGAGGTAGTGAAGCTGAAGGAGGAGGAGAGGGAGGAGGACGAGGTTTTAAAGCGGCAATGGAGAGACACATGCGGCAGGAGTCCCTCAGTCTTGGATTCTGACTGAGGGCCATGGAGGCCTGGATGCACAGAACCTCAGAATCCTCTTCTAGCCTCTGACAATAAAGATCAAATTGGAGGATAGTGTTGTAATTTAGCGTCTCATTAAGAGGTCACTGTTCTTGGTCCCCCAGTTTGTATTGGGGCCAAGCCGTATTACAAAAGAAAATGAGCCTCTTCTTTTTGAGATTGTCTGGGTCAAATTCCTTCCAATTCCTGAGAATACAACTACGAGGTGAGTCTAAGGGGATAGACATACCCAAACCCATCCTTAGCCTCAATGCTATAGGATGGGAGTACTGAGAATCACTGATGGGCAAAAAGGCATCCCTCATTGTCTCAGTGACATCTCTGTGCAACTAAGGCACAAAAAAGCTGACCTCTCGGCAGCCAAGTCCAACTGAGAGAGGTGGCCAGAGAAATGAGAAACCGTGTGGCTAGGGCACCAGCAAACAAAAAGGGGAATCCCTGGAAATCAGCAGGGAATTGGCTCACCGTTAGAAGATCCTCAGGGACGGGAAGGAGCTCTCGGGACAATCTAGAGGTGGTGAGGTCCTTAGCAGTCAGTTTAAGCCCAGGAGAAAGAAGTGGAAGTAACAGGAAAGCGGACGGAGGATTCCACCTTTCGACCCTACTGAGGAAGCAGAAGCCAAGGAACTGTGGGCTTTGTGTTTTGCTTCAACCACCTTGTGCCTCACATTGCACGGAAGATTTTTTTTTTTTTTTTTTTTTTTTTTTTGTTTTTTGTTTTTTGCGGTACGCGGGCCCCTCACTGTTGTGGTCTCTCCCGTTGCGGAGCACAGGCTCCAGACGCGCAGGCTCAGTGGCCATGGCTCACGGGCCCAGCCGCTCCGCGGCATGTGGGATCCTCCCGGACTGGGGCATGAACCCGTGTCCCCTGCATTGGCAGGCGGACTCTCAACCGCTGCGCCACCAGGGAAGCCCCGGAAGTTGTTTTGATGGGGGCAGATGCTCTAACAGCCTGTTCCGTCCTGTGACCCCCGTATCTTTTCACGGGAGCCTTCAAGTGCCAGGCGCCCTGATGGCTTTTAAATGCCTGACCCGTGCCCTCACGATACTAATCAGCCTAGTCCTCAGTCAGAAGGAAGACAGAGGGATGCTCACCCATTCTGGGCAGCAGTTACTGGGGTAAAGTGAGCCTTCGGAACACACCAGGGTGTGGCCCTGGCCAGAGTTTCTCCGTTGTTTCATGGCAGCTTGGCTGTTCACAGAGGGTCCCAAAGAATGAGGAGAGGAGGTGGGGAAAGAGATCCCTGGGGATCCCGTATGGGCCAACAAATGTAGTCATCTGAACGTGGGTTGGAAAAGAATTTCTGGACACAAGGCAGAATGTAAAGAGGATAGAATTTATTAGAGGGAACGGTCACTGCCAGAACAGCGGCCTGACTACCTAGTAGTCTGGGACAGCCGACCCTGAACATGTGCTATTAGTCAGTTTTTATAGCTAGAGAACAAAGGAATGGGCCGAGGTGAAATTTTCATTTTCTGATTGGTCAAGGCACATATACCTTCCTTCTATAGCATGGGAGTGGGACAGTTGCCTTTCCTTATTTGGGATGAGAGAGGAACAGGTCCCGTCACCCAGGTGGGCTCAGGAATATCATACCCATTGCAACATGGTGGGGAGGGCAATGAGAGTCCAGTAGAGTGTGTAACGCTGAAACTTTTCCAGGCAGAGTTGTCCTTTGTCCTTGCAACACCATTTTCCTTGAAACACCATCTCAGACCTTGGTGCAACAGTCCTTGAAAAGTTTGGGTGTTCTCTTTTACCCATTATATAACCACCTGAACCTAAATGGCCTTAAGTTCCTATTGGGGAAAGACTAGGGGAAACATTACTGTAGATATTTGCTGTCATATTGCAGGATCCTTCCTCATAGAGACTCAGTCCTTCTACATCTGAGAACTAGCTCAGTTCCATATACTGAACACATGATTTTATTGGGATAGATGTCCCTACACTTCTTAATATTCATCCTTGATTTATTTTGTTTTATAAACTAAGCAATACCGTTATTGATGTCCCACTTATTTTGATCCTAGGAATACAATAGTCAAACAACTACATATATATTGTTATACAGTTATATATATATATATATATATATATATATGGCTCTTGGTGGGTCAGACTTCCTGCAGCCACTTGGAACTTGCCACCAGTTACTTTTATCTCCATTTTTGTCAGAGAAATCAGCATGTGAAAGTATCTCTTGCCATCAGTCTTGGCCCCAGAGAAAAGACACCCTCAAGCTTTTCAGTAATTCTGCTGCCCCTCTCAACAGTGCAATTTTTTACTGCTTTGTTAATAGAAAAAGGTTAATTTTCTAGCTTGGCCATATATTTGAGCTTTTTGTTTCTTTCTCCACTGTTTTTCATGACAATTTTGGAATTGCTTTACCCAAAGTGTGGGTCATAGTGCTCTCCAAGTTTCCAAGAACGATCTGTCTTAGCAACTCTTTAATAATATTTCCTGTGATCCTTGTCAGGGTATTATATCTTTTATTGATATCTAGAGGTAGTTTTGCTATGTGAAATAAGTCAGACAGAGAGAGACAAATACTGTATGATATTACTTATATGTGAAATCTAAAAGACAAAACAAACAAACAAACAAAACAAAACAGAATGAAAACAGACTCATAGATTACAGAGAACAAACAGGTGGTTGCCAGAGGAGTATGAGATGGGGGTCGTGGTAAAACAGATAAAGGAAATTAGGAGGTACAAACCTTCAGTTATAAAATAAATGTACCATGGGGATGAAATATACAGCATAAGGAATATTGGCAATGATAACATAATAACATTACATGGGGACAGACGGTTACTAGACTTATTGTGGTGATTATTTCACAATTTACACAAATGTCAAATCACTATATAGCACACCTGAAACTAATGTAATATTGTACAACTATATTTCAATAAAAAAACAGATCAATCAATCTTTCATCATGAGACAAACCTTCCATATTAATAACTTTTTCCTTATCCAAAGTTACGTCCCAAACCCACAGCCACACATATATAACACCATCAGGATGCAAATCCATATACTCCTGTGTCCCTTTCTAGTTTATGTGACTAGTTTCTACAGCAATTTCTGTAACTTCCATTTTTCCCTTTAACACTTCCATAATTTCTCCAGCTAAGTTATGTTAACTTGACTGTAGTTATTGGTCTAGTGTCCAGAATGGGAGAAGGCGATAGATCCTGAGGTTTGTGTACATTATTGCTTTTAACACAGAGCTTCTGTACCATACTTAAGCAAGAAGGATCACTAGCCTTTAACAAGGAGTCGGTCAATTCTTCAAGCCCAGAGAGTTCAGGAAAATTTGACAATTGAACTTTTCAAGTATACTGACTCAGATATTTTATCCTGAGTCTAGAGTTCCACTCCTTCCCAATTAGGGTACTGATCTTATCATAGCTGACTGGACTTGCTGGAATTGAACATTGTCCTTTTCTGGAGCTCTGCTACCACTATAAAAAGTCCTGGAACTGATGAACACCTATTTATGCCCTCTTGCTGCAGTAAAATAGTATCTATATATGCTGCCAAGGAGACCCTATGGCTTTCACACTTTGCCTTGAATTGGTGATTAATCACCCTTAGTCTTTCATTGTTTTTCTTCAATGCTTGGTTAGTCCCATTCAATTCTATAGTTCTTATAATTATTATTTTCTCCTAATGTCTCAAATGCTCGAGTTGGTGTACCCACCAATGCATTCATTTTGATTAATATTCCAGCCCAGTTCAACCACCAGTGTAAGTTTTAAAAGATGAACTGCTATAGTATGCCAAAGCTATCAGTATTCTATCTACCACCTGTAATTAGAGTCCCCATGGCTAGAAAGACAGTGAATGATCCATTTCTAAAATCCCATTTTAAATTTTGCTTTCTAGGATCAATTCTGTTACCAACTCTCTTAGGTCAGGTTATTTTGGATATACACTCTGAGGTAGAAATTTGCATTCATGAACTCTTGAAAAAATATATATAGAAAGGAGAAGAGAAGTAGGGTTGGACAGAAAAAAATTTTTTTTTTCTGATTTTGCCAAACAAATTCAGGAGCTTCAACTGACCCAATGGTGAGCTTTGGAGTTCAGATAGCTTATGAGGTTTGTTTTATTCAAGGTAAGAGTGTTGGGCTTTTGTACTCATTTTTCAACCTGTAATTGAATAAGTTCTGTCACAGGGAGGCTGTGTAACCTAAAAAAAGGCACAACTTTTGTCCAAGAGACACTCAGATGGGAGTTCTGAGGAGCCAACATTCTTGGCAACTGAAGGAAGGAATATCTCACTCCCAAGAAGACAATTTCAGTGGCATATATATCATCCTTTACATCTAGGAAGGGTTACATGGGTATGATAATTTTGCCATTATTCATTGACTGTACTCTTAAAGCTTTTTGAATTTTATACATGTGCATTTTTATTTTTATTTTAAAAACGTTTCTTATATTGGAGTATAGTTGATCTATAATGTGTTTTAGTTTCAGGTATGTAGCAAAATTATTCGGTTATACATATACATATCTCTATTCTTTTTGTATGCTAAAAAATTTAAAAAAAAAATAAAATAGAAATATTTGAAGCTAGCAGGGGTTGGTTTGTGAGGTGTCAGGGAAGAAGCCATCTCCATAACATAAAAGTGCAAAAAAAAAAAAAAAAAGGGGGATACATATAGTTATAACTATTATATACCAAGATTAAAAACCTGCTGTGAATCATAGTAGGTGACTTTAACACCCCACTTTCACCAATGGAGAGATCATCCAAAATGGAAATAAATAAGGAAACACAAGCTTTACATGATACATTAAACAAGATGGACTTAATTGATATTTATAGGACATTCCATCCAAAAACAACAGAAAACACTTTCTTCTCAAGTGCTCATGGAACATTCTCCAGGATAGAGCATATCTTGGGTCACAAATCAAGCCATCCTTGGAAAATTTAAGAAAATGAAATCATATCAAGTATCTTTTCTGACCACAATGCTATGAGACTAGATATCAATTACAGGAAAAGATCTGCAAAAATTACAAACACATGGAGGCAAAACAATACACTACTTAATAACCAAGAGATCACTGAAGAAATCAAAGAGAAAATCAAAACATACCTAGAAACAAATGACAATGGAGAAACGATGACCCAAAACCTATAGGATGCAGCAAAAGCAGTTCTAAGAGGGAAGTTTATAGCAATACAATCCTACCTTAAGAAACAGGAAACATCTCAAATAAACAACCTAACCTTGCACCTAAAGCAATTAGAGAAAGAAGAAAAAAAAAGCCCAAAGTTAGCAGAAGGAAAGAAATCATAAAGATCACATCAGAAAAAAATGAAAAAGAAATGAAGGAAACAATAGCAAAGGTCAATAAAACTAAAAGCTGGTTCTTTGAGAAGATAAACAAAATTGATAAACCATTAGTCAGATTCATCAAGAAAAAAAGGGAGAAGACTCAAATCAATAGAATTTGAAATGAAAAAGGAGAAATCACAACTGACACCGCAGAAATACAAAGGATCATGAGAGATTACTACAAGCAACTCTATGCCAATAGAATGGACAACCTGGAAGAAATTCTTAGACAAATTCTTAGAAATGCACAAGCTGCCGAGACTGAACCAGGAAGCAATAGAAAATATGAACAGACCAATCACAAGCACTGAAATGGAAACTGTGATTAAAAATCTTCCAACAAACAAAAGCCCAGGACCAGATGGCTCCGCAGGCGAATTCTATCAAACATTTAGAGAAGAGCTAACACCTATCCTTCTCAAACTCTTCCAAAATATAGCAGAGGGAGGAACACTCCCAAACTCATTCTACGAGGCCACCATCACCCTGATTCCAAAACCAGACAAAGATGTCACAAAGTAAGAAAACTACAGGGCAGTATCACTGATGAACATAGATGCCAAACTCCTCAACAAAATACTAGCAAACAGAATCCAACAGCACATTAAAAGGATCACACACCATGATCCAGTGGGGTTTATCCCAGGAATGCAAGGATTCTTCAATATACACAAATCAATCAATGTGATGCACCATATTAACAAACTGAAGGAGAAGAACCATATGATCATCTCAATAGATGCAGAGAAAGCTTTGGACAAAATTCAACACCCATTTATGATAAAAACCCTCGAGAAAGTAAGCATAGAGGGAACTTTCCTCAACAGTATAAAGGCCATATATGACAAACCCACAGCCAACATCGTGCTTAATGGTGAAAAACTGAAACCATTTCCACTAAGATCAGGAACAAGACAAGGTTGCCCACTCTCACCACTATTATTCAACATAGATTTGGAAGTTTTAACCACAGCAATCAGAGAAGAAAAAGAAATAAAAGGAATCCAAATCGGTAAAGAAGAAGTAAAGCTGTCACAGTTTGCAGATGACATGATACCATACATAGAGAATCCTAAGATGCTACCAGGAAATTACTATAGCTAATCAATGAATCTGGGAAAGTAGCAGGATACAAAATTAATTCCCAGAAATCTCTTGTATTCCTATACACTAATGATGAAAAGTCTGAAAGTGAAATTAAGAAAACACTCCCGTTTACCACTGTAACCAAAACAATAAAATACCTTGGAATAAACCTATCAAAGGAGACAAAAGACCTGTATACAGAACATTATAAGACACTGATGAAAGAAATTAAAAATGATACAAATAGATGGAGAGGTATACCATGTTCTTGGATTGGAAGATTTAACATTGTGAAAATGACTCTACTACCCAAAGCAGTCTACAGATTCAGTGCAATCCCTATCAAACTACCAATGGCATTTTTCACAGAACTAGAACCAAAAATTTCACAATTTTTATGGAAACACAAAAGACCCCGTATAGCCAAATCAATCTTGAGAACGAAAAATGGAGCGGGAGGAATCAGGCTCCCTGACTTCAGACTATACTACAAAGCTACAGTAATCAAGACAGTATGGTACTGGCACAAAAACAGAAATATAGATCAATGGAACAGGATAGAAAGCCCAGAGGTAAACGCACACACATATGGTCACCTTATCTTTGATAAAGGAGGCAAGAATATACAATGGAGAAAAGACAGCCTCTTCAATAAGTGGTGCTGGGAAAACTGGACAGCTACATGTAAAAGTATGAAATTGGAACACTCCCTATCCCTAACACCATACACAAAAATAAACTCAAAATGGATTAAAGACCTAAATGTAAGGCCAGACACTATCAAACTCTTAGAGGAAAACTTTGGTAGAAGACTCTCTATGACAAAAATCACAGCAAGATCCTTTTTGACCTACCTCCTAGAGAAATGGAAATAAAAACAAAAATAAACAAATGGACCTAATGAAACTTAAAAGCTTTTGCACAGCAAAGGAAACCATAAACAGGAAGAAAAGACAACCCTCAGAATGGGAGAAAATTTTGCATGAAGCAACTGACAAAGGATTAATCTCCAAAATTTACAAGTAACTCATGCATCTCAATAACAAAAAACAAACAACCCAATCTGAAAATGGACAAAAGACCTAAATAGACATTTCTTCACAGATGATATACAGATTGCCAACAAACACCCGAAAGGATGATCAACATCATTAATCATTAGAGAAATGCAAATCAAAACTACAATGAGATATCATCTCACACTGGTCAGAATGGCCATCACCATAAAATCTAGAAACAATAAATGCTGGAGAGGGTGTGGAGAAAAGGGAACCCTCCTGCACTGTTGCTGGGAATGTATATTGCTACAGCCACTATGGAGAACAACATGGGGGTTCCTTAAAAAACTAAAAATAGAATTACCATACGACCCAGCAATCCCACTACTGGGCATATACCCTGAGAAAACCATAATTCCAAAAGAGTCATGTACCAAAATGTTCATTGCAGCTCTATTTACAATAGACAGGACATGGAAGCAACCTAAGTGTCCACCAACAGATGAATGAATAAAGAAGATATGGTACATATATACAGTGGAATATTACTCAGTCATAAAAAGAAACAAAATTGAATTATTTGTAGTGGGCTGCATGGACCTGGAGTCTGGCATACAGAGTGAAGTAAGTCAGAAAGAGAAAAACAAATACAGTGTGCTAACACATATTTATGGAATCAAAGAAAAGAAAAAAAACTCATTATGAACCTTGGGATAAGATGGGAATAAAGACACAGACCTACTAGAGAGTGGACTTGAGGATATGGGGAGGGGGAATGGTAAGCTGTGATAAAGTGAGAGAATGGCATGGACATATATTCACTACCAAACATAAAATAGATAGCTAGTGGGAAGAAGCCACATAGCACAGGGAGATCAGCTCCGTGGTTTGTGACCACCTAGGGGGGTGGGATAGGGAGGGTGGGAGGGAGGGAGATGCAAGAGGGAAGAGATATGAGAACATTTGTATATGTAAAACTGATTCACTTTGTTATAAAGCAGAAACTAACATACCATAGTAAAGCATTTTTACTCCAATAAAGATGTTTAAAATAATAATAATAATAAAAATTTTAATGAAAAAATAAAAATAACTGCCTAATATTCCACACACACCCCAAATACATTAAAAGGATCATACACAAGTGTATGATCAAGTGGGATTAATTCCAGGGATGCAAGGAATTTTTCAGTAATTAGAAATCAATCCATGTGATACGTTATATTAACAAAACAAAGGATATAAATCACATGATTATCTCAATAGATGCAGAAAAAACATTTGACAAAATTCATTGTCCATTCATGAGAAAAGACTGTCAACAGAGTAGGCATAGAGGTACCATATCTCAGCATAATAAAGGCCATATATGATAAACCCACAGGTAACATCATAGTCAATAGTGAAAAGCTGAAAGCTTTTTCCCTACGATCATGAAAAGATAAGGATGTCCACACTCATTACTTTTATTCAAATAGTATTGGAAGTTCCAGCTGCAGCAATCAGACAAGAAAACGAAATAAAAGGCATCCAAATTAGATTGGAAGACATTGAATTCTCAATTTTTGCAGTGGACATGATACTGTATATATATATATGTATACACAACCCTAAAGACTCCGCCAAAAAAGTTTCGAACTAATAAATTAATTTAGTAACGATACAAAATACAAAATTAATGTGCAGAAATCTGTTGTGTTTCTATACACTAATAATGAACTATTAGAAAGAGAAATCAGGAAAATAATCTCACTTAAAATTGCATCAAAACAAATAAATTACCTAGTGAGAAATTCAACCAAGAGATTAAAGACCTGTACTCTGAAAGCTACAAAACATTGATAAAAGAAATTGAACATGACACAAACAAATGGAAAGATATACTATGTTTATGGATCAGAAGAAATAATATTGTAAAAATGTCTGTACTACCCAAAGCAATCTATAGATTCAATGCACTCCCTACCAAAATACCCATGACAGTTTTTACAGAACTAGAACAAATAATTCTAAAGTTTGTATGGAATCACAAAAGACCCTTAATAGCCAAAGCAATCTTGAGAAAGGAGAACAGAGCTAGAAGTATTATGCTCTCTGACTTCAAACTCTACTATAAAGCTACAGTAATCAAAACACTATGGTACTGGCACCAAAACAGACACATAGATCAATGAAACTGAATAGAGAGCCCAAAAATAAACCCATGAATATATGAGTTCAATTAATCTATAACAAAGAAAGCAAGAATATACAGTGGGGAAAATGCAGCCTCTTGAATAAATCGTATTGGAAAAACTTGACAGCCACATGTAAAAGAAAAAAACTAGACCATCTTCTCACGCCTTGTAAAAAATTAAATTCAAAATGGATTAAACACTTAAATGTAAGATCTGACACCATAAAATTTCTAGAAAAAAACAGGCAGTGCATTCTTTGACATTGGTCTTAGCAATATATTTTTAGATATATCTCCTCATGCAATACAAACAAAACAAAAATAAATGGGAATACATCAAACTAAAAAGTCTCTGTATAGTGAAGGGACCCATCAACAAAACATAAAAGTAACCTACTGAATGGGAGAAGTTATTTGCAAATAATATGTTTAATAGAGGGTTAATATGCAAAATATATAAAGAACTCATACAAATCAATAGCACAAAAAATAAACAATTTGATTTAAAAATGAACAGGGAACCTGAATTGGGATTTCCAAGAAGACATACAGATGACCAATAGATGCATGAAAAGATGCTCAACATTGCTAATCATCAGGAAAATGCAAATCAAAATCACAGTGAGATACTACCTCAGAGCTAAGAATGGTTATGATTAAAAAGACAAGAACTATTAAGTGTTGGAGAGCATGTAGAGTAAAAGGAACCTTCATGCACTGCTGATGGGAATTTAAATTGATACAACCACTGTGAAAAACAATAGGGAAGTTCCTCAAAAAACTAAAAGTAGAACTACCCTATAATCCAGCAGTTCTGCTTCAGGGTATTTATCTCAAGAAAATGAAAACACTAATTCGAAAAGATATGAGGTGCCTATGCACCTCATTGTTCATTGCAGCATTATTTATGATAGCCAAGATATGGAAGCAAACTTAGTGTCCATTGATGGATGAATGGATAAAGAAGATGTGATACATATGCATACGTATAAAAATTTCCAGTCATTATGTACACCTAAAACTAATATAGTATTGTAAAAGTTGTATATTCTTGCTTTCTTTGTTAGAGATTAATTGAACCCAAATATTCATGGGTTTATTTCTGAGCTCTCTATTCTGTTCCATTGATCTATGTGTCTGTTTTGGTGCCAGTACCATACTGTTTCTATACTTCAATTTTTTAAAAAAAGAAAACTTATTGATGGGTTAACATCAAATGACCTCTGTCTTATCAGAGAGGAAATTGTTGTGGCCTCAGCTAGTGCTGAAGTGTTTCTAGTGTTCTCCAAAACCTGCATAAACAAAATCTCTTCTCTGTTACTATATCTGTCAGAGGAAACTCAATTTCTTCTAGGTTTCTTTTTTGAAATCTTGTAGTTCTGAGTCTCTTTCAATTACTATAAATCTAATCCTTCTCAAGGCAGAGTCTCTCTACTCAGCTGCTTGTATCTGCCAGTTCCTAGATCTCTGTCAACAGCTCTATGACCTGTAAGTTTCCTGGAGCATCAAACTGTTAAATAATTTCCCCCAGTGAAATAATTCTTTCCAGTACAGACTGTGGAATTGTCCTATATTCAATTGTTTTTTTCATAGATTCTATGTAGTCATACTCTTGCAAAGTCTCTCAAGCTTTAACAAGTATCCTGCAAAAGTCATTGTAAAAATGAACAATGCTAATCTTAAATTAATGAATATCCCACTTTTAGTGATATAACCTTAATCTGTTCCCCAATTACAAAAAACAGTTGATTGTAGTCCAGACAACCTCTCAAGGAAAAATATAAAACTTGGAACACTCAATTTTCTCTAAATTCTGAGTGACTCCTTAAATTTAGACTTATTGCAAACTTTTATGTATATCTGAAATAGCTGTAAGGATTTCTCTTCTCTCTGCTTTTTTCCCTCCCTCCAAACAATGTGAGGATGCAAAATTGAATTTTAAAAAGAGAGTAAGATTAAAAAATATGTATAAAACATAGAAAAGTATATAAGCTTATGGACTAAGACCAAAAAAAGTATATAAAACATTTCAATTTATTTCAAGGGTAGAGTTATAAGTGAATGTTTTCTTTTGTGTACTTAGACCCCATATTAATATAACAAAAGTGTATAATAAAAATCTATTACCTGATTTAGACACAAGCTGGGATTTAGTTTCAATATTTTAGGGTTCAAAATATAAGATTAAGGTCACTTTTTAAAGTGGGAGACATCAAGATGAAAATTTATTTTTGGGAACTATGTTCAGTCATCATCATCACCCCATATACCAATATAGAACTTTGGAGCAAAAGAATCTAACATAATTATCTAATTTGATAAAACCATGCTTTATTTCTGCCACCTAGTTCTTCTTGCTTTAATAATTCTACTATAGTGGATTTTTTTGTATATATAGTGGATTTTAGTTTGCCAATATAGGAAAAATAAGGAAGCACATGTTTATCTTAAATCAAATATTCCATTGGTGTATAAAACTGACTTGTGGCCTAGTGTGTGTTTCAGTGTTAATGTGGACATTTACTATAAATACAGCTTAATCCTTTCTTATTTTCTGATTTCAAAATTAATACAAACTGAAGCTGTAATAACTTTTCCTATCTCACCAATGCATTATCTTTTCATACACTGGGGTTCATCAAATACTTTGTAATTTTCTGTTTTGAAATATAAATGCCATAACTGGGGAAAATACTGTATCTTGTGGATGAGGCTTACATGCAAACACCGGAATAATCTCTTTTAGAATTAGTTAATAGATAAGATGAACTCATGGCTATTATATTTAAGAAAACTAATTATTTTTTAATAGACCAATGTTTAAGATCATTTTACAAAGTCTTTGGATGAGAATTCTGTCATTCAAAATCTAAACTGTCACAGCCAACTCTTTTCATGTTTGTATCTTTCCTTTCTTTTTTTTTTTTTCTTTACATTCCATTTATTTTACTGTTTTACAAAAAAGGTAGGGACTTCCCTGGTGGCGCAGTGGTTGAGAGTCCGCCTGCCGATGCAGGGGACACAGGTTTGTGCTCCGGTCCAGGAAGATCCCACATGTCACAGAGTGGCTGGGCCCGTGAGCCATGGCCGCTGAGCCTGTGTATCTGAAGTCTGTGCTCCGCAACGGGAGAGGCCTGCGTACAGCCAAAAAAACAAAAAAAAAGGTAACATTTGCTTCTGATAATGTTTTGGTAGAATTTGGTATTTTTTTGGTACAAACCAATTTGGAAATATACACACCTATTAGAATGGCCCAAATTTGGAACACTGCCAACACCAAATGCTGACAGAGATGTAGAGCAACAGAAGCTCATTTATTGCCAGTGACAATGCAAAATAGTACAGCTATTTTTGAAGACAGTTTGGTGGTTTCTTAGAAAACTAAGCATACTCTTACCACATGATCCAGCAATTGCACTCCTTGGTATTTATCGATAGGAACTGAAATTTTATGTTGACCCAAACACCTTCACAGAGAAGCTTATAGCTGCTTCTTTGTAATTGTCAAAACTTGGAAGCAACAAAAATATCCTCTAGTAGGTGTTGGATAAATATACTCTACTATATCCAGACAATGGAATATTAGTCAGCACCAAAAACATTTCTTTATTAACTAATCAACTAAAGGTTGCTTTATCAACTAATGAAATGTATGGAGGAAGCTTAAATACATATTACTAAGTGAAAGAAGTCAATCAGCAAACTCTACACATTGTATGAGTCTAACTATGTGACATTCTGGAAAAGGCAAAATTATAGTGATGCTGAAAAAATGAGCAGTTGCCAGTGTTCAGAGTTGGAAGATGAAGATGAATTGGCAAAGCATGGAGGACTTTTTAGTGTCAAAAAAATACTCTTTATAATGTCTGCCATAATGATGGATACGTGTCATTATACATGTGTCCAAACACGTAGAATGTATAACACCAAGAGTAAATCCTCATGTAAACTATGGACTTTAGGTGATAATGATGTATCAATGTGGGCTCATCAACCGTAACAAGTGTACCATAATCATAGGGGGTGTGGATAATGGGGGAGGCTATGCATGTGTGGGGCAAAGGGGAATATGAGAAATTTCTATACCTTCCCTTCAATTTGGCTGTGAACCTAAAACTTTTCTAACAAAGTCATAAAAAAAATGAACTATGAACAGTTTATTTCCCTCAGGTATTTTGTGTACAATTTGAAGTTATTTATGTTCTAATTGTTGTATGCTATAAGAATTTTTACAGAATAATACAAAATATTCACATTACTAGTCTTTTATAAAGAGTATTTTCTCCTGCTGTTCCATGATTCTATGATTAATTTATTCTGCACTTTTAAGGAACTGTTCCAAATGGCTTGCTGTGTTTTTCTGGAATAGAGGAAGGGAAGAAAGCTAAAGACAACAAAAGATTAGATGACAACCTCCCAAGGGATGAAGTCAGACTTCGTTTTTCATGTGATACTTGATCCTTTAATAACTCTGTCATGATGGATTCTTAATTGGGTGTCCCTGAGTGAGAGGTTCTGACTGATTTCTGCTAAATATACTGGGTATATTTTGTACATATCCGCTGATGACTTTTCTCAGTGCTATCATCAGAGTTCATGCACACATTCTTGGAAATGAAAAATCAAAATTCTTCTGTGCATATAAATGATAGTTCATCTGGTTGATTGTAGCAGAATGAGGGAACTTATAAAAATCCATATGACAGCACAGGCAAGGAGTGAGTGCTGACATCTGAGAATAAAATATAAAGAAAGAGCTCAACTTCAAATCTGAAAAAAACTGATGAAAGCACATTAAACCTTAAAATCCATGGTTCAGATACTACAAGAAACTGCATAGTATATTAGAATGAATTGTTTTCAGTAGTTGAAGAAAAACGAATTAAAGTATTGATAAATAAATTTATTAAGAATACTGTGGTTAGGGGCTTCCCTGGTGGCGCAGTGGTTAAGAATCTGCCTGCCAATGCAGTGGACACGGGTTCCAGCCCTGCACCTGGAAGATCCCACATGCCACGGAGCAGCTTGAGCCCGCGTGCCACAACTAATGAAGCCCACGCGCCTAGAGCCCTTGCTCCGGAACAAGAGAAGCCACCGCAATGAGAAGCCCGTGCACTGCAACGAAGAGTAACCCCAGCTCGCTGAAACTAAGGAAAGCCCGCACGCAGCAACGAAGACCCAACGCAGTCAAAAATAATAAATAAATAAATAAATATTTTTTTTAAAAAAAGAATACAGTGGTTAAACCCAAGGTCCAAGTAGAAATTTTCCAAAATAACATTGTTCTTCAAGGTATAGATATTCAACACAAGTATTCTTCTTTCTGTAAATAGTATCACAATCCAAACAATTGTTCTAGCCCAAACACTAGACATCGTCCTGGATTTCTCTTTCGGTATATAATCCAAAAGCTTATTTTATCTGTATTATTTCCAAAATATGTATCAGATATTTCCTTTTAATTTTACCAGGTATTAAGTTTTTCCAAACCAGCATCTTCCCTCATCTCAACTACTGCACTAGCATCTATTAGAAAGATTGTTAGACCCACCACCTCCAAGATCTATTCTCAGTTTAGAAGAGTTGCCTTACCACAAACCTGTTTTTTATTACACCTATAAGATAATTCTCACTAAAATGAGGATGAGGTGAATGGACCATGCACATGGACCAGTAAATAGAAAAGCCTAAACCTAAGAATTAAGAACTATGTTGGAATAAGCCCTTTTCTTCTTGATGCTAGTACACAAAAAGAAGTGGAAGCATATAGATCAAAAGCCCAGTAAGATTTTGGAAAAAATTTATTGCTAAAGAAATCACATGTCTGACCTGTGAAAGTCTATTGTCTATGTAACCTTAAACCCTCTCCTGGTTATCCAAACCGGCACTAGCAGGAAGAGTCAGCAAAGTGTTGTAGACACCAAGAGCATACTCCATGATGTGTTACAGATATTGTCACAGAAAATAATGTACAAGGAAGTTTCTCCCTGAGAGCAAACTGGGAAGTATGAGACATAATTTTTAAAGTTCCTTTTCTATGCATCTAAGGAGCTTACTGTAATCTCAGGGCTGAGATTTCAGCCTGCATTTCTGCACAGCAGATTTTATTTTTAATATAATTATGTATTTGATAATTTATCTTCATGATTTCTGGGATAATGCAGTAGCATTATTCAGTTTTTTAAATATGTTTATTGGAGTATAATTGCTTTACAATGGTGTATTGCTTTATAACAAAGTGAATCAGGTATACATATATCCCCATATCTCTTCCCTCTTACATCTCCCTCCCTCCCACCCTCCCTATCCCACCCTTCTAGAGGGTCACAAAATACCGAGCTGATCTCCCTGTGCTATGCGACTGTTTCCCACTAGCTATCTATTTTACATTTGGTACTGTATATATGTCCATATATATACTACCACTCTCTCACCCTTCCCCCTCCCCATGTCCTCAAGTCCATTCTCTAGTAGGTCTGCGTCTTTACTCCCATTTTCCCCTAGGTTCTTCATGACCATATATATATATATATATATTTTTATATTCTCTATATATGTGTTAGCATATGATATTTGTTTTTCTCATTCTGATTTACTTTACTCTGCATGAGAGACTCTTTTGGAATTATGGTTTTCTCAGGGTATAAGCCCAGTAGTGGGATTGCTGGGTCGTATGGTAATTCTATTTTTAGTTTTTTAAGGAACCCCCATGTTGTTCTCCATAGTGGCTGTATGAATTTATGTTCCCATCAACAGTGCAGGAGGGTTCCCTTTTCTCCACACCCTCTCCAGCATTTATTGTTTCTAGATTTTATGGTGATGGCCATTCTGACCAGTGTGAGATGATATCTCATTGTAGTTTTGATTTGCATTTCTCTAATGATTAATGATGTTGATCATCCTTTCGGGTGTTTGTTGGCAATCTGTATATCATCTGTGAAGAAATGTCTATTTAGGTCTTTTGTCCATTTTCAGATTGGGTTGTTTGTTTTTTGTTATTGAGATGCATGAGTTACTTGTAAATTTTGGAGATTAATCCTTTGTCAGTTGCTTCATGCAAAATTTTCTCCCATTCTGAGGGTTGTCTTTTCTTCCTGTTTATGGTTTCCTTTGCTGTGCAAAAGCTTTTAAGTTTCATTAGGTCCATTTGTTTATTTTTGTTTTTATTTCCATTTCTCTAGGAGGTGGGTCAAAAAGGATCTTGCTGTGATTTTTGTCATAGAGTGTCTTCTACCAAAGTTTTCCTCTAAGAGTTTGATAGTGTCTGGCCTTACATTTAGGTCTTTAATCCATTTTCAGTTTATTTTTGTGTATGGTGTTAGGGATAGGGAGTGTTCCAATTTCATACTTTTACATGTACCTGTCCAGTTTTCCCAGCACCACTTATTGAAGAGGCTGTCTTTTCTCCGTTGTATATTCTTGCCTCCTTTATCAAAGATAAGGTGACCATATGTGTGTGCGTTTACCTCTGGGCTTTCTATCCTGTTCCATTGATCTATATTTCTGTTTTTGTGCCAGTACCATACTGTCTTGATTACTGTAGCTTTGTAGTATAGTCTGAAGTCAGGGAGCCTGATTCCTCCCGCTCCATTTTTCGTTCTCAAGATTGATTTGGCTATACGGGGTCTTTTGTGTTTCCATAAAAATTGTGAAATTTTTGGTTCTAGTTCTGTGAAAAATGCCATTGGTAGTTTGATAGGGATTGCACTGAATCTGTAGACTGCTTTGGGTAGTAGAGTCATTTTCACAATGTTAAATCTTCCAATCCAAGAACATGGTATACCTCTCCATCTATTTGTATCATTTTTAATTTCTTTCATCAGTGTCTTATAATGTTCTGTATACAGGTCTTTTGTCTCCTTTGATAGGTTTATTCCAAGGTATTTTATTGTTTTGGTTACAGTGGTAAACGGGAGTGTTTTCTTAATTTCACTTTCAGACTTTTCATCATTAGTGTATAGGAATACAAGAGATTTCTGGGAATTAATTTTGTATCCTGCTACTTTCCCAGATTCATTGATTAGCTATAGTAATTTCCTGGTAGCATCTTAGGATTCTCTATGTATGGTATCATGTCATCTGCAAACTGTGACAGCTTTACTTCTTCTTTACCGATTTGGATTCCTTTTATTTCTTTTTCTTCTCTGATTGCTGTGGTTAAAACTTCCAAATCTATGTTGAATAATAGTGGTGAGAGTGGGCAACCTTGTCTTGTTCCTGATCTTAGTGGAAATGGTTTCAGTTTTTCACCATTAAGCACGATGTTGGCTGTGGGTTTGTCATATATGGCCTTTATACTGTTGAGGAAAGTTCCCTCTATGCTTACTTTCTCGAGGGTTTTTATCATAAATGGGTGTTGAATTTTGTCCAAAGCTTTCTCTGCATCTATTGAGATGATCATATGGTTCTTCTCCTTCAGTTTGTTAATATGGTGCATCACATTGATTGATTTGTGTATATTGAAGAATCCTTGCATTCCTGGGATAAACCCCACTGGATCATGGTGTGTGATCCTTTTAATGTGCTGTTGGATTCTGTTTGCTAGTATTTTGTTGAGGAGTTTGGCATCTATGTTCATCAGTGATACTGCCCTGTAGTTTTCTTACTTTGTGACATCTTTGTCTGGTTTTGGAATCAGGGTGATGGTGGCCTCGTAGAATGAGTTTGGGAGTGTTCCTCCCTCTGCTATATTTTGGAAGAGTTTGAGAAGGATAGGTGTTAGCTCTTCTCTAAATGTTTGATAGAATTCGCCTGCGGAGCCATCTGGTCCTGGGCTTTTGTTTGTTGGAAGATTTTTAATCACAGTTTCCATTTCAGTGCTTGTGATTGGTCTGTTCATATTTTCTATTGCTTCCTGGTTCAGTCTCGGCAGCTTGTGCATTTCTAAGAATTTGTCTAAGAATTTCTTCCAGGTTGTCCATTCTATTGGCATAGAGTTGCTTGTAGTAATCTCTCATGATCCTTTGTATTTCTGCGGTGTCAGTTGTGATTTCTCCTTTTTCATTTCAAATTCTATTGATTTGAGTCTTCTCCCTTTTTTTCTTGATGAATCTGACTAATGGTTTATCAATTTTGTTTATCTTCTCAAAGAACCAGCTTTTAGTTTTATTGACCTTTGCTATTGTTTCCTTCATTTCTTTTTCATTTTTTTCTGATGTGATCTTTATGATTTCTTTCCTTCTGCTAACTTTGGGCTTTTTTTTCCTTCTTTCTCTAATTGCTTTAGGTGCAAGGTTAGGTTGTTTATTTGAGATGTTTCCTGTTTCTTAAGGTAGGATTGTATTGCTATAAACTTCCCTCTTAGAACTGCTTTTGCTGCATCCTATAGGTTTTGGGTCATCGTTTCTCCATTGTCATTTGTTTCTAGGTATGTTTTGATTTTCTCTTTGATTTCTTCAGTGATCTCTTGGTTATTAAGTAGTGTATTGTTTCGCCTCCATGTGTTTGTAATTTTTGCAGATCTTTTCCTGTAATTGATATCTAGTCTCATAGCGTTGTGGTCGGAAAAGATACTTGATATGATTTCAATTTTCTTAAATTTACCAAGGCTTGATTTGTGACCCATTATATGATCTATCCTGGAGAATGTTCCATGAGCACTTGAGAAAAATGTGTATTCTGTTGTTTTTGGATGGAATGTCCTATAAATATCAATTAAGTCCATCTTGTTTAATGTATCATGTAAAACTTGTGTTTCCTTATTTATTTTCATTTTGGATGATCTGTCCATTGGTGAAAGTGGGATGTTTAAGTCTCCTACTCTGATTGTGTTACTGTTGATTTCCCCTTTGATGGCTGTTAGTATTTGCCTTATGTATTGAGGTGCTCCTATGTTGGGTGCATAAATATTTACAATTGTTATATCTTCGTCTTGGATGGATCCATTGATCGTTATGTAGTGTCCTTCTTTGTCTCTTGTAATAGTCTTTATTTTAAAGTCTATTTTGTCTGATATGAGAATTGCTACTCCAGCTTTCTTTTGATTTACATTTGCATGGAATATCTTTTTCCATCCCCTTACTTTCAGTCTGTACATGTCCCCAGGTCTGAAGAAGGTCTCTTGTAGACAGCATATATATGAGTCTTGTTTTTGTATCCATTCAGCCAATCTGTGTCTTTTGGTTGGAACATTTAATCCATTTATATTTAAGGTAATTATTGATATGCTTGTTTCTATTTGCATTTTATTAATTGTTTTGGGTTTGTTATTATAGGTCTTTTCCTTCTCTTGTGTTTCTTGCCTAGAGAAGTTCCTTTAGCATTTGTTGTAAAGCTGGTTTGGTGATGCCGAACTCTCATCTTTTGCTTGTTTGTAAAGGTTTTAATTTCTCCATCAAATCTGAATCCTTGCTGGGTAGAGTAATCTTGGTTGTAGGTTTTTCTCCTTCATCACTTTCAATATGTCCTGTCACTCCCTTCTGGCTTGCAGAGTTTCTGCTGAAAGATCAGCTGTTAACCTTATGGAGGTTCCCTTGTGTGTTATTTGTTGTTTTTCCCTTGCTGTTTTTAATACTTTTTCTTTGTATTTAATTTTTGATAGTTTGATTAATATGTGTCTTGGCATGTTTCTCCTTGGATTTATCCTGTATTGGACTCTCTGTGCTTCCTGGACTTGATTAAATATTTCCTTTCCCATATTAGGGAAGTTTTCAACTATAATCTCTTCAAATATTTTCTCAGTCCCTTTCTTTTTCTCTTCTTCTTCTGGGACCCCTATAATTTGAATGTTGGTGCATTTAATGTCATCCCAGAGGTCTCTGAGACTGTCTTCAGTTCTTTCCATTCTTTTTTCTTTATTCTGCTCTGCAGTAGTTATTTCCACTATTTTTATCTTCCAGGTCACTTATCCATTCTTCTGCCTCAGGTATTCTGCTATTGATCCCTTCTAGAGTATTTTAAATTTCATTTATTGTGTTGTTCATCATTGCTTGTTTCCTCTTTAGTTCTTCTAGGTCCTTTTTAAATGTTTCTTGCATTTTCTCTATTCTATTTCCAAGATTTTGGATCATCTTTACTATCATTATTCTGAATTCTATTTTAGGTAGACTGCCTATTTCCTCTTCATTTGTTAAGTCTGGTGGGTTTTTACCTTGCTCCTTTTCTGCTGTGTGTTTTTCTGTCTTCTCATTTTGCTTATCCTACTGTGTTTGGGATCTCCTTTTCACAGGCTGTAGGTTTGTACTTCCTGTTGTTTTTGGTGTCTGGTCCCAGGGGCTAAGGTTGGCTCAGTGGGTTATTTAGGCTTCCTGGTGGAGGGGACTAGTGCCTGTGTTCCTGTGGATGAGGCTGGATCTTGTCTTTCTGGTGGGAAGGTCCACATCTGGTCGTGTGTTTTGGGTTGTCTGTGGCCTTATTATGATTTTAGGCAGCCTCTCTGATAATGGATGTGGCTGTGTTCCTGTCTTGCTAGTTGTTTGGCATAGGGTGTCCAGCACAGTAGCTTGCTGGTCGTTGAGTGAAGCTGGGTCTTGGTGATGAGATGGAGATCTCTGGGAGATTTTCACCGTTTGATATTACATGGAGCTGGGAGGTCTCTTGTGGACCAGTGTCCTGAAGTTGGCTCTCCCACCTCAGAGGCAAAGCCCTGATGCCTGGCTGGAGCACCAAGAGACTGTCCTCCCCATGGCTCAGAATAGAAGGGAGAAAAAATAGAAAGAAAGAGGATAAAATAAAATAAAGTAAGATAAAATAAAGTTTTTAAAATAAAAAATAATTATTAAGAAAAAAATTTTTTAAAGTAAAAAAAAGAAAGAAAAAAAAAACGGACCAACAGAACCCTAGGACAAATGGTGAAAGCAAAGCTATGCAGACAGAATCTCACACAGATGCATACACATACACACTTAGAAAAAGAGGAAAAGGGGCAAAAATAATATATCTTCCAAAGTCCACCTCCTCAATTTGGGATAATTCGTTGTCTATTCAAGTATTCCACAGATGCAGTGTACATCAAGTTAATTGTGGAGATTTAATCTGCTGCTCCTGAGGCTGCTGGGAGAGATTTCCTTTTCTCTTCTTTGTTCGCACAGCTCCCAGGGCTCAGCTTTCGATTTGGACCCGCCTCTGCCTGTAGGTCGCCTGCAGGTAGGTCGTGTAGGTCTCTTTTAATGTATTTTAAAATTTGGTTTAGTAATAATTTTTTGAGGTTTTTATATATACGTTCATCATGGAATTAGCCTGTAATTTTCTTTTTTGTAGTGCTTTTGGCTGGTTTTGGTATGAGGGTAATGCTGGCCTTGTAGAATATGTTTGGAAGCATTTCATCCTCTTTAAGTCCAGGTTACTTGTATGTCCTTTTGTATTATCTAATCTATCTGATGTTGATTCCTTCTATTGTCTTTTTCATTTCAGTTATTATGTTCTTCAACTTTGATTTTTTTTAAAAAAATATTTTCTAAATCTTTGTTGAAACTCCCACTGTGTTTCTCCATTCTTCTGAGTTCAGTTAGCATTTTTTTGATCATTGCCTTGAACTCTTTCGGGTAACTTACCTTTATTTCATTAGATTTTTTTCTGCACTTTTAGATTTTTTTTTTAACATATATTCCTCTACCTTCTCATTTAGTTTAACTTTCTGTGTTTGTGTCCATGAATTAGTCAAAACAGTTACCTCTCCTTGTCTTAAAGACATGTCCTTGTTAGGAGTTTCCCTATACAGACTGCAACTGCCCAGTTGCTTTGGCTGGAGTGCTGGAGCTAAAGCAGGTGTGGACCAGGAGTTTTCTGAGGTGCACTGGGAACTGCTGCCTTGAGGAGAGAGCTGGAGCTCATCATGGGCAGGGACTTCTCCTGAGGTGCACCAGGGGCACCACCTTGGTGCAGGGGACTGGAGCAGAGTTGTATGTGTGTGGGGGATGGGGGGCATGCTGCGATGGTCTTAGCAGGCCATTTAGAGTGCCAGGGACTATTCAATCTGCTGCATCTCTGCTGGAACTTAGAGTTTGTTCACAAACACTTTAAGAGTGGAGTCTTGATTTCTTACAGACCTCCTGTCCTCTCAGTCATAATCCCCAATGGTTTTCAAAACCAGTTAAAGGGGGGCTTATCTTACCATTTCTGGTCCCCAGGACTGGAGTGCCCAATGTGGGACCCCAAACCTTACTCCTTAGGGAGGATCTCTGAGTTTGTGATATCCCTTCCACTTGTGGATCACCTGCTGAGGGGTGTGGGTCTAGACTAGATTATGTCTCTGCCCCTCCTACCCATGTGTTTTTTCTATATGTCTTTAATTGTAGAAGAGATGTTCTGCTAGTGTTCAGGTCATTCTCAGAGAGTTGTTCTGGATGTAGTTTTCAAGTGTCCATGGGAGGAGGTGAGCTCAGGATCTTCCTACTTTGCCATCTTGATCCCACCTCTCATTAATAATTTTTCTATTACAGAATCTGTCTGTGGTATCTTCCTTTGTTCTTATCTCTATGCAAAATAATATTTCTGTTCTAACTTCTCTCCACTTGTGTTGTTGACTTTTTGTAAGACACAAAGTTATTGTAAGAAAATACAATTATTGTAAGACAAGTAACTACAAGCTCGTGAAACGGATTATTACCAACCATCCTAGAAGCATTTCTAAATATCCATGAGTCCTTCCTTCTTTCCATAAACAACTTTTATCATTTTTATATTAATTATTTTCTTGTTTTAAAAAATTGTTTTATTATATAAATGTAAATTCTTAGAAAATATAGCTCAATCATGTTCATTTTAAAAATTAATATTAAAAAAATTCTTATTCAATGTATCCCTCATCTACTTCTTTCATGTCTTACAATGTATTCTTGAAAGATTCAGCTATTTGACCTAGAGAATTTTCCACAGTCTTGATTTTGCTGGCTACATACTCAGAATGGATTTCAATATGATTCTCCATCTTTTATATTTTCTGAAAATTAGCAACTGGATCCAGAGGTTAAATGAGACTCAGGTTTTATCCTTTGTCATGACTAAAGGTCCTGTTGGGCAAGATTACAGGAGAAATAAAATGGTCATTTCTCCATTTTTAATGTTGGTGGTTAACACTTAATTAATGCTTATTAATTCAGTGTGGATGGGGTTATAACATGGTGATATTTTAGTTCTATCAATTCTTTATCAACATTAGAAAATCTTATAAAAAGTCACTTTTATTTAGCTACCTGTTAATATAACTCATGAAGAGGACAATGATTGTTCCTGACTTCAAGGAGTGCATAAATAGGGAAGGCATGGAGGTATAGAACTCATTATAACACAAAACAAAGTTTTTCAAACTTGAAGCAAAGTGATCTGTCTCATTATTATGGATTCAGGGGACTTCACAATCTAGATGGCCTTTAGTCTAAGGCTGGAAAGAGAGGTAGGTCTCAACGTATGTGATTTCTGCAGGTGAAAATTGAAAAGAATGTCCACCAGACTGGTAGCATACACCCAGTGCCCAGAAATGTCATTGTGAGGAAGATTTCATTTTATAGCAAATAAAGTAGCAAATAACTAGTTGCTTTTTTGTCAAAATAACCATATTAGTAGGTTTATGCATTGAAATAGACAAATATATTCATTTTTATGAATGGATATAAAAAGTGAAATAAAAATAGGGAATGTGCAAACAATTTAATAATACTCCCTTTTATTACCTCCCTTCCTCTTTTAGGTTCTGTTTGGTATCTGAACATGATGTGAAAGTTAAGGTGATCAAATAATATCCCAGTCCTGCCACAAGTCCACTATAGTGATGAGAATATCAAAGAGATTAGCACCATTCTTAAGCCATATATGTCCACAGCTTCAATGAGGCTTCAATATGGAGATGACATTTGATCTGAGCTTGGAAACAAACAAGTAGTGTTTCAATAGGTGTGATTTCATTAAGCAGAAAAAGTGAACATATGCTTCAGACTGATACCATGGTGGTGGCACCCAGGAATGACATTGCAAAATGGATCTTCTGTTTCTTACCTTGCAATATTATCATAGGGCTGCTCACAACATGGCAGCTGACTTCTGCTTGAGCAAATAATGAGAGAGGAAGAGAGAGATAGAGTGAAGGGAGGACCAAGATGAGACTCACAGTGACTTTCATAATTTAATCTTGGAAGTAGCATGTGATCACTTCAGCATGTTGTATTGGTAATGCAGACCAACTCTGGTATAATATGTTGGGTTGTGGAAACCAGGAGGTGAGAATCAAGGGGGTCGACTTGGAGGCTGTCTGTCATACTGAGTCAGATGGCTACCACTCACTGTGCCCAGGAAAGCAGGGCAATACCATCTTTCATTTAACACACATGTAGAAGCTGGGTTTTCAAATAATTCGCCCTAAGAAAGGGAAAACTGTTCCCAAGGGAAGAAAGAAAAGCTGGGCCAATCCCCACCTGCACACCTCCAGCCCCCCCCCCACACACACAAAATGTCTACTACCAAATGAGAAATTTTCAAACCCCATTTAATTCTGTGTCATTGTTTCATTTCTTTTTGGCTTCACCTTCCTCTGGCTCTCAAATCAAATAGTCAAAAACTCTCTGACTCAAACATAAGATTTGTATATTCAAAATATAAACTGAGCATCTTTCCATACATTTTTATTGGCATTGTTATCGTGTGTTTTTGAGTGGCTAACACATAAGAAATTTAGTTTCACATCAATTACCGAAATAAGAGAAAACAAGCATATGTTGTTATGAGTTGTATCAATACTTTCACTTCAGCCCCTTAAATACATACTTCCTTTGAAAACACAGGCAGAAAATACAAGCTATAATGTATATTTCTTCATTAACTTTTACAGTCCAACTTTACTCTTTCAATGACAGTACTATCTTTAAAGCAATAAAAAGTTTTATTTTTATATCTCTGATGTGAAAAGTCTGTGGTCATGTTGGACTAAATGGAAGCATCTGTATATTTCATACTAAGTAGCCTGTTATCAGCATTTTTGGAAAAGAAACTTAAGTAGTTGAACTTCGATATATTTCAGAGTATTGAAATAAATCTTCTTCTTACTTGTAAAGTTAAATACTTGTGGGGCCATAAATATATGTGTGTGTGTTTTTATCCATATATATATATATATATATATATATATATATATATATATATAATGTGAAATTCTAAATAAAGCCACTGAGAGGAGCTCTAATCAAGATGATACAACTTGTAAGATCTGATCCGTATCCCCTTTAGTTTGATGAAGAAGTTAATGAGAATTGATTTTAAAACCTTAGTTTCATCCTTCAAAGAGCCAAAGAATTTGGTCTGCCTTAAACTTATAAGAATTGTCATCATTATTTTGCTCTTATGTCACAAATTTTCTGATGCTTGAGCATTCTAAAATGGAAGTAGATCCATGTTTACTTACAGCATAGAGATATAAAGACTGTCCTTTAAAGGAAAAAAATATTTACAAGGATCCTGAAACATACATTGATATGTAAATAAACTAAATCTCTATATTTATCTAAAATTAATATAATTTATTTTAAGGATATAATGATATTCCTTTTTTGTAAATTTATCATAAATTCAAACTTACCAAAAATGAAAAAATACTAAAATGGACTCCTATATGCCATTTACTCAAGTGCATCAATTGTTAACATTTGCCTTATATTTTTGTATCAAACTTTTTTAACCATTGAGGGTAAGTTGTAGATATCCTGGTAATTTACTTCTACATACTTCCACATGTATCCTAAAAATAAGGACGTTCTTTTACACAAACTTAATTATGTAAATCAGGAAATATGTTATAGAACTGATATTGATATAATACTGTTATCTAATCTGTATAGTTTGTGATAAAATTTTGCCAATTTTCTCAATAATGCCCTTATTGCCATTTTTTTCCCTCTGTTTAGGATCTAATCCATGATCTCATATTGCTTTTAGTTTTCATGAATCTTTGGTCTCTTTTAATCTGGAACATTTCTCAGTCTTTTATAACCTTGATATTCTTAAAGAGTCCAGGGCAATTATTTTGTTGAATGTCCTATACTTTGGGTTTGTGTAATGACTCCTCATGAAGGATGATGTAAAACCTAAAATAAAAATGTACCGTATATTAATGAGTGGAAGATATATATACATAAATAATTTTACTTTAAACATTGCAAAGTTAGTATTGTTAAAATATAATACGATGATCTTCCATTTTTATATTGATAAAATTTTCTTTAAACAAATATGAACTTCCTGAACGTCATATATTGGCTCAAACAAAACTTCTTTTCTTAGAAATAAATAAGGATATCCTGAGATCAGTTATTTTGCTTTTAATTGCTACCATCAGAAACATTTATTTGGAAATGTTTAGATTATGGAAGAAACTTGGAATAAAGTAGAAATAATAATTTGGAATTAATACTATTGGTGACATAGAATTTAACATGTTTTTTTGATTTTTTGATTATAGAAAAACTCTCAAAGAAAGAAATTCCATGTACCATAGAATGAAGCTCAAATAAGAGGAATGAGTCAAGTTGGGGTAACAAAATTTTATTATAAGAAATCTCGCTAATCACTTTTAACTAGGTGATGATGCTCTTACCCTGATCTATTTATAGAGCACAATAAAAAGGTTGAAAATTGTAATTATGCCAACTTCTAGAATAAAATTGCTAAAATATGTTCCCTATACTGAGAGGAGCTTAAAGGTTGTGACATATGTTTTTCCTATTCCTCAGGGGTGTAAAGTGGAGAATCACCTGCTAAATTCTTCCTAGAATATTTGGGATTAAGTTTGTGCTCTCGTGTTTGTCCCATGGCTTCAAGATTTCCCACAGTGCAGTAGGTGATGATTTGTGTATACAAAATTGTCAGGAGGCAGCATCTCTAAGATGTGAATTCTTCTTATAAACCTCTCTCCTTGAAAGTATATTTTTTTATGTTAGAATTATGGAATGATAGACTTAGAATAGATTTTCAAGGATCCTCTAATCCCAGAACTTTATGTAAAACAAAGGTCTGTAACTTCTTTTGTAATTTATAGAGGGCATAGGTTATATAGAGCAAGATTTTTCATCTGGTCACTCAAGAATGCGATTTACAGGGTCATTTCAACTGTGTGTTCTTATTGATCATTTTTATGTGAAACAGTAAACTATACTTCTATATAATCTATAACACATTTCCTGTTAGTTGTCTACCATTATTTTTTATTCACAATAAATCTCTGTTGTGCACTAAATCTGATTATTGTGACAGATGGAGAAGAGTCATTGCCTGAGTAATTACTAAGGCTGGCCGAGTTTAGAAGCCAGTGCAAAGGGAAAGCACCAGACAGCTGTCCCAAAAGAAACACACAGATATACACCTTCCTCATTTGTGTAGAAAATTAATAGAGGGGATGCAAAGTATTTATATAAAATACTTATGAATATCAACTGCTTGATAACAAATATTGAGGCAGTTTTCCCCTGAGTGGTACTCTAGTATGACCTAGCATAGAAAATTGATAGATGATTTCTCTTCACCTTCCTATTTTGTTAGCCTGTACCTTGGACTTGGCTCTTCTATGGTAGGGTCAAATCTCAAGCGACTGGGATCATTGAGGAACTGGTTAATCCTATTAGTTTCAACTGTCTGTAAAAGAATGTTTTCCAGATTTTTTTCTAAATATATTTCAAATTTAAAATGTTTCAAAAAGGTACTTATGTATTTAATAGATTTAGTAAATAAAATAAAGAGAAACTAATCCTTTATTTGATGATTCAGGACTTATAATTTGTTATGTTTCTAATCAACTCTCATTTAGAAATTTAAACTTTTGAGAATAAAAATTATAACTTGTCAATAATTTCTTCTAAAACTCAAGTATAAGAAGAAAATAATTCTATGTTCTTAAGTGCCTCATTTTCTGGTTAGAATATTTGTAAATAAATAAATACATAAATGAATAGAAGTTTTCTCTTTCTTTACATTTTGATGGTATAGAATAAGAAAAAATCAACTGTTAATTTGCTAAAATAATCTATTATTTTGAACGTAAAGGTAAGTATCAGATGGTGAGAAACTACTTTCTATGCAGCAGTATTTTAATTTTCATAATAAGATTGATTCTCCCTTTTTGGAACCAAGAGTAAAGACACTTTCTAGAAGGCTCCTTCAATCTGAAGTAGAAAAATGTATCCAGATTGGTAATTCTGAAAAATTTTGGATAATTTTTCTGAAATTCAGCAATATATATTGTAAACAAATAAGTGGGCTATAGGGGAAGTAGTAAATAAAAGCTTTCTAAAATTATCTAGCATAAAAATTCTAGTGAATGTAAGCACATATATCATGCTAAAATATTAAAGAAAGCATTAAGTAAATATCATAATTTTACATAAATCTAGATACATGGATTTTTCTAAAAATGCCAAATAATAATATCACTCCCTGCTAAGTGAGTGACTGCCACTTCTTTAAAACTGCCAACTGCAATTTCCATCCTGGTCTGGTCTTCTGTCCTCCTAGATAAGATTTATTAAGATATTCAGTCATAGTATATATTACCCCTGCTTCCCAAAAGCATCTCATCCACAGCAAAGCCTGCTTCTTTAAATATTCCCCAAACTTACCAAACACAGGGCCAGATCCTGTAGTAAGTCCTTTCCAACACCCTCTTGTTGAGATGAACTATGGTTTTCCATGCTGAACCTTCTCCCTCACAGCATTAAGTAATATGTCCAACTTGTTCAAATACAGATGTGTTCCTGGTGGTCATTGAATGGAGGGCATTGACCCTGACTAGATTTCCAAGATATCTACATGAAAGCAGTTAATACCGTAACTACTCACCCCAAACCATGACATTTTAATTTATTTGCTATTTATTTTGTATAATTTAAAATTAAGTGATGATAAAATATTCTTTTTAAATTATTTTATTGTTCTTTCTTTATGTTTCTATGGATCAGTGACAACTCAGATGTTACCTCCACGCAGTGGTTTTCCCAAATCACTCCACCTAAAGTCTGTAAGAGACCCTGTCAGTCCCTGCAGATATCAACTCAGTCCACCTGGATGTTATCAGCAGACAGTTCCCAGATGCTCCAATAACTTCCTGCATCTTCCTGCCTCAGAGTGTTCTCTGTTCATAAAATAATGCTCAGCCAGAGCCAGGATATGATGGCAATAATAATTATAATCATTAGAGATTGGGTTGGATTTTGTTCAACACCAAAGACATCTTGAAGAAGGAGAAGGAGAGGTTTAGCTTAATGAACTATCAACTCAGGCCATGCTGCAAGAGATAGAAAGCCTCTAGGGGAGTCTATATAGAGACTCTCATTTCCTCTCTCTAGAAGGAGATTGTACTGGTAATAAAGCCCAAAATTTAATCATTAAAAAATACAAAGAAATTTGTTTTCATTATTCTAGCAAGAATCATATGCAAGGGGTCCAAAATTATGGCCATGTATCAAATACAGCTCATGACCTGTTTCCTTAAATAAAGTTGTATTGAAATGCATCTGTTTGCATTTGTTTCGTATTTTTTGGGTTATTTTCACTCTACAATGGTAGAGTTGAATGGTTACAACAGAGACCTTATGGCCTGCAAAATTGAAAATATTTATTATTTGGCTCTTTACAAAAAATGTTCTATGCTTTATTCCTGTCCTATGCTTTATTCTACACCTAACTTTAGTTAGGGCTTTGATAGGAAAGAAGTGTAATCCTAACAATGTCATGGGAATGTTTAGGGAGATGCATATAAAATCCTTGAATTCCTAGATTCCCCTGTACCCTTTGGTATGGAAGAAGCCAGCAGCTTTCCCTATTATAGAGGAGATAAGATCATCCATTTCCTGGAGACTAAGTAAGTATCTCATTTTAGGCAGATGCTTCACAAGATAATGTTTAAATCCTCAAACTGATAACTACAGTCAGATCTCAACATAACAGAGACAGGTCCTATGGGAGAAAATGAATGATTCACCAAAAGATGCTTAGGACGTGGCTAATATATTCTAGAGAGGACCAGGACACACGACCAAGATCAGGTGACTGAACAGACTCTAATGACTAGTATTTGTGGCAAAAGAAAAGCCAACAACAACTATAAGCTACTACCCTTTTGGATCCCTGTTTTTCCCCAATAGATAACTTGATATAAGAGGAGGAAAGGTAAACTTCATTATGACATCTGGAAGCTTAACTACACAAGAGGAATTCTTTTTTTTTTTTTTTTTGCGGTACGCGGGCCTTTCACTGTTGTGGCCTCTCCCGTTGCAGAGCACAGGCTCTGGACGCGCAGGCTCAGCGGCTATGGCTCACGGGCCCAGCCGCTCCGCGGTATGTGGGATCCTCCCGGACCGGGGCACGAACCTGTGTCCCCTGCATCGGCAGGCCGACTCTCAACCACTGCACCACCAGCGAGGCCCCCCGCCAGAGGAATTCTGAAAGAAGGTCTTGCTTCAATCTTCTTCCTACTACTCTTTATAAGACTCACGGGAAGTGAGAAAAGTCTTATATGCTATGCTTCTGAGGAATGCTAGGCAATATTAGTAAGACCGTGGAACTTCTCAGGTTCTCTTGTCTATAGGGTAAGAGTTATTAAGACACATGATAGGGGAGGCCAAGTGGAAACCTCTGAAACTTCCCCTCTGCTAGCCAAGATAGAAACAACAAGCAGTATCCTATTCTGGGGGATGGGGATGGTAGGGTTTAGTGACACCATTAAGGACCCATAAGGATGAAAGCATGATGGTCATTATCATATCTCTAATTAAATCTCCTGTTTGGCCCTTGAAGAAACAGGATGGGTCTTTCTTGGAGAATTACTGTAGCATACTGCAGGCTTAACCAAGTAGTAGATCCAGTTCAAGTGGCTGGGTCGGAATGTGGTATCATTGCTCAAGGAGGTTAATAAGGCCTCAGGTACGTGGCATGTGGTCATTGATTTGACAAATGAACTCTTTTCCTTTCCAATTATAAAAGGGTATCAGAAACAATTCACATTCATACAGAATAGACACAATTATTCATTTATAGGTTTTCCTCATGTTTATTTTAACTCTTCTACTCTCTTGTTGTCTGAAGAAGTCTAGACTACTTGCCATCTCACAGATCTATTATGCTGGTGACATCATGCTGATTAGACAAGATAAGAAATAGGTGACTAGTACACTGTGGACCGTGGTAAGACACATAAGTTTTATTACAGGGTGGAAAATAAACCCTATGAAGATTCAGGCACCAGCCGCATCAGCAAATTTTAGGGGTCCAGCAATCAGAAACATTCTAGTTAGTATATCCTCTCCAAAGTCAAAGATGAATGGTTGCATCTTGCATCCCTTACCACAAAGAAGGAAGCACTGCACCAGATGAGTCTTTGGGTCCTGGAGATAACACATCCCACACCTAGAAGTGATACACTGCAAGCTTAGAATGGATCCTGTACAGACTCAGCTCACAGTGCAAGCAGCCATGCCAGTAAAGCCATATATTCCAGAAAAGTCTCTAGTACTGGAAGTGTTCGTGATTTAAAAAATAAAAAAGATATGGTATATACATACAATGGAATACTACTCAGCCGTAGAAAAGAATAAAATTTTGCCATTTATGGCAACATGGATGGACTTGGAGGGCATTATGCTAAGAGAAATAACTCAGACAGATGAAAGACAAATATTATATGACATCACTTATACATGTGGAATCTAAAAATATAATAAACTAGTAGATATAGCAAAAAAGAAGCAGACTCACATATATAGAAAACAAACTAGTGGTTACTGGTGGGGAAGGGGCAAGGGTCTATATAGGGGCAGGGGGTTAAGAGTTACAAACTATTAGGTATAAATAAAATAAGCTACAAGAATATATTGTATAACATGGGGAGTATAGCAATTATTTTGTAATAACTATAAATGGAATACAACCTTTAAAAATTGTAAATTACTATATTGTACTGAAACTTACATAATATTATATATCAAGTATACTTCAATTAAAAAATAAAATAATTTTATTAAAAGACTAAAAAAATAATAAAGTTACTTAAATGGCTGATGCAGGAGGGATGCTTTGACCCTTCTCTCTTGTCTCCCTGAAAGTAGAAAATAAATCTCCCATGTGAAATATGTCCTCCTTGTCCTGGGAGGTAGAAAAACACTCATCACCAGAGACAGAATTCAGGGCAAAGAAGCCGATATAAACAAACCGTGTTACTTCTTGCTAATTTTTTACCCAAGCCCAAACTTTGCTTAAATTCCTTACAAATCCAAACCTAAGTTTCTTTGTCCTTTCAGATCTTCACAAATTTATTGTTTCTTTGTAGAAAAAGATATAAAAACTGCCTGCTTTTGGCCACACTTTGAGCATCCTTTTATGACCTCTCATGCACACAAAATTAAATAGATTTTTCTCCTGTGAATCTGTCTTGTATATTAGTCCAGGCACAAGAACGCAAGAGCGGTGGTCATGGGGGGCGTCTCCATCCCCACAGATGGTTATTAGGTTACCCTAGGCAAGCCTAAAAACAATGCAATTTTAGACACTCTGCTTTTATCTTTATATTTGTTGCTGAAAATATATACTGAGAAAGATGAATACTTGGAAGAGTTTATTTCCTAAGGTTGTGGTGAATCTTTCTGAGGATAGAAGATTGTGGGGAAAATGTCTTTTTACGATACTTGAGGCATTAGTAAAACTTGGGATTATGAAAAATGAAAATGATTTAAACTGGGTGCCTTGTAAAGCATTTGGGAAATCCCAGAGAAAGGGGATGTGATTATGGGTTCAGCGTTACTTGAAAAGAACTTTCCTAACTGGAACCAATTTTTATCCTCAGTAAGGAAAGGAACGGCACCTCAGAAAGACATTTAAGAATGTTAAATCTGGAAGGTACCTAAAAGATCATTGGATCTCAGATTTGTACTTTGTGAACGATGAAACTGTAATCAATTTTCATCAAGTCAGACCACAACTGTCTGAAGAGCTTTTGCTCTTCACCTCTGGGTACTTCACCATGATCTCCATTTCTTTCTTATGTTAATGCAGCTTCTACACCATAGCAATCTTTGTAAACCTTCTTCCCCTATTTCTGATGATTGTTGGAATTTATTTTTAAAAAAACGTATATGGGACTTCCCTGGTGGCGCAGTGGTTAAGAATCTGCCTGCCAATGCACAGGACACAGGTCCGATCCCTGCTCCGGGAAGATCCCACATGCTGCGGAGCAACTAAGCCTGTGTGCCACAACTACTGAGCCTGCACTCTAGAGCCTGTGTGCAACAACTACTGAAGCTGGTGTGCCTAGAGCCCGGGCTCCACAAGAAGAGCAAGAAGAGAAGCCACCGCAATGAGAAGCCTGCGCACCGCAACAAAGAGTAGCCCCTGCTCCTTGCAACTAGAGAAAGCCCGTGCCCAGCAACAAAGATCCAACAGAGCCAAAAATAAATAAATTAATTTTTTAAAATATGAATTTTATTCTGTCACAAAATGCAATTAGTGTTTAAATAGTTTGACAGAGAATGAGCATTTAGTTTTAAGACTCATACAAAAAAATATGCATGTTGCCCTGCTTTGTTTCCTGGGAAATAGGAAAAATTAGCTCTATCAGAAAAGAAGGAAAATGTTTGAACAAACTCAGTAATTTGTGATATATTATGTCACTGTTTTCCACATCAGAAAAAAATTAGTGTCCTATTTCTTAGCAATATTCAGACGTAGTAACCTAAGATTTTCCTCTGGATTCATAGCAGAACCTGGACAGCAACAGTATATTTAATTATGAACTGTAAAATTTCTTTGTGGATTACACATTAGATGGCAATGTTATCATATATATATATCTAGAGTTTTAAAAATTACTTCTAAGCAATGCTACAAAAAATAATGTTGCTTTTTTATTTTCACAGTTCAAAAAAATAAGGTCTCTGATGCAATGCTACTGTGCAGTTGAAAGGTGATTGTATTCAAGAGATTGCTCCTGTGTAGGTGCTGTGTGCCTGCTGTGTTTGAAAGTCATCTTGTGACAAGTTTACACTTCTTACACAATGCCTCAAAAGCTTCTACCTTTTTAAACTAAAATTAAAATGGTGAATTCAATTTTGATATTTTTTCATAAAATCTGATGAGCTCATGGAGAGAGATGTGCAACAGAAGTGGAAATTCTACTTTATGGCTTGTTATATCACTCAGTGGAGATGAAAAATCTTCTTTTAAAAATAACAATGAATCAACAACAACTAAATTCCAGAATAGAGTGGTGGTAAGGAATGCAATTTGACTGGAAATAGTGCTTGGCTAAGGGAATTGGGTGGCCTTTAAGAAAACAATTCCTTTGGCCTTAAGGAAAGTACTACTCGAATATGGCCTATTGTCCAACACCTGGATCACAGCAACCCTTGGAAACTTAGCAGAAATGCAGTCTCAGGCAAAGCCCAGAACTTCTGAATTAGACTTTCTGTGGATGGGACCCAGCAATCTGTGAGTGAACAATCTCTCCAGATAATTCTTACTCCCGCTAAAATTTGAGCTCTGCCTTACATTTCCCACTAGAAATGAGGGGTTAGACTACATCACTTACCAAAGTCCCTTACTACAGTTAAGTTAAATGTCTTGTTAATTATGAAGGAGTAATTGATAAATGATGATGAATAAATGAAATTAAATGAATTTAATTTTACCATGGAGTTATATTTTAATACTTCAGAGGTATAATATTCATTCAATAGGAAGGTGTTCTAATATCACATGTACATATTTTGATTGTTAGTGCTAATTTAATTACCCTCATTAAGCATGTGTTTTATTTTTAAATTAATTTTTTTTCTTTCTTAGGTAAATGTAAATTCACATACAGTTGTAAGAAACAGTACAGAGTGGTCTCGTGTTTTCTTTATCCCATTTCCCCCAATGGTAACATCTCACAAAAAATTAATATAATATCAAAATAGCCAAGATATTGACTTTGATAGAGTCAAAACCCAGAACATTTCTAGCACCACAAGGATCCCTCTTGTTGCCCTTTTACAGCCATGTCCACTTCCCTCCTGTCCCCATGCTTTCCTTGAATCCTGGCAAACCACTGTCTGTTTTCCATTTCTATAATTTTGTCATTTATAGACTATAATGTAAATGGAATCATACAATACATAATTTGGGGGATTAGCTTTCTTTACTCAACATAAGTCTCTGGAAATTCATCCAGGGAGTTGTGTGTATCAATATTGTGTTCCTTTTTATTGCCAACAAGTATTGAATGATAAGGAAGTACCACAGTGTGTTTATCCATGATTAAATGGTTTTTAAATCATTCACTCACTGAAAGCTATCTTAATTGTTTCCACTTTTGCCTATTAGGAATAAAGCTGCTAAATGCTCATGTACATGTTTTTATGTGAACATAGGTCTTCATTTCTCAGAGATAAATGGCCAGGAGTCCAACTGCTAGGTTGCTTGGTAATTGCATGTTTAGTTTCTTTATAAGAAACTACCAAACTCTTTTCCAAAGTGGCTATACCATTTCACATTCCCGCCGGCAATGTATGAAGAGTTGAGTTTCTCTGAAATTTTGCCAGCATTTGGTCTTTTTTAAAAAAAAAAAAAAAATGAGAGATGCATTCTTTTTTTAAAAATAAATTTATTTTATTTATTTATTTTTGGCTGTGTTGGGTCTTCATTGATGCATGCAGGCTTTCTCTAGCTGTAGAGAGCAGGGTCTACTCTTTGTTGCAGTGCAACGGCTTCTCATTGCGTTGGCTTCTATTGCTGCGTAGCACGGACTCTAGGCGCACAGGCTTCAGTAGTTGCGGCGCACAGGCTTCAGTATTTGCAGCACACAGGCTCAGTAGTTGTGGCACACGGGCTTAATTGCCCCCCCGCATGTGGGATCTTCCTGGACCAGGGTTGGAACCCATGTCCCGTGCATTGGCAGACGATTCTCAACCACTGTGCCACCAGGGTAGCCCCAGCATTTGGTCTTGTCATTTTTATTATACCTTTAAAAAATTTTAGCCATTCTCATAGTTATGTAGTATCTTGTGGTTTTAGCTTCATTTTCCTAATGGCTGATGATGCTGCTTACCTTTTCACGTGTTGATTTGCACACTGTATATCTACTTTAGTGAAACAGCTCTACACATCTTTACTCGTGATTTAATTGGATTATCTGCTTTTTACTGTTGAGTATTGAGAATTTTTTATATATTCTGCACACTATCTTATGTTGAATATGAGGTTGTAAATATTTTCTCTCACTCTACATCTTATCATTTTAGTTTCTTAACAGGGTCTTTCATAAAGCAAAAGTTTTTAATTTTGATGAAGCCTAATTTATCAATTTTTTTTTTTTATGGATCATGCTTTCAGTGTCAAGACTAAGAACTTTTTGCCTAGCCCCAAATCTTAAAGATCCTCTCCTTTTTTTTCCCCCAAGTTTTCTATAGTGTTATACTTTATATATAAATCTTTTTATTTTATTTTTTTGCCTATAGATGTCAATTTATCTGGTATGATGTGTTGAAAAGGCTATCCTCTACTGAAAATATAGTGAATTGCTTTTAGCAATTCACTATATTTTTTTTATAAACCACGTTTAAAGAGGGTGGTAATTATAAGGAAGTACATGAAACTAAGAAAAATAAAATGTAAAGGAATTATCAGAGAGAAATAAAGGAAAATGGATCAGGGCCAAGAGAGCCTTTGTGTGTCATTGGCAGCTTGTGTGCTTTAGGAGAGTTAAAGAATAGGAAAAGAAATCAAGAAATACCTTTGAAGGAGGATTAATCAGAATGAATTAGTTATCCAAAGAAATAGAGTAAGAAAGGCTATAATGCTATAAAAACCCAATAAGACATTAAAAAAATATATCTTTAGGGAGCCACAAGGAATTCTGGTGAAGATGGGTATTTATCTTCCTCTTTATTCTGTAGTAGATGGCCTCCAAGTGGGTGTATGACAGACAATCCTTTGAGGTGTGAGATGAAAGTATTAGAACTTTTATTTTAAAAAAAATCATTTGTAGGCGTAAAAGACTCTCAAATGTAAGTAGTATAAAAAGTAATGATTTGGTTAATATCACCCAAGCTAAGAAATAAAATATCACCTACCATAATTTTGAAGTCCCCTCTGCTCCTTGCCTTGTCTGTCCCTTTTTTTTTTTTCAGTCAGATTAAAAACCATTATCCTGAATTTTGTGCTTATAGTTTCCTTCTTTTTCATCATAATTTTATGTCTTTATTTCTAAACTATACGTAGTTCCATTTTATATGTTTATGATGAAATTATGCTATGTGACTTGTATTTCTCAATCATAACTAAGTTTTTAAGAGCAGTGTGTGTTGTTTACATTAGCTGTAATGTACACATTTTCAACCCTGTATCATACTCTAGCCTATGAATATGAGAGGGACTGCTAATCCATTCTTCTCTTAATGGATGATAATGCTCTGTCCAGGTGTCTGTTAATGTAAGGCCATCAATATTCTTGAAGAGGTCTCCCGGAGCTTATAAATAGCAAGAACTTCTTTAGGATATATCCCAGGAGTAGAATTTCTAAATGTTTTGCATATCTTCAAATTTATTAGATAATGCCAAATTGTTTTCTAGGCTTGCTATGCCATGTTACGTTATCACAGAAGTTTATTAGCCTCTGACTGTTCTACATATCTTCTAGTATTTGACATTTTCAGATGTTAAAATTCTTACCTATCCTGTGTATGTGTGAAATGACATTTTATTGTGATTTTATTTTGCATTCCTCTGATTTCAAATGAGAAAAGGCAAAACTTCATATATTTATTACTTGTTCCTCCCCGTATAATGTGTCTGCAAGATTTTGCCTATTTTTTAATAGGGTTGCTTGTCTTTTTCTTGTTGATTTATAGAAGTTCTTTTTTTATAATATATAATAGATGATATCTGATACATGATACACACATACATGTATATATATATGTTACTGTTCTTATATGTCTGAAACTGTTTTCCTGATTTGTGGCTTGTTTTTCAGTTTCCTCTTGTTGTATTTAGATAAGCAGAATTTCTTAAATATAAAACAATTAACTACATAATTTTTAGTTTTATATTTTTAAAAAGAAATTCTTCTTGGACGAGGTAATAAAAAACATTCATCTATTGTCTTGTAAAAACTTTATAATTTTATTTTAACTGTAATTTAATTTTGTAGTCAAAATGGCATTTATTTTTGTCTCTGATGTGAGAAGTATCCAGCCTGATTTCTTTTGCTAAGTGGACAAACAATTGTTCTAGCAGTAGTTATTAAAGAGCCTGTCTACTGCACAATGAACAGCAGTATCAGTTCAATTCTAACCAAGTTCCTAAGTGTTTTCAAGTATCTGTTACTGATCTCTGTTCTGTGTCCATGAATTAATTTTTCTTGCTTTGGTCCAATACTATATTAATAATTTCTCTTTTTAATGATACTTGATATCTGGTAAGGCAGGTTCACGAATATTTTTCCTTTTCTTTGGGAGTATTTCAGCTATTCTTGGTTTTTTGCTTTTCCTGTTTTGATAAATGTATTGGTTCATTTTGTAAATTTCTACAAAAAAAGTTGTTTTTTAATTGCATTAAATCTATGCATGAACTAGAAAGAACTATGACATTTAAATATTTACTTTTTCAATCCATAAACATAGTATATTCATTTGTTCTTCTTTATTTGGGTCTTCTTGAACATAATTCAATAAAATGTATACTTTTTTCAAAAATATCTTGAACTTCTTTGCTAGGTTTCTTTTTAGATAATCTACATTTTCAATGATACTATAAATAGCTTAAATTTCTAATAATTCTATTTTTTGTTGGTTTTTAGAAATATACTTTTACAGACCAAATTTTCTCTTGCTACAACTGTCTTACATAAAAGTGCACAAATAAGTGTACAGCAGTTCAATGAAATTTTAGCTGTTGAATTATAAACATTGATTTCTTGAATCTAGTGACCTTGTTAGATTATCTTTTAAATTCTAATTATCTATATTCTTTTTGAATTTTCCACATAGACAACCAATTTCTGATAGTAATTATGACTTGTTTATTTTTTATTCTAAGCTCATTTTTTTCTCAGCTTTTCTCTTCAAAATGGAACCAATCTTAGTAATTTATAGATTATATACTTTTTCAAGTTTTTTAGTTATTTACAAAATCTTTAAACTTGTTTGTCACAGCTATGTAGTTATGTCAGATTTTCCAATCTTATTATTTTTTATGTCTGTGTGTGTGCTTTCCTTCTGTCTTGATCAAACTTGCCTGAGGATTATCATTTTATTTTATTTTATTTTATTTTTCCAAGGTAAACCAATATGGCTTTTTGAAACATTATATTGTTAATTTTTATATATCATTTCTTCTCTTTTATTTAAGATTTTATTTTTTCTAAGTTCTTAAATTTTCTCCTTAACACATTCATTTCAGCCTTTAAAAATTTTTTAAACATTTATAGGTTTTAAATTCTCTCTAATAAGTGCTTTATTTGTAGCCCACACATTTATGTATTTTGTTTTCAAAAAAGTTTAGTTCAAAATATTTTCTAATTTCTATCATTTTTTTTCTTTGATTCATGAGTCATTTTGAAGTGTATCTCTTAATTCCTAACATGTATCTTTTCTAATTTTGTATAATAATTTTTATCTTAATTGACTTAATTTGATTAGAGAAAGTGTTGTGTATAATATCAAATTTGGAATTTATTGACATTTGTTTTCTGTCCCAGCATGTGGTTAATATTTCCACTGATTTGTATGTATTGAATTTGTATTCTGAATTTGCCAAACGTAATGCCTATTAGGTTAAAGTATTACTAAAGTGATGTTCTCACCAATTTAAATTTAAAAAATTTTTGTTTCTACAGATAATAAATGTGTGGTAAATCTCATTGTGATGGTGAGTATGTCTGTTGCTAGTAGTTCCTTTGTTTGTTTTACATATGTAAAGTCTAGATATTTACTTGAAAATATTTAGTGTATATATGTACATATATATAGTATATTGGAGAATTAATATTTTTATCATTGTATAGAGACTTTTATCTTCATCAATATTTTTCCCCTAACGTCTATTTAGTCCAATATGAATATACCATCTCAGGCTTTCTTTTTGTTAGTATTCTTCAAGTATACCTAATTCAGTTCTTTTACTTTGACTTCTGTGTCCTTAGGTTCAAACCCTGTCTCTGATAAATTGGATATAACTGTATATTTTTTGTAATCCATAGTAACATATTAATCTTTTAACTAGAACATTTAGTCCATTTACATGTATTGAAATTTCTGACATATTTATATTTATTTTTACCATTGAAAATTTCTCTTTGTCCACATTTTTCAAGAATATTAAGTTGTTTTTAAATAAATATGTATTAAACATAATATTTGACAGACACTTTAAAGAACACTGAAATTCAGTACTGGATAAGTTAACAAAAAAATTATGATTTCTTCCTTAGTGTGGTTTGTTACCCACTCCCACACAGAATATTCTTGAAAATTCTAATGGGAGGTCACATATAACAAGTATAAATATCAGAATTCCCTTCTGAAACGCCAGCTCAGCAACTAGATGAAGTCTGTCCATTAATCTGTGTTAAGATAAAACCTGATCCCTTCCCTTGTTTTCAGAGTCTTTTTCAGAATGCTTGTGTCTATGCCAAAGGCAATCTCCTACAATGCTTTTTTCTCCATTTTTTTAATAAACTTCTCATTTTTTAAATGATTTTTTAGTTACGGTACTGGTTGTATTGTCAGTTTTCAGTATTGGCACTGAGTACATAGCCATTTACAAGAGCAAGAAGCAAACAATTGCACAGTGACATCCAATCCTGAGAGCTCTGATAGAATTTCATACTAAAACAATGAAAAATACTAAGACAAAACAAAATAATAAAGAAAAAGTGAAGATTATGTGGAAAGAAATGTTTAAAGTTGTAACTTGGATGTGTGTGTATATATATATGCACACATATATTTAATTTTTACTGGGTCTTGGAGTTTTAACTTGGATAGTGATAAAGACAATATTAGAAGCTAGAGATGTGAAGGAATCTGCCTTGATATTGCTCAAGTAACATATTGGAGTAGGAAAACTCTAGGTAACGTGTGTACTGAACAACTTTTCTGAGTTGACTCTAGCAGGCTATCTGAACAAGAGTGAAACTGCAGCATGTGCAACTATATCTAGGGATTGCTTCCGGCAGTCATTAAAGACACAATGCTTAGGGCTTCCCTGGTGGCGCAGTGGTTGAGAGTCCGCCTGCCGATGCAGGGAACACGGGTTCGTGCCCCAGTCCGGGAGGATCCCACATGCCACGGAGCGGCTGGGCCTGCACGTCCGGAGCCTGTGCTCCGCAGCGGGAGGGGCCACAGCAGTGGGGTGCCGGTGTACCGCAAACAAAACAAAACAAAAGACAGAAAGCTTAAAGGTCATTGTGTTTTTCAAGGACTCAGGAACTTTGAAGCTTAAAATTAAGCTTAACTAATTTTCCTAAAAGGAACAAAAATTAATATTGAGAAATAAGCTACTATCTATAAAAACATAGCATTGTGTGGCTGTTATCAATTGTTAAATTAATATTATAGGAACTTCATTAGGAGCAATTGCATTTGAAAATAATTTGTAAGTGAGATGTCTCATTTTGCAAGAATTTCTAAGTACCTATTAACTGCTGGGAAATAATGGTTAATTATCAAGTAAATGGATTACTCACATCGATAAATAATTAAAGGACACAATTTCTAAAACTTTTTCAAAAGTATTGCAGAACAAATTGCATTTGATGTGGAATGTGGATCCATTTTACTATGGCCTTATAATGTGCAATAGGGTTTCCAAAATAAGAGCTCCTAGAGACTATGAATGAATAAAAGTTCCCGGCTCACATTCTAAAACAACTTTGGGCTTATATTAATCTTCATATACATAATCTTCAGTAAGAAAATATCTTTTTTTAAAATTAAGAATTCCAGGTCAATATATCACTTGTTATAGCAACATGAAAATTACTAAGCACTATTCTTCAAAAGTATGGTAGTGATAGATGTGTTGTGCTGTAGTCTTATGAAATACAATTTGGAAATAAATTACATGACTTGATTTTTCAGTCGTCATCAGTATTTTTTTGAAAACTGAGCTCACAATATCTTAGGTAAGGAAGAGGGAAGAACTGGTAGAAGACAGCTCTCCATTTAGGGCAAACCTTTTAAAATTTAAACCTTAAATCTCCAAGTACAAGGAACAGTGGCTACCATCTTGTGAAGCACCCTCTTTATATACTAAAGTAAATATGATTCAGTGTTATAGATAGTAAATCAAATTATTTGTAGAACAGGTAAAATATTTTGGAGAACAGAACATATGTCTCTCAATTCCCAATCCAATTCAGTGACTTATCCACCAAACCATGTCAATGTGAAACTTTAAAGGTGAAATACCAATATACATGATCCATCACACTAGTTTCCTTCCTTGTTCAAATTTGCTTTTGAGTTCCACTTTGCAATCACTGTAGACACCAATTTTGCTGTCAGTACTGATGATCAGCTTGTCCTGCCACCTAAATATATATGTATTATATAAATATTATACATAAATTATAAATAATATTTTATATACGTGTATCTAAATATACACATATATTTTACCACCACTATCAGCCACTCTGGCTTATAACATTCTGCGATAGAACTGGACCACCGCAAACATGAATCTCATCCTATCCCTCAACACACATAACTTTACTCTCTGGAACCCTTCATTTTCTCTAATATACTTTTATATATATTTTTTGGCTGTGTTGGGTCTTCGTTGCTGGGCACGGGGTTTCTCTAGTTGCAGCGAACATGGGCTACTCTTCATTGCGGTGTGAGGGCTTCTCATTGGGGTGTCTTCTCTTGTTGTGGAGCACAGGCTCTAGGCACATGGGCTTCAGTAGTTGTGGCACGTGGTCTCAGTAGTTGTGGCTCACGGGCTTAGTTGCTCCACAGCATGTGGGATCTTCCTGGACCAGGGCTTGAACCCATGTGCCCTGCACTGGCAGGCGGATTCTTAACCACTGTGCCACCAGGGAAGTCCTAATATACGGTAAATGTATACTATGTTTATGTTATTTAGCTCTTCTCAAACCTATAGTCTATTTTCTTTATGTCTGGAGTAGAGTACAACTAATTAATTTCCTGGAAACCAGAGTGAAATTCTGAATTGTTTTCTCCATGCTGATATTGTTAATATATAACCTATACATAAATTACATTAATATTTATTTATTTTCTCTTATGTATTTAATGTACTCTGCCTTATTCCAAAAATAACTGAAATTCATTTTAGAGTTTAGATAGTTATTTTTCAGTCTTGTCTGGAATCCCAATCTTTGGAGAGACCATTATTTTTCTGAAAAAGTTCAATCTGTGTCCCAAAGAGCTAACTTAAACAGGCCTCATGTAACACAATCTGTTATATGAATTATAGGCTTGTCTTTACATGTGCTTAGATATTTACTTTTTATTTCACATATTAATAATATACCAAACAGAACGCATAGTCGAATGAAAGCAAATTGCTTCAAAATGCACTTCCGTATTTCCCACAGAGACCAATTAGCTTTATTATACCAAGACATCCCCCAAATTTATGTGAAAATATTGAAAGATGGGTTATCAGAAAGAATTACAATTCATTCCCTCTGGATTTAATTATAGAATGTGACTCAAAATATAAGGCAACATGTGTGAAAGACAAGCAGATCTCTTTGGATTTGACTGCATGATAGCCATGCAACATTTCCTCTCTTCATATTTAACCTGGAAATCTTTCATTAATTTAGGAAGAAAGTATGCTGTTTCTTGGTAAAGTGAATTTCATAGGGTACCTCACTGACCATCACATTCAGCAGTTTCATGTGACAGAACTAAGCCTGAAAAAACAGAATTGCAATAAAACCACAAACCAATGGTAGATTTTTATAGTCAATCGTACACATCTAAATCAACCACTGACACTCTTTTCTGACATGATTATTCTGTTTGTCACTCATTCCTAAAAGATTGTATTTTCTTAACTCGGTTATTCATACACTTTAGTACCAAACCTAAAGATCTTTAAAATATCCAAACGGAATGCTTTCTACAAAGTTAAAGCCCATCAGTGAAGAATAATAGGCCATTATGCATAACATTTTGCATCCTATGGCTATTCTCTTTATGTTCACATAAATTCAAGATTCGTTGAAATAACACATGGATGAACAACCATCCTCAGAGATGATTTTTCACCTGCCAAGTGTGGAAAAATCAAGGTGAGCAAAAGTACAAAAATAATAAATTATAACAATGATTTTGTGTATGAGATCCCGATACATTATTTTCTTTCTAGCTTTTTTTTTTTTCCTTTGTAGCTCTTAAGAGACAAATTATTTGAAGTTGAAAGAGCAATCATTTATTCTCATGCTCATTAGTGTGAGGGCTGGCTGCAAATCAGTTGGGTTAGACTAGACTCTAGATTCCAGTTTCTGGGTCTCAGCCTCCAGGCTGCAGGTATAAATTCAGGTAGTTTCACATTTATCTCATCTTGCTTGAACCAGCAGCTACAGGGCTTATGGTCTGTTTTACTTGTTCTATCCTGAGGCCCCGGCTATCTGGAGTATATTCCTTCCATGATAGACCATCAGATCATAAGATCCAAGCCAAACGTTTGCTTGCTGCAGCATCATTGCCTCCTGCTAGCCAAAGTTACATGGTCAAACCCAACATTAATGCAAGGAGGAATTATACGTCACTCTTAGTGACAGGGAAAGAATGTTGAATTTTTTTCTGAAAAATAATCCAAATAATCATTTGTGTACTTTTATTTTGTATTCCCTGTCTTTATTACCATTATCCTTACATGGTAAATTATGGTTATACTTTAGGACTTTTATTCCATAAGCCTCATTATTCAAGGTGATTTTTATTGTATTGTATGATTTCAATAAACTAGGTATTTTATATTTATAAATAATGTGGTAACTATTCAATGTTATGCATCTAACATAAGCACACTTTAATAAGCTTCTTTTTCAACTTTCTTGCTCTTCCATTTCCTTTCAATCATGAATGAATCAGTTACATTCATTTCAAGAATCACTTTTATGTAAGACAATTTACAGTTTCATGAAAATATGCTCTGAACTGAGACAGCTTTGAAGATTTGTGTGTGTTCTCACCAATATTTATTTTAGAACTCTCCTACTCTAAATTAATCTTGAATGTGACTTTGAGAATTTATGATATACATATATATTTTTTTCTCTTCTCACTCTCTCTTTATATTTTTCAGAGTATTCACTAGATATGATTTCTAAGAACCCAGTCTGATATTTCATATCTATAAAAGAACAATTATATAATTTTATTTTTTATCTATTTTTAACATCAAATGATGATCAAAAATTTAAATGAAGAGGACCTTGCATAAATCCTGTTCTAAGTTTCTACCAAGGATAGAGTTTGCTGCTAAACAATTCAAACTTTGTAGTTCTTCACTGTATAATTATTATTCTGTTTTTTTTTTAATGTAAGAGAGGTAATATATTTTAGAGAGGGGGGCTTCCAAGCAGCCTTTTGCTCCTGGAAAATTTGATTTATAATCTGTCACTTTTTTTTTTTTTTTTTTTTTTTTTTTTTTTTTTTTTTTTTTTTTTGCCGTTTGCGGGCCTCTCACTGTTGTGGCCTCTCCCGTTGCGGAGCACAGGCTCCGGACGCGCAGGCTCAGCAGCCATGGCTCACGGGCCCAGCCGCTCCGCGGCATGTGGGATCCTCCCGGACCGGGGCACGAACCCGTGTCCCCTGCATCGGCAGGAGGACTCTCAACCACTGCACCACCAGGGAAACCCAATCTGTCACTTTTATAGACATTGTCCAGCTCATTGTTTTCTATTTGAGATATTATAGAGGAATCGTGAATCTTTTGGGTCTCTCTATTGACTTTTTGATATTGATACAATATTGTATCAATATCATGGGGGCATGGATTATTACATAGAAGGCTAGGGAAATTGCGTTATGCAGCTGGTATCCTGGGGGTCTTTAAATAGCATTATACTTTCAAACTCTTTGCCTTGCATTTAAAAAGTGTCTAAGAAAATTGTTTCCCTGTTGTTTGGTACCTATTCTTAATTTATTGATTAAATAACTATTAAATAACTGGATGGCTAATAAAGAGAAATATATAAAAGTCATCAGCAATATTTATTTCAAGCACATTCTTTACTATAGAGTCAGAAGCAAATACAGTATCCAGGAATCTGTTCATTTTATCTCCTATTAGAGCTGGTATTTTCCTACCCTACTGGGGGAAGGAATTTTGATCTGTAGTTTGGGGGTTTTAACATCCCTTACCACATGGCTCTAATATTTTATTTAGGGTCCTAGAATGAGCCCACAGAAAAGAGAAAAAAGATGAGAGATCATTTCTTCTTCCAATACGGATAAAACTGTGTGTAAAGATGTAGTCACATAGAAACATAAACCTTCTGAACTTGGTTGAGGGAGATGATATTGATGATAATTGGGAATAGAATGATCTTATGTTCCAATGCAAAATAGATTTGGTAATAGAATATGTGGGTTATCAAGAATATCATACTTCATGAGTCCATTTTACTCTGGATACTAAATGAGACAAAGACAGTCACCCACATGCTGATATTGACACATGCTATTTCTATTCATGGAATTCCTAATTAATGCAAATTTGGACGTTCCCACTGATCTTTCAAAATTCTGCTTAGGAATCTCTTCCTTTGTGATGCTTTCCTAATGGTTACAGCTTCCTGAAAGCATTAGTTTAAATTCTGTATTATTTCTGTGACACACATATACTTTCACTGCTGCAAAGATCACATTACATTGGTTTTATTTGTGCATAAAGCCAGCTCAGGTGGCTGTGCCTTATTCCTTTTTTCCCCTCAGCTTTAAGACTATGCTGGGCAAATGGTATTTATTAAATATATACCTATTGAACAGAAATAGTGTGATCCAAGAAATGAGAAGCTTGACAAATTTTATTGTTAACCTTGAGTTTACCAATTTTTTCATCATACTCAGAATTGTTTTTTACTCTACCCCAAATATAAGTCAAGAAATATTATAGTGAAAAGGTAGGAAGAAATGCCATTGTATAGAAAAACAATTTTTAGAAATTAAATGTATATATCTTGGTTGCCTATAAAGAGTGTAGGAATTTCTTTGGGTCATCAGAATTTTGATCATCAAGAGTCTAAGCTAGAGAAATGGAGGAATGGGACAGTTTACAGTGGCTGTATTACAGGAAAAGCCAGGCCAAGTGAAGAGTTGTCCTTTGAATGGGGTACAAGTGAGGAAAACAGAGGTCAACAAGAAGGATGGGGAGGGTGTCTCCAAAAGGTCAATATTAGAAACTACGAAGAGTTACCTAGAATATGGAATGCAACTGGTCCAGCAATGCAGAACAAGGAAGCTTATATTGACATCGTTTTATAAAGGATGCTTTTGAGTCACCTGACTATTTTTTGGACAGTGGGAGAGAATAGGGATTTTCATTAAGAATGTTAAACCTTCATTTTGTGACTTCTGCTTTTTTTCTCATAAATCTAAGCAGAATTTGTAGGTTTCAGCACACAAAATTTTTGTTAGCTGAAGCATATATTCTCTACTCTGTTATGAAATAAACACCTAAGTCTTCTTTTTCATATTTTCTCAAATCACAGCATTGTTTAATTCCTAGTCTGTCCTTCTATAACAGTGGTGACTTGAATGATAAAAAAAAACAAAAAAATTGCAGTGTTGTCAATCATTTCAGGTAAGTATGCACATACAGTTTTCAGCTGCTAGGCTTTCTTTTTCCTTTCTTATTTTAATTAGACTGGTTCAAAAACTTTAGCTTAACATTTACATGTATGAGAAAATAAAAAGTTAATGAATACACCCATTTTATTTTGAGGCTCTGATTAATCGTGTTAAAAGATATTTGGCCAGAAATCATAATCTGATCAGTTACATACCACTTCCATAGATTCATGGGGAAAATGGGCAGAACAGATTCTCTATATCAAATAACTCTGTTTATTACCATAAGACTCTTGTCTCGTACCACAAGACAGACTAGCACACTTGGGTTTACAATTGACTTCTTTTGCAAAAGCCACCAAAGGCCCAGGGTTTATGCTACAAGTGGAGAAATTCTCCAGGGAGTTTATCCTGAATACTTTAACACAAGATTGGCATGGAAAAGTGAACCCCTTGTGGGAGGCAGATGTTTCTGTAACTGATGATTTAAACTATTCACTCCACACTTTTTTCCTTCCAAGTCTCCCTCTGTCTTCTGCTTGATTTATTAGGGGGGTAGGGGCGAGGTTGGAAAGCAGGTTTTCCAGTTTCCTTCACTACCAGACGTGAATAAGATCTATATTCCCAGGAGACCTATCACCAGAGGCAGAGTCCAAAGAACAAGAAATAAAACACCAGGAGACCTATCACCAGAGGCAGAGTCCAAAGAACAAGAAATAAAACAAACACACAAAACAAAGTAACCAACATTGCAGAATCAGGTAGAGTGAAATTCATCCTCTTTGATCATAAAGCTCCACCTAAAGCAACATGGTTGTAGAATGAATGCAGCTAGATTTGACTTAATTACTTAATTCCTGCTCAGGAGGTGGGAAAAGTAAAAAGGAATATTAAACTCTCTAAAAGTCAATAGTCCTCAAGCAACACATTCTGTATAAATTAATGACTGTTCTAGACGCACCGATACTTTTTGTTCACTCTATGGTTCTGCAGGCACCCAGTGCCATTTCTAAGATTTCAGAATTCTTGATCTGATAATATGAATTTAGCTGATAATGGGCAAAGAAAGAATAAGTTGCAGACCTGGCAGGAGATTTTAGTAGTTATGTCACATTGCTGGTGCCCACATTCTACTGGACAGAATTAATTTAAAGGCATCACTCAGATGCAAGGAAGCTGGGAAATGGAAGGAAAATAAAATGGTTGGATGAATATATTGTATGTCTCTGCCCAAAGACAAAGTATATTCGCTAGTTTTCTACACCAGTCAGCCTACAATTCAATTAAACAAACCTGTACTGGTATCAGTCCATATTATTCAACAGAAACTGAATTTTACTGATTTTCCTAAAATGGTCACTGATCCTAGAAGCTTACAGGAGAGTGAAGGGAGAGAGATGTAAAAACAGTGAGCTGCAATAAAACACAGTATATGTTACCATCTCAGTAAAGTAAAAATAGGATCTAAGGATAATGGAAATATCAGGATTTCAGGAAAACTTTAGATAGATTATTCTTAAACTGATATTTGAAAGATGAGTAGAACTTTTCTGGTGGAGACAGTATGAAAGCAGAGTCTGAGAGGAACTTAATTAGCAAAGAAACAATAGAACAAAAACAGAAGGATTCATTAGGGATTTTAAAGTAATTCAGTCAGGCTGTTACATAAGGCCCAAAGCAGAAAGAAGCAGAAAGGGGGATGTAAATCATGAAGTCCTTTATATTATATGTCATTTAGGATTTTGTCTTGACTATGATTGGGACCATTTAAAAAATTTTATGTGAATGACTAACTAGATTTCTATTTAGAAATATCACTCTAGTGCAGAGCAAACAACTGGAAAAGGAGAAAGGAATAGGGCAAGAAAGGAGAAAAATATTGAAATAACTGAGGCAAGAAATGATATAGTCCAGAACTATAGCAGTTGGTATGGATCTGAGAGATGTTTAGAAGTGGTTTAGAAGTAGAGTTTTCAGCTCTACACTTTTGGTGTCTGTATAGTTTTAGGGATTTAGGAAAGTTAGTTTTAGGATAGTTCTCAGGAATTATGCACTGGCAATGGAGGAGGTGGAGATAACATTTACATATCATGTGTCTCAGGACATGTAGACCTTCTTATCTTTCTGTGAACATTAGATGATTTCTCATGCCTCCTAGTAAAAACACACGGAATAATTTTTGAAATAGTCAAGTGTTATGGGTTTTGGATACACCTGAGTGGAAATGTTCAACAGAAAATCAGAAACACAGGAATAACAATAAGAGAATACTCTTGTACACTGATATGTATTGGGGGGAGGTCATCAGTTTCTAGAATATAATTGAAACCATAGTTTATAGTGGTTAAGAGATCTAGAGAGTATCATATTTAAAAAGTGATCAAAGAAGGAAAGGCTCATAAAAGAGAGTGACATTCAGTGGCCAGAAATGTGGGGAAAAAATACCTGAAGCATTTCACATGAAATCATCAGCATCAAATTAGGGCACAAATTAAAGGGGCATTAAAAATTGTCATTGAAACTAATAATCAGAAGATTATGGATGACTTGAGCGAGAGTGATTTCCACGAAATGATGATAGAAATCAAGTTTCAATGATTGTAGAAATAAGTAGAGAAGGACAGTCTTGGTTGGCTATAAAATACTGGTGCATATGTTTATAGAGGATCAAGGAAAATAGAAACTGGTACAACATTCCCTGTAAGGTACTCTCATTTTAATTATAATTGTCTGTACATTGAATGCTAAGGTCTGGAGAAAATTCTATGAATCACCACATTAAAAAAAATGAAGCACTTAAAATGTTTATATTCTACCTTGGTTAAAGATTGCTAATTAGCCAAGAAATGTACTAGTTTCTCTACTCTTCCTGAAAGGCTTTAGTTATTTGATAGATTTACCATAGAAGTGTACCATAGAAAGAAATCACATATATCTGAATTATATGTTCTGGATTCCATGTTATTAAGAAATGAAAAATGAAAAACTCTGAAAGTTTCACTTAAAGTTTTAGTATTATTTTTGTCTACATTTGTACAGTTTACTAGCTAAGTATGTTATTCATTGTATAAAATTAATAGTATCGTCTTCTTATAATTCCACTGTGTCTGTTACTTCCTTCAATCTAATTTTCCTGGAAGTCAGTGGTGTATATTGTTTATAATTTGTTAATTCACTGAAAAAGTGCTTGAAAGAGAATGAATATGAATGTATATGTCATAGTCTCAGCTGTCTTCTAACTTAATCTGCAAGAAAGTTAAGACATGTTCATAACTAAGCATAAAATATAGTGTGGGAAGATTTCTACTGGTATAGCCTTCATAAATGTAGGGGACCATAAGGTGACTTCGATTGAGGTCACATGTCAGGATAGAGAAGGTAATATTTACTTGGTACTAATATGTGGAATCTAGAAAACAAGACAAACAAAGTGAAAATGGACTCATATAGAGAACAAACCGGTGGTTGCCAAAAGGTAGGCGGGTGGTGGTGTGGGTGAAAGAGGTCAAGGGATTAGAGGTACAAACTTCCAGTTATACAGTAAGTCAGTCACAGGGATGTAATATACATCATAAGGAATATGGTCCACAGTATTGTAATAAATCTGTATGGAGGCAGACGGTTACTAGACAAATAATAGTGATCATTTCATAATGTATGTAAGCAGTGAAGCCCTAAGTTGTACACCCAAAACTAAAATAATGTTGTACATCAACTGTGTGCCAATTTTAAAAAGTTAATATTGTCTTATTGCATAAATGTTATTAATTCATGTTTAAGTTTAAAAGTAAGTTTAGTTACAAATTTTGGACATTCTAAAATGTTTTATAATATTAAATTTTAATTATTGTTTGTTTAAAGATTAACATTTATACAAATTTGTAAGAGGTAAGGTAAATAATATTAAAAGTGGATAAGTTGCTCAAGTTAATAATAAATAAATAAATAAATAAATAAAACTTCAAAAAATTTTGATTTAAAGTTTTTGTATGTATAAATTCTAAGCAATAATTATCAATAGCTACAAAAGATACATATTAGTTATTATCTACAGGTTATTAATAATTTTACTTCTTTTAAAATTATAAAATCAGTGAAGTTAAAAAGTCAATTTTATTTTCTCTATTTAGGAAATATACATTAGAATTTATGCTGGCCATTTGCAAGATGAAATGGTTTTAGAATAGTAATAAATTTAAAACTTAAAAATTATTGTTTACAATGTAAGGTATATATTAATTCCTGATGAGAACAATATTTCTTACTCTCCAAAAGAGTAAGTAAGTGAATGGTGCACAAAGGTGATAGAGTTCATGTTCACCCAATTCTGATGTTGGGAATAATTTTGAAAACTGTATTATAGAGCTGTGATTTTACTGAAGAGGAATCAAAGGTTTACTTGGAAAATTTATTTCAGTTAACATTTTCTGATATTTTTCTTGCCCACATTTTTAAACAAAGTGCATATCAAGTTCTCAGAAAAGTATAATTATTCTAGTAGCTTTAGACTTCATAACCTAGGAAGTATATTAGAAAATGGAAAACATGTTTTTCTGAGAAGAATGACAAGATGTGAGAACTACAGAGAAAAATGTCATTAACTAGGTAACTCTGGTATCATGTTTAGTGACATATACAAGGCATGTTAAATGGAATTGTATGTCCTTCTATGCTATCCTAGAGTTATAATGATAATATCAACAACAAAACCACAGTAACAACAGAAAACCATCAACTGCATACATCTTATGTTAGATTTTTTTCTTAGAGAATTCCTTTTATTTAATATTGGATCTAGTCAATAAACAAGCAAACAGCTACATGAGAAAACAGTACAGATTGTTAAATTACTACACATTCATAGAATAATGTGATGGAGAAAGTAAGGGATAAAGATTGGTTGCAACTTTATTTTTTTCGAGTTTCATTGAGACATGATGAACAACATTGTGTAAGTGAAAGGTGTTATGTTAGGTATTTTACATGTATTGTTTATTTAATAGCTACAGTAACTACAAGCATGGTAAGGAAAGATATGAGAAACAAAGAAGTTAAGTAACTTTCTGATTATCACAAAGATTGTAAGTGGCAGAGAAGAGATTTGAACTTAGGGAGTATGATTTCAGAGTCTCCATCTTATATACTGCCTATAGAAAATGGAATTATAAAAGGACAATTATATTTTGGGTAGGAAATTACTTTGAAATGGAACAATACAGCCTCTTGATTTGTCTTAGCTTAGATTGTTGACAAGTACAACCTTCCAGGCTCCTCTCCTTTAAGCCTTGTACTTAAAGCTTAAAGATAAAGAATGCAAAATGGGAGGCTAGTCTGTTGGTAATAATATTGATTTAAATTTTTACAGAACTGTATTCATATCTCACCATTGCCTTTTATCTGCTCTATAAGTTTGGGAAAATTCCTTATTATCCTTGAACCTTAATTTTCTCATAGTTAAATGGAACAGCTCAAACCTACTTCAACTACTGTCAATATTAATGAAGTAATAATGATATCTGCAAAGTTCTGAGCTCTGTGCCACAGCAGATGGTTAGTAAGTAGTAGCTTCTAATTTGTTTAATTGTGGTAAGAACCCTTAAAATGTGATTTACCCTCTTAAAAGTGTAAAATACAGTATTGTTAACTGTAGGCACAATGTTATATAGCAGATGTCTAGAACTTAGTCATATGTAACCGAAACTTTATACCTGTTGAATAGCAACTCCCCATTTGCCCCTCCTCACAGCCCCTGGTAACCACCATTCTATTCTCTGATTTCATGTGTTTAGCTATAATATATACCTAATACAAGTGGCATCATGCAGTAATTGTCCTTATGTGACTGACTTATTTCACTTAGCAACATTTCTTTAAGGTTCATCCATGTTTTCACATACAGCAGCTTTTCCTCTTTTAAGGATGAATAACTCTCTGTAAATGGGATATTCACACAAAAGAATGAAAGTGGACCCTGATCTTAAATTATACACACAAAAAAATAAACACAAGTGGATTGAAGACTTAAATGTAAGACCTGAAACTGCAAAATTTCTAGAAGAAAACATACAGGAAAATGTTGATGACATTGGTCTTGGCAGTAATTTCTTGGATATGGCACCAAAAGCACAGACAACAGAAACAAAAATAGGCAAGTGGAACCACATCAAACTAAAAATCTTCTGCACAGCAAAGGAAACAATTATCAAAGTGAAAAGGCAATCCATGGGTTGGGAGTAAATATTTGGAAACCATATAAAAAGTTAATATCCAAAATATACAAGGAACACCTTTAACTCAATAGCCAAAACAAAAAAAAAAAACCCTGAATAATCCAATTTAAAAATGGGCAAGGACTTGAATAGACATTTCTTCAAAAAAGACATACAAATGGATAACAATATATGAAAAGATATATGAAAAGATGATCAAAATTACCATCAGGGAAATGCAAATCAAACCCACAATGAGACCTAACCTCACACCTCTTAGATTGGTTACTATCATAAAAGCAAAATATATTAAGTGTTGGCAAAGACATGGAATAATTGGAACTCTTTGGTGGGAATGTAAAATGACATGGCCACTTTGGAAAACAATATAGAGGTTTCTCAAAAAATTAAAAGTAGATTTACCATATAATCAGTAACTCCACTCCTAGGTATATATCCAAAAGATTGAAATCAGGATCTCAAAGATATATTTCCACTCCCATGTTCATTACAGCGGTATTCACAATAGAAAAAATAGAAACAACTTAAATATTCATTGGTGGAAAAATGGATAAAGAAAATGCAGTATATATACAAAATGAAATATTGGCCTTAAAAAAGAAGTAAATCTATTGCTCTGTTGCTGTTCTTATGATTAGGAGCCTCATGTTAAAATGACCATTTTCTTTGATATTTCTTTTTAATCCTATTTAGAATTAAAATGCTATAAGGTATAATCTTAGCTTACGTATACTGATCCAGGGCAGACTTTTAGGAATTATTTTAGGCGAAACTTTCTTTGAATATTGATTTTTTGAAAGTCATTTGTTTTATCTCACAGGATATTTACTTATTAGTACAGAAATAATTCATCTGAGCCCATATTATACACATTGCCTAGGTGAATGTGTCTCAAACTATCCCTCTTATGACTAAGCCACCTGAGAATTCTGGAAAACATTTTATGTTTAAAAGCAAATTGTAGCAATCAGTTACTTTTATATCACTTAGATAGGGAAACTCTAAAATGTACTAGATGACATGTGATAACTGATACTAAAACTGAAGTGGAAAGAATTCAGTGATTCATTCAATATATATGGCTGACTAACACAGTAAAACGGTGAAACGTAAATATTTCTGCCAGGAAAAGAATTGACCATTCTTGGTATAGGAAGGGATTTAAAAAATAGTGGCATGTTGAGCTCTCTGAATTCAATAAAGTCTTCAGAACTTCTAGAAATTCCACTTGAGAATTATACTTAATAGTATAATACGTGAAAAAAAAGTAGATTAAAAAAATAAAAATTATAATGTTTTCTTCGAACTGATTTTAATGTGATATCTCAAGCACATTTCTTCTTGGCCTATATTTTATACAAAGTTGATAATCTAAGTCTTAAAATGCTGCAGTCATAAGGGAGAGAAGAGATTGAAACATATATTTGAGTTTACAATTTGGTTTTAATGAAATCATCTGGCTGAGTGTAAAAGCAACATCTGCATTCTTGTCTTCTGCAGGAAGCTGTGGCTAATTTTTGTGCAGAACAAAGAATAGAGTAATTAGAGTGTTTGATGAGTTTTTTAAATATATTTTCACTTCCCAAAAGAGAACATATAGTTCTCTGATCAAATGTTGGGCAAACCTGACTTAATATCTGTGATTTTCTCTACAACACTGAAACAACAGAAAAGGAATTGTTTTCCACTTTATTCAAGATCAGTGCAATTACCATTGCTCTCTAGTAGTTATATAAATAGTTTCTGTGCTAACACTTGCATGTGTTTATATTAATTTATGGAGTTATCTTGAACACTGATTTTGTTTCATTTACATATTGGAAAGATACAGATTCTCATTAACCCATTGTTATTTATTACAGCTGTATTGGTCTAAAATAGAGTTTCTCAACCTCGGCAGTTTTGACACCTTGGGCTAGATAATTCATTGTAAACAGCAAGTAGTCTATGTTTTGTGGGATGTTTAGCGGTAGTCTTGGATTTTACCTGCTAGATGCCAGTAGCTATCCACTAGATGGCAGTAGCGACTCCCCTCTCTCAGTTGTGACAAAACCATTGTTCCAAACAGTGCCAAATGTCTTCTAGGGGGCAAAATCATACCTGGTTGAAAAACAGTCTTAAATTGAGGATTGAACAACTGTTGACATTTCAAATTCATCATCGATTCATCCATTTGTTGAGCATACACTCTGTAACAAATATGGTACAATGCTTTCTTGAATACCAGAGACAGATCACTGCTTTTGTTGAATGGGGATTCTTGTACCATCTTTGCAACCTGTCTGCCAATCTAAAATTATCACAAAATAAAAAATTTCCTTTAAAAAAAAAGAAGTCAGCTATAATAATGAGATGTACTCTACTGTGGACTGGAGTTCTAGAGTTGTCTATTGTGTTTGCTTTGGTATTTAAATCAATGCTTTAAGGCTTCTCATTGAGTCACTTTAAAGTGGATACCCATCACTCTGAAATAGCTAATATACTTTCAATATATTTTCAAGATAGTCACATGAGTATGGCATACAAAGGGATACAGCACACTGGCTTTAAATGGAAATACAGGTGAGGAGAACATGTGGCAAAGAGATTACTTTTCAGAATCAAAATCAAATAAAGCAATTCTATAACCTTTACTTTGTCTAGCAGTAAAAAATTTTAAATATAAAAAGTTTACCAAGGCTTAAAGAGAAGTAATATGTGCCCATGTTATTACTGAGAGAATAACACAGATATTCTTATGGTGATTTCATTTCCACAGTTTTTAATATGTGAAGTATGTGTGTTTCCTGGTATTCATGTTAGAATTTAAAGTAGGTAGGAGGCTTAAAAAGGATGGAGGGTGTAAGGGCTATCTGGGAAGGCAACGTAGTATAGTAGTGTAGAGATTGCTTTTGGAGTCATAAAATTCTGGGTTTATTTTGACCTCTGCTATCTAACAAGCTGAGTGTCATTGGAAAGATATTTATCTCTTTGAATCATGAGTGGTAGACAGAATAATGGCCTTGCCAAAATGCCCACCTCCTAATCCCTGGAACCTGAGTCTATCACCTTGCATGGCAAAAGAATCTTTGAAGATGTGGTTAAGGAAGAATTTTGAGGTGAGGAAATTATCCTGGATTTGATTGGGCCCAGTATAATCAGAAAACTCCTATAGGAGGAGGTAAGAAGGTCAAAGGCAGAAGAAGGAGTTGGGGCAAGGGAAGCAATGGTTGGAATAATGCCCTTTGAAGATGGAGGAAGGGGTGAGGAATCTGGCTGGCCTTTAGAAGCTGAAAAAGACAAGGAAGTATATAGTGTATATTCTCTCATGAAGCCTCTGGAAGGAACACAGCCCTAGCCAACACCCCCCCCCCTTTTTTTATAATAGACTTCTGACTTCCAGACCTGTAAGAACATTAATTTGCATTTTTCAAAGCACTAAGTTTGAAGTGGTTTGTTCCAGAAATAATAGGAAACTAATATATCATGCTTACTCATCTTTTTAAATGATTACCTACTTCAGGCAACATTTAGGGCATTGCAAGTGCTCAATAAATATTATTTATGATAATGAGGGTTATTTTTCTAAAGGGTACACAAATATAGGGATGCAGCTTACTGACATTAGATAAAGTATAGAAAAAGAGGCTATCAAAAAAAGGGAAGAGTTTTCAATTGGGAATTCTTCAGAAGGTTATGGCACCTGGACATGTAAAAAAGAAAAAAAAAATCTGCAGAGTAGTTAAGTAGTGAGTGATAGTCATCAGTTTTGCAGAATCAATTAACATAACATAGAATTTATATTGCATGTTTTGAGGGAGTAAATGAGGTTTTTTTTTTTAAAAGTACCAGGAGGAATTAATCATGACAAAATTTGAATGTGATTTTATAGATTTTGAAGTTAATTTTCACACAGGTTCTAAAATTATAACGCTATCTTGACAAAAATAGATCTGTTGCATTCCTTTAAAATAACAGTATGTGATAAAATTAGAGACAAATTATACATACAAAATTCATTTTATCTTAAAAGGAAATGAAACTTCACAAGTGCATAAACTGACAGCTTATTGCTGTATGAGTATGGAAATAGATTAAGTTAAAATAGATTTCTCTTCTTACTATATTAGATTTTCCATGTTTCCATAACAGCAAATAACTCTAGATCCAATGTTAATGTAGGATATTAGAATCAGTAGACATCATCCCATAACCAAATTTTACAACTGAACTTCTTTTTGTGTCTACTGAGATCTAATCCTAAAACTACAATTTCTTACTGGTTATTTCTTAATGTTTATCTTGCTATGTAATCAGACTAATTATGCCAAGTGTTGAATTAGTCATTTTCGCATGCCAATTTTCCTGAAAAGTTTCCATTATTTGCTTAGTTACCCAAACTGAAAAACATCAAATACATCTTATCCTTAGTTTCATCTTTCTATTTATCTTGCTCTATCTTGCTTGTTGTCAAGTCCTATTCATTTCTTTGTTGCAATAACTCTGTATTTCTTCCTCCCCAGGCCACCTGCTAATATCCCAATTTTAATCCCTGCCATCTCAAAATTAAAATGCTAGAAAAGTCTTATAATGTGTTGTAAATTCCTTTTGCTGTTAAATTCCAAAGTGTTCTGCTTCCAATCCATCATGCACATTTTTGCCTTAATTACTGTTTGCATCATGTTACGCCATAACTAAAATATCTTCTGAAATACTATGTAGTTCAAAAGGAAATTTTAGTTTACCACTGACTTTAAAGTTCTATGTATTACCATCCTATTGTACTTGAATGCAGGCTCCTTTTAGGCATCAACACTGAACATTTGCCTCCAATATTTTCTCACCTGAGTCTCAATTATGTCTTCCTACTATACTCATTTGACATAGCATGAAGACCATTTCTGGGTAACTCTGTTAATATAAGTGCTGATGATGAAGAGCTTAGCTGATAAGATCATACTGGAAGAAATCTTCTCTAAGTATAATTTAATATTGTTTTATTTAGAAATAATTTCACATGTACAGAAAAAATAGCAAGACTCTTACAAAGAACTCTTGTATCTCTTAAACAGATTAACCAATTGCTTATATTTTGCCACATCTGCTCTATAATTCTCATTATAATTATTATTGTTATTATTGTTAATTCATTTGAGAATATGTTGTAGCAACATGCTCCTTTACTTCTAACTATTTCAATGTGTATTCCTCAGAACAACGACCTTCACTTACATAGTTATACTTCAAGTATTCAAATCCTGTCAGTTATCCCAATAGTATCTTAGAGCAATTTTTTCTGATCTAAAATCCAAACAAGGATTAGGCACTGCATTTATTGTTTTGTGTTTGTTTTGCGGTACGCGGGCCTCTCACTGTTGTGGCCTCTCCCGTTGTGGAGCACAGGCTCAGGACGCGCAGGCTCAGCGGCCATGGCTCACGGGCCCAGCCGCTCCGCGGCTTGTGGGATCCTCCTGGACCGGGGCATGAACCTGTATCCCCAGCATTGGCAGGAAGATTCTCAACCACTGCACCACCAGGGAAGCCCTGCATTTAGTTTTTAATCTATCTTTCGTCTCCTTTAATTGGAGTGATTCATCAAATTTTATTTGTTTTATGAAACTGACATTTATTTAGGATACAACCAGGTATTTTGTAAAATGTCTCTGTGACAGGCAGAATAATGGTCTCCCAAAGATATCCACCTACTAACTCCATGAAACTTATGACTATGTTATCTTTCAAGGTAAAACAGACTCTGCAGATTTGATTAAATTAAGGGTCATGAGGTGGGAAGATTATCCTATATTATCCAGGTACACTACAGTTTTCATAAGGGTACTTATAAATCATTATGGAGCTATCCAAAAGAATATTTCAATTTGAGGAAGAGTTGGTCCTTGCACTTACGCAGGATTTTCCTACAAAAGGTCAAAGACCTGTGCAGACATTTTATTATTTCACAGAACATACTAAAGAAATTCAAAAGCGCTGTCAAATTCTAATTCCCTACTTTTCTTGGGTGACATGCTATGTTACATGCTATGCCAGAATAGAAGAAAAGTCCACCACTTCAAGTTGATGACTTGAACCAACACAGTTGAGTAGTTTCCTTCCTTTAAAATTCTCATTGAAATGCCACAACATATGAGATTGTTCTGCAAAATAAAATGTAAAAAGGACTGGATAAAGGGAAATATTACCAAATCTCTGGGATGAGTTGAATAGACTCTTCTATAAGAACACAAAAATACTTCAAATTAGTGTCAGGTGCTGAAATTGAGGGGTGGCCATGACAGCGTCAGGAGGGAAGTGTTAGGCATGTATTAACACCAAGGACAGATGGATGCTGAGTAAATGTCAGCACCAGGAGGGGAACTGCTCTGTGTTCTCACTGTGTGGCAATGGAAGGAACCTCAGAAGAGACACAGAGAGACTTGTGAAAGCTGTTATTGCAGGGACCTGCTCTCAACAAGACCAAGTATTCCAGTTGGAAAGAAGAGTGTTGCCCCAAGCTAACTCCCAATTACCACGATTAATCCCCATTTCCATTGCCACATTCTCCTCTGAGAAGTTCTGTCTCTGTGCTTCACAAAAAAACATAGTTCCCAATTAACAACATGAGAATGCAAACAATATAATGCTTTCTCTTCCCTCTTTCCTTAAGACTAAATTTTTTAACTGGATTCATAAAAAAAATCTAATAGGACAGCCTTAATTATAATGAGGAACAAATGAGTACTTTTTTCTGAAAGAGAAAAATGTCAGGCATATATAAACATTCTGAAGAAGGACATTCACATGAAGAAATAAAAGTTCACCTCTTAAAGAAACACTTTGATAAACAGGAGAAAGTCTTTGAAAATACTATTTTTACACTCTTAACAAGGTTCAAGATGTCAATGAATCTGTTAAAAACTCTGATAGGAAATATTTTTTAAAATTATAATTGCCAAATTTTTTTTTAAAACCCCTTAAGAAAATATTGTAAATAGCAGAAAAGAGCAAAACTGTATCAGTGAAGTGTAAGTCCAGCTTGAGGAATCCACTAAAAACTAAAAGAAAAAAGCCAATAAGATTTATGATGAACAAAAGAGTAGAAAATGTGGATGTAATTCACCATCTAATTTGTATTATGAGTATATCTAATATACTTGTCATAATACAAATGCAGGAGGAAAATGGACCTAGAGAAGAAACATAAACAATCAAATGGAAAGTAAAGAAAGATCTAGGTTCTTAGATCACAAGGGTCTGCTAGGTACTAAGAAAAGTCTTTGCTAAGTTGAGTAAAAGTAGTCTCTGCTTTAAAGGAACCCAAAGCAAATATGAAGGTCAGTATAATATGGAAATACTAATTTATATTCTGTTTTCATGCATTTTCCCTCTCCTTTATCATAAGAAATTGTTTATCTTTGCCTCAGGCTGTTCTTTGTAATCATGCCTAAAGCAGAAATTGTCTGGGGAAAATCAAAACAAAATAAACACAACATACAAACAAACAAAAATGAATCTTACTTTGGTTTTTAAAAACATAATTGATTGAAAAAATTATGTTCAAGAATCCTATAGGAGGAAGGAAAAGAGGCAAGTTCTTATGAGGGCTGGATAGAAAAATGGAGTCATTAGAGGGTAATGGAGCTACATCATGGTACATGTAGCTACTAAAATTAATAAGTCTGATAAGTGGCTAATATCCAAAATGTGTAAGAAACTCCTACAACTCAATAGCAAAAAAGAATCAAACAACTTGATTTAAAAATGAGCAAAGAATTTGAATAGATATATAAATGGACAACAGGTATGTGAAGAGATGTTTAACATCATTAATCATCAGGAAAATGCAAATCAAAACCACAGTGGGATATAACCTTACACCTGTTAGGATGGTTGTTATAAAAAACAAACAAACAAACAAAAAACAAAGGATAACAAGTGATGGTAAAGATATAGAGAAACTGGAACACTTGTACACTGTTGGTGGAAGGTAAAGTAGTACAGCCACTATGGAAAAGAGGATGGAGGTTTCTCAAAAATTTAAATAGAGCCACCACATAATCCAGCAATTCCACTTCTGGATATTTATCCAAAAGAATTGATATCAGAATCTTGAAGCAATATTTGCATTCCCATGTTCTTTGCAGCATTATTTACAATAGCCAAGATATGCAAACAATCTAAATTTCCATTGACTGATGAATAAAATATGGTATTTACACAAAATGGAATATTATCCAGCTATAAAAAAAGGTAATTCCCGCCATGTGCAATAACATGAGTCAAACCGAAGGACATTATGCTAAGTGAAATAAATCATAAAAGGACAAATACTGCATTATTCAGCATATGAGGTATCTAAAAATTGTTCAACTTGTAGAAACAAATAATAGAATGATGGTTGCCAGGGCCTGGGGGTACAGGGAAATGGAGAGCTGTTCAATGGGTAGGAAATTTCAGTTATGCAAGATGAATGAATTCCAGAGATCTGTTGTACAACAATGTCATACTGGCATACCTTGTTTTATTGTACTTCACTTTATTGCCCTTTGTTTTTTTACCTTTTTTTTGTTTATTTGTTTTGTTTATTTGTTTTTTATTTGGTTTTTTGTTTATTTTTTTGTTTGTTTATTGCCTTTTGTTTTTTTACTGTGTTTTTTACAAACTGAAGGGTAGTGACAGCCCTGCCTCAAGCAAGTCTATTGGCGCTATGTTTCCAGCAGCATTTGTGTGTGTGTGTCATAGTTTGGTGATTCTTGCAACATTTCAAACTATTTTGTTATTGTATTTGTTGTGGTGGATCTGTGATAGTGGTCTTTGTCTGATGTTGCAAAAGGATTATGACTCACTGAAGGCTCAGGGGATGGCTAGCATTGTTTAACAATAAATTATTTTTCAATAAAGATATGTACATTGTTTTTTTAGGCATAATGCTACTGCACATTTAACAGACTACAGAATAGTGTAAACATACTTTTATATGCACTGGGAAACAAAAAAATATCATTTGGCTCACTTGACTGTGATATTCACTTTTCTGTGGTGGTCTGGAATTAAACCTGAGATATCTCCGAGGTACGCCTGTAGTGAACAACTCAGTATTGTACACTTGAAAATTTGTTAAAGGGGTAGATGTCTTGTTAAGAGCTATTACCACACAAAATCAACAACAAAAACCAAACAAAAACATCCAAAGAGACAGAAGGATACTTTTGGAGGTGTTGGCTATGTTGTGGTGATGGTTTCATGTGTGTTTGCATATCTCCAAACTCATCAAACTGTATACATTAACCATGCCCATTTTTGGTATATGAATTATACTTTAATAAAGCTGTCTAAAATTAAATTAAATTAAATGAGTGTAAGTGGCAAGTTAAGAATCTGCATTAACATGAGCAGCAGGGGTACAGTTAAAGTGAGAAGCCCCTTCATTAACTTATCTAATTTAGAAATTGAGAATATGTATAGGCATGGAGAGATTCGGGTACACAATTGAAATTTTAAAATCAAAACAAAACTAACCTTTCTTCTTTTATAAGAAAGCTTTCTATAAATTATTATAAATTATAAATATACTTAAGTAAGGTCGATGCTTTCTTCTTAATCTCAGTCTTGTCAGCTAATAACAGGTAAATTTTTCTTTCTTAACTTTTTGCTTATGACACAAATGCACCTCCTTGATGTTTCTTACTAGACTCACAAAGTTTAACTTTACAACTGTTCCCTGTTCTTTAAAGTCTCTCTTGTTAAATGATGAGTAGAACATTTCTTAATACCTTGTAGTTCTAATTCTTACACCCTTTTGCTAACACTAACACATGTTTAATTTGTCTGACTAACTCAGGGCCCTTAACAACCCTCTTTCTGACCAAGAGCTTCTCCACTGGCATTTTATAAAAGACTCTCTACTCCAAATCCAGATCTTGTAACATTGCCTCAGGAAATTTTTCCAGCTCTTACTTGCTTCAGAACTTATTTCCAATTGCTAGCTGCTGAACGTGACTTTACTCCTTTGGACTGATTTATTTTTTGTATGCTCCTTTATATCCTAGCCAATGTCTGCATCTACAGTACAGTCTAGATCTATCCTCCACTTCATGCCCACTCATCCTCACTTAGAAGAGGATACCAGGTATATTGCACACTGAACAGAAAGAAAATGCAAAGTGCTGGTCCAGGCATCCATCGAAAAAGGTATAGACATAAATCTTTCTAGACAGAGGAATATCTTTTAATGTAAATGGTTTCTGGAGGAAGAGTTGATGAGTCAGTTAGTCTTTCAATGTTTAATCATTCTGTCAGTATATTCTACTATTTCTGGATTCAGATTATGTTATCTATTTTTTCCTATAGACACAGATGTGAAGCAGCATTTAACCTCTATAGTACAATGATCCTTTAGAAGTTTAAGAACATATATTTTAACATCGTCAAAAAATGCCATCAAAGCTTGATCTTAATAATTTAACATATATTGAATTTTTAGAATCAACTACATACTATGCTGATTTTGGGGGAAAAATATGTTTAATTTCACCATAATCTTACAAAGTACATGTTATTATCTTTACTTTATATATGATACTAAGAATGGTTGAGGAACCTTTCTAAGATGGTTATTTGCATGTCTTTAGAGACACTTGTCAGATGAAGGATTTCAAACTTGGTCTTTATGACTCTAAAGTCAGTACTCTTAACTACTTACTGTGTTTACTATTCTCACTTGAAGGAAGAATCTGACCTTGGATTTATTTAAAATATCATATTGTTGAATAGCAAAATATCTATTATATTAAGTGATAAGCTTTCTCATTTCTTAGGGTTATTTTACATTTCAGTGGAGAATGAGAAGGTTATATAACTGGACAGGTATCATATTTTCTTAATTTTAAACATAGATTCATTTATAATGTTTTGTGATGTTATGTTTTTTAGGAAAAGAAAGACTATAGCATTAAATATACTCTTCAGTGTTTAGCTGCAACTCTGAAAAATGTTAAAATGTAAAAGATATCAACAGAAGCAACATAATACTGTACATAATAAAATCAAAGAGATAGAGTAATGATCAAGCTTGTAACATATTTCTAAAGTCTAGACCCTAAAAAATGCTCTTTCCTTAACCAAACTTTAGTCACACTCCTCTGAAGCCTCTTGTCAACTAGTCCTTGATGTTGGCCTCTTTCCTTGATGAGCTTGCATCATCTAGTTAAGCAAAAATCTTGCTAAGTCAGTTTAAAGAGAATTCCCCACCTTGGATATCTGATCACCCTGGTTATCTGATCAAATTCCTCATTCCCCCACCCCTGACCGACCCTTGATATCTTTTTTTTTTTTTTTTTTTTTTTTTGTGCTAGGCAGGCCTCTCACTGTTGTGGCCTCTCCCGTTGCGGAGCACAGGCTCGGGATGCGCAGGCTCAGCGGCCATGGCTCACGGGCCCAGCCGCTCCGCGGCATGTGGGATCTTCCCGGACAGGGGCACGAACCCGTGTCCCTTGCATCGGCAGGCGGATTCTCAACCACTGCGCCACCAGTGAAGCCCAACCCTTGATATCTTATCACCTGCCTACCTTCAGTGAGAATCCCCTCTTTTTTTTTTTACTTTTTATTTTATATTGGAGTATAGTTGATTAACAAGGTTGTGTTAGTTTCACTTGTGTGGCAAAGTGATTTGGTTACACATATATGTGTATCTATTCTTTTTCAAATTCTTTTCCCATTTAGGTTGTTACATAATATTGAACAGAGTTCTTGTGCTATAGAGTAGGTACTTGTTTGTTAACCACTTTAAATATAGTAGTGTGTACATGTCAATCCCACACTCCCTAACTATCCCTCCATGCCCCACCCTCCCCCTCTCTAACCATAAGAAAACAAACGTTCATACGTAGAGAACGAACTTATGGTTACCAGAAGAATCCCCTTACTCTTAATTTCTCCTCTTAGTAAACATCTCCCCACAAACCACCTTTGGTATATTTCAGGAATAAGGTTATTTCATTATTTGAAATTCAAACAATGTAGTTTTTGACCACATTAACTAAATAAAAAGAGAAAAGTCTATATTATCCTCTCAAGAGCTATATATTTGGTTATTTACTGCTACATTACCAGGTGCTCTGGTGTTTAGTTGCTTAAAGCAATATTTCCTTTTTCCCCTGTTCTTTGGGTCAGGAACTCAGGAAAAGACTTAGCTGGGTGATTCTTTGATTCATTTGGCTTCAGTCGAGGTGACTGAGGCTAGAAAATCCACTACCATGATGGCATCATCACTCACATGTCTGATATCCAGATGCCCTTGCCCTTTGATTCTCCAGGGCCTCTCCTTGTGTCCTGACTTCTCACAGCATGGCAGTTTTAGGGTTGTTGTACTTCTTATATGTTGGTTGTCTTCCAAGTGTCAAGCAGAAGAAACTGTCTGACCAGTATATGGCTATCTCCAGAATCAGCCATCATAGCATCATTGCCACCACATTTTATTAAACAAAGCAGTACCAAAGTCTGCTCACATTCAAGGGACTAGAGAAATAATCTCCAGTTGGCAAGGTCACACTGCAGAAAGCACGTGGGATGGGAAATGCTTTTGCAGCCATTTTTAGCAAATGCAAAACACATTTTGCAAAACCACAATACAAAAAAGCATCTGGCAAAAATCAGTACCCATTCATGATAAAAAATTTTCAGTTAAATAGTAATAAAAGAACAAATAGACCTATGTAGTTGTTGTTTAGACATTGGTTTATAATGTCATCATACAACAAAGGAAGAACTTATGAATGTCTTCTATTTTTACTCATATTTTAGATATTAATATGCCACACAAAGATTAGTAAACATTCTCTGACTGTCCACTTGGAAAATCGGTTATTTTTATAATTCTTTAATTGTGATTACAGCCACTCAATTTATGTGAACATAAAATGTTTTGCCATTGCAAATCTTACTTTATAAAAATATTTAAAATTTGTATTGCAGCTTCCTCTACATAGAAGCATATGTTAGAATATTATATTTTATTTGTTTTTCTACTACTATACTCAAATATAATTGTGTTATACATATTAATTGAATTCACAAATACATTAATCACTAATTAATTTGTATATTTATATAACATGTCTATATTTTATACTATTTACATTCAGATAAAATCAAGTTTTCTTAAATTCTTTTATAATTTGATTACTTTGTTCCAGCTTCAGGGATTCAATTACAATTAACCTTTAAATACATGGCCATCTTTAGAGATCAGTACTAATATTTCTATTAGGTAGGGTTCTAATCACTTAATCTATCAATAATTATATAATTATTGTTATATAGCAGTGTTTTTTGTTGACATTATCCTTAGATGTTGAGAATGAAATTGTCACCAAGATGTTTTGTAGTCTTAATAGCAAAGTCCTGATGATCTGCTGTAATGAGAAGAATTCTTCAATCCATTGTTAATTCAAAGGCCTCATTTTAATCCATTTTCTCACTTATTGTTTTTAAAAGGATTATATAATAGCAGTGTTTGCTGATTTAAGTTTCCCGCTTCTTCACAAGCTCTCTGGTATTAATAAGTAGTGAAATGACAAAAAGTGTGCAATGGAAAGGCAAAAGATAAAGAAAATGGTAATTCCAAAACTAGATATTTAAGAGTTGACAAATATTCCCAAAGCCACAACTATATCTTTCCTTTCATTAAAAGAAAGGCTGCCTGTTTCCCAAAGCATTTGAAATACATTTTATTTGATAATGAATACATGAGGAAGTTTATAAAATTATATGTTTAGAGTTCAGAGGGACCTTTTAGATGATCTGCACCAATATCCTAACTAAAGGGTTGAGAAAATTGAGACTCATGGTGGTTACGTGGCCCTACTACAATCAAGGTAATTAGCAGAGTGACTGGGTGAATTGCTCCTCTGGATTTTTGAAACATGTGTCACTAACTCTTTTCTTTTTACAGATGTCTTTTTTTTTTTTTTTTAAAGCTCAGTTGAGACTGCTGCTTTATTTATTTATTTATGGCTGTGTTGGGTCTTCGTTTCGGTGTGAGGGCTTTCTCTAGTTGTGGCAAGAGGGGGCCACTCTTCATTGTGGTGCGCCGGCCTCTCACTGCTGTGGCCTCTCCCGTTGCCGAGCACAGGCTCCAGATGTGCAGGCTCAGCGGCCATGGCTCATGGGCCCAGCCGCTCCGTGGCATGTGGAATCTTCCCAGAATGGGGCACGAACCCGTGTCCCCTGCATCAGCAGGCGGACTCTCAACCACTGCACCACCAGGGAAGCCCCAGATGTCTTTATTATACTTTTACTGCTTGCATTTTTCTGTGCTCTTTGAGTCCTTATATTAATTTTCTTTATTAAACATATTAATGTCACATGTCATACTAAAATAAATTTTATCATTTTATAATCATGTTTTTTAAATAGGGCTTCTCTTGGCATTTTATAAACATTATAAATGTTTTGGCTAAGAGTGGAAAACCAAAACAATCATCAAATACATAAATTGTGTGAGCCCATCCATATCTTTTTCATTTAATCATGTTAAATACGCTCGATCTTCACAAATAGAATTGTACTTCTATTAAGAAAGTTGTATGTGTTAATCACAAATTTATATACATACTACTAAACATAAAATAGACAACCAACAAGGACCTACTGTGTAACACAGGGATCTGTACTCAATATTTTGTAATAACCTATAAGGGAAAAGAATCTGAAAAATAATAGATATATATGTAATATACACACACACAGCTGAACCACTTTGCTGTACACCTGAAACTAACACAATATTGTAAATCAACTATACTTCAATTAAAAAATAAAAATAAATTTAAAAAAGAAAGTTGTATGTGAAACCAAAGTAGACCTTCATTTATGAGTGATTATACAATTTATGAATGCTGTGTAGGCACTTGATGACTTGTTCACTTACAAACATTTGAAAATAACTTTAAAAAGCTCTGGAAATCTAAGCTTCAGAAATATTTTTACTTTCTAAACCATTAGCACCGATGTTTAATACTAAAGTTCACTTACATGCTATTCTTTCTAGCTACAGTGAAAACAATGAAATCCTAAAATAGAGAAAAAATGGAAAATTGGAATATGACTGGTTATGTGAAGTATCCTTGATTCAAAACTTGAAAAGGAGCCTTAGAAATTGTCAAGCCTTAGAAATTGTCAAATTTACTTGAGATGTCTGTTCTTTGTGATTAGTGGTAAGCACTCTTTCTATGCTTGACTATATGTTTTCCCCAGCAAAACAGTTCATATTTACCCGGCTCCTCCTGTTCCTCTTCAGAACAGTTTCTCAGAGCTATCTGAGAAGCTGTCTCTCGAGCTATAGTCCTCAGTAAGACACCGAATATATTCAACTCATAGCTCTTATGTTGTGGGATTTTTTCAGGTCAACAAACTCTCTCATGTACTGGCCATAAACACCGGGTAAAGCACTTAGGTTCTCTGAGTGATAGTTTCCTATTACCTAAAGAGGTGCTAGGCTTTGGATCTAGTGTATTGTGTTGTGGTGAGGATTAATTAAGGGAATTCATCTAAAGTACTCAGAACCATGTCTTGCACATTTTAAATGCTCAATAACGTATAGCCATTTGGAAGAAATGCATATTGGAATTTTTATAACATACTCAGAATTGTATTTACCTGATTCTTTTTATTTCTGTTGCAACTTAAGAAGGCATATTATATTAACTCCATCAGTAAGAGATATATAAAATATGACACACATATAAGGAAACAGGTACGTACATGTGTATAAAGACTATCTATTCACATATCAGACAAGTTGAACTTGAGAGGAAATAGTGTATTACAGATAAAGGAGAGTTATATCACAAATATTTAAATCATTCCACTTTAAAATGGAAATAATTTATTTCCTCTGCCTATACAAACAAAAGTGTGATGCAAAAAAACAAAATGTGAAATAAGGTAGTAGCTTTTATCTATATAGTTTGGAAATCTTCTCTGGTAATATTTACTAAATCACCTCATAGGTATTTTTCTATGAATATGCAAACCCAGGTATGTTTTTAATGATAGATTATTGTTGTTCATACAGTTTCACAGCATTTTTCATTTAAAGATACCTTATGAATTTCAAAATATTAATTTATATAATTGGTGGAAATACTTCTATTTTGTCATTGTCAATATATATTACATTACCAAATATACAGTAGGTGTACCATAAATATTTGTTAAAAAATGCATGCCTGAATATTTGTATCATCACATCTTTCCTTGACAATTAACACAGATCTATATTATTTTTATAGGTGAATTTAAATAAATTCTATTAATGTACATTTATTTATCTAAGTGACCCACTCTTGAGGAACATTTTGGTTGTTTCCATATTTTGCCTATTTTAAATAACACCATGATCACACACAGGACATTAATCTTTACACATTTTACTTGGTCAACACCAGAGACTGAGATTGAGGCAGCTGGTGCACAAACTGGCAGCCACCTTACCTGCACTCTGGAATCTGAAGATCAAGAAGCAACCATCAGAACTGTTGGCTCCAAAGTACCTACACACTCTACTCTCCTGCTAAGTGGTTGCCTTGCTCTTGTATCCTCTTCTCTCTCTCTCTGTCTCCCTCTCTGATCTTTCTTCTCTCTCCCTTACTTTAATTCAGTTTTCAATTCAGAACTCATATGAATACATCTGATGATAGAAATCTAAATCACATATAGAAACTTAGCTGCTGTGAACTCAAGGAATACATTTCTTTGCTTTCTAATTTCTGCAGTACAGAAAGTTACAGAGGAAGTAGATTGGGATGGAGGATGGATAAGCTTGAATATTGAATATGTCACACCCTCTGGCTCCGGCTCTCCAGTGTTAATCTACAATAAGAAATATAGCCATGGTTTCCCAGATGTTCTACAGCACACTTCCAATAACTCTCTCTGGTGTCTGGAAAAGCAGTTACTGTTAACGCCTGATATCTTGCTTCAGTTTAGTTCAATTTGTACTGTATACCTCAGACACTCGAAGTTTTCGAGATGCAAGTGCCTGGTACAATGATGAAATTATGGAAATGTATTTCTCTTCAGCTATTCTGTTTATTTTCTCAGAGAGCATAGAAAGCCTGTTCTTTTCAGATATCTTCTAAGCTATTCCTTATAATCTATTTTAGGAAAATAGTTACCAATATACTTTACCAGAAATGATCACTTTAATTTACCAATTTGGTGACATTGAACATTTTCCTGTATGTGAGTGTGAGTTTTGCCAAGTATAAAAACAATCACACAGCTTGTCTCTACAAGGTTTCTAATTTGGAAGCTGACCTGAATGTCTTGATCTAAAGGCCATTTCGTCCTTTAAAATGATGTATTTTAAAATCAGATCAAGACATTTGGGTCAAGCTTCCTCAATCTTGGTATTATTGACATTTTGACCCAGAAAATTATTTGTTATGGGGACTATCCTATTGAGATGTTTATCATCATCCTTTGCTTCTACCCAATAGATACCAGTAGTAACTTCAGTAGGGACCAAAAATGTCTCCAAACATTGCCAGATGCCCCCTGGGAACCATAATTGCTCCTGATGAGAATCACTATCTTAGATGTTATTTTTAGTATTATTACTAGATGAAAGTTCTAGAGTGGTTTATAGTTAACACAGTACTAAAGATTAAACAATCTTATTGAAACTTTGGATCAATTTTTTTTTTTTTTTTTTTTTTTGCGGTACGCGGGCCTCTCACTGTTGTGGCCTCTCCCGCTGTGGAGCAGAGGCTCCGGACGCGCAGGCTCAGCAGCCATGGCTCACGAGCGCAGCCGCTCCGCGGCATGTGGGATCTTCCCGGACCGGGGCATGAACCCGTGTCCCCTGCATCGGCAGGAGGACTCTCAACCACTGCACCACCAGGGAAGCCCTGGATCAAATTTTTATTTGTGAAAATATTATAGTGTAAGGGAATTGACAGTGAGGGTAAAAATACATGTGTTTGGATATCCTTAGTTCCTTTTTTCTTTTGCTTCAGACTGTTAACGGTGGTCCTAATTTAAAAAAGTAAATGAGTGTTAGAAGGAGGCCTTACTGCTTAACAAACTGCATGATACATGATTGTTAACTTTATTTGGGGACAGAAAATACGACTATTAGTTTTCCTGGACAAAGAAAATCATATATTTATCATCACTTACCTAGTTAGAGTACAGATATCTACCTTCATAAATAGAATCAACTTAAATAACATTCTTTTTATAAATCAGATCTCTCATTAAAGGGGATACAATGAGAAAGGAACTATTGATACATGTGAAACAAGGGTCAGATATGCATTTGTAGAGAAGTCATGTATATGTCTAAAATACTTGTATATTCACTCATTAAATTAAAATAGGGTGGCCTGGAAATAGGGATGGAATTCCAAGGTCTACTTATCCCAGACATATTTTGAAATATTACTAAATATAATAATTTATTTATTAAATGATATTATATTATAAACTTTAGCCTTGATTCATAGCTTGTGAAGTTACCCTTCACAAGGGTAAGGAGAAGTAATTATTGTAACTTATTAATATTCAGTGTTACAGAAGTTATTTTCCATAAATTGTTCTTTATGATAAGAAGTTTGTTTAGAAATTGTACCATTTTTCTTAAATATTATACGAGTTAGAAAGTGAAGTTGAATTTTTATTAAACGTAGCAAAATGACATGCCACTTTGGTAACTTAATGGAAATTTCTGTTTAGGCTTAATTATAAACTAAAGTGAGAAAAATTTTAATACATTATTTTTGTTTGGAATTTGAGAGTTTTTGTTCAATATCTTGAATTTATTCATTTTTTGCAAATGACACATGGTTGAATAAAACTGTATTTAGGTTGCATTTTCTAAGATGCATATTGATCTTACCAATTTATATTCTAGGAATGTCTCAAAAGAAGAAATAAAAAACAGAAAATAAATATGAAAGATAATTCCAGAAAAATAAACACAAAATATCCAGAATCCCTCCGAATTTGGCATCTTTTCCATTTATTTTTACCAAGGTAAGAACTCCATATATTTACATTCATGATTAGATGAGGGGAAAATAAGGTATTGCTCAAATGTTATGCCATATTTCTTGACCTCAAAGTTATTCAGACAAATACAGAAGGATGCACATAAAAGTTTTTAATTCAAATGGTTTGCAAGGTTGTTATTCAACTTTGCGTAGTAACTGGTGTTTGTTTTAAGAGCTTCACAGAATTTTACATTTCCCATTACTTGTAGAAAAATTCTTTCCTAATTGTTTCATGGGATTTGTTTTAAATTTGAGTTCATGCCATTTTTAAATCATAAAAATAAATGGAACATGTCAATGCAATAAAAGTCATTTTCTAGCACAAGCTGAAATTGTCCATTTTTATCTTGTATGAATCTCTTAGTATAATGATTTTCCTCAGACATAAGATTAAACATGAAAGTATTCATGACTTCTCTGAAGTAACACACTGGAACGGACAAATACATTTACCAGTCACTTCATTAATACAAGTTTTATTTTCTTCCGCTCAACTGGAAAGAGATGTTTTCTGTCTTTTTCTCTTGTAACCAGTATTTGCATCTCATAGGGTTCATTTTTTACTACTTTTATCCTTTTCTGCTTTTGTCCTTTTAAATGTTTGCAAATAATACTTTAAAGAACTGAGCAGTTATTTAAATGCAAAGATAAGTTTTTAAAATATAATTATTTGTATGTTTGAATAAGGGCAGAAAAATATGCTGTATATATATATAAATATATATATATATATATGAAATTTTTACCTCTCCTTATAGTCAGGGTGATAATAACACGTATAAATCTTTTACACAGTATCCATACTTGCCAACATATGACTCATTGAAGCATTCTTTTAACAGACGTTTATTGAGCCAGGACTATTTTCAGTGATGGGGCACAGTGGTGAACAAGACAGGAGGATCCCTGTTTGGTGGAGTTTACTCCACTAGTATTGAGCAGGTAAGCAACAAACAAAAATTAGCTCACTAAATAAATGTGTCTAATAATGATTTTCTGAAGAAAATAAAGCAGGTTAATTAAACAGAGAGTGACTTGTGGAAACATAATGTGTCATTTAAAAGAACATTTTTTCTAAATCCTGTAATTGAGTCTACATTAGGCATTTAATATAGAAAAACAAACCATAGTTAAAGAATTAGAAATAATATTTATGTAGGGTGAAGAAAGCTGACTGTTATTGCATTTTAAACCTAATTTGCTATGGGGGAAATCCAGTTTTAAATTTTTCAGATTTAATGCACATGTCTACTTTAGGGAAAATAAATTGCATATGTAAAGGAAAATTAAGGTGAAAAATAATAAAGCTGTACAGCTGAGAGACCCTGCTTTATTACACTAACCATATACTGATTATATAATTATCCTCTGTGAAGACTGGGCTTTTATGATGGAAGAGCACAAATTAATGCAGGAAAGAAATTTACAAATACATATTTCTATCCAGAAAAAAAATTTTTACCACCATCTAGCTATTACCTATACCTCAAATTCTGTCCCTGACAATACCATCAGCTGACCTATCAATGGCTTTGCCTAATTTACTCCTTGTCTCATTGCAGTTTAATTAAAGAAAACATCCAAGAAACATTTTTCTCATTGTCCAAACTAGGTCAGGGCTTACAATTACTCTCATAACATCACATATATTTCTTCATCATCACAGTCACGCTTCTGCTTGTTGCATCTTTATTGACGTGACTTAGACTGTCTACGCCCTCCTCCACTTTGGGCAACTGGAATACACCTGAGTGACCTTGAGCTAGCTATATTTACTTTTAGACTCATGTTAACAATTAACAAAATCAAAAACTTTGAAATCTTTCAGAAGAAAAAAAAAAACACACACACAGACACATGTACGCAGTAAAATATCCTAAAATTCCTCAATTCCTCTCAAGATAATTACAATTTCTCCCCTCTGACAATTATGAAATCTGTCTCTCAGTCTGGGTCAATCTTAAAATATCACATTGGAATTGTCTCTTTTTCATAATCATGATCCTTCTACTTTTCTTTATGTTTATCTTCCTCCTCTTTTCACAAATAGAAAAATTTAGCATTATTGAACTATTCAATTCCAAGTACTACCCTGACCTAATGCAAAGGTACATCAGCCAAGCAAATTGAAGAAAGAATTCTTCCTTGAGGAGAAATGTTTCTGCTACAGTAGTAAACTCCTTGAGGGCAGAAGTCATATTTCTTTTCTCCCATTACCTAACACAGTGCCATGAGATAAACATCTATTGAATATTCATGAATGAAAGGGTTAAAAGAAACCAACTGATATGGAAGAGACCCAGCTTTGCTTTTTGCGTCATCGTTTTTACTTTTGCAATAGAATATGAAAACACTAAAAATTAATAAGGACTGAAGGGGAAAAAAGCAGCTGCGAAGTCTTCATTTGAGATTCAGACTCCCCTTTGGAGAGATACAGAGCCAGGCCCATTTTAAATAATAGTAATTATTAATCCTGGACTTAAAGACTTTACATTTCCTGCAAAAAATATTTGAAACATGATGAAAGAACAATAGGATTGCTCCCAAAATACTTAAAGAAAAAAACTGTGACAGTATCATTGTATTGTCTCTTGGCTCCAAACTCATTCTTTAATACCTTCTCTGTAATCCTGGTAGAATTCTGTAAAGCATTTCTCCTTTTGAGTGAGCATGATGGTAAATTTTCTCAGGAGAGGGCATGGAAGGACATTGCAGGAAGAAGGGCTTCTCTTGGTTCTGGCCACAGCATGGCTGGTCAGTAATGTATATGTGAGGACATTTGGTTGAGCTTTGCCCAAGTCACACACCTACAGTGCAGGGCCCCTCACAGCAAGCCTGCAGCCTTGGCCAGATACTGTCTTCTGGCTGACGCTTGCCTATTCTCTGGAGTGTTGCTTTCTGCTTTTCCTAGCTTTGGCCATGGCGACTACACAGTCGGCTGCAACCGTCCCTCTCCAATGAGTTCTGAACTCCAACCACTGGGAAGCAATTCCTCTTTCAAATTTGTTCTTTCTTGGGTGCCCTCCTTCAGCCCTAGGAATGGGTTTTCCCAAATAAGCACAATAATTATCAAGAAATCACAGCCAGCCAGACGTGGAATGAATTACTTCCTGTTCAATGAATGTCAAAATCACCATGATCCTTTACATTTATTTTTTTTAATTTAAAAGATGATGTTGAATTTTAAGTATTTTGCTATGATATAGGTTACAGACCTCCAAAATAAGAGTGCCAAAGAACTTCCAAGATGTTAAAACTGATAAGTTGGAATAAAAATTAGCCAAAGTTAAATGATAAAACCACTTTACAATGATTTCTTCTTTTTTTCTTTTTTCAATTACTTATAGACTATAGCTATGTCTACAGCTACAAACTTTTCAGTATTAAAATGACGCAGGCTACACTTCTTAGAAGGAGAAAATAGGGTCAAAATTTTATTAGTGATAAACAACAGTAGTAAACTATTTCAATATTATTAGTTTAATCTTTCTTCACATATACTCTTCACAATATCTAACTCCATATTTTCTAACATTTGGATTAAAATTGCTAATATTAAATTTGTAAAAATTTTACACATTTTAAAATTGACTGAATCCTCTACTGTATGTGTTTCTGTTAGTTACCTGAGCTTGAAGAAACCATCTCCACAGGGGCTACTGGTTTATTATTTAAAACTCTTCCTTGATATGAAAGGTAGTTTTGAATTTGAGGATTCAGTAAATTGAAATATGTAATTAAAGTATTTAATTTACAGAGTTTATAATTTTGTGAGAATGATTAATTAATTATATTACTTTTAGATACCTGGTATCACATAAGTTCTTGTTCCTTACCTGGCTCTTCAAATTCTTAGCTTACCAGTAATGCAAAACTGTAGGAAAACTCTTCTTACGATATAGATAGAACAATATAGAACAAGTCTATCTATCCCTTTTCCTCTTTTTAAAAAAACAAATTATGATTGTTATTTTTTTGGTAAAATAGACATAAAATTTACCATTTTAATTTTAAAGGCATTAAGTACATTCACATTGTTGTATAACCATTAGCACCATCCATCTCCAAAATGTTTTCATCTGCAAACATTCACCATGAAGTTGCAGACTGAAACTTGGTAGCCATTAAACAATAACTACCCATTCCATTCTGTTTCACATTACACGCTACTTCCCAACCTGTATTTCTCCACTCACCAAAAGGCCATAGTCATGGTTCCATTGCAATAGATGTCTGTGACAGTACTATATAACACTGTATATTCAAATGTATATGCTTCCTGGTGAGCTACTCATCCTGAGCTTCTTTCCATAAGAGCATTTAACAAACTGTCATAAGTTCACTTCTCTGTCACCCTAGAGAATTTGAACTTTGTAAGTATAGAGCACAGGTCATACTCAAATATTCATCTTTGGCCAAGCATAGTACCTGGTTTGCAGCAAATGATTGAGCAGTGAGTGGATAAATTAGTGAATGAAAGAGGAATATCAGCTCCTTGGACTGAGAAAAAATGATACTGTTGCCGAGGATTCTGGGCAGCAATCTCAGAGAAATAAATTACATCTAGGTTTAGTGAATAACTAAAGCCAAGGGTTTCATAGTGTACCTATAAGAAGTACACTATGATTTCTGAGATATGCTGATATTTTGTTTCTTAATTTGTGATGAACTCTTGGAACACATGAGTTCATTTTGCTAGTATTTTGTAGTTTTAAGCAATACATGTAGAAATGTCACTTTGTGCTTATATTAATATAATTGCTTATAAAAGACCAGTTTTGACAAAAATTATATATGGTAAATTGCAAACATAATTTTAACAGTAACTATTTCACTTGTTCAAAAGAGAACAGCAATGATTAATAGTGAATTCAATAATAGAGGTCCAGAACCAGTTATGTGTAAGCTAAGAGATCAATCAAATAAATGGAAAACAGAAATAATTGACTTATAAAGAATGTCTGAGAGCATGAAGGCACATGCAATAGTGTCTGGTAAACAAAATCTGGCTGAAGAACAAGCTTTGATTCTCTTCTCTTTATCTTTGTGTATTTACTGTAGAGGTTTGCTTTGTGATTATTGTGAGGCTTGCATAAAACATCTTATAGCTATAACTATTTTTTGCTGATAACAACTTAATTTCAATCACATAAAAAACTCTACTCTTACTTTGCTGTTTTATGTTTTCGACGTTATAATTTACCTCTTTTACATTGTGTATCCATTAAAAATTTATTGAAGCTGCATGCTTCTCCTTCTCTTTTCTTTCTAGTACTCTAATAATTTGCAGATTGTTTCTTTTGATGGTAACCCCCTAGATCACCTAGGCTCTCTTCAGTATTTTTCATTCTCTCTTCTTTGTTCTCCTCTGACTGGATAATTTCAAAGTTCCTGTCTTTTAATGCAGATTTTTTTCTTCTGCTTGATCCATTTTGCTATTGATGTTTTGTATGGCATTTCAAAATTTTCACTCATTGTATTTTTCAGGTCCAGAATTTCCTTTCGATTCTTTTTTATTATTTCTATCTCTTTGTTAAATTTTTCATTTTGTTCATGAATTGTTTTCCTGATTTAATTGAATTGTCTTTCTATATTTTCTTGTAGCTCATTGAATTTCCTAATTACATCTATTTTGAATTCTTTATTGGGTAAATGGAAGCTGTTGATATCTTTTGGGTTGGTTATTGAAAGATTACTGTGATCCTTTTGTGATGTTGTATTTTCTTGATTTTTCGTGTTCCTCCTTAAGTCTTTACTAACTGAGAGAAATGCCTCTTCGGGAGAAATTTCTCTTTGGGAGAGAAATAACTTCCTTCATCCCTGCTAAGGATTCTGAGGCTTTCTCAGACCTTCTATGGATATGCTTTCTCCATACATTTTGCTCTCTGTGTGGCAGAATTCTTAAGCTTATAGGCTTTGGCTCAGTCCTGTATAGCCAGACCATGTGCTGACAACCTCTCTTTTACTTTCCCAATGGCATTCTCTCCCAAATCCGAAGATTCAGGCCAGATTTCTGCACATGTTCATTAGCGATCTGCAAAAGCTTGCTCTGCACCATCAAGAGTGTGCGCACAGGGAGATCAGCTCGGTGCTTTGTCACCATCTAGAGGGGTGGGATAGGGAGAGTGGGAGGGAGACGCAAGAGGAAGGAGATATGGAGATATATGTATACATATAGCTGATTCACTTTGTAATACAGCAGAAACTAACACACCATTGTAAAGCAGTTATATTCCAATAAGATGTTAAAAAAAAAAAAGAGTGTGTGCAAGGAATCAGTCATGGAGTGGGGCTGGGGGAGGGGTAGGAGTGGGTGAGGTGCATGGATTACTGGGGTGCCCTGGGCCAGCTGGGAAAATCAGTATTGGCTTGTGGGTAGGCCTCCTGCTGCATGTTCACTCACACTCTCACTTTTCCCTGCAGAAGAAATCACAGGCTGAGAATGGCTCTTTTTGCACTGAGGTATCACTTTAGGAGAGGGTAATACAGGTAAAGTCAAACTGCCCCCTCTTACCTCCTCCAGGACACCCAATCTTGTGGTTTTTGCAATCAGTGGTATGCTAAAACTTCTTTGCTGAGCTCCTGGATTTCCACAAAGGCTCTCTCATCTATGGTAATTGTTCTCCAGCAGCTCCCATACTGTGGCCAAGAGAGACTAGAGCCAGTTCATGGGCACTTCAGGGTCCAGAGTCATAACCAAGGCATGTATGCCTATTACTTAGCATATTGGTGGGCAAGACTCCTCCTGGGTCCCTTTGTGTATGGTGCTGATGACAGAACCAAAGACAAACAGGGCTTCAGCAGAGTCCTCAGGGTTATGTAGTTGTTTCTGGGTCTATTGTTGGGACCTCAGTGAGTGAATTAGCTACCTAGGTGCAGACCTGTCTTCTCAAACTGGGTCTTCTTGTTTTTGGATGAACCTGGAGTTTCACAGTCTCCTTCCTGGATCCCACAGTTCCCACAAATGTACTTTTGTCCGTGGATAGATGCCAAATTGCTATTTTGGGAAGAGAATACAAAAGAACATCTTATTTACCCATCTTGTTGATGTCACTCCAGTTGTTCTGTTTTAAAAGTTGTTAACATTCATGCAGCTTTATGTATCAGAAGTGCCTCAGAGTGTGTTTTTTAATTTTTATCTGACTTGCCTTTGATGTCTATTGGAGATGGATATTCTCTGCAGTGCAGAGCGCCTGAATCTGCATTTACAGCGAAGTGGGTGTATCTGCAACTTTTGAAATGGTTTGGATTTCCTTTCCCTCCACAGCTTCATTAACAGTTCAGTGTCTTTGAGGAAAGTTTGACTGAGGTGTCCCTATTAGAAAGGGATGCTCCAGATCTTCAGACCTTTGATCAATTTCTGTTTTACATGGTGTTTTCCTATCAGACATAGGGTATTGCCAGAGTTGTAATGAGTTAATCCTCCAATAAATGCAGTCAGCATAGCTTAATTTGAAATAAAAATGGATGATGTTAATAAGCTTAACTTTCCAGCAACACAGCTTTACTTAATGCAATCCCTCTGGGAATGTACATTAGACTGCAGACAGCCAATTTGAAAAGTCATAACTTTATAAAAAGTTATAAATATTTTGCTCAGTGCTATAAGTGTATTTATTATGAATATAGTAGTTTAAATACTTATCAAATACATGAATATTATTTAAGACTAAAGCTGTGTGAATTACCAAATGGATAAATTAAGGATCAATAATAGTATCTTTTACACATTTGTATTAAATCTGAACAATTATCAAATCTAATTGTCTTTAAAAATTAAAATGCAGATTACATAAGCAGAAAGGAAAAATTTCCATTTTACTTAAATTTGTCAGTTGTTTGCTGTAAGCTTCTTATACGTAGGTAAACACAGTTATGAATATATATTGTAGACTTGGGAACTATGTACCACTAATGTGAGGATTAAACTGATTATCAAGTTTTTTAATAGTCTGGTTAAACGTACAAACTATCTCTCTGAAAAATACCCAAGTCCACATTTTGCATACAATTTTATAGATTCATCAACTGTCTACAGTCTTGACATGGACCTTTTAAGCACTATGATCTTCAAGTTGAGATACTGCATACATGCACAGATTTTCTCATATTGTTATGTGAAAATCTAGAGAATACCAGTAATACCTTAAATCAGCTTACACATACACTTAGTACAAAGAAAACTGTTTAATCAGAAGGAATTTATTGCAGTCTTTATGTTATTTATTGACTAATCTATTTGGGGAAAATATTATTGATATTTGAGAAAAATATATCCTTAGTAATTAATAATGGAAGCTACAGTGTAAATATTGCCATTTAGATTACCATTCCAACAGCTATTTCAGAGTAACAAATCCTTACTTCTAACATAGAGAACCAAATAACTATTATGATTTTGCACTCCTGTAAACTCTGGGACAGAAATACAACACAGTGTTATTAGACTTTAATAGGATACTTCAGAAAAAATATCCTGAACCCCAAACCACTTTCATTTATTAGTATGAAGTATCTCTATTAAAATATGAAGTAGAACACTTTTATTGCTTCTCATTTCACTCCTTTTTATTTTCTGAGAGTGAAATTGAAAGCATGGTATATTCCCCCTTGATTATTAAGTATCAAACAATTGGGTTATGTAACTAATACATCACAAATGGTTAAGGTTAAATAATATTATTTCTAATCCACCAAGCAAAGACTTAATAAGTTAAGCACATTTATTAAAATATTGAAATAGTAAAAGTAAAACAAGTAATAATAATAATAGTGATAATAAAGGAAACTAATTTTAACCTCCTCTATACTGTGCATTATGTTAAGCTCCTTAAATGTACTGTCCTATCTAAAAATAACTCTGCAAAGTAATATAGATTCCAATTTTAAAGGTGAGGAAATTAAAAAAATAGTAATATAAGATGTCAAAACAGGTGTCAAAACATAATTCCTAACAAATTTTTTCTGATTTCAAAATTTCTTTTTGTAATAGGCACAGTGGCATCTCTAAAGACAAATGAAAGCTTGATCAGTGTTTCATTGCCTTGAATTTATCATCTTTGGGTAATTTAGAGCTTAAATTTCATTTTTTCTCATTGTTCAATTTTGAAAATAAATTTTAATAGTGTAAAATAATAAATGAATTCTTTTAAGATTTAATCACAGCATTTTTTATTTTAAATTTAGATAGATTTCACGCATCATAAAATTCAAACTTCAAAGTGTAAAATTCAGTGATTTATAGTATATTCACAAAGTTGTACAACTATTTTCATATAAAATTACAGATTATTTCCATTAATCCAAAAAAATAAATCTTATACCTATTAATAGTCAGTACAAATTCCACCTTCCCCATCCCTTGATCACCACTTATCTACTTATTTTCTCTACTGATTTGCCTATTCTGGACATTTTATAAATATAATTATATAATATGTAGTCTTTTGTGTCTGGCATCCTTCAGCAAGCATAAATTTTCCAAAGTTTATCCATGTTTTGGTATGTATTGGTAGTTCATTCCTTTTATGAATAATATTTCATTGCATAGATATACCATATTTGTTTTTCCATTCATCAATTGATGGAAATTTGGGTTTTTCCCACTTTTTGGCTTCTGTGAATAATGCTGCTATAAACATTAAAATATGTATTTTTTTCTGGGTGGACCTATGTTCTCACTTCTTTTAGGTATGTACTTACGAATGGATTTGGCTGAATCATATGGCAATTCTATTTGTAATTTATTATGGAACAACTAAACTGTATTCTTTTCTCATTTTCCTTTTTCTTTTGGTGTCATATTGCCTAATCCAAGGTTTTGAAGATTTATGCTTCTTTCTAGGAGTCTTACAGTTTTAGTTTTACATTTAGTTCTTGGATCCATTTTGAGGATTTATTTTTGTTTGTATTTTTTGTTTTTTGTTTTGTTTTGTTTTGTTTTTTTGTATGTGGTATGAGGTAGCAGTCAATCTTCAATCTTTTGCATGTAGATATACAGTTGTCTCAGTACCATTTATTTAAGAGACTATTTCCCTCGTGATCTCATTTCCCTCGTGATCTCATCTTTGACCTATTGATTAATTAGGAGTATGTTGCTTAATTTCCACATGCTCACGAATTTTCCAGGTTTCCTTCTGTTGTTGATTTCTATTTTCATTCCACTGTAGTTGGAGAAGATACTTTGTGAAATTTCCATCTTTTAAAAATTTATGAAGACTTCTTTTATGACCTAACATGTGGCCTATCCTTGGATAAATTTTCAGGTGCACTTCAGAAGAATATATATTGTGCTGTGTTGAATGGTGTACTCTTTAAATATCTGTTAGGTCTTGTCTTATAGTATTGTTAAAGTCTTGTTTTTCTGTTTATCTTCTGCCTAGTTTTTTTCATCCATTATTGAAGATGTCTTATGGAAGTGTACAGCTATTATTTTTGAAATGTCTATTTCTCTCTTCAAGTCTATCCATATTTGCTGCTTATATTTTGGATTCTATTGTTATGAGAATATACATTTATAATTATAGCTTCATGATAGACTGACCCTTTTATTATTATAAGTTGTTTTTGTCTCTAGTATCAGTCTTTGAATTTAGGTATATTTTGTCTAATATTAGCATGTCTACTCCTGCTCTTTTTTAGTTATTTTAATTATTGTTGATATGGAATGCATTTTTCATTCTTTTACTTTCAAACTCTTTTTAGAAACAGGTGTGTCCTCTGTAGCCAACATATAGTTGGATCATGTTTGTAATCCATTTAGCAAATCTCTGCTCTTTGATTGAAATGCTTTATGTATTTACACTTAATATAATTATTGATAAATTAAGAATTTGTCATTTTTCCACTTGTTTCCTGTTTGTCTTGTCTTCTTTTTGCTTTTTTAACTGTTATTCCCTGCTACTTTCCTTTGTATTAGATAGATATTCTCTAGTATACCATTTTAACTTCATTGCCATTTCTTTTACTACAATATTTAATTATTTTCTTACTGGTTGCCCCAAGTTTTACAAATTACATCCTAATTTGTAACAATCTAGTTCAGATTAATACAAATTTAACTGCAATAGTTTACAAAATCTTTGCTCCTATATAACTCTATTTTCTTCCCTGCCTTCATACTATTATTGCCAATCGTTATACATTGTATACTCATCAAGACAGATTTATAATTATTGCTCTATACAGTTGTTACAGTAGTCTTTTAAATCAGATAAGAGGAAAAAGTGTTACAGACAAGAAATATACTTATATTTATTTGTGTTATTTTTTATATTTACCTAAGTTATCTTTACTGGTGCTCTTTATTTCTTCATATTAATTCTAATGTCTTTTCATTTCAGACTGAAGTACTTATTTAATATTTATTCTAGGGCAGGTTTGCTGCCATAAATTTTCTGTTTTTGTTTATCTCAGAATAACTTAGTACCCTTTTCATTTTTTGAAAGATAGTTTACTAGATATAGAATTCTTAGTTGAGACAGTACTTTTCTGTCAGTACATTGAATATATAATCCCTATGTCTTCAAGACTCCATGGTTTCTGATGAAAAATTTGCTGTCAATATTAGTGTAGATACCATGTACCTAATGAGTCATTTCTCTCTTGCTGTTTTCCAAGATTTTCTCTTAGCTTCAGCTTTCAACTGTTTGATTCTAATGTGTCTGGATGTGGATTTCTTTGAGTGTATCCCGTTTAAGTTGACTGAGTTTCTTGGATGTGTGGTTTAATATTTTCATCAATTTTTGGATTCTTTTAACATTATTATCTTCAGATATTCTTTCTGCCCCTTTCTTTCACTCCTCTCTTTCTGGTAATCCCATTGTGTTGATTTCTTTATGTTATCCCACATGTCTCTGAGGTTTTATTCATTTTTCCTTTTTTTTTTCCTTTTTATTCCTCAGACTGAATTGTCTCAATTGACTTAATTTCAAACATATTCGTGACCTCTCTAGTGAAGTTTTCATTTCAGTTTTGTACTTATTACCTACAGAATTGCCATTTATTCTTTTTTATTAAGTTCTTTTTATTGATATTCTCTATTTGGTGAAACATTGTTGTCATGCTTTCCTTTAGTTCTTTAGACATATTTTCCTTTAGTTCTTTTAAGGTATTTAAAATACTAGATTTAAAGTCTTTGTCTAAAAAGTAAAGTTTCCTCAGAGACAGTTTTAGTTGACTTTTTTTTAATGGGCCTTACATTCTTGCTTTTTGTTTGTTTTTAACATGTCTCATAACTTTTTTGGTTGAAAATTGGACATCTTTAATAGTATAAAATGGCAACTTTAGGAACCAAAGATTTTTGTTATTGTTGCCATTTGTTGCTGTTGTTTTTGTTTTTGCTGCTGCAGTTTGTTTAATGACTTTCCTGAACAGCTTTTGTGGATTCATTATTCTATGGCTACTGAAGTCTCTGGTCTGTCAGCTTAGTGGTCAACTAATGATTGGATATGATTTTCTTAAATTTCTGGAATCAATAAGTATTCTAATCTTTGCTGAGAGATTCTATGTGCACATTGGGGCATGTCTTCAATGCATAGAGAGGCAGTTCACAACTATGTCTGAGCCTTTCTTTTTCATTTATGGAGGTCAGCTAGAGGTAAAGCTTAGAGCCTTCTCCAGTCTTTTGTGAGCATCTGAATAGCCATGTTTATACATAGCTTTATGCATGTGGATGGCATTCTAAATTTCTAAGAATATGTCAGAATTTTTCAAAGCCCTGTATGGTCATCTTACTCTCCAGGTTTTAAGTATTTCGTTATTTGTCCCAACTCATACTGCTACCTAGTGGAATTGTGATGTTAAACTATTGTTGTCGATTGTTTACAGCAAACACCCTCAGGGGAGAGGTTGTTTGCACTGGGCAAGCTCTGAGTCAGATCAAATAAAGACAAGACTTACAAGTGGAATTTTTTAAGGAACTATCAGGTAAATTCAGGATAGTTACCTGGGAATGGGGCTGTTAGGGAGCTCCAACCCTGTTCTGCCACCTCAAGTGACTGACTGCTGGGTTTTCACTGTTATGAAAGAGTTGTTAGTTTTCAATGCTACTGTGGAGCTGGGAAGAGGGTGATGGGAATAAGGCAAATTAAAACACCACAAATCTCACTGTTCTCACTGAGATTTACCTGTTTTTTCTTAATTAAGTACTCCCCAGATTGTTGCAAGCTTTTGGTTTATTCCCAAAGTTCTGAAAAAAAAATGAGTTTTGAAAAATTTTGGCAGTATTCCCACTGCTTTTTCAAAGGAGAGTTTTCAAAGCTTCTTCCTGAAACTTTCCTGCTGACAGCACTCTTTATCTGATTATTAAGCTATAAAATGAAATGTCTATCAACCTGCATATTTAAATTAACAAATTATGTTAAATGTCTTTAAATGTGCTTATTAAAAGGTTACTGTTTAATTAATTAACTTATAAATGTCTATGTGCTTTATGAAAAATCAAATAGGAAAACACAAAATCAAAATGAGTCCATATCTTAAGTGTATATTTAAATTGAATTTGGAAAAGCATTTACTACATGGGAATTTAAATCCAATATTTAATTCTAAAGAGATAAATAGAACTAAATATAAAAATGGTTACTAGAATGATAAGTAATTTCGTTGTTATGTGATAGTTTCTAAATTGAGATAGGTTTCAATTTTAGAAGTAACTGAATAAAGTTGGAAATATCGTAAATCAAGCCAAATGCTAAATCAGGCTCAAAACCCAATTTTTATGTTATGTTTCCCCAACTGCCTATTAACCATACTATGATTTCAGTTTCTTGGCAATATTGGCTGGATAAATTGTAGTTTGATATATCTTAGGTATTTAAAATAAATGTTCTGAGTTCTAGCTGCATCAGCTTTGCTTAAAATATTATAACTAAATATACAAAAGGATTTTAATTGTTCATTGTTTCCATAAAATAAAGCACACATAACAATTTTATACTGACCAGGAATTTTAAAGAAAATGATTACTCTGTGATTTCTCATTTCTACTCTTTGAATGAATAGGCCTTTCTTTCAAACATAAAAATGGCAGATTGCAGCTCCCCAGCAGCTCTATTTTGAATTCTAGCTATTCTAAAAATGAACACTGCTGATCAGCTTCTATGTAAATTTCCAACATTCGCTATTCTATTTTGATAGCTGAATACATTGGAGGACTAGGAAATCGCATCATCAGTGTAGGTAAGGAATTTATTTGACAAAGGAAGAACCTGAAGATTATCCTCATTATATAACAAGTGCACAAAGGGAGTCGCAGTGTGTAACTAGCCAGGTAAAACCACTTATTGATATAAGCATCTGAATTACATTTTATTATGGCTTCTTAATTTTAATTCTTAACAAATAGTGCATCACAATCTCACTCTTAAGACCAAAGTAGAACTATTATAAGGTTTCTGGCTTGAATGAAATACCCAGTGTTGCCAGGATACCACAGTAGGTGGCTGCCAGGGCAGGCTACAGTAGTTTGTTGAGCTCTTGGCTGGCTTAGTGTTAATACTGCTCAACCAAAGTGCTGAAAAATCAGCCTTTAAATTCAGGAATAGTGAGATAATGTGGTTTTTTGCTCAGTCCTGAATTATGTTTATTCACTGTTTCTCCCTAAGAGTCAAACCCTTGCTATTGCCAAAAAACGGTGCTGAAGACCTAGCTGAGTTGCAAAAAAATGGCTTTTCTTTTTTTCAGTTTTGTTTCAGGAAAGAATATACACTTTAATGCTCAACATCATTAATTATTAGAGAAATGCAAATCAAAACTACAGTGAGGTATCACCTCACACTGGTCACAATGGTCATCATCAAAAAATCTACAAACAACAAATGCTGGAGAGGGCGTGGAGAAGAGGGAACCCTCTTGCACTCTTGGTGGGAATGTAAATTGATACAGCCACTATGGAGAACAGTATGGAGGTTCCTTAAAAAACTAAAAGTAGAACTACCATATGACCCAGCAATCCCACTACTGGGCATATAACCTGAGAGAACCATAATTCAAAAAGACACATGCACCCCAATGTTCATTGTAGCGCTATTTACAATAGGCAGGATATGGATGCAACCTAAATGTCCATTGACAGAAGAATGAATAAAGAAGATGTGGTACATATATACACGCCATTGGAATATTACTCAGCCATAAAAAGAAACGAAATTGGGTCATTTGTAGAGACGTGGATGGACCTAGAGTGAAGTAAGAGTGAAGTGAATCAGAAAGAGAAAAACAAGTATTGTATATTAACACATATATTTGGAATCTAGAAAAATGGTACAGATGAACTTATTTGCTGGGTAGGAATAGAGATGCAGATGTGGGGAACGGACCAGTGGACATGGGGATGAGGTGGGATGAATTGGGAGATTGGGACTGATGTATGTACACTGCCATGTGTAAAACAGATAGTTAGTGGGAACCCACTGTATAGCAGGGGGAGCTCAGCTCGGTTCTCTGTGGTGACCTAGATGGATGGGATGGGGGGTGGGAGGGAGGTCCAAGAGGGAGGGGATATATGTATACATATAGCTGATTCACTTTGTTGTACAACAGAAACTAACACAATATTTTAAAGCAACTATATCCCAATAAAAAGCAATTTAAAAATTAAAAATTTTAAAAAAGAATATACACTTTAAACTGTAACAGCCATGTTACTTTCATCCCAACTGCATTGCAACAGAAGGCACCAGACGTTGATATAGAAGTTCATCTCCTTGATTAAAATGGTACATCCAATGCACTAGGGTATAGTTATTGTACTTAAATTAACATTTCTTACCTTGCCTGCATTCTTTGTACATTTGTGAGAACTAAAAGATGGTTAATTAAGTGTTTTGAAATATACACATAAGCATATATTTAATTAACCAAGAGTAGTATAGTATTTTTCAGATATGTGAGTGTACATGCTTGTGGTTTTTGTGGTGTACGTATACATTTTTGTGTGTATATTAGACTCTGTGTATTTATAAATTTTATTTCCTAATATAATTTGATTATTTTAGAAGTGGTTATTAATTACCTACCTTGAGCACACAGTGTTCCATACATAATTATATAATGGTAAAAAGATTAAGTCCCTAATTTCTTCAAGGTTACATTCAGGTGGAGAAGGTAGAAAGTAACTGTATTAGTTTTTCATGGCTTCTATAACAAGTTACCACAAATTTAATGGCTTAAAACAACAAAAATTTACTCTCATATAGTTTTAGAGGTCAGAAGTCTAAAATCACATTGAACTGTGTTCCTTCTGGAGGCTCGAGAAGAGAATGTTTCTTTTCCTTTTTCAACTTCCAGAGCCTGCTTACATTCCTTAGTGCTTGATCTCTTCCTCACATGACTCCAGCTTCTTGCTTCCATTACCATATCTTATACTCCTCTGAGACTCCTGCTTCCAGTTAACAAGGACCCTTGTGATTACTTTAGGCCCACCTGGATAATCCAGGATCATCTTTTCACCTCCTTTGCAAAGCCCCTTTTCTGCTGTCAGATAATAGGTTCTGGAGATTGGTACATAAACATCTTCAGGAAGTGGGAGGTTGCCATTATTCAGTCTGCCCCAGTAAGCAAGCACAATTTGTGAAATACAAAGTAATATCAGCTATTAATTAAGGCTATGAAGGAAATATAAGCAAGGTAAGAGGATATTGAGTAATAGAAGCCAGTAAAGATAGTGTGATCAGGGCTTCCCTGGTGGCACAGTGGTTGGGAATCTGCCTGTCAATGCAGGAGACATGGGTTCGAGCCCTGGTCTGGGAAGATCCCACATGCCGCGGAGCAACTAGGCCCGTGCGCCACAACTACTGAGCCTGCGCGTCTGGAGCCTGTGCTCCGCAACAAGAGAGGCCACGACAGTGAGAGGCCCACGCACAGCGATGAAGAGTGGCCCCCGCTTGCCGCAACTGGAGAAAGCCCTCGCACAGAAACGAACACCCAACACAGCCAAAAATAAATACATAAATAAATAAATTTATTTTTTAAAAAAAGAAAGATAGTATGATCAGAGACAGGAAGGAGAGATATTGAGCAGAAACTCCAATAAAGCAAGGAGAGAGGCAATAGAGAATCTGGCAAAAGCACTTTCAGCAGAGAGAATAGCCTGTACGGGGATCCTAAGTCAGGCAGAAACTTGACATGTACAAGAAACAGCACAAAGAGCAAAGTAAGCAAAGACGGAGCTCACTGAAGGTAGGTAGGAATCAGAAAAAGTAGAGCTTTGTAGGCCGAGGTTAGGACAATTATTCAGGAGTAACTCTCTGTACCCATGGCGTGTGGCAATCTATCATTCTGCTGTGGTGCAATTCTGAACACTGTTTATTGCTATGAGGTTTATCTGCAGGACTGAGTCACTGAGCTTGTAAGAGAGATTAACTAAGGACCCAGAAGGGTATCTATTGTTCTCTATCTGTGTGTAGGAAAAGTCTTCCCTGAAGTGATAAATCCTATTTTTTGTTAGGTTAGACATTGTCTATTTATGTGGACAGAAACGGAGAAAGACTAATTAGGTAACATGGTTTTTAGCCAGAAAACAGAAATTTTAGTTAAATTAATGTTCAGAAGACTGAATTCGGTAGTGACCCAAATTTATGACTTGTACAAGTCTAACATACTCCATATTTTATGAAACTGTTTCAACTAGTTCTCCAGACAATGCAAAAATTATTCAACAAGTGAGAGTTGAAATGTTAGAGAAAGTTGAACATTGGTTAATTCTTGGTTCAGAATGTGGAAAATGTACAAATGATTTCAGACTTTAGGACTTGCCATGCTATATCAATCAGCAACTTCTAGCTAGTCTTTTTTCCTAAATATCTTTAATTCATGCTATTTTTCTCCATTACCACCACTGATTCTAAGATGCCATCATTTCTCACACGTCTGTTACAATAGGTCCCTTACTCAGTTTCCCTCCATTACTCCTACTATACTTCTGACAGCCCAACTTATTTTCAACAGTGTGGACGGAGTGATCTTTTATTTTAAAAAATACATCATATAACTCCTCTCCTTAAAACTCTTTAATGCGTTCTTAATGAAGTTAACTTTTGTAAGAAGCTGCAAGATCGAACTCTTTATCTTCTCAACACCTTCTGATTACAGTTTCAAGCAAACATCGTGTTTTCTTTCTGCCATGTGCCTTTATATAAACTGTTTTTTTTTCTTCTTCAAGGCTGACTACCTCCCAGTTCCAATTAACAATTGCTAGTCATTCTTCAGATCTCAATTCACATGTTACCTTCTCAAAGAAGTCCATTCTAGAAGAGACATCATTGTAACGTGTTTGTTTGTCTCTATACTTCTTCAATGCTTTTTCACAACTGCTAATCACACAGTTTTTAATGACTTGTCTGCATCTCTATCAAACACAAGACTGAAGGATCCTTGAATATAAAAACTGTCTGTGATATTCACCAGTGTCTCCAAGGCTTTAAATACCAAGAGAGCAAGGAAAGAATCTATTTTTGCTTAATAATGTGTTTCCAGCTCCTAGGACAGTGTCTTCCCATGGTAGGCCCTTAGAAAATGTTTGTTGAGTTGATAAATAATGAATGAAAAGTGAAAGAAGGCAATATGACTGACCTGTAACACTGTGGGCCATTAAGTCCATTTTCTGTCCGTTGAAATGAAGTGCAAAGTTGTTGGCTGTCTTCTAAATATCCTTCTTAATCCCCAGTTTTCAGATGAGGGCTCTGCTTTCAGTTCTCACAGCTTGTAGAATGTGAAGAGCTGTGTAAAATGTTTTCCTGAGATTTCCATTTGTATAGAGACGAGCCTTGTTCTTTGAGAGGGATCATCTAGAAAATATATATTGTAATGTTGTTAAAAATGAAATATATATTCAAAATTCCCAATAGATATTCACTCACAAATATACTACAAAATTTTAAGTTAAGCATGTTAAGCAATTTAAACAATTTAAGACCTAAAATAATAAAGAGATACCTAAGAGGCTCACTAATACACAAGAGAAATTATGGTTGCTTAATTTTGGTTTAACCTTTGAGTTAAAAAAAAAAAAAATCCTTCACAGATCGAATGATATAAACAGAAATATCTATGTACAATATCAAATGGATCAATAAAAAGAAAATAACACACCTAAAAATAAATATTTAGATTTTGCTGAAATTGCTTGGAGCATGAATTTTATTTTTTTTCTATATTATTATTTTTTAAAGCAGTGGATATGTTTTTATGCACCAAGCACATTCATGAAAATCTGTTAGAAACTAAAATTATCTTTTCTCCTTTATTCTTTAGGAAGTCACCCTGTAGTTTTAAATGTATAGCTTTTGGCAGGATAATATTAATACTTCTTTAAACTTTCTTGTGAATTTCATGTAACCAAATAAGAATGTGTAGTTTTCTTCCTGAATAGAATGAACAACCCTTGGCATCATTCTCTAGTTCTTGAAATCTTCTCAATGTAAATGGAGGACAGTGCGAAGGTATTCTTCAAAGGGATGATTTAGCTAGATTGTCCTTTTATTAGGAATAAATGAGAGAAATGAATCTTTAAATAAAGCATCAGTAAATTGATATTAAGAGGTAGAAATATCTCCTTTTAAAAAAAGCAGTAGTTTTATTTTGGAGTGTGATGGTTCAGGTCTGCTGAGTGACTACCACATGCCTGGCACTTTGGGAGCACCTACATAGAATGTTCCTTTTGTTTCCAAAAAAAAACTAATTAAGTTGCTAATTATGCATTATTATTCCCTTTGTGGAGATAAAGAAACCGAGGCTCAAAAATTTAAGAATCTTCCTATACATAGAGAAGGAGGCACAATAAGAGTAGTAATCCAGAATGAATTTTTCCTCCAAAGCTTTATGCTTATGATTTGGTTAAAATTTTCCTATAAATCTGTGTATTTGAGAAAGCTATGTATGCCATCAAAAGTGAAAGTGAGGTGTGGTCAGGCTACTGAATAAATATTTGTTAAATGCTGTGTAGATGGGACACAAAAATAGAGAAGTACTCTCTTTGAGCTGTTTATCATATACACTTTGGTGACAAATAGATCAAATGAAGGTAATTGGAAAGACACACAACAAAGGATTGAATCATCGGTGAAAATAGAGCAATCACCTCTGCCAGACATTCAGAAAAATTCTTCACAGAACTGATGCCCTGTAAGTTGGTCTTAGTGGCTAACTAAAAAGTCTGCAAGTTGAAGAACTGGTATTGGGCATTGAAAATAGAAGAAATGCATTGCTGATAGGGTTTAAAGGTAAAAATGTGTCATCAGTTTACTTATGTGGTTTCTGCACAGTTAAAGAATAAGATAATCTGACAGATGAAGCCTAATATGTCAGCTTTATTAATCTTTCCCACCCTAAACTGCAGGCTCCCACCTAGCAGAAGATCTAGCAGTGTATGTATATATATGCTCCCAGTGGGGGCATGGAGTAACACTAGGTTCATGCATGCTACAGGATATTAGAACTCAGAGAATTAGAGAGGAAACGTATGCTCAGGTTTTTTTCCTCAGGTGAACCACTAGGAAGCCATTCCTACTCAAGGGATATTGGAGTGAGGAAAAAAGTTTGCGAAAACAGAAATAACTTTCTTATTACTAATCTTTTATAATTACAGTGGAATGGAAATTTCTTCATGGACACATGAATATAAGTGATGTATGGGGCTGTCTTCCAGATTTTTCTTTTCTTATTTGTTTCAATGACTAATCCAGTGGTCTACCTCTTCAGGGAAAAAGAAGGGGTAGTACTGTAGCACCTTCATGAGGCTTGCTCCAATCATCCATTGCTCTTCCGAGTTTTCTGAATCCAAGATGGGCAATTTAGCTTTTACCAAAAGAAGCCTCTGAAATGGGTCCAAATAGTTAACTCCAAGACATGCTGTTCCCTAAGTCAAAACTTTACTGTCTATTCCATTTCCCATTCAAAATATACAAGCCATGTCTCATATAATTCACTAGAACCTATGTGAGCCCAAAGTACTGCCTAAATGTACTTCACACAATAAATCAGCCTTGCAACACATTCCACATATGAATAATATGAACCCCTCTAACTATCCAAATCTCAGTGAGTAATCAAGGCTGATATAATTGTATTTTCCTTGAATTTTATAACTAAAACAAGGGAAGTTCAAATTCATTAAGGTTTAGTCCGGAGGAATAATAAACCAAATATTTTTCCTAGCCAATTTGTTATTCTTTTTCATCTCCAACAAGTGAAGTTCTACCCTAATGCCCAGGGAGAGTCTGGGTTCCTTTAGCAAGTGCAACATCAGCTGCCTTCCACAAAAACAAGTGTCAATTTCTTCAGGTCCTTTGAGTTTGAATCAAACCAACCCCACATTTCTCAAGTGTCCCACTCATAACATCAACAAAACATTAAACACATAAAATTGAGAAAATGCAAACATATCCCAGCACCTAAAGCAGTTATTAAAAGCAAAAGTATGTTCCCAGAACTCAGAACTGGTTTTTGTACAATCCAGGCCCATGTTATCGTTTCCCAAGAACAAAGCAGAGACTCAGAGACATCGTGAAAACAGAAAACAGAGAAAGATAGCATGAGAGAAAAGGAGAAATCTTAGATTCAATTCTCTCGGAAAACTGACATATTTAGTGTTAATGAAGCAACTGAAATTTCCATATCTGGAAGAAAAATAAATCCACCTATACATACAGTATTCCTGCTCAGCGAAGGGAATTTACCACTCTACGTGGAAGTTTTAAAATTTGATATAGCGTCCGGCAACATTACCAGGCGTCACTCGAGGCTGAATTTAATCTCCATATCATGCAATAAATATGCGCATTTTCCTTTTAAGATCTGTGCTCTGAACTTCCTGGGTTTCATGGAGTGCGAACTATGTCTCCTTTTTTCCTGTTGTGTCCCTGCATTTGTTTCAGCCAGATAATCACTCTGAGCATGATGCTTGTATGAAGCTGCTCTTGGAGCATGTGAAGTCCATGTACCTGCGACACTAGTGAGGAAAAGCCCTTTTGTAGCACTCCCTTCACAAAACTCTGTGCCTTGCCTAAATTTTGAATTTCTAGGCCTTGAATAATTTGTGTGTCTTCAGTGGCAGTAGAAATATTTTCTTCTGCCACATCATTCTTGGTACTTTGGAGGTGCCCCTGGTATTTTATCTATTTTTTTGTTGCTTCCCTATTTTCAGCCAGGCTCAGCTTATTGTTTTAACTATTTTAAACTTGCTTCTTGAGGTCTCCTCTTTTATTTGCTACTCTATTCTGCACAACTACTCTCTGCAGTATCTTCTCCTTTCCTTCTGTTCTGTATGTATCGTCTCTCCTTCATCTTCTCTCAGATTTCACCACACTCTGGATTAGAAGGTTAAATTCCAGAATACGAAGGTGACATCAGTTTTTCAATTCTATCTTCTTTTTTGTTCTGCATTATGAAACTGGAGCCACTGGGGACATTCTCAATCCTCCCATGGTTTTCCTTATGCTCCTAAATCCTGTCATTTTTCAGGACAATATCAAATAAGTCACTTTGAGTTCTGGGCCGGTTTCAGAGATGAGGGGGCTATGAATTGCCTCTAATTTGCTTTCCTCCTGTGTGTATAGATTTCCTCCTGTGTGTAATGAATATCTCCTTCATTGTTTGCATTTTGAAGTTATGATTTATTTTCTTGTTTCCTTGAACATGGAAGTTTCTTTACTTTTTTTAAGATAGGGTGGGGTTTGTAAGAAGAAAATAGAGTAGCAATTTTTTTATATTGACTCCAACTTTATTTTTACTCATTTAAATGTTACCCTATACACTAACATTTATGTAAATTCTCCTTGTGAAGTAAAAGGAAATTGTGAAGTGCTACTAACACTTAAATCATAGTCTTAGCCCCTGCACTTAGTACACTTGTGACCTTTAATAAGTAACAATCTCTGAGTTGTCACATCTGCAGCTATAAAATAAAAATTTAAAAAGCAAAACAAAAATATTTGTCTCATCTTTCTCATAGTATCAACTGTCTTTAAAAAATGAAAAATGCTATGCCTATAAAATTTTGGTTGCTAGTCTCTGTTTTATGTGTTTGGATTTTCATGTATTTAATTTCTTTAAGTTAGGGCACAGATGTCTGATTTCATCTTATTTATATTTAAAAAATATTTTTATATGGCACATAGATATTGACAAAGAAATTTCACATATGTCTTTAAACTTTGCAATAATTTTGATAGCTAGATATTGTTCACTCTGAAAATTTAGGTTTAAAAGAAGTAAGTCACTGGTCTATACCTCCAAATACAAAAACAAATTTTGTACTAAGGTTGATCTGGATACAGTTTTAATGCCTAATAAGTAAAATGTTCTTTTTCTCTTATGGACAGATTAGGATATGTGAATGTTTAATAATGCCTAATTCTTAATTAGCTAGTCTGCTGACCAAATAATCATACAGCCAGCAATTAAGACTAATTGAATATCCTCTAGTTTCAGAAGTGAAAAAACACTAGAAGGAGTACCATCTAAAGTCTCTTAAACACAAGGAGTTGATGAAGAAGAGAAACAGACTGTCTGAAATAAAGTCTTTAAAGATCCAAAAATAATAGAGGATTTGGTCAGAGGAGTGCTTTCTTAGAGACTTTAGAGTAGCATGGCTAATCTTATTGTAACTTATGGAATTTCTGAAAGTCTTATTTGATTTTCTTTAAAATAATCAATTTGCATAAATTTAATTGACAGTGATTTTTATGATTCACCTTCATTTTTATGATTTTAAAGGTAATAGCTGCTGTTTATACCATTGGAAAAAATGTTGCTTTAGAAGTAAAATGCAAATGCATTCCTATTACAGATAAGAGCTAGAGATAGTAGAGTAGGGTAAAAATTAAAGTAATTTTTATAGTTGAACAATAGCAAACCTAATATATATTACTTGACTACTAAGTTCCTTTTTAAAGGTTTTGAATTATAAAATTCAAACATTATAAATTTTATAATTTATAAATAATTATAAATTATTTTTCAAAATTATAAAACATAAAATGTTTCTATCATAAAATTTGGAAATATAGTTATATATATTTAAATATATATAAACATGTTTGTATATGTAAAAATATATAAATATAAATATGCATAAAACTTTTAGTGAATACAGTATAACTACTTTATACTATTTTAAAATAGTGAGACCGGTGTGGCAAGGAATGAATTTCTATATCTTTCTTTATATAATCAAAGTTCTCTATTTACTAACTTTCAACTAAGCAAAAATAAAAAATAAGAGGCAAATTTAATCATTTTGAATATTCACAGTATGTCACCTATTGCTATATAGTTTTAATTTGTGTTTATGAAGAAATCATCAACAATCTTTCAGAATCTAATCATTTTTTAACTGAGAAAGCTTATCTATATTAAAAAAGTTTGAATTATAGTGGATATCTGCTCTGTTTTTTGATTTTCACACAATTTCCTGATTTTCTTTACAAATCACTGCTTAGATAACTAAAACATAGCTAGAATTTTTACATACCATACAGGTTAAAGGTTGAAATAAGTTTCTAAATTCATTCACTTATGTCCATATGCCCTGATAAAAATCCATTTTTGATTTGCCTGTTAGTTCATTTATGCTAGCAATGATGTTCATTTTCAATCTAAATGTTTATTACTTTAAGGAATGATTTAACGCTTTTATAACAAAAAATGTTTATTTTAAAATTAGCCTTAGGAATTAGACAGTAAATATCATTATAATTTGTCAGTTTCCTAATTGCTTTAATATTTTATATTTGTACATATATGTGATAAGCATTTACCAAATTACTCGTTAGACTTAAGACATGTCAGCATAACCAAGTCTAGTCAATTGCTGAAAATCAACATAAAACTAAATCTCATTGTGATATCACTGAACCTCCTTCTATTCTCCTTATAATAGCAAAATTTCCCTCTTTATGCATGTTGAAATTATGAGTCTTCCTACTTTGTAGGGGTCTGTGCCCCTGAGCAGCTCAAATAAGTGAAAAGTAATAGGAAAATTAAATTTTTACACAGCACTTGTTGGTGTGAGGGCAAACTCCAAAGCTTTTCTGCCACAGCAATGAATACCATAATTGTTGGGGATAGCAAATTACTTTTATCAAAACAACGCTTATCATATGACAATGTGTTGATTTGAATTTTATTCTTCTTGTGTTTGCTTTTACATTAAATTTGATCTCTTTTTGTAGTGACACGAAAGCTATTTGCAGGAAGAGTTTATACTTAGCTCTGTGATTATAGATATTATTTGGAGTATTAATTTGATTTGCAGACCTCAAATCATTTATTTGGCAATTAAATAACAACTTTTTTCTTACTTAGAACATGTAACTATACTTCATTCACTATTTCCATTTAGCCAATTGTTAGGAGACACTGGATCTTATTGTTTTATAAGTACTTAGTATATTCTACATCCTTTATAAATAAATAATCATTATTGGTCCTCTAGTAACATTGCATTAATGAACTTCCTTCAAGGTGATAGAGAAATGTCTATCATAAAAAATTTGAAAATAGAATTTAAAACCACATAAATAACTGGATCCTAATTATTTACATAATGCAACAAATTATAACCATTTAAAATATATCAAATGAATACATTATATTTGGAAAAATTTCTTGGGACGTTTATAAATTGTCTAAGGCTATTTCAAACCAACTTAATAACTACTGCCATAGTATACCAGGGATAATTACCAAGTTACTTAACAGACTCCCTGTTCACATATTTATCAAATTCCTGGCAATTAATTTATCAATTTCCTGGAAATTTTAATTAATCAAAGTGCCTGATTAACATCAGGAAATATAATAGACCCAGCCTACGGTAATTTTTTCATGGCTATTGAATAATTATTCTTCAGGTGTCAGTATTGTTGAAATTAAATACAAAATGGAGACCAGACTTCAAAATTCCCTGAGCAGACAAAACCATTTAAGCCATGTGAACTGAACTAAATCTAGCTTATTTCATGAACATAGATGAAAATTAACTTAGGTTCTTTCTCGTAAACGCATCTGATAATCATAAAAGAAACTTAAGTTCTCGTTCTAAAATAGTATGAGATAACCCCTTTCAAAAAATTCCCTGCCATCTGGAAGCCCCTATTGTAATGACCAATCATTGTAAAGCTTAAACAACTTCTTCACTTTCATCCTATAAGCCATCTTGTAATGTCATGCCCGTGAGCTCCATATCAGTTTTGAATTTGAAAGCTATCAGTTCACAGACTATTCCTATATGCACAATAGACTCCTACTAAATACTACTTTATTGATCTGTGGCATTAATTTTCATATTTCTGAATTTTTGACTTTATCATCATATGATGAAAAGACTACATGAAAAAAGAGACACCATAAAAAATCACTTAAACATACGTTTCATATCCATGGCAAATCTGGGTTTAAGCCATGAACCAGAAACAATTTTGGTTTTGGTTACAAATAGCAATGGAGAGTGTAAGTTTCTACTCTCAGTCTTAAAAACGTAAAGGAAACCATTTTTAAGACAGGAAATAAAATCAATGGAATGGAAACAAGTTGTTGGTATGTCTCCATAGTGTAAACCCATGACTCAAATTCCAGTTTACACTAATATATTTAAAGTTAATTTGTTAAACTGGATATTTGGTGATTGAATGCTGTAAGTTACACAGAGTATTTTAGGACAATGTTGATTTTTTAAATTCTAAAAATGATATTTTGTAAATAGTGCCAACAATATTTTAGACGTTTAGCCAAATGATAACATTTTAAGGATTCTAAGTATTTTTTAATAGATTTATTTATTTATTAATTTTTGGCTGCATTGGGTCTTTGTTGCTGTGCATGGGCTTTCTCTAGGCATGAGGGCTTCAATACTTGTGGCACACGGGCTCAGTAGTTGTGGCTCACAGGCTCTAGAGCATAGGCTCAGTAGTTGTGGCACACGGGCTTGGTTTGCTCTGCCACATGTGGGGTCTTCCCAGGCCAGGGCTCGAACCTGTGTACCCTGCATTGGCAGGTGGATTCTTATCCACTGCACCACCTGGGAAGTCCCAGTTCTAAGTATTGCAAAAGAAGCTAGCTGATTATTAACAGCCTTTCTCAGTTTTTACCTGTATGATTTGAGCAGATGTCAAAGTAATTTGAGTCTCTGTGAGCTCACCTACAAAGCTGTAGGACTGGTCTTGGTGATTTCTAAGCCTGTATATATAAAATTACATTTGTCTCTCAGAAAGACAAAACTGTGTGATCTCCCTTATATGTGAAATCTGAAAAAGTCGAGCTCATTGAATAAGAGTAGAAATGTGGTTTCCAGGGGTTGGGGGCTTGGGAACTGGGGACATGTTAGTAAAATGTTACAAACTTTCAGGTATAAATACATAATTTATATATATATAAATTTAGTTATAAATAATAATTAATATTTCATCATCCTGGATTTTTCTGTTTCTTTGTATCTCCGGGTACCCTTCAGTCTCCATTCTAGAAGTCTGGAAAAGGATTTCTCAGACTCCTGCGAGGTGCCCCTTGTAGGGAGGTAGAACGGGGCAGCTAGTGATAAGACTAGTTAATAATATTGTATTGTGCACTTGAAATTTGTTGAGAGAGTAGATCTTAAGGGTTCTCACCACACGCACACACACACACACACACATACACATGCAGACACACAAATGGTAGCCATGTGAAATGATGCATGTGTTAATTAACTTGATTGTGGTAATCATTTCACAATGCAGTATATGTATATTAAAACATGATGAACCCCTTTAAAAAATCACATTGTGTAACCTAATTGTATACAACTTTTGCCAACTGTACCTCAATAAAGCTGGAAAAAAGTACAATAAAAATTAGAAAATAAAATAATTTAATAAGGAAAACAATGTAAGAAATAACATTATATGTGTCTCTAATTTTAATATTGAATTTACTCATTCAAATTACTCACATAAACAAAAACCAGATCTAAGTAGAATATATATGATGACACAAAATGACAGAATTCAGAGTAAAAAAGTAATGAAGATTCTTCTTTAAAAATGTTGGTAGCACAGAATTTCTGAAAAGATCATTTGGCTTTTGGAGAACACCAAGAATACTCATCACTTGGCTTCATACACGATGATATGCATAAATTGAAAGTCTATACATGAGGGCTACTTTTTTTTCTAATTATAACATTAAAATATGTCCTGTTATGCTGTATTTAGTGTACATTATTACTGTTTGCTATTTTGTATCATAAAATATAATTATTACATGTACACATTATGCAATTATAAAATTATCAGTTTCCTTAATTAAAATGGAATATTATTCTCAGTGAAGAGAGAATTTATTTAATATTAATGAATGAAAATATAAACACAGAGAAGAGGTCAGACATTAAAGCTCTTGGTGTGATATGTAAAAGCAGCTAATGGTCGGCTAGACTAATATTAGAAAATGATGAATTTGAGGTATAAATGATTGGTTTCAAAGCAGAACTGCATTCCCCAGAGCTCAAGTTTCCTCAAGCATGCTTTGCATATCACAAGTATCTGGGGCTCTATCCCTCAAAACCTACCCAAACCAAAGCAATTCTATTTTTTTTTTAACATCTTTATTGGAATATAATTGCTTTGCCATGGTGTGTTAGTTTCTGCTTTATAACAAAGTGAATCAGATATACATATACATATGTCTCCATATCTCTTCCCTCTTGCATCTCTCTCCCTCCCACCCTCCCTATCCCACCCTTCTAGGTGGTCACAAAGCACTGAGCTGATCTCCCTGTGCTATGCGGCTGTTTCCCACTAGCTATCTATTTTACGTTTGGTAATGTATATATGTCCATGCCACTCTCTCACTTTGTCCTAGCTTAACCTCCCTCCCCATATCCTCAAGTCCATTCTCTAGTAGGTCTGCATCTTTATTCCCGTCTTGCCCCTAGGTTCTTCTGACCATTTTTTTTTCTTTTTTAGATTCCATATATATGTGTTAGCATACGGTATTTGTTTTTTTCATTCTGACTTACTTCACTCTGTATGACGGTCTCTAGGTCCATCCACCTCACTACAAATAACTCAGTTTTGTTCCTTTTTATGGCTGAGTAATATTCCATTGTATATATGTGTCACATCTTCTTTATCCGTTTATCTGCTGATGGACACTTAGGTTGCTTCCATGTTCTGGCTATTGTAGATAGAGCTGCAATGGACATTTTGGTACATGACTCTTTTTGAATTATGGTTTTCTCAGGGTATATGCCCAGTAGTGGGATTGCAGGGTCATATGGTAGTTCTATTTTTAGTTTTATAAGGAACCTCCATACTGCTCTCCATAGTGGCTGTATCAATTTACATTCCCACCAACAGTGCAAGAGGGTCCCCTTTTCTCCACACCCTCTCCAGCATTTATTGTTTCTAGATTTTTGGATGATGGCCATTCTGACTGGTATGAGATAATATCTCAATGTAGTTTTGATTTGCATTTCTCTAATGATTAATGATGTTGACCATCCTTTCATGTGTTTGTTGGCAATCTGTATATCTTCTTTGGAGGAATGTCTATTTAGGTCTTCTGCCCATTTTTGGATCGGATTATTTGTTTTTTTGAAATTGAGCTGCATGAGTTGCTTGTATATTTTGGAGATTAATCCTTTGTCTGTTGCTTCATTTGCAAATATTTCTCCCATTCTGAGGGTTATCTTTTCGTCTTGCTTATGGTTTCATTTGCTGTGCAAAAGCTTTTAAGTTTCATTAGGTCCCATTTTATTTTTGGTTTTATTTCCATTTCTCTAGGAAGTGGGTCAAAAAGGATCTTGCTGTGATTTATGTTATAGAGTGTTCTGCCTATGTTTTCCTCTAAGAGTTTGATGGTGTCTGGCCTTACATTTAGGCAGAAGAATGGATAAGTGACCTGGAAGATAAAATAGTGGAAATAACTACTGCAGAGCAGAATAAAGAAAAAAGAATGAAAAGAGTTGAGGACAGTCTCAGAGACCTCTGGGACAACATTAAATGCACCAACATTCGAATTATAGGGATCCCAGAAGAAGAAGAGAAAAAGAAAGGGTCTTAGAAAATATTTGAAGAGATATAGTTGAAGATTCCCTAATATGGATAGGGAAATAGTTAATCAAGTCCAGAAAGCACAGAGAGTCCCATACAGGATATATCCAAGGAGAAACACACCAAGACACATATTAATCAAACTATCAAAAATTAAATACAAGGCTTCCCTGGTGGCACAGTGGTTGAGAGTCCGCCTGCCGATGCAGGGGAAGCGGGTTCGTGCCCTGGTCCGGGAAGATCCCACATGCCGTGGAGCGGCTGGGGCCATGAGCCATGGCCACTGAGCCTGCACGTCCGGAGCCTGTTCTCCACAATGGGAGAGGCCGCAGCAGTGAGAGGCCCACGTACCACAAAAATAAATAAGTAAATAAATAAAAATTTTAAAAAATAATTAAATACAAAGAACAAATATTAAAAGCAGCAAGGGAAAAACAACAAATAACACATAAGGGAATCCCCATAAGGTTAACAGCTGATCTTTCAGCAGAAACTCTGCAAGCCAGAAGGGAGTGGCAGGACATATTTAAAGTGATGAAGGAGAAAAACCTACAACCAAGATTACTCTACCCAGCAAGGATCTCATTCAGATTTGACATAGAAATTAAAAGCTTTACAGATAAGCAAAAGCTAATAGAGTTCAGCACCACGAAACCAGCTTTACAACAAATGCTAAAGGAACTTCTCTAGGCAGGAAATACAAGAGAAGGAAAAGACCTACAATAATAAACCCAAAACAATTAAGAAAATGGTAATAGGAACATACATATTGATAATTACCTTAAATGTAAATGGATTAAATGCTCCAACCAAAAGACATAAACTGGCTGAATGGATACAAAAGCAGTTCTACTTTTATCTGTCTGCTTTATTGATCTTACTAGATTTTGTTGCTCAAAAGGTTTTCAAGGTCAAAACTATTGGAAAATATTTTACTGCTGTAGAATATTAGAGTACTTCTTTCCATTAATGTGTTTAATGGGAAGATATGCATTGCACATGATTATTGAGCATGGTATTTATTAAATAATCATCTTATTTATAGATAAATAGTTTTAAAAGTTTTTATCATTGATATTTATTGTAAAGCATTTATTATGCTTGTTTACTATATGTGTTGAGATCACATATTTCTTCAAATTCTTAAAAGTAACATATAATTGCCATTGAAATTCATTTTATTAAATTAAGACAGACATGATTGTGTTAAAATAAAGACCATCAAATAAATGAATCTTCTTAATATTTTCAAATTTACAAATATGTTTCAGTACTAAATAGTTTTCTATTTGTGTCAGTGCTTTAAAATTACCAATTTAAAATAATTAATCTAAAAGTAAATAAGGTTGTTAATGAGGTTTGAAAAATTAAACTTCTTTCTTTCACCATTTATAAAAGAAACATAACCTTAGCTTTATCTATTTTTATATGACTCAGTCATAATTTCTAATATTTTAATGTTCAATCCATATAAGATTTATTTTTATGTATGACCTGAGATAGAAATCTATGTTTATTTTAAGAGATTGCTAATTGTCCTATATTTTGAACAATCTATTTTCCACACATTTAAATTACCATTTTTATTACATATGAACTCTAATGACAAGTGCTGTTAGACCTGAACGGTCTCTGAGGGATCCCAGCTCGCCCAAGAACCGCCAAGAGGAGAGTCGCTGCAACACGCAAGAGGTTTATTAGGAGCCGGTGCACCGGGGTTCCTTGGTCCTCACGCAGGAGGCCGAAGAGGAACCCCCCCCAAGCGGAATCACATACATTTTATAGCTTTCATTTTTCATTATGCAAAGTGTGGATATATCAAGGGTTTTTTTCTCATTGGTTTGTTTGTTCCTGGACCGGAGTGGGGACTTGGCTCTACTTCCTTGATTGGTTGGCTGTCGGATGCCTACTTTACATTTACCAGAGTGGGGTCTTGGCTCTAGTTCCTTGATTGGTTAGCTGTCGGATGCCTACTTTACATTTTCGTGTTTTTGTGGTGGGGGGTTGAGTCACATGAGTTATGGTTGGCTAGGGCGACCTTTAAACTCTGGCTTAATCATTCTTATCACCCGCCATACTGGTTTGCTCGAGGTTTCATCCCCCGCCATACCTGTTTGCTCGGAACGGTTTCTGCCCAGGGGGGGGACATTCCAGTATCTTATTGCCAGCCGAAAAAGCTTAAAGCTCAAAAGTATCGATAGGGAAGTAGGGGTGTAAGTATAGTTAAGGCCCTACAGTGCTACAGGTACTGAAAAGGATTTTATTCCATAAACTTAGACATTGACATAGATAGCCAATTTCCATTCTGAAATAAATACCAGATGGAGTCATAAACATTTAAATAATCAGAAAACCTCATCTGGGTGAAGCCAACCATGGTGAGGATGTAAAGAGAGAAAAGAGCTATCATGGAATACCAATGAGCAAGATATTTAAGAGATTAGAAAGCAGGTGAGAGCAGAGTAGGAGAAAATCTAAGGTAGCTGCTCCCCATAAGCTAAAAGCTGTGCACTCTGTAGAGCAGAAATAAAAACCAGGCACTACACTTTCAAAACTGACCGTATGAGAAAAAAATATGTGTCCTTTGTCTTTAGTAACAAAGGTATTGTAACTTTGGCCAGAGTAGTTTCAGAAAAGTGTTGGACCAAAACTCTGAGACTTGAAATGCTGCTTCTGAAACATTGCGGAATGTTGAGATCGAAAAACTGGGCACCTGAATTGTTTTCACAAAATTTGTATACAAAATTAGTGTTAGGATGGCCCTGAACTTAATTGCCCACAAACAAATGAAATAGAATGAAGTAAAATCACAAAAACAAAGAAACTGCTATTCACGTGAAATATATTCACAGTGTACTGGCTTCAAATGGTTACACTTTAATTGTTTCTCAAAGGTAAGATTATTTTTTTCTCAATTTTGGGGACAAAAGGTGTATCCTCAAAATTTGTTTAAGCAGGGGACTCATTCTGTTTAAGAAGTCCTAAAGAAATTACATTGAAAATATATATAATTGATTTTTTCCCCTATGGAGCGTCTCAAAGGGCCTATAATCCAGATAGGTTGAGATGTACTGCTATAGAAGATAGATTACTATGATTGTAATAATAAAACTCCATTTTTAATAGCATGCTTACATTGAGAATTACATATAATTATGCAAACGACAGGTATATCACACAGCCTCAATAAGTGCTATTTATTATTAAGCTTGACTTTAAAACTGAATAGAATTTTCATATTGGATAACAGTGATGGAGGGAAGATGTAATGGTTAGAGGTGGTAAAGTAATCAGAGATCAAAATAAAAACTCAAGAAGCTTGAAAATACAAGGTGTGTCCAGAAAATACCTTCGGTCTATCAAAATATTCTTATGCCTCTACTGATATATCATCCATTCAGGGAGGGCACATCAAGTTATTTAATTAAAATGTAATTTGCATCAAATTATTTAAAATGTAACGGAATAAGTTAGACCCTGTGGATACAAACTCAAGTCATATTTCATGTTCTCAAGGAGTTTGCAGCTTAGTGAGATTTAGGGAAATAGCAAGAGAATGAAACTGAAAGTGTATTTTTGAGAGGTTTTGTAGGAAATGAGAGTTTCTGAGGAAGAGAATGGCAGGATGGCAGTGTTGAGATAGCTCAGCACATCTAGGGATTAGATCAGCAAATGAGCCCACAAGTTCTGGTAAGAAGTCAGGAGGGCAGAAACTTTGACATTCTCCCTAGACTGTCATCCTTGGCAGTCCCAAATGAGCATTTCAAACCTTAGTGAAAAAAAATATCATTGATCAGCCTTTAAATGTAATCATTCATTTCATTGCTGTTTTAGTTTTATACAAGAAAAGTTATGAACTAGGAAAGTAAGAATAGTCTATTAGCATTTCCTGTATTTTAACAGTTTCTGTTCCTTTCCTTTTTTTTCCCCCGAAGTTTTGATTTGGCTGAAACACTTAAATGAAACCCACCTCTAAGGGAAGTGTAGAACATCTGAATCACATTCTGAAGTCAGGCCATTTTGTATTATTAACCAAAATTTCAGAAACAGAGATCTGATTGAAATAAAAAGGTGTTTATTTGGGGTATGTTAGGACGGCAGCTCGGGAGACATAGATTCAAGAAGTTCTTAAATTGTGTTCTACCTGACTACAAAATGAAGGAGGCTTATAAAGGCAAAAAACTGCAAGGCCACAATTAGTTACCTGAGTTGTTTATATATATATATACCACATTTTCTTTATCCATTCATCTATTGATGGATGCTTAGGTTGCTTCCACATCTTGGCAATTGTAAATAATGCTGTTTTGAACATTGTGGTGCACGTATCTTTTCAAATTAGTGTTTTTATTTTTTACGGCTATATACTCAGGAGTGGAATTGCTGGGTCATATGGTAATTCTACTTAGTTTTTTGAGGAACCTCCGTACTGTTTTCCACAGTGGCTGCATCAATTTACATTCTCACCAACAGAGTAGAAGTGTTTCCTTTTCTCCACATCCTCACCATTTGTTATTTGTGGTCTTTTTGATGATAGCCATTCTGACAGGTATGAGGTAATATCTCACTGTGGTTTTGATTTACATTTCTCTGATGAGTAACGATACTGAGCATCTTTTCATGTGGCTGTTGGCCATCTGTATGTCTTCTTTGAAAAAATATCTATTCAGTCTTCTGTCTATTTTTTAATTGGGTTGTTTGTTTTATGGATGTTGAGTTGTCTGAGCCATTAATATATTTTGGATATTAACCCCTTATTGGTCATATCATTTGCAAATATTTTTCCCATTCAGTAGGTTGTCTTTTGGTTTTGTCAATGGTTTTGCTGTGCAAAAGCTTTTAAGTTTAATTAAGTCCCCTTTGTTTATTTTTGCCTTTATTTCCTTTGCTTTAGGAGCCAGATCACAAAAAAATTTGCTATGATTTATGTCAAGGGTGATAGGCCATGTTTTCCTCTAGGAGTTTTATGGTTTCCAGTCTTACATTTAGGTCTGTAATCCATTTTGAGTTTATTTTGTATATGGTGTTAGAAAACGTTCTAATTTCCTTCTGTTACATTGTAGCTGTCTTGTTTTCCCAGCACCATCTACTGAAGAGACTGCAGGTGTTGTTTTAAAAAACAGCTGGTATCTTTGGGTTTTGTATAGTTCACAGAAACTTTAAGTTCTCAGTGGTGCAGGGACATGTCTGAAACCAGGTCCTCAATGGTTGTTCAAATCCATTTTTGTATGTCCTATGACTACTTCATTACAATTCCAGTCTGTTGTCAGTACTGATGAGTCAGAAATACTTGATGACAAAAGTATAACATAGTGCAATTCTCACCCAATTTTCAGGAGTTTGTTATATTTATCTCTATGTATGTGTGTGTTTCTCACTCCTCTTCTAGCTGTGGCAATACTTTGAGAGAGTAAAAGCCCCAACTCTTTCAGCATTCCTCGTCTCTCTGTGGCATCTACTGCAGACAAGATTTCTTTTTATGTTGTGTGCAGAGTTGAAAAGGCAAGTCCCAGTGGTACGTAACTGTTCCAGTCTCCAGGACTTCTGCTACTGTTTTCATCTCCCTTTTCTTCATGTCTCCAGGCTTAGTCATGGTATACCTATTTTAGTATGCAAATTTCCCTTGTGCTTTGCTTTTTTTTGGTATTTTGTCTTTGATCTTCGGTCTAAGATATTCCTTATAACATATCATGCCTATACTCTGAATGCTTTAATACCATTGGGATTAATCATTTTTCAGATTTCAGATTAGGGCTAACTTGTTCAACACACAGAACGCTGCAACATCTTATTCAGCTGGTTCTTCTAAATTTGACCCAAGGCAATTCTTTTATTATCAGTGTCTCTGTTTTTAAGGAAGTTCTTTCTGTTTGAAATAGGGGATAATTATTTGGGGTTAATTATTGAGTAATTGGTTTCAATCGATTCTTACATAAATATTTCAGGTGTTTTTCCAAGTTGTTCAACAATAGTAAAACCTATTGGTTTACTTAAATATCCTATTTTCTCTAATTTTTAAATTGCTATATATGCCAAAAAATTGTACTTATTGAAAAACAAAACAAATACATCAATTATGGGGAAAATAGGAGTGCTTTTAAATTTTATATTAAAGTCTACCTTTTGTAGATGGTTTTTAAAATATACACATTTAACTATTTTCTACTATTTTAAATTATGCCCTTGTGATTTTTTTTTCTGCTTAAACCTTCCCAGCTTTATTATGAGTTGGATGTTAATTTCTCTGCTACACTCAAAGGTGTGTGTTTATTTTTCTGTAAATATATATATATATATATATTTTTTTTTTTGCAATACACGGACCTCTCACTGTTGGGGCCTCTCCCATTGAGGAGCACAGGCTCCGGATGCGCAGGCTCAGCGGCCATGGCTCACGGGCCCAGCCGCTCCGCGGCTTGTGGGATCCTCCTGGACCGGGGCATGAACCTGTATCCCCAGCATCGGCAGGAGGATTCTCAACCACTGCACCACCAGGGAAGCCCTTTTTCTGTAAATATTTTTTAAATGGGTGAACATTGAATTATGAAAGTTTTATTATGTTTAATTCTGGAAATCACACTTTTTTGGTTTTATAATAGATCAAATTATGCCAAAACACATTCAAGTGAAATTTCAGCTATATGTGTCTACTGATTCCTGGGGTAAAAGATAGCAAGCTTAAAGATATTGATTCCATTTGATATTATTTATTCTCTAATACTTGTAAAAAATTCTAGCTTTCTTTAAAACCTTATATTTGGAATTTATTTTCTTAAAATATAGATTTTCAAATATTACACTATGAAGATCCATTGAGATAAGTCAAAAAGCAGTGCGTTTCGTCTGGTTCCTAAAGGAACACATTTTTTTTTTTGTGGTACGCGGGCCTCTCACTGTTGTGGCCTCTCCCGTTGCGGAGCACAGGCTCTGGACGTGCAGGCTCAGCGGCCATGGCTCACAGGCCCAGCCGCTCCGCGGCATGTGGGATCTTCCCGGACCAGGGCACGAACCCGTGTCCCCTGCATTGGCAGGCGGACTCTCAACCACTGCGCCACCGGGGAAACCCAGGAACAAATATTTTTAGAGTATCACCAAGTTTCTGTCATGTGCTATTAGAAAAAGGAAGGGCATCAAATGTTACAAATTCTTTGATATGTAGATTTGTGATAGTTTGACACCAATGTAAAGAGTCTAATCTCTTCACTTCTCTCTTTCCCTCACAATGTTGCTTTGTTTCTTAATCACAGATCACAGCATTCCCTTGCTATGTAGTATTAAGCAAATGGCTCATACCTTAGTAACATTTGAATCGCACTAACACCAAAAAAAAAAAAAAAACAACAACTACCAAGAAGTTCTTCAGTCTGAACCAAGGTTGGTGTGATAATATAAATTTGAACTGCTCGCCCTGAAGACAACCTCAATTTTTAAAAACTAAATTCTATTTCTCTGCCCAACAACTTGGTGGTATAATTCGATTTATTCAACAAATAATTACTGATTATATACTGTGTGTCAGGAATATGTGAGGTATTGAAGATTAATATGCACATAAGATCTAGCTTTGCATGAAAAATTCTTTCAGCCTGCTAAGAGGGACAGTCCAATGGACAGTTAGTACACTCTGTGAGATGTTCTATGTGGTAGACTACTGCCTAGGAAGTCATAAGAGCAAAAATAAAAAGAAAAAACAATTGGAGGGAAGGAGCACACTTACTCTGCAGTGTATAAACGAATCTTCAGAGAAATGATGTCAGGAGTGAGAGTACATGAGGTGGATGGGACTGGAAACAGCATTCCAGAGCAATGTAACTTCATCTGTCAATCTATGGAGCCATAAGAAGGACCAGGCACCCACATGTTGTACACTGTTTGCCGTGCTGGGCAGAGAGCTCATTTCAGTGATGCTGGAGATGAAGCAGAAGAGAGAAGCTGAGATGGAACAATGGAGAGTTTTCCACACCACTCTAAGGTTAACGAACTTTTTTTCTCAAGTTTTTCAAGTTCATTAGCATACATAACAATTTTATTCCTAATGTGAAATAATTTATTGTAAGTAAGATGTCTGGTCTTCTTAATTTTTGTCAAGGTGGTGATATCGGTAACATATCTGAAGTCATCTAATATATTTTAGCTAATTTTCTTTATTTAGAAAAGAAAGCTATACAAATACATATACATAACTGCTCTCTATAGGAAAATCCTGGGAGTATCATATATTTTTCATGGCCTGTTCTCCAGAGATCTGACTTAATCTTTATCTGACATCGATATTGAGTACTCCTCTTAGTTACCAGATGCCCAAGAAATCCTTTTATGATCCATATGCAACATCTGGAACTCTAAGACTTTTTCTTCAACTTCAATGTACTATTAGAAATTACAAATCCCCTCATAAGACTGAAATTAGGACAATAAGGAACAAATATTATCTCAGAAATATAATTAATTAATCAGATACATAGAGTTGACATGGCATCTACTTTCAATAGGAACGGAGATGTAGAATGAAAACGTCCTTACTTAGGTTGCTAAGTAGCTAATAATATCTACTAAATATAGGAGATCTGTGATGCCTAGTGAAGAGTTAAAAAAAATCATGGCTTAATAATTCATTTTCTTATTACCAGGTGAAAGATTGATATTCAAGGAACTTACATGAGTGGAAGAGGAACACATATGGATAAAAGAGGAAGTTTTAAGCATATTTTAAATGTAACACAGAGGGACCTTGCTTGATAAGAACTGCAGAAAACTGCACCTGGCAAGCAGCAATTAGAAAGAAGGTGTTTTGTTTTGAGTAATGATTTCTGGCCAGTTCTCAAACCAAAGAGTTAAAAACAGCTGTGTCTACACATAGTTACAGCAGCCACATATTAGAGGATCACTTTTAGTTATTCATGGCTTCATGATGAGAGTGGGAGGTAAGCCTGCCTGGCCGGTGATAACCTATACTCTATGGAGGCTTTTAGAAGGATGCTCTTTGTTACAGTTTAGTGATTTCAAATGTACCAATTGTAATTACAGAGGAGACTCTACCATTTTAAGGCCTAGTTAGCCTTATATGACAGGGGATAAGCCAAAATTAAAATTAAATTATGCCCGCTTAAATAAAAAAGATGGAACCATGTTCTTTTTACATTCTACATCTGTAATTTAGCATGCGAGTTCAGATACGCCCGGCAATGGATTTCTTTTTCTTGGTTACCTTGTGGGTGTAATAGCATGGTTAAAACCAACTCAAAATTTATAACTGTTAATGTCTGTCTTGCAATACTTTAACTTTAATTCTACTGAAATGATAAGTAATCATTATAGCTGGAATTCTTAATTGAGAAATGTGGGAAGGTTCCCTAAAACCAGAAAAACAGGAGAAAAATTTTGGACTTTTCCAGAAGAAACATTAATTCCAGTGATCAGTGGACAATCTCAATATTTTTATTAGTGTGATGGAGTACATAGAGACAAGGAAATAATCTTTGAAGCTGGTGAGTACAACCTCATATAGTTATCCAAGCTGCACGGTAGAAGTATTCCAGCAGAGTTTTACCACTAATTTTCTGAGCATTTCCAAAGCTGAATGGACTTAGAATTATTCAATAAGAATATGTCCCAAATCAATTAGTTTTAGGTTAATGTTTAATTTAGGTTAATGTCTAATGTTAGTAAGGTCACATACTATAAGCCCTAAACATGTGAGTTATGTGATTTAACAAAAACAAGACCCATTTCCACTGTTGTCCTGAATCAGTGAGGACAAAAATAAAACATATGTAATTTTTTATATTCATATTATTAGAATACTTACTTACTTGCCAGACATCAATATCCTACAAAAGAGTCATTTCTCAAGTTATTTCTGGGACTTTCTCATGCCATGACCACTGTCCTGGACAGATCTGTCCTCAGATGACTAGCACCACCCGTGTTCTTCTTTTGCCTCAGGACTCACAGTTGTTATCTGAGCTGCTGCTATCACGGCCACTGCCACTCTATAATTACGTTGCTGATTATGCCTAGACTAGCTCCACATAGATGTAATAATAGCAGCTTACTGTTTCTTCTTCCAGCCCCACTCCAGGTACACTTCAGGTTTTTCAAGTCTCAGAGCCTAAGTCAATACATTAAAACCCCAGAGACAGGTAGAAATCCCTCCCTCTATCCTATCAGTCTCATTGTTCTCCCCAGAATTAACTAGTTCATAGAGTGTTTGACTACGGAATCATTGAACCCCTTAATAAGGAAAAAAGAGTATGTGCCTCATCCATTAATACTCAATCTCATCCTCTAGCCCAAAGGAGACTCTTAAAATATAAATAAAGTAGCTGCTATGAACGTTTGCATGAGGATGTTTTTCCTTTTTTTTTTTTTTTTGTGGACATATGTTTTCATTTCTCAGGAGTAATTACTAGGTAGGCAACTCAGTAATTTTATTCTTAGGTGTTTACCCAAGAGAAAAGAAAACATATGTTTGTAGACAGACTTTATATGAATGTTCATGAAAGTTTTATTCATCACAGTAAAAAACAACAAAAAAAATCAAAAAACTGGAAACAATACAATATCTCTTGACAAGAGAATGGATTTTTAAAAATGTAGTCCAGGGCTTTCCTGGTGGCGCAGTGGTTGAGAGTCCGCCTGCCGATGCAGGAGACGCGGGTTCGTGCCCCGATCCGGGAAGATCCCACATGCCACAGAGCAGCTGGGCCCGTGAGCCACGGCCGCTGAGCCTGCGCGTCTGGAGCCTGTGCTCCGCAAAGGGAGAGGCCACAACAGTGAGAGGCCCGCGTACCGAAAAATAAATAAATAAATAAAATAAAAATTAAAAGTGTAGTCCATTCATACAGTAGAAATCAACTCAGAAATAAAAATGAACAAACTTTTCGGGCCCCCCACTGCCGCGGCCTCTCCCGTTGCGGAGCACAGGCTCCGGACGCGCAGGCCCAGCGGCCGTGGCTCACGGGCCCAGCCGCTCCGCGGCACGTGGGATCCTCCCGGACCGGAGCACGAACCCGCGTCCCCTGCATCGGCAGGCGGACTCCCAACCACTGCGCCACCAGGGAAGCCCAAAAATGAACAAACTTTTGAAATTGCATTAACATAGGTGAATCTCTCCAGCATCATATTGAGTAAAAAAAAAGCTAGACACAAGAGAATATGCAATGTATGGTTCTATTTCCATGAGATTCTAGAACAGACAAAATAAAGTTACGGTGGTATAAATCAGATCATTGATAGCCTGGGGTGGGGAAGTGAAGGTGCGAGAATCAATTGCAAAGATAGAAATGCTACATTTTGATTGGGTTGGGGTCACTTAAATCTCTGAATTTTATCGTAGGTGAATTATTTCTCAATAAAGTTGGTTTAAGATCCAGGAAATATATCTTCTCAAGGTCTGAGTCACTCAGTTATTATCCTACTACTCCTATCTTTAATAGACCTTTATCGAAAGCATTTTCATATGCATATTCGCATTTGATTTTATAACTACACCCATCTCCTATATATTAAATAGGGCAGACATTACTACCCTATTTTGCATGATTTTGTATATTTTGAAACATGATTGACTTGCCTGGACTTGGTTTCTTTTCTCAGCTCAAAGTCATTGTACCTCCTAATGCAATATACAATAACTCATGTTTATTAATAGAGAACAGAGTTCAAAAAAGTTTCACTGTGATAGCCAATAGAAAAAAAAAGGGAAAAGGCTTTGCCTTCTTTACCCTTTTCACTGCATTTATAATGATAAACTAGTTTTAACTTGTGTTAACTTATCAATTTGAAGCTTGACTTGACTTAGAAGGTGATATAGACTTGATTTATGCAAATAGTATCTAACCTCTATATCACATAATAACTTATGGCATTCCCTAATTATACCTCTTCATCTTCTTACCATCTGGTCATTTCCCCCACAGAGTAAATTTTCTAAAGCTATTTCCAAAAATACATTTTTTTAGTGTTTTGAAATGCTTCACAAATCATCTGTATTCTTTCCACTTGGTATTTTTAGCCTTATCTCAATGTTGCCACTGTTGAATTGCAAAAGGTTTTCCATTAGGAATGGTACTAACTTTAAAATGATGTCCCTGAAATAACAGCAAAGAAATATTATTTATTTTCTCTTTTGGCAAGGAAAATATACTGCAACGACTTTATAAACTTCTTTAGCAAAGTCAGCCAAGAACCATTTACAACATATGCTGTATGCACAAGGGCAGTACTTTGGCTTGAATCTTAACTAAATTGTGTGTTACAGCAAATAAAACTTTAAAAGTGTTTTCAAAGGTAAGTACGCCATAAAACTTGCATTCATTTCATAAAATCCATCATAAACAAATTTCCCAATGTCACTGAAATGATCACTGCTCCCATTGTCACTAGGTTTAGTCTTTTTAACAAAGACATTGAAATTAGACTGTCAAGGAATATCAGATTATTTTGGCTAATCTTTTAGTAGATAAAAGCATATGTGCACAATTGCACACAATCTCTTCTATTTTAATTTAGGCAAAGGTTTTTTATTTGTTTATATAGCTTATATATCCAAAATATTGCACCAGATTAATTTTGTTCACCAAGGATAATTAATGAATGATATTTTCCTTAATCTCTGCACATACTCAGTAAAAGTTTTAACCAAAATATTATCCTATTAAAAAAATCATAGACTTTTTAAAACGTATGTAACGTGACATTGGCCATATCCTGAAACTCAGAAATATTTGTGACCAGAGAAAAGACTCATAATGGGGCTACTTAAATTGAAAAACTATGCTTCTGAAAGTAATAAGTAATATTTGCTTATAAGAACTTCACATTTTTTTCAGAGAGTGTCTTTGTCTATTAGTTATATTTTTTTACAGTGATCTTAGTAAATAGGATAATGGGGAAATACCCAGTACATTAACTCTCCCAGTTTATAATTCTGTATCATTGAGAAGATGCTTTCAATGAAATTTTCTTTCATGTAAATCTGATAATGGTTCTTCTTAAACTGGCAAAATATGAAATAATTTGGGAATAGTTTTCAGTAATTAATAGAGGAAAAAAACAGGAATCTGACTTTGTACATGCAGCCACAGTTCAACTATATTGTTTTGAATAATGTGAGTTCCTCTCTTCCTCTTAGTCCTTCATTTTAGACATCTCCTGCCCCCCTACTTTAAGATATCCTTCCAGGTACAGAGACAACTGTTGTAACCATTTGCTTTTATCCCCTCATCTGACTCCCTCAATTTCGTGTGCTTAATGTTCTCCATCTGGGTAGCACTTCAGAGGAGCTGATTCTGGACAGAAGGAAATTAGGAGACCTACCATTCTCAGAAAGTCCTTGAGTTGGTATCAAGTTGTTTCTAGTGCCCTGTGCCTAGGTCCTGACCTCAAATAGCTTGGAATTAGCCTGGGTTCTTTCACTTTTTTTTGCTTCTTTTCTTAACCATTGTTTTTTTGTCTGAGTACCAGAAACATGGTTATCCACACTACAATTTGTGTCATAGACCACTATTTCAGCTAACTTCTCAGACCTGCCCTTCATTGCCCAGTTTTATAAAATTAGCCTGTGACTTCCCTTTTCTCTCCTTTATGCTGCCCACATGCTTGCTTCTCTTATCTTGAGAAACTCCTGCCCATTTCTATGTGTCTGAACTTAAGCCTTGGTCCCCCTTTCTGTCCCTCAAATCCCCATCATTCCTGTCCTGATGCCTCCCAAGTCCCAGCTTGACAAAATCTGTAGATTGCTTTAGTGAAGACAATTTAAGTTGTAGGGAGGGTTGGCATGAAAAAAGATTGAGGATGTTTGGATCTGGGGAGGGGGAAGGGTAAGCTGGGATGAAGTGAGAGAGTGGCATGGACATATATACACTACCAAACGTAAAATAGATAGCCAGTGGGAAGCAGCTGCATAGCACAGGGAGATCAGCTCGGTGCTTTGTGACCACCTAGAGGGCTGGGATAGGGACGGTGGGAGGGAGATGCAAGAGGGAGGGGATATGGGGATATATGTATACATATAGCTGATTCACTTTGTTATATCGCAGAGACTAACACAACAATGTAAAGCAATTATACTCCAATAAAGATGTTTTTTAAAAAATTGCAGAGTAGGAGCCAAAGGTAACACAATATTCTTTATTAGTGGAGTTTTTATTTAATAAAACTGTAAGACAAGAAAAAAATAAAAGAAAAAAGAGAGAGTAATTCAGTTGACACTGAACTGACTGTATGTTAAGCAGGTTTTGTCAATGAAATCCAGCCCAACTTCCTAATTGTGTTGTACAGTTTTTGTCTGATTTTGTTCTTTAAGTTTATGTAGTTCTAAATAATGACAATATAGTCATCCTGTAGCTATAATTTTAGTGTACTTGTTCTTCTGGAGTGGATATTTATATTTAACATAATATCACAGAATCAATTGAAATGTATCCTGAAGAAATGAGTGCTGAGAGATGGCCAATTTTTTAAAAAAGAAAAAGATTATTTGGCCAAAAGCATTTGGAGTTATGATTCATATACCCCTACTCTTTTGGGGGTGTTTACAATGCACGTTATTATATTAAGATCCTGCAGTTTAAAAAAGGATTATATTTGTTTAAACCATTATGTCTCAAAGTTATTTGGGAAACTTTGGAAGAGAACCACCCTATTCTCCTCTTTTGTGGGAGTGTATAATTGTTATTATACTGTTCTGCATAATAAACTTTGGAACAACCATCCCTAGATCTAAGTTGATTTCCTGTCTGTTATCACTAATTCTGGAAATGGGTAGAAATGGTCTCTGAGTACTATGTTTCAAGTACTTTGACTTCTTATCTTATGCATTCTGCTTAGTACTCAACTTCCAACTCAGTGACTACCAATTTTGTTGAACCCCTATAGCTTGGTAATAGTAGAAAGAGCCTGTGTGTTGGATCCAAATAAAGATAGATCTATTTCTTGATTTATCTGTTTACTATCTTTGTAGCCTTAGGTAACTTCATTAAACTCTGAGTCTCAGATTTCTCATCTGGAAAACAGCCTTAATGGACTTACCTTCTTGTCCTGCAGAGAATTAAATGAGATAAGATACATTAAGTACACAGCCCAGTTTCTAGAACATAGCATTCAATAAATGCTAGCAGTTGCTGAGAGCCTTTTCTGACTACTTTCTGAAAGTCATGGCTCTGTATAGTATCATTTAAAATTCTTTCTGAGCACATCATAGAATTGAAAATCATGGATTCAGACTTGTGCTATATGTGAGGAAATGAACACATGGTTTTTAAATGTCCTTTTGTGATATAATAGATTTACTTAAAAGCTTAGTTAAAATTTCAGTTAAATTTAATACTCAGAAGAGAGAATGCCTATATTAGATAATGTTATTTAATATAACTCTTGCTGATAAAGGTACATCAACATTTCTTTTCATCTACTTTTAAGTCAAAACATCAAGGAACACTTGGGAAAAAGCTTACATACACTTTCAGAATATTTTATTTTTATGATTTTGTTATTTCATATTATATTTGAGGGATCATTAAGCTTTAAAATTGAAATTATTCTAGTATTAATTTTGAATATATTTGATCTTGCATTTTATATGGTACTCTGTTTCCTTCAGACATGTCTAGTCTCCTATTTGATTAAAAATATATAAATATATTCAAAGTAAGAGAACACTTTTCACATTTTTGAGAGAAAATAATGAATACTGAAACTTAAAGAAAGCTGTGAAAAAAAGAGTGAGTTTTAAAAAATGGAAAGCTCCATTCAGAACATAACATATATAAATAGATAGAGGTAGGTAGCATATTAATTTCCAACATGCCTTTTAAAGATTCATATATCCTGAGGCCTGATATTCAGATCCTCCTTCAGAACTGAGACCTTACCTGACAACTCACAGCCCAGTCCCTCTTCAGGAATTTCCTGCAGTCAAAGGAAGCTGCCTCTTCCACAGTAACATGCTCTTTCCAGGGCAACCAGCATCCCAAGATAGTTCTTACGAAGGTTTCAAAAGGCCCAGGCCCATATATCTGAAAAAGATAAAAATTCTAATTTGAAAAGATGTATGCATCCCAATGTTCATAGCAGCACAATTTACAATAGTCAAGATATGAAAGCAACCTAAATGTCCATCAGCAGATGAATGGATAAAGAAGATGTGGCACATATATACAGCGGAGTATTACTCAGCCATAAAAAGAACAAAATAATGCCGTTTGCAGCAACTTTGCTGGACCTAGACATTCTTATACTAAGTGAAATAAACCAGAAAAAGACAAATAACATACAATATCATTTATATCTTAAAAAATGATACAAATGAACTTATTTACAAAGTGGAAATAGACACAGACACAGAAAACAATTTATGGCTTCCAAAGGAGAAAGACTGTGGGTGGGATAAATTAGGAATTTGGGATTAACAGATACACACTACTATATATAAAATAAACAAGGACCTACTGTATAGCACAGGGAACTATATTCAATATCTTGTAATAACTTATAATGGAAAATAATCTGAAAAAAAAATCTGAAAAAAATTTATATATATGTATATATATATATATATATATATAACTGAATCACTTTGCTGTACCCCTGAAACATTGTCAATTGACTATACTTTAATTTCAAAAATAAATGCCCAGGCCCCCTGGTGTCAAAAATGACAAATCTGAAGAGTGCTACAGCTCTGGAGCCCCCTGAATGAGTGATTGAGGCCTCTGTTGCTACTATCCATCCAGTCTTGCTCCTCTTTCCGCACATGAGGGGCATGAGGAAACCACCTATTAAACCTCTTGCTTGCAAACCTGATTTTCAGTCTGTTTCCCTAAGGAAACCACCCGACACAAATTCCAAAAGAAGTTGTGACAAATGACTCAGTCACAATTCAACATTTGTATCCACAAGCCTCTATTTTGTTTGTTTGTTTTTTAAGGGAATAGTGAGGTAGAAAAAGCTATACCAATAGGAAATGGAAGATTCATGACAGAAATAAGTGTGCGTAATCATGTAAAGTAATGCATTTCTAATAGGAAACATTTCTGAAAGCTCTACTATTACCAACAATTTTTAAATGTTAGTAAGTACAGACAGGTAAGTCAATTACATTTTTTCATATTTATTCAGGTGAAACTGATATAGGAAGGTCTCCCATTCCCTGTTACCCTTTCATTATTCCTGGAAATCACACACAAAGTCACTCTTTGTAATATGCTCTCAAGCATAGTAAACACAGTAGTTCAATAGTTTTCATTAGTTTATTGTCAGGAGGTGATTTGGATTAACACTCTATCTAAATAGCAGCACCAGTGACATGTAAGTACTGATTCCATTGAAAGCAGAGCACTGCATAATAAAAAGTATGGATATACCTTAGTAGTGGAGAAAGAATTGCATTTGGTTCCTGGACAACCAACCAGAAGAAGAAAGAATAACAACGGAAAAGAATGACAAGGACAATAAAGGGATACTTCACTGCATATCAGCTAGATATATTCTATTCCTAAAAGACATTTAAGCCTGCATGTTTACCTGAAGAAAAAAATAAAAGCCCATAACTTAAACAGAGAGAAGAACAACACTTATGGATTATGAGTTTAGTGCCAAGTGTTTAACATGGAAACAAAACCTTGGGAGTAAAGATTCAGATCCAGCTCTTAACTCATGTGTAACCTCATGAAATCTAACATGAATTTTTTTCCTGGGGGTTTTATCTAATTATTTGCAGCCTCTTAGGCTCAGACTCCTCTATGATTTGAAAGCAACTTCAGATTCTATATTTGGATACGTATATTACTAGTGTCTATAAACTGTTAAGAATTCTAAAAAGAAGAATCTGAAGATTATAGTAAATAAGTGCTTATACTATAAGAAAAATAAACAGTGCCCTTGTTCTTAAGAAAAACTTACCTGAGTTGATACATACTGTATTCCCAGGACAGACAGAAACACATTAAATCCTAGTTTCTCCATCTATTTGCTCTGTGATCTTGGAAGTCCCTTAGCAGATTAGAAATATGACTTTCTCAAATAGGGATGATAAATTACCCACCTCATAGAATACTTACAATAATTGAATAAGATTTGGTATGCAAAGTGTTTAGTACAGAGTTTGAAAGGTAGATTAACAGTTCACCAAATGTTAATTATTTGAGCTCTTCCAATAATTGAAATTTATTATATATCTTACCTTAACACTTAAGTCTAACACTTTTCCCATAATCCTGATTTATTTTAATCAAAATCAATCATTGGAAAATTAGTATTATATTTTAAATATAATTGTATAATATATAATTATGGTTTCAATACATAATTTAAAATATGTAAATATTACAAATAAATTTTTTAATCCTTATTTTTCTCCATAGGGCTCTGTAAATACTATTAAGATGAAAAATTATATAATTTTGCAGTTCTTTCTCATCTAATCTGAGCATTGTGTAGCACTAGTTAGAATTTAATTACTCAGATATATTCTAGAACTGATTTTCAACTGCCATATTATGATTTTTGTCTCTTGAAATCTTTTTAGAGCCTCATATAAAATACAAATATATTGGAATTGAGTGGAAGGTGTGCAAAGTCTCATCTACAAAAAAATATATAATAATACTGTTCTCTTTTATTCCAAAGCATAAGCAGTTGAAATCATTATATCAACTTGAAAGAGAAAAGAAATTATAGAATTAAATGAGTATGAAAGAAAGAGGCTGAAAAACATTAATTTATTAAAATCTATTTCAAGAAGTTAGAAATAAAAGGGAAAAATCAAACATAATGAAGGTGAACCTTAGAAATGATTAAGAAAGAAGAGTAAGGAATCAAAGAAGTATAAAATAGAGAAATACACAAATTATAAAGTTGAGTGTAAAGTTTAGCAAAATCATTAATATCTTGAATGATCAAAGAACCTCCATATTGTTCTCCATAGTGGTTGTAGCAGTTTGCATTTCCACCAACAGTGTAGGAGGGTTCCCTTTTCTCCACACTGTTTCCAGCATTTATTGTTTGTAGATTTTTTGATGATAGCTATTCTGACTGGTGTGAGGTGATACCTCACTGCAGATTTGATTTGCATTTCTCTAATAACTAGTGATGTTGAACATCTTTTCATGTGCTTTTTAACCATCTGTATATCTTCTCTGGAGAAATGTCTATTTAGATCTTCTACCCATTTTTGGATTTGGTTGTTTGTTTTTCTGACATTGAGCTGCATGAGCTGCTTGTATAATTTGGAGATTAATCCCTTGTCAGTTGCTTCATTTGCAAATATTTTTTCCCATTCTGAGGGTTTTCTTTTTGTCTTTTTCATAGTTTCCTTTGCTGCGCAAAAGCTTTTAAGTTTAATTAGGTCCCATTTGTTTATTTTTGTTTTTATTTTCATTGCTCTAGGAGGTGAATCAAAAAAGATATTGCTGTGATTTATGTCAGAGAGTGCTCTCCCTAAACTGAAAATAGAGCTATCATATGATCCAGCAATCCCACTTCTGGGCATATATCTGGAGAAAACCATCATTCAAAAAGATACATGCACCTCATTGTTCACTGCAACACTATTCACAATAGCCAGGACATGGAAGCAACCTAAATGTCCATTGACAGAGAAAGGATAAATAAGATGTGGTATATATATACAATGGAATATTAATCAGCCATAAAAATGAACAAAATAATGCCATTTGCAGCAACCTTGGTGGACCTAGACATTCTCATACTAAGTGAAATAAGTCAGACAGAGAAAGACAAATATCATATGATATTGCTTATATGTGCAATCTAAAAAAAGGTTATAAATGAACTTATCTACAAAATAGAAATAGAGTTACAGATGTAGAAAACAAACTTATGGTTACCAGGGGTAAGGGCAGAAGAGGATAAATTGGAAGATTGAGATTGACACATACACACTATTATATATAAAATAGATAACTGATAAGGACCTACTGCAGAGCACAGAAAACTCTACTCAATACTTTGTAATGGCATATGTGGGAAAAGTATCTAAAAAAAGAGGGGATATATGTATTTGTATAACAGATTCACTTTGATATACACCTGAAACTAACACAACATTGTAAATCAATTATACCCCAATAAAATTTTTTAAAAAAGAATGATCAAAAGAGAAAATAAATTGGAGAACAGAAATATCGGCAGCAAATTGAAAATAAAAATTCTAAAATGGTACTAATTACAAGAACATAAAAATATCAAATACCTGGAAATATAACTAAAGTTATATAAGATCTCCAAAATACAAAACAGAAATCTAAAAAAAGTTTGAGAGAAATTAAAGACTAATTAGGATCATAGATTCACGAATTTGAATACAACATTGTAAAGATGTTAATTTTTGACAAATAGACTTAAAGATTTAATGTAATTCAAAGCAAATTCCCAGTAGGATTTTTGTTTGTTTGTTTGTCTGTTTTTTGTTTATTTTTGGTGGGGGGGATATAGTTGTTTTACGATGTTGTGTTAATTTCTACTGTATAGTGAAGTGGAATTGCCTGTGCTATACAGCAGGTTCTCATTAGTAATCTGTTTTAGTAATCTATTTTATACATATTAGTATATATACGTCAATCCCAATCTCCAAAAGAGACAGAGATGTAGAGAACAAACGTATGGACTCCCAGTAGGTAGTTTTATAGAAATTATGTACTGATTCTATCATATACATGAAGATACAAACAACCAATAATAACCAAGACAATTGTTGTACTGGAGGACTTACAACACCAGATACTTAACTTTCATGAAATTCTAGTGTGAGTAAACAGTGAAGTATGGGTACATGTATAAACTGATCAGTGGAACAGAATATAGAATACAGAGGTGCACCCACATATACACAGTCAACTGATTATGACACAATACAAAATTAACCCCCAAAAAAGGAAAAACTAGAGGAGATCTTCAAGATTGCGGAAAAGTAAGATGCGGAGATAACCTTCTTCCCCACAAATACATCAAAAATACATCTACATGTGGAACAACTTCTGCAGAACACTTACTGAATGCTTCCAGAAGACCTCAGACTTCCTAAAAGGCAAGAAAATACCCCCGTACCTGGGTGGGGCAAAAGAAAAAAGAAAAAACAGAGACAAAAGAATAGGGATTGGACCTGCACCTCTGGAAGGGAGCTGTGAAGGAGCAAAAGTTTCCACACACCAGGAAGCCCCTTCACTGGCAGAGATGGGGGTGCCGGGTGGGGTGAGGCTTCAGAGCCATGGAGGAGAGTGTAGCAACAGGAGTGCAGAGGGCAAAGCAGAGAGATTCCCGCACAGAGGATCAGAACCAACCAGCACTCACCAGCCTGAGAGGCTTGTCTGCTCACCTGCTGGAGCAGGTGGAAGCTGGGAGCTGATTCTCAGGCTTCAGAGGTCAGACCCCAGGGAGAGGGCTGAGGTTGGCTGTGAGAACACAGCCTAAAGGGGGCTAGTGCGCTACAGCTAGCTGGGAGGCAGTCAAGGAAAAAGTATGGACCTGCAGAAGAGGGAAGAGACCATTGTTTCGAGCTGTGCGAGGGGAGGGGATTCCTTCCCCATGGGCACACAGAAGACAGAGTACTACTTAATTGAGCTACAGAGATGGGTATGAGCCATGGCTATCAGCTTGGACCCAAGAGATGGGTATGAAGCACTAACGCTGCTACTGCTGACACCAAAAATCCTGTGTGCAAGCACAGGTCTCTACACACAACACGTCCCCCAGGAGCCTGTGGAGCATGCCACTGCCAGGGGCCCGAGATCCAGGGACAAGTACCTAGGGAGAACACACAGCATACCTCAGGCTGTTGCAATGTCATGCTGGCCTCTGCTGCCGAAGGCTCAACTCACATTCCTGTTATGACTACCATACCTCTCCCTCTCCCCTGTCTGAGAGAGCAAGAGAGCCTTAATCAGCTGCCACTTTAATCCCCTCCTGTCTGATGCCTGAGGGCAACCTACATGCAGAGCAGAGGCCAAAACCAAACCCGAACCCCAGGAGATGTGCAAACAAAGAGAAAGGGAAATTTCTCCCTGCAGCCTCAGGAGAAGCAGATTAAATCCCACAAACAACTTGATGAATGCTGCATCTGTGGAATACCTAAACCAACAGAGAATGTTCCCAAAACTTAGGTGGTGGACTTTGGGAGCAACTGTAGACTTGGGGTTTGCTGTCTGCAACTGATTTGTTTCTCATTTTTATGTTTATCTTAGTTTAGATTTAGTGCTTGTTATCATTGGTGGATTTGTTTATTGGTTTGGTTGCTCTCTTCTTTTTTTCATTTTTTATTTATTTTATTGTATTGTATTTTCTTCCTTTTTTACTTCTGAGCCATGTGGCTGACATGGTCTTGGTGCTCCGGACGGGTGTCAGGCCTGAGTCTCTGAGGTGGGAGAGCCATGTTCAGGACATTGGGCAACCAGACACCTCCCAGCCCCATGTAACATCAATCAGCAAGAGCTCTCCGAGAGATCGCCATCTCAAAGCTAAGACCCAGCTCCACCCAACAGCCAGCAAAATCCAGTGCTGGATGCCCCATGCCACACAATTTGCAAGACAGGAACACAAACCCACCGATTAGCAGAGAGGCCGCCTAAAATCATACTAAGTTCACAGACACCCCAAAACATACCACCGGATGCAGCATTGCCCATCACGAAGACAAGATCCAGTCCCACCCACCAGAACACAGGCACCAGCCCCTTCCACCAGGAAGCCCACACAAGCCACTGAAGCAACATCACCCACTGGGGGCAGACACCAAAAACAATGGGAACCACAAACGTGCAACCTGCAAAAAGGAGACCCCAAACACAGTAAGTTAAGCAAAATGAGAAGACAGAGAAATATGCAGCAGATAAAGGAGCAAGGTAAAGACCCACCAGACCAAACAAATGAATAATGAATAGGCTGTCTACTTGAAAAATAATTCAGAATAATGATAGTAAAAATGATCCAAAATCATGGACATAGAAATGAAAATACAAGAAATGCTTAACAAGGAACTAGAAGAACTGAAAAACAAACAAACAATGATGAACAACACAATAAATGAAATTTAAAATTCTCTAGAAGGAATCAATAGCAGAATAAGTGAGGCAGAAGAACGGATAAGTTCTTGGAAGATAAAATAATGGAAATAACTGTCACAGAGCAGAATGAAGAAAAATGAATGAAAAGAACTGAGGACAGTCTCAGAGACCTCTGCGACATTAAACACCCCAACATTCGAATTATAGTGGTCTCAGGAGAAGAAGAGAAAAAGAAAGGGAGAGAAAATATTTAAAGAGATTATAGGTGAAAACTTCCCTAACATGGGAAAGGAAATAGTCAATTCCAGGAGTCACAGAGAATCCCAGACAAGATAAACTCACTAATATAATGTTAATTTAAAAAGCTTGATCAAAATGTGCACATACAGTATGATTTCATTTACATACATTTCAGGTGTAGGCAAAAGTAGTCAATGGTAACAGACATGTAGAAGGATGTCATCCATGGTGAAAACAATGACTGTAAAACACATTTAATCATGGTAAGTTATTAATGAGTAATGGGATGTACAACTGTCAGGAATGGAATAGAATACATTTCTTCTCTTTAGTTTCTAATTTATTTTTTAAATCAACTTTCTAAACTACAGGATTGCCTTTGGTTTTAGCAGCAAATGATGAAGAACATTTAACAAGCTGATTGTAAAAGAAATATAACCCAATATGCTAACCCCATTGATCCAAAGCTATCCTGTTCTAAAGATCAATTACATCCCATCAATCTGAATCACAGCATCATATGTGTTCAGAATAATGCAAGTCAGAGTCACTTAAATTCTCCTTATTTTATTCCCCTGTAAAGCAAATATCAATCCTTGGAAAGGTGATGCTGGTATCCAAATTAAATGACGACCTCTGGTTTGTCATGTTGTGTACCTGTTTATAATTTTCTCCAGTCTCAATTAGCAGAATAAGGAAGGAAAGGTATATTTAATTAGCTTATTGATTCATTCGTCACCTAGATAATGTTGAAACATATAGTGATTTGTTTTTCCAAATCTGATCTCAGCAACCACAGCCCGAACTGTCAGGCTCCCAGCTGTACTCACATTCTCTGCCACAATCTAAATTGTACACTCATGCATGTTACCTCCCCCCCACCTCTCTTTTATTATGTGTTCCACAGTGTGTAGTGTTGCTAAAACAAGCTCTTTAATTATACATTGCCAAAAGTGTCATCTACTGTTAAATGATTCCTGGGCAGCAGACAGAAAAACTGTGGGTCCTGCAAGGTTCTGAAGTTTCCATTATGTGTGCAGACCCCAAGAGCAGCCGTTAACAAATCTGGTTGCTGGTTTTGTGCAAAAAGGAGCCAGGCTGAGCTCCTGCTGTAGTTTTGGTCAGAGAAAGCAATTTGCATTTTGACAGGCTTACTGGGCAAGAGAAAAGACAGTACAGGTATAATAATAGCTCAACATGAAACATTTAGACCAACATATTACTAATATTGAAAGTATGATTAAATAGTGGGCAGTGATCAGAGAGAAATTTATCTTGGGAGAACAGTAATATTAAAGCCATTATTGATCAACTGAATAATAATGAATGCATTATTCTTAAGTATTTTTAAAAGATAGGAATGATTTAATATTCTACTAGTCTGTTTAATATAAATCTAACTTGATCGAATAAAATAAGACAAATTGGGTAGTAATGTGTATTAATTGTCTTTAAGAAAACTAAAAATATTTGAATTCTTTGTTCTATTATTGTATTATAAGATATTTATCTATATTGGACCTGACTATCCCACATAATTTTAAATTATAATAAATTACCTATTTATACAGATTATATAACTTTTCTTGGTGACCAAAATACCTACACTTGCATTTTAGTCTCCACTCTATTTTTTTTCAAACCTTAAATATAGTGATTTAGAATAGAGCATGAGCCTTGCTGGATTTAAATGTTAAGTCTACATTAACTGGCAATATTATTGTAGCTAAATTAATTTTACTTTAAGTTCTTCACTGGGTAGTAGAGATAATAATAAATTCAACATTGTTTATACCAACCGTAGATCTCAACATAAAATCATTTACATTTATAAAGTCTTACTAAGAAAACTATTTTCTAACTGTGGTAAAATCAGTTAAGCCAGGGGAGTGAGGCAGGCCAAAGATCAAGACATATAACAAATGGGTCTAGAGATGGTTAATCCAGACAAATGAGGATCAGGTTGGGATAAATCCATCTGGGGCAGACATACGCCTGATGAGACTTTTTCTTTTCTCCACCAAGCAAATATTGGACCAGGCAGGTAGACTGAAGAAGTAAAGAGGGAAAATCCCAAATAGCTAAGCCATAGAAACTATCCTAATACATACTAATACAGAAATATTTCTAAAAACTTTGCTTAATATAAAGAATCACAATGTTTTACCTTTCCTTCTCTTTACTGCCAGATTACTTGAAAGTTCTATAAAATGGTCTTCCTTTATATTTTCTACTTCTATGCACTAGTTTCTCAACTCTTTACATCTAATTCCTTTCTCCACTACTCTATGAAGATTTCTGTCTTAAAGGCCATACACAGACTTGTAATTGCTACCTCCATAAGCTGTTTCTAAGTGATCACCTTTGGCATTATTTACTCGTACTTTTATTAATGAAATGCTGTTCCCTTGTTGACTCAGTGACATCATTTTTGTCTTTTTTTTCGTTTTGCTTCTACATCATACATTTGTGCCTCCAATAGGTTTTAAATTACCTTTTAATTAGCTGAACCAGATTATATTTCAATGTACTTGTAAGACTTTTCACTTTGTAATTTTTATGGACTCATCTCTAAAAACACTTGCTCTCACATTATATGCGTCAGACTTAACTGAGCTTGTTTCATTTGCCTGTACATCACATTTGTGTGAGCCATCCTCTCTAAGGTGTTCTTAGTAATTTCCTTCTAAATTATACTCAGCAAGATGACCTTAAAGTTTCCTTAGTTCAGCTTGACTAAACTTTAAACAGGCTTCCTCCTGCCTCTAAGCCCCTGATCTCCCTCCCACATGGTCCTTTACAGAATCCAGATGGCCTAACCACAGAAGTCTATTACCTCCTTTTCCTTAAAGCATTTACTTTAGAAAATTGGTAATTGAAAATTTTCTCTGCCCCTTTGAGGAATAAATCTTTTAAAAAGACTTTTACCAGTTTTATATCATAGGACAGTTTTTCTCAAGGACCTGGGAGCCATCTCTTGGAAATGTAATCACCAAGGAAGATAGCACCTCTATCTTCCAGTCTCTGTGGGAGGTGGAAACCTCACTTCAGTGGGAGCCTTGCTCCAAATTGTAATATTATCTCCTGTTATAAAGGTACAAGAAAATTTACTCTTCATCTGGGTAAGGTGGATTAGCAAATATAGATGTCCTAGGATCTCTCACCCCAACCTTATGGAAATGACCCCTGAGAGAGACTTAGTTTTCATTAAGAGAAACAACTTCAGACCAAAGTAACCTGATAGAAGGAAACTATGATAGTGCAGAGGTTGGTAGGATAAACATCCTCATCATGCTCTCCTGTCTCCCCAATTTGCCTGCCAATACTCAGAGGAATGTCAAACATTAAAAAAGACTAACCATGAGGTCATATGTGCCACTGAGCAAGGTAAGCTGGTTGACTCAATCTATCCACTCGTCCCTTCAAGAAACATTTTTATGTGACAGCCATTATGTTAGATAAAAAGATGCAATACAGCATTGTATTAAGAACCACATTGCAATTGCTATTACAGAAACATTTCTAAATGCTTGCGAATTCCGGTAAATAAAGTTTGATAGATAGTGAAATTTTTACTACCATTGAGTTGGGTCTTACCGATAAATGATGTGGTAAAATGATGATAGATAGGTAGATTAGAGAGAGAGAGAGAGAGAGAGAGAGAGAGAGAGAGAGAGAGAGAGGGAGAGAGATGATAGATAGAACATCACTATAGAAACCAAGAAAGGAGAGTGTTTACAATAGTACCACTCAACAGTGTCCTAAATGTGGAAAACATAGAGAATCAAAACTGAAAATCGACCTTTGACTTTTGACTGTGAGAAGAGTATTATTGATCTTCACAAGATTTGCAGGTGGTAAACTACAAAAGGCCGTGATTTTACTCAAATCTGAAGGAATCTAAACCATATTACATGAACATTTTTCAAAATAATTTATGATTAAAATGAAGAATTAGCTTCAGTTGAACTGCATTGTTTATCTCATTTTATCCTTTTTTTTTTTCTTTTTTTTTTTTTTTTTTTTGCTGGAAGAGAAGATTTTAATAGTGGATTCTATCCCCACTGCCTTCCAAACGCTGCCTTTCTCATCAGAGAAAAGGAAAAGATTAAACCATTATTCTACAAACAACACATGAGCTATTCTAATTTGATAATACCATGCCTACATAAATGTGGAGCCATGGCTTCATAAATTCTAAATGTGATCTTATTTCCCAAGAACTCAGAAGTAAACTTAGTATTTTAAATATGTCAGATCATTCAACAAGGTATTTTTCTCTTTTATTTTCTGATTTTAAGTTACAAGTCTTCAATGAAATTGTCAACTACAATCTATTAAGTATAACTGCTTTTTCACTGAAAATCATTTCAGAGAAATTTCCAGATAGTATTTCAAATTATTAATTATGGGTTTGATTATAAGTACTATGAGAAAGACATTTTATACCTTAGTATATTAAAATTTTATTCTGGAAAATGATATCTGATCCTATTCATAAGAATTACTAGAGAGAATAAGTCAAGAGTTAATATAAAGGAAACAATATCAGTCTATAAGAGAAAAATGAGGCAATGCTATAAATCTAGGTAGAAAGATAGTTTCAAATAAAGGAGCAATCAACAAATCAAAGTCTAGATAGTTCATACTGAGAATACAACTGTTAGTGACAAAGATAATAAAAAGATATATCAATCTAAAAATTATGTTAACATACCCTTATTTCCCCACGTTTTGGGAGTTCATTGTGCGTTAAGACTTTCTACAACTCTAGCCATAAATATTCTTTGAATTCTTATCTTGTGTCAGTAAATATGTATAGAATTTAATATGTTTAAAGTCATTCGCTAGTAAGTGCATAATACAGGATTTTTTCCTAGGTAGCCCATATGTACTACTGTGCAGCATTTCACTTTGAAATATTATTGCATATATCTTTTCTCCACTCTAAAATCTAGCCTCCCTAAGGCACAAATTTATTATTTTTTTTGCCTATGCAATTTTTTTACTAGCACAGCAACTAACAATGGATGAATAAATTGGAATCTATGTATAAAGATTATAGCACCATAAACAAGGCACCATGATATATGGTAGCAGCTTACATGAAATTATACTGGAAAGGCCTAGAAGTCAATCACTGACTTCATAAAAACTGACACACTGAGCAACGACTAAGGGACTGGTCAAGTGTATGCATGAGCTAGAGAATATCTTAAATTGAGATGGACAGATTTGGTTTCAAGCTGCTCTAGGGAAATATTAATCAGAGACTGAAAACCAAGATTGAGGAAAAATGTTAGATATAGAGAGCTGAAAGATGGATACATAGGTAGATAGATAGATAGATAGATAGATAGATAGATAGATAGATAGATAGATAGATAGATTGATATAGAGAAATTTAGAGAAAGATGAGAGAGGTATCAGTAATCAAAAACAAACTCTGGGAACCCAGAGTCAGCTGACATAAGATAAAAACAGCCAAGATGGAGTCATGAATGTGTTAGGTTATGTAGGTCATTATACAATGCCAATAAGCACAGGCTCTAGGAAAGCAAAAAATTTTTTCTTCCGTAATCTTTTCTGCAGTTAGGGCCAAGTGTGGGTGGTCCTTTCTGCGAGTAGAAGGTGAATCTAACCAGAGGCAAAAACAAGAGTAAGAGTTTTTATTTTCTCTTTGTGGCAGTAGATACATCCAGGACTGTAAGAAGACATCTCTTATACGGAAATTTATTTTTTTAACATCTTTATTGGAGTATAATTGCTTTACAATGGTGTGTTAGTTTCTGCTTTATAACAAAGTGAATCAGCTATGCATATACATATATCCCCATATCTCGTCCCTCTTGTGTCTCCCTACCACCCTCCCTATCCCACCACTCTAGGTGGTCACAAAGCACCGAGCTGATCTCCCTGTGCTATGCCACTGCTTCCCACTCGCTGTCTATTTTACATTTGGTAGTATATATAAGTCCATGCCACTCTCTCACTTCATCCCAGCTTACCCTTGCTCCTCCCCTTGTCCTCCAGTCCATTCTCTATGGCTGTATCTTTATTTCTATCCTGCCCCTAGGTTCTTCAGAATAATTCTTTTTTTTTTTTTTTTTTTTTTAGATTCCATATATGTGTGTTAGCATATGGTATTTGTTTTTCTCTTTCTGACTTACTTCACTCTGTATGACAGACTCTAGGTCCATCCACCTCACTACAAACAACTCATTTTCGTTTCTTTTTATGGCTGAGTAATATTCCACTGTATTTACGTGCCACATCTTCTTTATCCATTCATCTGTTGATGGACACTTAGGTTGCTTCCATGTCCTGGCGATTGTAAACAGCGCTGCAATGAACATTGTGGTACATGACTATTTTTGAATTATGCTTTTCTCAGTATATATGCCCAGGAGTGGGATTGCTGGGTCATATGGTAGTTCTATTTTTAGTTTTTTAAGGAGCTGCCATACTGCTCTCCATAGTGGCTGTATCAATTTACATTCCCACCAACAGTACAAGAGGGTTCCTTTTTCTCCATACCCCCTCCAGCACTTACTGTTTGTAGATTTTTTGATGATGGCCATTCTGACTGGTGTGAGGTGATACCACATTGTAGTTTTGTTTTGCATTTCTCTAATGATTAGTGATGTTGAGCATTCTTTCATGTGTTTGTTGGCTATCTGTATATCTTCTTTGGAGAAATGTCTACTTAGGGCTTCAACCCATTTTGGGATTGGGTTGTTTGTTCTTTTCATGTTGAGCTGCATGAGCTGCTTATATATTTTGGAGATTAATCCTTTGTCAGTTGCTTCATTTGCAAACACTTTCTCCTATTCTGAGAGTTGTCTTTTCGTCTCACTTATGGTTTCCTTTGCTGTGCAAAAGCTTTGAAGTTTCATTAGGTCCCATTTGTTTATTTTTGTTTTTATTTCCACTTCTCTAGGAAGTGGGTTAAAAAGGATCTTGCTGTGATTTATGTCATAGAGTGTTTTCCCTTTGTTTTCCTCTAAGAGTTTTAGAGTGTCTGACCTTACATTTAGGTCTTTAATCAATTTTGAGTTTATTTTTGTGTATGGTGTTAGGGAGTGATCTAATTTCATTCTTTTACATGTAGCTGTCCAGTTTTCCCAGAACTACTTATTGAAGAGGCTGTCTTTTCTCCATTGTATATTTTTGCCTCCTTTATCAAAAATAAGGTGACCATATGTGTGTGGGTTTATCTCTGGGCTTTCTATCCTGTTCCATTGATCTATATGTCTGTTTTTGTGCCAGTACCATACTCTCTTGATTACTGTAGCCTTGTAGTATAGTCTGAAGTCCAGGAGCCTGATTCCTCCAGCTCCATTTTTCTTACTCATGATTTATTCGGGGTTTTGTGTTTCCATACAAATTGTGAACTTTTTTGTTCTAGTACTGTGAAAAATGCCATTGGTATCTTGATAGGGATTGCGTTGAATCTGTAGATTGTTTTGTGTAGTAGAGTTATTTTCACAATGTTGATTCTTCCAATCCAAGAACATGGTATATCTCTCCACCTGTTTGTATCATCTTTAATTTCTTTCATCAGTGTCTTATAGTTTTCTGCATATAGGTCTTTTGTCTTCTTAAGTAAGTTTATTCCTAGATATTTTATTCATTTTTTTGCAGTGGTAAATGGGAGTGTTTCCTTAAATTCTCTTTCAGATATTTCATCATTAGTGTATAGGAATGCAGAGATTTCTGTGTCTTAATTTTGTATCCTGCTACTTTACCAAATTCATTGATTACCTCTAATAGTTTGCAGGTGGTATCTTTAGGATTCTCTATGTATAGTGTCATGTCATCTGCAAACATGTGACAGCTTAACTTCTTGTTTTCTGATTTGGATTCCTTTTGTTTCTTTTTCTTCTCTGATTGCTTGGCTAAAACTTCCAAAACTCTGTTGAATAATAGTGGTGAGAGTGGGCAACCTTGTCTTGTTCCTAAACTTAGTGGAAATAGTTTCAGTTTTTCACCATTGAGGATGATGTTGGCTGTGGGTTTCTCATATATGGCCTTTTTTATGTTGAGATAAGTTCCCTCTATACCTACTTCCTGGAGGGTTTTTATCATAAATTGGTGTTGAATTTTGTAGAAAGCTTTTTCTGCATCTATTGAGATGATCATATGGATTTTAACCTTCAATTTGTTAATATGGTACATACCATTGATTGATTTGCATATATTGAAGTATCCTTGCATTCCTGGGATAAACCCCACTTGATCATGGTGTATGATCCTTTTAATGTGCTGTTGGATTCTGCTTCCTAGTATTTTGTTGAGTAGTTTTGTATCTATGCTTATCAATGATATTGGCCTGTAATTTTCTTTCTTTGTGACATCTTTGTTTGGTTTTGGTATCAGGGTGATGGTGGCCATGTAGAATGAGTTTGGGAGTGTTCCTCCCTCTGTTATATTTTGGAAGAGTTTGAGAAGGTAGGTGTTAGCTCTACTCTAAATGTTTTATAGAATTCACCTGTGAAGCCATCTGCTCCTGGGACTCTGTTTGTTGGAAGATTTTTAATCACAGTTTCAATTTCAGTGCTCGTGATTGGTGTATTTATATTTTCTATTTCCTCCTGGTTCAGTCTCAGAAGGTTGTGCTTTTCTAAGAATGTGTCCATTTCTTCCAGGTTGTCCATTTTTTTTGGCATATAGCTGCTTTTAGTAATCTCTCATGATCCTTTGTGTTTCTGCAGTGTCAGTTGTTACTTCTCCTTTTCATTTCTAATTCTATTGATTTGAGTATTTTTCCTTATTTTCTTAATGAGTCTGGTTAATTGTTTATCGATTTTGTTTACCTTTTCAAAGAACCAGATTTTAGTTTTATTGATATTTGCTATTGTCTCCTTCATTTCTTTTTCATTTATTTGTGATCTGAACCTTATGGTTCTTTCTTTCTGCTAACTTTGGGGGTTTTTCAGTTCTTCATTCTCTAATTGCTTTACATGTAAGTTTAGGTTGTTTATTTGAGATATTTCATGAGGTAGAATTGTATGGCTATAAACTTTTCTCTTAGAACTGCTTTTGCTGCATCTTATAGGTTTTGGGTCATCGTGTTTTCATTGTCATTTGTTTCTAGGAATTTTTTGATTTCCCCTTTGATTTCTTCAGTGACCTCTTGGTTATTAAGTAGTGTATTTTTTACCCTCCATGTGTTTGTATTTTTTACATATATTTTCCCATAATTGACATCTAGTCTCATAGTGTTGTGGTCAGAAAACATACTTGATATGATTTCAATTTTCTTAAATTTACCAAAGCTTGACTTGTGACCCAAGATATGAAGTGTCCTGGATAATGATCCATGAGCACTTGAGAAGAAAGTGTATTCTGTTGTTTTAGGGTGGAATGTCTTATAAACATCAATTAAGTCCATCTTGTTTAATATATAATTTAAAGCTCATGTTTTCTTGTTTATTTTCATTTTGGATGATCTGTCCATTGGTGAAAGTGGGGTGTTAAACGTCCCCTACTATGATGGTGTTACTGTTGATTTCTCCTTTTATGGCTGTTAGCATTTGCCTTATGTATTGAGGTGCTGCTATGTTGAGTGCATAAATATTTAGAATTGTTATATCTTCTTTTTGAATTAAACCCTTGATCATTATGTAGTGTCCTTCTTTGTCTCTTATAATAGTCTTTATTTTAAACTCTATTTTATCTGATATGAGAATTGCATCTCCACCTTTCTTTTGATTTCCATGCATGTAATATCTTTTTCCATCCCCTCATTTTTAGTCTGTATTTGTCCCTAGGTCTGAAGTGGGTCTCTTGTAGACAGCATATATATGGGTCTTGTTTTTGTATCTATTCAGCCAGTCTATGTCTTTTAGTTCAAGCATTTAATCCATTTACATTTAAGATAATTATCAAGATGTATGTTCCTATTACCTTTTTCTTAACTGTTTTGGGTTTGTTATTGTAGGTCTTTTCCTTCTGTTGTGTTTCTTGCCTAGAGAAGTTCCTCTAGCATTTCTGGTAAAGCTGGTTTGGTGGTGCTGAATTCTCTTAGCTTTTGCTTGTCTGTAAAGGTTTTGATTTCTCTGTTGAAGCTGAATGAGATCCTTGCTGGGTAGAGTAATCTTGGTTGTAGGTTTTTCCCTTTCATCACTTTAAATATGTCCTGACACTTCCTCTGGCATGCAGAGTTTCTGCTGAAAGATCAGCTGTTAACCTTATGGGGATTCCCTTTGATGTTATTTTTGCTTTTCCCTTGATGCTTTTAATATTTTTTCTTTGTATTTAATTTTTGATAGTTTGATTAATATGTGTCTTAGCATGTTTCTCCTTGGATTTACCCTGTATGGGACTCTCTGTGCTTCCTGGACTTGATTAACTATTTTCTTTCCCATATTGGGGAAGTTTTCCACTACAATCTGTTCAAATATTTTCTCAGTCCCTTTCTTTTTCTCTTCTTCTTCTGAGACCCCTATAATTCAAATGTTTGTGCGTTTAATGTTTAAGAGATCTCTGAAACTGTCCTCAATTCTTTTCATTCGTTTTTGTTTATTCTGCTCTGCTGTAGTTATTTTCACTGTTTTATCTTCCAGGTCACTTATCCGTTTTTCTGTCTCACTTGTTTTGCTATTGATTCCTTTTAGAGAATTTTAAATTTCATTTATTGTGTTATCATTGCTTGTTTGCTCGTTAGTTCTTCTAGGTCCTTGTTACACGTTTCTTGTATTTTCTCCATTCTATTTCCAAGATTTTGGATCACCTTTACTATCATCACTCTGAATTCTTTTTCAGGTAGACTGCCTATTTCCTCTTCATTTGTTAGGTCTGGTGGGTTTTTACCTTGCTCCTTCATCTGCTATGTGTTTCTCTGTCTTCTCATTTTGCTTAACTTACTTTTTTGGGGGGGTCTCTTTTTCACAGGCTGCAGGTTCGTAGTTCCTGTTGTTTTGGTGTCTGTCCCCAGTGGCTAAGGTTGGTTCAGTGGGTTGTGTAGGCTTCCTCGTGGAGGGGACTGGTGCCTGTGTTCTGGTTGATGAGGCTGGATCTTGTCTTTCTGGTGGGCAGGACCACGTCTGGTGGTGTGTTTTGGGGTGTCTGTAACCTTATTATGATTTTAAGCAGCCTCTCTGCTAATGGGTAGTGTTGTGTTTCTGTCTTGCTAGTTGTTTGGCATGGGGTGCCCAGCACTGTAGCTTTCTGGTCGTTGAGTGGAGCGGGGTCTTCATGGTGAGATGGAGATCTCTGGGAGAGCTTTCGCCTTTTGATATTACATGGAGCCGGGATGTGTCTTGTGGACCAATGTCCTGAACTGAGCTCTCCCCCCTCAGAGACACAGGCCTGATACTTGGCTGGAGCACCAAGACCCTGTCAGCCACATGGCTTAGAAGAAAAGGGAGAAAAAAAGAAAGGAAGAAAGAAAAATAAATAAATAAAGTAGTCACTAAAATAAAAAATAATTATTAAAAAAAATTAAAATGTAATAAAAAAAGAAAGAACAGAGAAACCAAACCAAAAAAAGCAAATCCACCAATCATAACAAGTGCTAAAATCTATCATAAAAAAAAAAAAAAGACAGACAGAACCCTAGGACAAATGGTAAAAGCAAAGCTCTACAGATAAAATCACACAAGCAAGCATAAACATACGCACTCAGAAAAAGAGAAAAAGAGAAAAATATAGTTGCTCCCAAAGTCCACCGCCTCAATTTTGGGATAGTTCCTAGTCTATTCAGGTATTCCTCAGATGCTGGGTACATCAAGTTTTTTGTGGAGGTTTAATCCGCTGCTACTGAGGCTGCTGGGAGAGATTTCCCTTTCTCTTCTTTGTTCGCACAGCTCCTCTGGTTCAGCTTTGGATTTGGCCCCGCCTCTGCATGTAGGTTGCCTGAGGGCATCTGTTCTTCACCTAGACTGGACAGGGTTAAAGTAGCTGCTGATTTGGGGGCTCTGGCTCACTCAGGTTGGGGGAGGGAGGTGTAAGGAATTCAGGGCGAGCGGCGGCAGAGGCTGTCGAGACGTTGCAACAGCCTGAGGCAAACCGTGTGTTCGCCTGGGGAAGTTGTCTCTGGATCACGAGAGGCTGGTAGTGGCGGGCTGCACAGGTTCCCAGGAGGGGAGGTGTGCATAGTGACCTGTGTGTGCACACAGGCTTCTTGCTGGCTGCAGGAGCAGCCTTAGCGTCTCATGCCCATCTCTGATGTCTGTGCTGATAGCCGTGGCTTGCACCCATCTCTGGAGCTTGTTTAGGTGGTGCTCTGAATTGCCTCCTCTCGCGCACCCCGAAACAATGGTCTCTTGCCTCTTCGGCAGGTCAAGACTTTTTCCCGGACTCCCTCCCGGCTAGCTGTGGCGCACTAGCCCCCTTCAGGCTGTGTTCACGCCGCCAACCCCAGTCCTCTCCCTGGGATCTGACCTTTGAAGCCCGAGCCTCAGCTCCCAGCCCCTGCCCATCCCGGCGGGTGAGCAGACAAGCCTCTCAGGCTGGTGAGTGCTGGTCAGCACCGATCCTCTGCGGAAATCTCTCCGCTTTGCCCTCTGCACCCCTGTGGCTGTGCTCTCCTCCGTGGCTCCGATGCTTTCCCCTGCACCACCTCCCGTCTCCACCCATGAAGGGGCTTCCTAGTATGTGGAAACTTTTCCTCCTTCACAGCTCCCTCCCCAAGGTGCAGGTCCTTTCCTTATTCTTTTGTCTCTGTTTTTTTTTTTTTTTTTCTTTTGCCCTACCCAGGTACGTGGGGAGTTTCTTGCCTTTTGGGAAGTCTGAGAGGTCTTCTGCCAGCGTTCAGTAGGTGTTCTGTAGGAGTTGTTCCACATGTAGATGTATTTCTGATGTATTTGTGTGGAGGAGGCAATCTCCACGTTTCACTCCTCTGCCATGTTGAAGCTCAAAAAGCTCTTATATGGAAGCTGATAACAAAAAAGTTTCATTGCTAACTTATAAGACAAACAGTTTGTACATTTATGAAATTAGATTTGTAAAATTTGTTGCCATAAAGAATAACAATCAAAGGTACAGTAACTGATTGTTCTTATTTAAATGACTATCTATCCATTTGCAGACTTATTGAATCTGGCTTTGGGTGGATATAAACATACACTATCTCATGACTGGGTGAAACTTCACCTGCCGTATTTCCCCCACATTGAAATAATTTTTACATCCTCAGGAGATAATTGAAGGGCTGATAACAAGTTTTCAATGTGCAGTTCTGATCTACAGTTATGAAGCTTGTAAAATACTTGAAATCATTAGGATGTTGTCAATTGTCCTTCTATTGATTAATAAAACATACCCAGAATTTTAGAGTTTTTGGTTGGTTTTTAATAAATTTTTTTCAAAGTTGAAGAAATAAATATCTTGATAACAAGTTCTGGAGTGAAGCATGTTACCACATAAAAAAATCAGCAACCACACTGAAATTCCCAAGCAATTACACCATATTCCCTCCTGATACACCTTAGTTTTTTGTTAGGTGACAATGTTTTACAAGTATAATCTTGTATGGATTCAGCTGCACCAGAAATGCTCTGTGGAGAAGGTGATATTTGGTATGGGGTGGGGGGAGTGTCTTTGAAGGAAGGCAGCTACGTTCTTAGGAGAAAAAAAGAGCATAATGTGAGATCAGAGGAAGTAATGAAAAAACAGAAATGAAGGAGGTGGTGTGTGGCCATTTCTGAGTAAATGAGTGTGTAGAGATGTGTTATAAAACAAAACAACCTATGAATCAAATGTGTGATTTAATTTTATATTTTCTTTCTAGAAGTTTTCTCCTTCCTTATACAAAGAGCAATTAATCATTATTTGAACTACTAAATAAAAATGCTTGAAGGAATGTCAGAACAACTATTTTAAATAGTAGAAATTACAATTTTTAAGTCACGCCTGAAAATCCAATTAGATACCACAGATCCATGCAATTGAACAGCAAATGTCACAATGCTGTTTCTAAAAAAGACACATCTGACCATATTTCCAAACTGAAAAATGATTAATTAACCAAGATAATTCTAATTATAAACCCTAAGTATGCTCTGTGTTATGAATTTCTTTGGAAGTTTATAAACTATTCTAAATCATCTCTAGGTTACTTACAACATCTAATACTTTATAAATGCTATGTAAATAGTTGCCAGTGCACAGCAAATTCAAATTTCTCTTTTGGGGCTTTCTGGATTTTTTTCAAATATTTTCCATTCATGGTTGAATCTGAGGAGACAGAACATGAGAATACCAAGGGATGACTGAATATAAATATGCTGTCAATTGGATTAGTTAGCTAGACAAACAATAGTCTATTTGCATATAGAAGGAGGTGGTGAGTTCTCTTCTGAAAAAAAAATCCATGCTAAAGTGTTAATTAAGACCTGGATCCTACAGACTTAGCCCTTTAACAATAATACTCACAAAATTACAGATAGAAACACTAATTCTGAACAAACCTTGGTGCCTATTAGTCAGATTTTTCTTCTTACCCAGCCCAGTGGTGTGAGGAACTGTAAGTAAAAGCTGAAATATATAAAATATTGAACCACAAACATTATTCATTTAAGACATTAAAGACATTGCTAAAAGAGAATAGCATAAGGTTCACAAAAGTATCCTCCCTAATTCCCACAAATACCACCCAGTGTTTGTACCAGGCAGTGTTGATATTGAGTAGAATAGCAGAAATAAAATGTAGCTGGGTAGTAAGGGGCCTTGAGTAGCATAAATGGTGCCAGGAGGGAGCCCGAGAGTGAGAATCCAAGAAGCACCATCAGCGCTGATGTTGCAACACTTCTCAAGTCCTTCTTCAGAGCAGAAAACTTTTCTCCCCAAATGCCTTTGGTTATATCCTTTTCTCTGACTCATTCTGTGATCTCTGGATATCTAGAATGCCCATTACAATTATATTGGATATATCAAACTTCTCATGTCATTTATGTTTTATTTCCTAATTTATGCCTTTTCTTCCCCTTTTGCTCCTAGTTCTGAAATAATTTATTCAAGTGTCTTTCTTTTTTTTTTTTTTTCTTTTGCAGTATGCGGGCCTCTCACTGTTGTGGCCTCTCCCGTTGCGGAGCACAGGGTCCAGACGCGCTCACAGGCTCACGCACGGCCCAGCCGCTCCGCGGCATCTGGGATCTTCCCGGACCAGGGCACGAACCCGTGTCCCCTGCATCGGCAGGTGGACTCTCAACCACTGCGCCACCAGGGAAGTCCTCAAGTGTCTTTCTAAGTAACTAACTTGCTTCCCTAAAGTACTCACTATGGTATCTGTTGCCACTGTATTCTGGCAACCCTGTTTTCTATTTCTCTTTCATTATTATCATGTTTTAAATCATGTTCCTTGTATCATGAGAGTCTGCCTTTATATAATTCATGCAAAATAATCCTTAACCTGTTTCCTACAGAGATTCTCTTTCATTGAAGTCCATTTTCTCTAAGTGTGTAGAGCATATCTTAATCAGTACTTGTAGTTTATTTGATTGGACTTCTTTCAAACTTGGGCTACTGAAACATGGAGAATTTAGACTTTTTTCCCTTTGGAAGCATCAAAGTGTCACAATGTATACAAGAAAATGTCAAAGCTACAGCCACAAAGACATAGGTAGGAACTTGAGAAATGTTTATCCTGAAAGCCTGAAATCAAGTAGAAAAATTAGGTTTTTGTTGTTCTTGTTTGTTTTTACACTTCAGCAGCTGACCTGGAGAATTCCATTCTCCATTGGTCTTCCCCTACACACCTGGGTTTTTTTGAGGCATAACTGCTTACTGCAGGCTCATGGTTGATTTGGAAGTCTGGGACATACTCCATTCCTTTACTGTGCCTGGCCACCATCCTAAGTTCTCTTCTATCAGGCTGTTGTCTCTTACTCTCTTATCCACATTCCAGCTATGCAATGACTATTTGATTGGAGTGGAGCCTAAGTGCAGGTCCTTCTTTTTCCCTGGCCAGAGAAAGCACCCAAATTTATATCTATACCTAGACTGCTCTGAATCCTCAGAGACCATTTCATTCTCACCTTCTCTTTTTGGGGTGTCCAGTGAGTGGGACATTTCTCCAATTCTCATTAGTAATAAAGACTTTTGCCTGTTTCAGTTAGGAAACTGAAAACAGATGAGTGTCAGATGCATGGGCCTATTAGACCATGACATTGGTTCTGAAAGTCATGACAGATAGATGGATAGTTAGAAAGAGAGGTGTCTCGCTATATACATATATGTGTAACAGCTTTATTGACGATTGGGCTGTGGGAAGGGTAGGCAGCAGGTGCTGTTTTGTGTTTAACAGTTAATAATTACATTGAGGATTGTTGCTCACACTTCTGTGGTTTCCTAATTATTTATAGTTCAGATCCCCAGTTTTGTCATACCACTTTCTGCCCCCTGTCTCTGGAGATATCTAAAAACAGCTGCTAGAGGACAGTGACTTTAGACTATGGGCTGAACTGAATTTAAAGTCTTCATGCTGTGGAATATTTTCTGTTTGTTTCTCCTTCCTATAGTGACAACAAAACATGTCTTGCTTTATTGAGCATCCCCTAGCTATTCCAAAGAGTGATGCTCAATAGATAAATTGAAGGGAAAAAAAGCAATGGCAAAAGGAGGTATTATATTCATCTAAGAAGATTTATGCTCCTGTTGTTTGACATATTCAAATGCTGTTGTAAGTGTTGCTTAGGAGAAAGTATTCCACAAAAATTTAAGAGTTCTTAAAAGATAGAAATTTGATCAAAACATAGAATCATGCTCAGTGGTTTTATTGTCAACTTATTTGTTTTAAAAATTCACACAGGGCTTCCCTGGTGGCACAGTGGTTGAGAGTCCGCCTGTCGATGCAGGGGACACGGGTTCCTGCCCCGGTCCGGGAGGATCCCACGTGCCGCGGAGCGGCTGGGCCCGTGAGCCGTGGCCGCTGAGCCTGCGCGTCAGGAGCCTGTGCTCCGCAGCGGGAGAGGCCGCGACGGTGAGAGGCCCGCGTACCGCAAAAAAAAAAAAAAAAAAAAATTCACACAATACATGAAACTGGAGATGCACAAATGTTGGACAGGCAGAGGATTAAAAGGTTGAGAAAGATATTTAAAATATTAAAATGAACTAAGGAGTTGAATAAAAACATCAGATAATGGCAAGCATTGAAGAAAATAGCTCCCTGGGCTAAAAACCCATGTGGAATAACATTGAGTTGCTTCTCAACACTTCACTTTGTAATAAATTGATTGAATCTAGCCTTTTGTGGAACAAAGAATTCTATATACATGTGTAGAAAATGGAGAAAAATAAATGTCCTGTTAAGTGTTATGTGTAGTTTCTAGATATGTTTCTTAAAAACTGGGTATTTTGTTTTAAAACTGGGCATTAATTATCCTTTAAATAGAATTTTAAAATTTTGTGTTAGAAAATATACTACTGTATTTAAATTTTTCAAGCTATGGATTTTTAAAAAATTCATTCTTCTAGCCTAGCCTGAAATATTTGCCAGCATGAATCACCTAAATGAACAAAAGGTATTAGTCACAAAAGTGGTTCCAAGTTCTCCCTACTTTAGAGATTCTTTAAATGTCAAAATCAATAGCTTGGCTCATAGAAAATTAAGAAATAATCAAATTCTCATATTATTATGGTTATAAACGTGTGTAAATATTCATTTATATATGTAGATATAAACTAAATTAACAAATGATTCTCATTTTATATATCATTATATACATCCTCATTTTTCAAAGAGAGGTAATACAAGCTTCTTGATACTATAGCAGGATAGCCCAAATAGTGAAGTTAGGTTAAAGGTCAAATGAAAAATGAATAACCAACCCACAAAGGCACTGTATGCATTAAATAATTCTGAAATCTGAATGTGTTTCTATACAGTTGCCTTCAGTGGAAAAAATTATTAAAAATTAAACAGTAATTTTTAGTTAATTGTGCAATTGAAATAATTCAAGGATACTTCACATAGAGATTTATATGTATAAATAAGTAGAGAAAGCTTACTTTACTTAGTAAAAGCTTAGTAAAGCTTTACTTTACTAAGGTCTACTTTGAAAAAATATTCTTCAATCAGACACCAAATTGCTCACAGAGCTGTTCTGAACCTAGAGTAAATTAGGAGAGATGTAAAAGCATAAATGAAGGGAATTGGCAGATCTTTTCCAATATTAAGTTTTTACAAATGCATAGCAACATGTAAATACACTAATTTATAGTAAAAATAGTTGAGGACAATTGAACAAATAATTATTCAAAGTTCTAAATGTAATGACTGGTTAATTTATTTATTTTGGATACAAAACAAAAATGTAAGGTTTCAGAGTGCATTTTTTTGCTTTTATATTTGTCTTTCATTGCTACTAGATGAATTGTTAAGCCCACACTCTTTACAACAACATTTCCCAACAGGCTGAAGAGAAAAAGAATATAATATAAACTTAATCAGATACTACCAAATTATTGAAGATGTGGCACCATTTGAAAATTTTATAATCACACATATGTTCTTACTGTTAGCCTTAGAGCTGAAGTAGAGAATAAAACTTATCTGATTCAACAACCATCTATTAAAGGATGGAGGGATAAAGACTCAAGAATTCTTAAGATCATGTAGAAAGTTAATGGCAAGAACCTGGAAAAGAAAACTTCGAGTTAACATCCATTTCTCTTTTGATTAGACATTCTGTCACAGTTTTATTCTGGCCTGTGTTCAGTTTCATCCGTTATTTTGGATTTCATTCATAAATGATGCTTGGTGGGGTCAAGGAGCCAGAGAATTTTAATGCCTAATAAAATGTTTTGAAATTCTGATTAACCAATATTGTTATTTTAAAGTGTGTGAGTGTGTGTGTGTGTGTGTGTGTGTGTGTGTGTGTGTGTGTGTGTGATTTTCAAGCATTGAATTAACAGTGCTCATTTAAAGGAATTGTCTTCAATATATGTGGCTTCAGCCAACTTTGTCAGTTTATCATTCATATGTAAATTAGGTTCATCCATATATTTTTAGCTCAAAAAATTATTCAAGGATCATTTCTTGTCAAAATTATTGTAATGCCATAATGATGTGTTTAAAGGGCTATAATTAGGAGTAAGTTAGCAATGCCACTTGAAACTCAAAACTGAAAGATGATTATAGTTTAACCCAATTACTCTATTGCAAATGATCTCAGCCTTTCAAGAACTTCTAAATACACTTTCATTATATCTTTACAAAATATGTGCCACCTAAAATAATTCTGATGCTAAAGATCCTGATTAAAATCATGTGCATGTGTTTATTTGAGAGAAAACAATTTGATGATCTTATTTACTACTAGAAATATCTAAAAATTTCTATCTGAAAATCTGGTAGTGTTAAAAAATGAGGGATGCAAAGCTGAATATACTGAAGTAATATCTAATTTTCTATGAATTGGCAACTCTTTCCATTTGTTTTGTAAATTCACAGGAATTGAAACTGGAAAAAATATCTACATTTTGTTGGGTGATTTCTGTTTGGAAAATGTTTGTGAACCATACTAGAAGAAATTCAATCTTCCTATATTTCGGGTAAAATACCAAGCGAAAAGATGAGAAGATAATTTTCTATCAATTAATGCTCCATAATAGTTTCTCCAAGTTGTTTCTAATGACCAGGTATTTCAGGCAGGCAACCTGTTTCTCAGACTGAATCGAATGGAGGGGTCAATGGAACATTTGGTCTGAATGGCAGAGGATTTAAACATATATTCATTCTGTTGTTCTGCATCTGATGTAGAAGTTACTAGGCACTTCTCCCGTTTCCAATAATCTCCCATGAGCAATTTCAACAGAGAAAACATACCTAACTCCTTGACTTTTTAGGTGTTGAGGATTTCTCAGTTCACTTTGGATGGGTGCTACTCAAGCTACCTGGTGGAAAAATTCTTTTATTTTTATTATTAATTTCTAATGTATTGGTTTTGTGTATCAAGGCTTTTGTAAAATAAAATATATAACTAGTAAATTTTTAAAATGCACACAAACACAAGCAAAACTTTTCGATTTTTGGACTCAACACATGTAACATTATGGTATAAAATTTCCAAACATTTATTATGTATTCATCTCTTTGCTGCTGATAATTTACTTACAGGCACTGGTTTGCAGCCTTTGTTCTGTGTAGCACTGTTTTAGTAATGATGTCATGGGAAGGAGAACTAATTTCTTCCCAGATTATCCTTGTCAGTTCTACTTCCTGAAAATGGAATTCTTCTCATTGCCTATTGTCTTTGGTCAAACAGAATCCTAGATGGGCTTTGGTTCTGCCTGACTTATTTCTCTTTTTCATTTATTTAACCGAGTCCTCTAACTCTCTTTCCCTGAATCGTACTGGTTTTGGACCTCTATGTCTTGCCTAGAACTGAATAGAATCTGCCAACCTTGTTCAAATAGTCATTAAATGACTCTTAGGTAATTGCCCTGTCAACCAAATAACTTCTTACCTAAATGTATCCCAGCTTCCTTTCCAGCTGGAAGTATAGCATGATGCTGGGTTGTGTACACTAATTCAAAAGGTCTTAATTGAGTTTTCAAGACTCCTAGAGTATTCACAGATTTACTGTAGGAGGTTCATGGATCTACTAAATTATTTGCAACATTTTGTGCATTGGTGCACATGTGCATGTTCAAGTCTTTTATATTCAAAAGTATTCACTGTCATAATGTTTAATGAAAACATTATTATGCTATGAGGCAATAAACTGTAATAGATTTTAAATTCCAATCTTCTTGATAGGTAACTTGGACTCAAGGTAATAATAGCATAATCATCTATAACATCACCATCACAAAGCATTATTTTTCTGGTGTTCTTTAAAAAAGTATATGATCCGTATCTTCTAGATTATACTTATGCTCCATGTATAAGTCAAGTCCAACATTAAAGAAATAATCAAACATCTTTTTATCAACATCTGAATTTACAGCATCTGATCATGAGTAACAATCAGAATAAAGATTTGAAGGATATTACCATAGACTCAGCATGATACTAGGTGAGAAACATGTAACCAGCCATTGTTGGTTTGAAGATGAAAGGAGACCACAAACAAAGAAATGTGGGCAGCCTCTAGAAACTGGAAAAAGTGAGAAAACATTCTTACCTAGAAACTTGTAGAAAGCAATACAACCCTGTTAACCCCTTTATTTTAACCAAATGAGACTCATTTCAGTAAACAAATTTGTATTGTTTTAAGTCACAAACATGCATTGTGGTAAGGTACATATCATATTTTATGACACAAATGTCTGTCTTGAATGAAAAATATTCCAAGTCTCGAATGACACCAGAAACATTTTCTTGCAAAATTTATCCTGACATTCTTCTTTAGGTTCCATTTTTATGTTTTTATTTTTTTCCTTCTGCAAAAATCTTGGTAAGAAGTCATGGAACTATATACTGTAGAAAAACATTTATAAAGACTGTATTTGTTTTAACATTTTAAATTTCTCAAAAGATTTTAAATAAGTTAACAGGTCTATGGTTAGTAATTTGAAGAAGTCATTTAATAATCATACTGTAGATGGATAACACTTCCATAGAAAAATGAGTTATTAGGCAAATTGAAAAATGAAGGAAGCTATATTTAGGTTTAATTTATTCATTTTTGATGGAGGCCTATGGAGCAGCAAAGGCAAATTACAATTTCTAATAAATGGTTGCAATGTGTAACGTTTTCAAGAAACCATGACTAAATAATTCTGTGCACTGCAGAGTACATATTGAAATGGCAGGTGTTGCGTGGGCAGTAAATTTAAAGAGCTATAGTAAGTGTCTGTGTGTATGTGTGAAAGAGAGAGAGAGAGAGAGAAAAGCCTTCGTCTATCCCATATTGAAATATTGAAAAGGAGTTACTTTGTTTAAAATAATATCTGTATCTAAAAATGACTTTTATCTTTTCATCTACACTAGAGTCAACTTTATAGATTACTAAAATAATGCCTGTCTTAAGAACTAGAAATACATTCAATAATCATGCCCAATTCATTTCTGTGATCATACCAGTGTTTTATGAGATGAAAATATTTTGTAAAATGAACGGGAAGGACCATGCCAAGTGTAAATAAATTATTTCCTGCTAATTTGCAAATGTTTATCAAACGCTTAAGGAGTGAAAAACATGGATTTGACATTATAAAAAATATAATGATGTAGACTACCTCCCAAGCCTTTCAAATTTATAAGCGAGTGAAAAACATTTTCACTTTACAAACACATTCACATTAAAAACAAAATAACGAAAGATAACTTGTCACAAACTAGTCCATGTGTACTTGCTAAATGAATTGATATGACATCACAAGTGGGTTACTGAGGTAAGTATTTTATTCCTATAATATATCTATCTAAAATGGCTAACGAAATCTCAATTGAATAAAATTAGTTCCTCAGTTGCCATAGGAAAGTTGTCATAGTTGTCTGAAGGCACAAGATTTATATGACCAGATATAAGATTCCACAATACACAGTATGACCCCAATTTACTTAAACATATAGTATTTCTATATATTTTGAAGTGTGGGAAAAAGGAAAGAGAAAGAGAGAAATATTGGTCTATTCTATGTCTTGAACAGTATGTTTTATTCACATGCCTAAATGCTTACATATATTTCCAGTTTAAATATCTGAATGGTAGCTTTAGTTTTGATTTTTATATTTGGCTGTTATACATTTTCTAAAGTTTCAATAATTTACATATATTGCTCTCATATTCAGAGAAAAATAATTATTATAAACAATAAATAAACATAAAACAATAAAGTTTCAAAGGAAAATGATTCTGCTTCAAAAGATATTTACATATACACCTTAATGATTTTCTTAACTTTCACAAACACAGCATACTCTCTTTCTCCCCACAGCCCTCTTTCTATTTCTCTCTATCATTTTTGAGTCAAAAATTAATGAAAACATAAATATAAAGAAGAGAGAAATGGTAAAAATCAATGGGATTTCTAGATTTGAAAAAATATATCTGAAATGAAAAGTCATAAAATGGGTTCAAAAGAAGCCTTGATCAGTGAACTTGGATACAGAAAAATAAAATCTAACCAAATTGAAGTACAACAAATACAAAAAAGTTTAACAAAAAATGAACAGAACTTCAACAGGCTGACAAGATCAAGGAATCCGAAATATATGTAATTGTAGTCTCAGGAAGAGAAGGGGAAGTAGAAATAAAAGGAAAAAAATACAACCTAAAAGTTGAGAGTTATGTTTTATTGGGTGACTTTACTGAGGACTATAGGCTGTGAGGCAGCTTCTCAGATAGGGAGGAGCCAGGATCTACAGAAGATTTTGCTTTAAAAAAATAAAAAAAAAAGAAGTTGAACATCAAAAGATTACTGCTAATCTCAAAAACCCAAACACCTCAAGACAATGAATTTAATACTTCTCTATGTATGGGAAGATGCAAGAGTCTGGGCTCATTGAAGTTATTCCTTTGAAATGTATCCTAACTCTCTAGGGCCAGTATCCTGTTTTTCCTCCATCCTGAATTCCCCTCAGGACTCACCATCCTGGTGGCTGCAGTGGCTGATGACTTGATGGTGGGTAACATTCACTGCTTAGCAGAATGGCAGGCAACATGTCCACAGCAAGGACCTTGACTTTCCTGTGCATGGAATAGAAAGCATGATAGGGTCTTTAGCAATAAGCAAAACAATTTGATTCATATTTTGAAGGATCACTCTTATTTATGTGTTGGAGAAGGGAAACTAAGTGGCTACTGCAGTTATTCAGGCACATTTTGGTGATGATTTAGGGCACGAAGTAGCAGTGCACATGATGAGAAGTGGCTGAACCTGAGATATTTGGAAAGAGAGCTAATAAAATGTTCTGAAAGAATGACTGTGAGGTGTGAGAACACAAAATAGAATCCAGGCAGTTCCAAGGATTTGACTTAACCACTATTACAGTGGTCAGCACCTGAATTCAGAGGGCTACCTGTGGAACAGTTTTATGCAGAAAGCTAAAGAATGAAGTTCAGGCATGTTTAGAATGAGATACCTATTGGAATTATAAGTCACCATGTTGTACAGGAAGTTAGATATTAGATTTCCAACATAGGTGAGATTTTCAGGCTGAAAGCATTCTGTTGTTTATAATATTCTAGAGATAGATAATGCCTGTGGTGAACTTGTATGTTTATCTTTTTTTAAAAAAAAGACACCTAATCAATAACTGACAGTGATAACATGAACATTAAAAAAAATGAAAATTGTTCAGAGAGTGTTAAATAACCAACACAACTCTCTAGAAGTCCTTTCAAATTCCAAATTTCAAGGCAGATGAAAAATATGATTGCAAATATCTGGCAGACAGAGACTAATATTTCACTGGAGAATGTGAAGGGCCTGAGGAAAGACTAGGATGAAAGGAGTGGAAAACTGTCGCTTTGGCAAGAGATATCTAACTCCTTCTTTTATATAATATAAATGAAATTGAAAAACAAAAGAAAATAATAATTCAGAGCATGTGTGCTTTAAAGATGAGTGCGAAGCTAGGCAGAGATGCATGTCAATTTTAGAATACATTAAAGAAAACTGACAAAGGAAAAGTGTATGTCATACATCTGAGATGCCTAGATTTGGGCTGTTTAAGTGAAATTAGTCTTATGTGGGTTAAATCAACTTCCAAGAATATTTACTTAACAATTAGCAGTTAAGATTATATGTGTGTTTTTATATCTGTGTGTGTGTGAGTGTGTGTGTGTGTGTGTGTGTGAGAGAGAGAGAGAGAGAGAGAAAGAGAGAGAGAGAAAGGAAGGGAAAGAGGGAATCAATAAACCATAGCAATCCAAACTGATAATTCCAAAACACATTTTTTTCTATTTAAATAAAATAATTCTAATTCCACAGAGAAATTTTGTATCTGATGTGTTGTTGATATTTCTCAACAGTAAAATTTTTATTGTATTAATGCAAGCTGAAGAGAAACTAATTCAAATAAAGTAACATACATGGAAGCCATGTGTCTGAAGGAAAAGTAAATAAGTAATCAGAATTTACTACTTGTTTAGAGTAGTAGATTTTCTGAGATTTGCATTCGTGCTCAGTATGATGCTAGATCAGTGAGCTGGGGTGGATGACAGTGTCAAGATTTCTCCCCTGTTACTTTTCAAATGTAACTTCATTTTTTCTTGCTTATTAACCTATTTCTACATAATTGCTCCCCAAATTATCTGTTTATTAATATATATGGTATTTTAATTATAAGATAAAATGTAATTTAAAGGACACAGTTCAGTGCTCTCAGGAGTTTCTTTTTTTGAGACTGTATAGGTACCTCACCGATTTCTGAAGCCTTATTGCCCAAGTTTTCCATGATGAAATCTGTGATTCCCTGAGCATTTACCTTATGACTACTTAGGCTAAGTTGACAAATAAAAGTTTATAGCAAATTTTTAAAAAGGAATATTTGAATTCTTCGCTCACAAACATGTAAAGTTATGACCCAAATTTATAGTGAAAATTTTCCTAAAACCCAATTTAATAAGCTGACAGTGATTATAATTGAGAGACAAATTCTCTGTTCATTGTAGCAACAAACTCTTGAATGATAAAGATAAATGAGATTTTGGGAGAAGGTGTTTGAGAAAAGAGTACAGTAGAGTGGTTTTCTTAATGATCATCTTTCTTCTTGGAAGTTAATCGTCTATTTAATAATTAAATCTTAGTGCATCAACTTAATCCCTTCATGAACATATATTAATTATATTGTAATGAATCAATATTAGACAACATGGTCTGCATAATTAAGGCATAAAGTTTTAACTAAAACATTTCCAAACTGTGATGTGCATCATTCATTTTTGAACTCTATGAAAGATATGTCTGTGCCCTGTTGACTCAAAATCTTTGCCAGTTGAGCTAATTGGGAAAAGAAATTAAGCTGTTTTTAGCATGAGTCAAAAACACATGAACATACCCAATTTTAAGGGCAACTGAACTGAAATATTCTAGATGATAAAAAGTTTTTTACGTGTTATAAATTGCTACAAAATGAAATTTGACTTCTTAAAATCCTTGTGTTGTCACCGATAGTGCTAAACATTGAAACTTTGAGTTTACTAATGGGTGTTATGTAAAAGATCATTAAAACCAGCCTTTCTGCATGTGGGGATGGAGTGAAGGGGATGAATGGTTTCTTGAATGAGTTTAACTGTAACTGATGTCATGTAACATTACCTGAATAAATGAGCAACAGTCATCAAATAAATAATATTATTTTTCTCTATGCTATGTATCTACTGAATTTATGATGCAACAAGCAAGGAAAAACCTGTCAATAGATATATTTATCTTAATTTATATACAGAAATATTAAATTTTGTAGTGTACAGTTTGACAAATACAGTGTCTTTTAACCTCCATTATAATCAGTATACAGAACCATTCCCTTACCACAAAAAATTCCCTACTACTGTGCCTTTTTAGTCAAATGCCCCTTTTCCCCAGACCCTGTCAAGTACTGACCTTGTTAGAGTTTTCAGAATGTCATATAATTTTCCAGAATGTCATAAAATTGTTAGGTTTTCCAGAATGTCATATAATTTTTGCCTGGCTTCTTTCAGTAATATAATCCATTTTAGATTTAGTCATGGTTTTGACATTCAGTTCTTCATTCTATTTAATTTCTGAAAGTTATAAAGTATGAGTGCACTAGTATGTTTACCCATTCACCTGTTAAGGATATTGGGCTATTGCCAATATTTAGTGGTTATGAATAATGCTGATATATACATATGTGTGTAAATTTTTGAGTGAACAAAGTTTTATTTTCTCTAATAAGATACTAAAATCAGGACTGTGAGGTCATATAATAAATGTATATTTAACTTTATAAGAAAGTACCAAATTATTTTCCAAAGTAGCTGTACTCTCACATACAATGTATAAGATGTCCGGCTGGTCTGCATCCTTGTCAGCACATAGTATTAAGATCTTTTCATTCATTCATTCATTTTTACACATTCATTTCAGCCACTCTAAAAGATGTGGGAGGAATCTCATACGGTTTTAATTTGCATTTTCTCAATGACTAAAGATGCTGTGTTCTTTTCAAGTTATTTTCTTCCATCTATAATCATCTTTGGTAAAGTGTTTCTTCAAATCTTATTTTATTTTTAAAATTTTTATTGGCCTATAGTTGATTTACAATGTTGTGTTTGTTTCTGCTATACAGCAAAGTGAATCAGTTATACATATACATATATCCACTCTTTTTTTAGATTCTTTTCCCATCAAATCTTATTTTTAAGAGCAAGTTGTTTGCTTGCTAACTATTGACTTTCGAGAGTTCTTAACATTTCTATTTTTCCAGCTATTGAGATATAATTGACAAATAAGAATTATATATAATTAAGGTATAAAATGAGATATTTTGATATATGTATACTTTGTGAAATGATTGTCACAATCAAGTTAAACTTATCCAGCATCTCACATAGTTATCCTTTTTGTGTGTGTGGAAAAAAATCCACTTTAGATCTACTCTCTTAGCAAATTTCAAGTATACAGTACAATTAACTACTGTCACCACGCTGTACATTGAATCTTCAGAACTTATTCATTTTGCAAAACTGAAACTTTCTAACTTTTGACTAACATTTCCCTATTTCCTTTACCCTAGCACATGGTAAACACCATCCTACTCTCTGCTTTTATGAGTTCAATATTTTTAGAGTCCACATATAAATAATATTGTGCAGTATTTGACTTTCTGTATCTGACTTATTTCACTTAGCATCATGTCATCCAGGGTCATCCCTGTGGTTTCAAATAACAGGATTGCTTTCTTTTTAAAGGCTGAATAATATTCCATTGAGTATATATCTATATATATAAAATATTATATTTTATAATTATATATATCACATTTTCTTTATTCATTCACCTGTCAATGAACAATTTTAGCATACAGTTCCCACATATATTATATAAGATATATATGTAAGAATTGCATTTTTGGAACCTCTTTCTGGATGGTTCTATTCTTTTTTAACTTGTTTCTTAATATTTATTTTTAAAATATGGAAATATAATTAATTTTTAATACTTTAATTAGTTTTAGGTATGATTTGGGGGATTTTTCCATGTAGAAAATTATTTCATTTCTAAATATAGACAGTTGTATTTCTTTCTTTCCAACCTTATATGATTTTTAATTATTTTAATTAACTAATTACACTAGTCAGTGTGGGCAGTCTTGCCTTGTTCCCTATTTAAGGAGGAAAGAATTCAGTTTTTCACTATTAAGTATAAAATTAGCTGTATTTTTTTAGTTGATGCATGTTATTAGATTAAGGAAGTTTCCTTCTATTCCTAGATGGCTAAGAAATTTAATCATAAATGTATATAGAATATTGTCAAATTCTTTCTCTTTGTCAATTGTTATGATGGCGTGTTTTTTTTCTTTATTGTTAATACCGTGGATTATATTGATTAATTTTTGAATGTTAAACTACCTTTGCATTCCTGAAATAAACACCACTTGGTTATGAAGTATTATCCTTTTCCTGTATTCTTTGATTTGATTTGTTAATATTTTGTTAAAATTTTATAAATATATCTTCATGAAGGATATTGGTTTTGTAGTGTTTTTATATTCATTTTTTCTTATACTGTTTGTTTCTGTCTTTTTAAAAAATCAAATCAGGGTAATACTGGCTTTATAAAGTGAGAAATTTTTCCCATCTCTTCAGTTTTCTGGAGGAGAGTATATAGAATCAGTGTTATATCTTCCTTAATTATTTGGCATGTGAAAAATAAAAGCAGTCCTTTTTGAGCTGCACTGGTGATTGCAGAGGTCATGCATTTCACATTTCCAGAACCATCACTTCCTCCACTGAATGTAGTGGCCCTACTGTTCACATGTAAACCATGGCCATTCAGAAGGTCCTCCCAACCTGTCTGTGACCCATTTGCACCCTTCCCTAATGCTCTGAATAGCATCAGGTCTCCTAACATTGTCATGTATTCTCTGAGACTGAGTCCATCTTGGGGCAGAGTGCTGAAAGAAAAGAGAAAAAATAATAATAACAGAGGTTCTCTTCATAGTTTTAGGACAAGAGCTGTTCCTTTACCCAGTCCTTCCAAACAGAGAGGCATATTTTCTCTAGTATTTTGGATGCCTTACGTGGCAGGTGCTGCCGGTACTGACATGACTACAGTTGCCAGAGTGCAGCTCTTGACAGAGGTTGCTTGCAGCAGGATCAGAAAAGTAAAATAAAAAAAAAAAGAAAGAAAGAAAGAAGAAGAAGAGAAATCAAGGATTTCCTCACATAGTCTCCTTCCCCAAAGCCCTAACTTCTCGATTTTTTGGCCAGAAACAGAAGGTTCTTCTTGGAACTTTCTAAGTTCACACAGTTCTGGAATTTAGGCTTCCATAAAGTCTAAGATAGGGTATGGGAGGGAGAAAAGTAACAGAGAAAACATAGCTGCCTTGGTCATTCCTTGAGTTTTGATTTCCCTTCCTAATCCATCTGCTCTCATTTGCTTTTCAGGGCCCTCAGGTATTTGTTTCCTTTGTTGTCCCCAGCATTTCAAGTTGCAGTCTGTGGAGAGATAGGGTAGCATTGCTTACTCCATCTTAGCGAGATCCAGAAGTCTCCAAACGTGCAGTTATCATGTGCCTTAGAGAATTGTTTGCACAGGTTCCTCTTCAAGCTAGAAACTGAATTTCTTATGAACAGAAATATACTATCAAATTATGATGAAATTAATTAAAATGAGACATGTAGATGGATTATTTGCCATGTGAGCATAATAAATAAGTTGTCTTTATGTGCTTATAAGTATTAATACTTTTAAATGTTTCTATTAAGGAAGTGTATTATATTTGGAAATCAAAAGAAAATGGAATATTTTCAATGTTAGGAAGACATCACAGTACAGAAAGATGTCCAGAAATATAAATATTTTAAAATAGAATCTTTTCAATTCCCATTATTAAACACATAGACTAAAGTTTTAAATTAAAAAAATATGTTTACTGTTTTTTCCTTTGAAATAAACCTTGAAAATGAAGTTAAATCTCCTGTTCTTTAGGATGTAATGACCGTGGCATGTGTTTTTACATTTTACCTTTTATGTTCAAAGCACAAAATATAAATTTTTTCTAATGATTTACTGAGAAAAGGGCTTCTTTTCACATCTTCTTCTTTTTTTTTTTTTTTTTTTTTAAATCAGAGCTGCAGCACTGGGGAGGAACAGGAAACTGGGAATAATTTTCACTGAACTTGGACCTAGCTGAATAACAGTGTATTGATGAGAAGTGGTGAATGGTATCTAACATAGGACAAGGTATATTCCCTTTTACCTCGTTGAAGAAGCTTTGATCCACGACTTTCCCAGATGAGTTGAGACTTCCCTGAACAATCTATCCACATGTAGTGAATCATTAATGTCTTCTTGCTTAAGATCAATTCTTCTGTTAACACCAGATTTTCCCTCAGGAAATATTCTCTTCTTCGATCTAATCCTGTTTTATTTATGTGGAGTAGATGTTTCAGGGCTGAGTATGTGATGCAGCTGGCCAACAGAGAATTGCATTTGACTTTGCCCAGACAGGAATGTGAATCAATCAAAGACAATCAGAACTGATCTAGGGATTTTGCAGAGCACCCAGTAAATATATTTGTTTATTCTAGTTTCCTAAAGCAGTATGAAAGCAAGCCTGGAGATGTGTGAGACTGTAACTAGGGCTCTCAAGTGCAGTGTATGTATGAGATTGAATAAAACATAGAGGAAATTAGAATCATATGTGATATGTATATATACATAGAGAGAAAGATAAATCAGACCCTGATGACATCATATAAGCTCTGGATTTTCTAGAGACTAAAGAAAATTTTATTCCAGGGCTTTTCTGTTAAATGAACCAATAAATGTTTCTTATTACAGGATGCTCAAACCAATTTCAGGTGGATTTTCTGTCATTTGCAATAAAAAATTTCCTAATATATGATATAATTCCTTCTGGTGTCCAATATTATAACTCACACTTGCATAATTATAAGAATCAGTTGGTATTCCTTAAAATGCAGATTTCCAGATAACTCCCCTGAGAATTCTGTTTTAGTAAGAGTTCTGTTTTTAAGAATGGTCTGGAGATGAATACTATGATTAGGAAGTATGAAAAAAATAACTGCAAAATAAGAAAATGTCAATGTGCTATCACATCCCACTTGCTGAATATTATATAATTCTCTGGTTTGCCCAGCAAGACAGTATACAGCCACAGAAGCATAAAATCTTAGAGATGTAAGGAATAGTAGATAAAATCCTGTCCAACAGCTCATTTTTTACAATGGAAAAATTGTAGCTGATAGAAGTAAAGTCACACATATGAATCCTATAGGGAGTTAGTAGCAGAACAAATACTACAGCATGAATCTCCTGATAGCTTCAATTTATTTTGTTACCAAAATCATATTTCTAAATTAGAAAATCATAAGAAAAATTACATAAATAAAAGTTGGTGAAAAATCCACCTTTACTCTTTTTGGACATAGAAAATTAACTGAAAGAACAGGTAGCATGTTCTAAATTTTTAGCATACTTTAGTATGAATGAGCACTTACTATTCAATCATTATAATAATGAATCCTTTACTATTTAAACAGACTCTAATGTTCATATATCAATTATGTTCATATATCAATTATTTAAAAATTTATAATGAAATATTGAGAGTTATTACTGATGAAAGGCTTTTAGGACTAGACAAGTCACTTTTGTTTGTTAATCCAAGAATTAGTACAGTAAGTTGCTTAAAGAATGAGGTGGTCCAAATGCAGTGGTCCCAAATAAATTCATAGAGTTTCATACACTAAATGGATCTTTCAAATTTATTTCCCCAGTGTTTGGTGAAGAACTGTAAGCAGTAAAGACTCATACCAGAGGTGGCTGCTTAAAAGGGTTATATAAGATCATCTGATGAATTTACAGGAACAAAACTTTTTCACGTTATAAAATAAAGCTTTTTAATCGAAGCACTTTCATTATCTTTTCCTCCCCTTGAGTAGCAAAAAATCAAACGAATCACTAGCTAGAGCCAGAATTGTTAAAGAAAGCCCTTTATTAATGTCACGAAAAAATGATATTCTTAACTATTCGTTTCCATCTCAGAACTTGAGGTCCTTAAAAATATATGTCATTGTACAGATAAAATAAGATACTGGCATTTCTTGTATAAAGAACTTTCCCAAGTATCATATTTATTATTATATGCTGAAAATATACATATGCATTTACATAAAAATTCAGTCACATGAATTCATTGCACATATACTTTGTCATTTATAATATGTTGTGGGTTTTTTTGCCTAAAAATGTTTCTGAGTGTTAAATTTAAAAGGGCAATCTTGTTATCTATTTATAATGAAAATAATGAAATGCCCATAGTTTGGGAATGGATTTGGAAGAAAAAGTAAAAGTGTTTAGCTGTTGCACAATCTTTGTTAAAATTATATTTAAATAAAAATAGAAAAATATTTAGTTTCAAAATAATCCAAAGCACTATTTCCCAAATTTGGCTGTATGGGTGCCTTTCAGAAAAACAGACTCCTCATTCTAAGCCTATTAAGTTGAAATCTTAGGACGTGGTGCCATGGATTCTGTATTTTTTAAAGACAGTTTTCACCTTGGTGTCTAAAGTATCATCAGTATGGTGATTACTGAGCTCCTTCTCTGTGTGGATCTGTGCATTTGTTCTAGTGGAGGATGCGGACAGCAGAACATTTTCCTATATCTTAGGCAACTACACGTGTCTACCAAGCCTCATTATAGCAATCAATGGTTTAAAAGTACAAAAGATCACCAAACTGAGATGTGTTTATGTATCTTTTTTCAGGCAAACAACAACAGAAAAAATAAGGTTGATAAGATTGATGAAGATATTAAAAGCTATGGTTAGTGTTAAAGAAGACATACAGATGGAAAACAGGCACTTGAAAAGATGCTCAACATTTCTAATTATCAGAGAAATGCAAATCAAAATTACAATGAGGTGTCACCTCACACTGGTCAAAAGGACCATCATCAAAAAGTCCACAAACAATAAATGCTGGAGAGAGTGTGGAGAAAAGGGAACCCTCCTACCCTGTTGGTGGGAATGTAAATCGGTGCAGCCACTATGGAAAACAGTCTGGAGGTTCCTTAAAAAACTAAAAATAGAGTTACCATATGATCTAGCAATTCCACTCCTGGACATATATCTGGAGAAAACCCTAATTCAAAAAGATACATGCACCCCAATGTTTATAGCAGCACTATTTACAATAACCAAGACATGAAAACAACCTAAATGTCCATCAACAGATGAATGGATAAAGACGATGTGGTATATCTATCTATCTATCTATCTATATATACATATATAGATAGATAGATATATAGATAGATATACAATCGATCACTACTCAGCCATAATAACGAATGAAATAATGCTATACACCAGAATTTAATACGACGTTTAAATTAAATACTATAATTTATAATTCAATTAAAAAAAAGCTATGGTTAGTGTTGATTGTTTAAAAGCATGTTAAAGACTCCTGACTTTAGTGGAAAGGGTGAAAATCAAGATATTTCATATCATCTTTAATGTCTATGCATATGCAATCCAGCTACAGGGAGCAGTTTATATATTTGTAACTAAGAGAATCAAAGAGAACAGGCCCTGTGAGAGTTTCTTTACATGGTTTGTTGCAGTGCCTTTTAATGATGTGCTATTTCTGTCATGTGCTTTTCCCAAAACCACAGTGTCTATTTGGATCTTTAGAGATTAAGAATGGAAAAACTGAATACATTTGTATGTGGTACTTCCAAGTCTTTGGGAGTTTGAACTACCTCCCGTCTCCACTGTCTGAATTTCAAATAATCTTAAAAGTTGATAGCCTCATTTGAAGCGCTATGCTCTTGGTTTGTTTTGATTTGTAAATCACTCTGAGACATCCATACAAGCTGCCTTATTATAAGAATGAAAGCAACTGGATTTCCATTATTAAGTGGTATTTCTACTTCTCTGAATGAGAAGAGTTCAGAGTTCACTGAAGCACATGCATTTATAATTGCATTTATTTTGAAGGGTATCCATTTCACACTAAATTACAGTCTATTATTATGAGAAATTCAAAGGAGTACTGCTAGAATATTTTAACATGTGAATTAGCATACAACACTTATTTTTTCCTAGCAAGAAGTATTCATGCACTGTAATAAAAATGTCAGATACACCTTTTCTTTACCTACGATATGAACAGTTATTAGCTTCCCTCATTTTTATTTACTTTTCTTTCTTTCTATGGCCTGGTTGCTTTCAGTTGGATCATTTCTTTTCCCTGTTCTTGCTGTTGTTTGATCTATTGAGAAACTTTAAAATATCACTGTGAAATCTTTTAAGCCAAAGAACAAGACGGCTAAAGCAAATGGTGTGAATAAGACCAAATAATCATTTCTATAACTTTTCCATTGAATGGGAAAACACTAACACTTTCAGAAAAATGATGTGATAAACAAAACCATAGAAATAGTAGCTTGGTGAACATGGTTCAGCTGACTTTGGAATTCAGGATTTATCTTTTTATTTCCAGTGTTAACAGTGAGTGAACCATGATAGGAACACCGTTTTTTTTTCTTCCAAAATTCCCTCCAAATTATGACTATTAGGTTCCTTTCATTATATATAGTCACTCGAATCCACAATAATCACAAAACTCTATTGTCCACATAAAAACTTGATAAAATTTTATCAAATACTCTTCATCAGCTTTACTTTATTTAGGGTGATACAATAAAATCTTTTGCACAGGGAATATGTGAGTATATTCAAAGGACTACTTTGCAAACAGTCACTCGAGCTTTTATTATCCCACAGCTTAGTTCATCCTCATGGTCTGCCACCAAATTCTAGCACAGAGTCCAAGAGGAGGAACAGAAAACATGTGTATGACTGCGTAAAAGTGGAAGCTCTTAGGCTAGTAGACTGGCTTGTCAGAAAGCAGACACTCTGGGCTTCCCTGGTGGCACAGTGGTTGAGAGTCCGCTGCCGATGCAGGGGACGCGGGTTCGTGCCCCGATCCGGGAAGATCCCAGATGCCGCGGAGCGCCTGGGCCCGTGAGCCATGGCCTCGGAGCCTGTGCTCTGCAGTGGGAGAGTCCACAACAGTGAGAGGCCCGTGTACCGCAAAAAAAAAAAAAAAAAAAAAAAAGGTTGAGACTCTGGAGCTTGTTCACTAGACATGACCTCTTCCTTTACTGAGGTAGCTTTCTGCTCAGCTTTTCAAGGTGATGAGGAAATGAGCCTATAAGGTCATCCATTTCCCTTTTAGATGCTGAGAAGGCAAAATCATCACTTATCTTCTGTGCTCCTAAAGTCGTATGCCTTTGGAGAGACTCTCTTGCCATGGAATTGTTTTCTAAGTAACAGAAATCATCAAGTTTCATCACCTCCTTTGCAACTGTTTGAGATGCTAGGTGCTTTTAGAGTTGATCAAAATGGGATTGTGACATAAAAATATATTCTAATTTTTAAATCAAACCAAATTTCAAGATTTTAAGAATTCACAGCAATATTATAGATCTCTTAATTGGCATATATACTGGAAATTCTGCTCGAAGTATGTACTTTGTAAGCAAATAAATACAAAAGAAGATTCTTTCCATGAGATGATAGGGACAGAGTAAAGGGACAAATTAGGTAATTAAATAGTTAATCCCACTAGGGGATTGTAAGTAAAGAAGAAAGTATGGGAGACCCCTGTAAGTTAATGATCACTCAAGAAAGCAGGTTTGCTTAACCACAAAACCAAGCAGGCCTGCTTAGCAACAAAACCACACAACAGAAGCATGAGACATGCCCCAAAACAATAAAACAATGGTGGCATGAGACCCACATCCTGCCCAGTAAGTTAATGACCCCTAGCACATGCTCTCTACACACTTAAAAAACAATAATTTTTTTTTTTTTTTTTTTTTTTTTTTTGCGGTATGCGGGCCTCTCACTGTTGTGGGCTCTCCCATTGCGGAGCACAGGCTCCGGACGCGCAGGCCTAGCGGCCATGGCTCACGGGCTTAGTTGCTCCACGGCATGTGGGATCTTCCCGGACCAGGGCACGAACCCGTGTCTCCTGCATCTGCAGGCGGATTCTCAACCACTGCGCCACCAGGGAAGCCCAAAAAACAATAATTTATGGAAAGGTAACATTTCAAAGTGAAAGACCCTCATTGTACAGAGTGCCATGACAGTCCTAGCTTGACCTGTAGGGACAAGAAAACTCCCCTGTCCAACCTGGAGAAGAAGCTGATGATGAAAGTGTGACGTCTACTCAACAATGAAGAAGGAAGTGGTCTTTTCCTTCTCCCCACTTTTCCTATGATTATAAAACTGTAGCCAACTAAGTTCTTTGGGCACAGCACCTTCTCGCCTGCCCGCTCGTAAGCCTCATAAGTGTCCTACTCTAATAAATCACCTCTTATCACTTTGCCTCTCTCTGAATTCTTTCTGCACTAAGACATAAAGGACTGGAGCTCTTCAGAGACCAGCTCTTCAGAGACCCCCCGAAATGACATCTATCAGTTTCAAATAGGACTGATAATGTGAGAAATAGTCATTAGGTCTCACAAAATTCTCGCTGAACTAATTGTTATTAATTAATTCTTACCATGTCTACATTAAAAAACAAAAGGAGTATCTGAGGTGGTTTTGCAATTTATCATCCTCTTTTTATTTTGATAATTGTTTCCTTTATCTGGTTTTATAATTAGTATTAGCAGATATGTACTAATGGACACAGAAATATTCATAACTGCTTGTTCAGACGCTGAATCTTATATCTCAGCTAAATAATTCCTTCCTGTTTGAAAAATCAGATAAAGAAAACCTGAATTTCTTAATATTTATAAAGACCTAATTTCTATTATTGGTTTTCAGAGCCTCAGATGAAGCTTGGAATCATCTAAAGAAAAGTAATTAACAACCTAGAGTTATAAATATGGTATACGCACTCAGTAGCCTTAATATGGGCTAATTATTTTAAAAGGGGGACCCATTCCATTTATAGAAGTAAAACAAGAAGAAAATCCTCCTGGTGCATCAATGTAAAAATGATTGGGCAGAAAAAACATCAGCATTTTCACAGTAAACATTTTTAATTCTTACCAATGGCTAATCATCAATAGGATTTAGTGGAGAAAATAGCACTAGCAAACCTGGTAGTAAAGAGCAATTGAATTTTAAAAAAAGAACAGAAAATGCATTTCTAGGAAAGAACATTGTAGATGGTAATCCTGAAATTGAAACTGTACCTCTCCTTCATTTTATACATCCAGTAAGTTACCATGTACAATTCTGTTCTCCTTTTCAAATATTTCCTATTATTTTTATTACTCTATTTCCTTTTCAAACATATCCACTCTATTTTTTCTTTTCCAATTGCCACCAAAGATCTAGTTCATGTCCTTATATTATAATACATACAGTATCTCATAATACCTACACAATTAAGAAATCACCTCCATAGGCAGTGCCAAGGAAGAGCATGATTTGTTCTCTATTTTTATGATTAAATATTTAACAGAAGTACAAAATTCAGAGATATACTATGTAAGTGGATTAGACCACTCAGTATAGTTAAGATGCCAATGATTTTCAAAGTGATTTATACCATTAAGACAATTCAAATCAAAATCTCAGCAGGATGTTTTGTAGATGTTGAAAAGCTGAGTCTAAAAATTATATTAAAGACCATAGGAGCTAGCATAGTCAAAAATTACAAAAAAGGAAAACTTAGAAGGCCCACCCTAATTGATTTCAGGACTCATCATAAAACTAAAATAATTGAGACAATAGATACTGACAAAAATATGCATCTATAAATGAATGGAGTCCCGAAATAAACCTACATTTAAGGGTCATTTGATTTTTGAGAAAAGTGTAAAGACAAATAATTGGACAATGGAAAGTCTTTTCAAAAAATAGTGCTGGAACAACTGTACATCTATATTTAAACAAATTAATCTCAACCTATACCTCACACCGTATACACATATTAACTTAAAATGGTTCTTAGGTCTAAATATAAATCCTAAAATTATAAAAGTTCTGGAACAAAACCTGAGAGAACATTTTTATGATTTGGGGTTACAAATAAAAACTAAGTATAATGCCAAAGCACAAAGAACTTGATAAATTGAAGTTCATTGAAATCATATTTTTGCTAAGCAAAAGACACTGTTGAGAGAATGAAAAGACAAGCCACAGATTAGGAAAAACATTGACGAAGTGTGTATCTAACAAAAGATTGGTCCAGAGTGTATAAAGAACTATCAATTCCAAGTAATAAGAAAACAAACAACCCAATTTTAAAAATGAAAAAAAAAAAAGTTTGGAAAAAAAAATGCTTCACCAAAGATGTATATATGCACATGAAAAGATGCTCAGCATCATTAATCATTAGGGAGATGCAAAGGAAACCACAATGCAATAACTGCATTTCCATTAGAATGGCTAAATTAAAAAAATAAAAACCTAAACAATTTCAAATATGGTGAGGATGCTGACCAAGTGGAATTTATATCCACTGCTAGTGAAAACAAAAAAATGGTATACTCACTTTGGAAAATCGTTTGGCAATATCTTATGAAGTTAAACATATACTTACTATAAGACCCATTAATACCATTCTTAGTTATTTACCCAAGAAAAATAAAAACTTATGATCACAGAGAAGCCTGTCAGAATATTTATAGTACCTTTGTTCATTATCACCAAAAACTGGAAATAACTTGACTGTCCTCCACTGTGAGAATGAATTTAAAAACAAAAATACTGTGGTGACTGTGGTACAGCCATACTGTAAAATACTACTCAGAAGTAAAAGGTAATGAGCAACTGATATACACAGTAAAGGGAGATGATGAATCTCCCTTTTAGCAAACTTAGAATCAAATATTATTAAACTAAAAGGGAGTCTTCTGTTTGCAATTATTTTTGCTGCTTTTGCTCAAATTAAGTAATTTACCTTATTAACGGAGAAATGTGTTTCTGTCTTAATTGATTTTAAAACATTTTGTGGTTTGATGAGTCCAATTGGGTTTGACCTTAAAATATTTTGTTTTTTTAACAATTTAATTATATCTTCCTAAAAATGTTCATTAGTGTGTTTACAATATTTCAAATATAGTAACCATGTATTGAAATTTCATACACATCTTAAAAATCAGTCATCATACATTTTAATAATAAGGAAAAACAAAATATCCTTATTTAATTGCTGCAAAGATAATAAATAGTGATAATTCTAAGCAAGCAATGTTAATTTTAGATATTATGATGTTACTTCCATAATAATTCCCTTTTCTAATGTTGATTTAATTATTTTGCAGTTTTAGAATCATATTTTAAAATACATCTGAAAGACATGTCACATCAGATCAAAATATACTAATTTTGTTCTTTAATTTTGTGTTAATTATATCAGAATATATTACTATCATCTCAAATAGCAAAATGATTTTTTTAAAACAATTCCTTTGGATAGCCATCTGCCTTTTGTGTAAAAAAGATCTTCATACACATTCTTTTCATGCTACTTTACTATTTATGAATTAATCTATTGTTAATATATTACTCTTAATTTTATTAATAACAACAGTAACAACGTTTGTGAGTTGCAGTCTTGATGTAAGAATCTTGGTTTCTAAGATATGTAAATAAATGGTTAAAATACCAGTTGCGACTTTTTTATGACTGCTCTTAGCCACATCTGGTGCTCTACCAGTTTGTACAAGCAGTGACATTTGGAAAGTCAAATATGTTGTCCATAAAATAAGTCATAACTATTGGCTGGCATTTAGTGACCTTTCTCAATATTAAAAAAAAACCATTTTAATGCTTTTCATTTTGTGGAAACAACATATGTGAGCAGTAAAGCATCATATTGACACATGATATTCTCATGTGATTGTAATGAAAATGTGTTTAACTGCAGTTCATCATTCAACTGATTTTTCACATCTTTTGCCATTGCATCAGTCTTTCTTGAAACACAGCTATTTCTTAATGGAGTAAGAGAAAATGTATTATTTGGATTTCTTTCTTTCATTCTCATGACCTTTCATAGCTGACAAGTTTAATTTTTTTAAAAAAATAGTATATAGCTTAGCATATTCTGTGGTCATTTGTGCTGTACTTAAAGAAACAACAGACTATTTTTTCTTCTTTAATGTTAAGGTTATTTTTCTTTGAACATTAAAATGATAGTATAGAGTTTTCAAAACTTTTCTCTAAATCTTGGAAGTATATTTTGTCAACCTTACCAGAATATTTCATTGTAAAATATTCTATTTAACATTTCATTGTTTCATTAGAATAAAAATAATGTTGGCAGATTAGGTAGGTTGATAACTTTTATTTATGGCATATATTTAAAACCCAATCTGAAATATACAACTGAGTATTGCTAAAATATATTATCTGTAGTTAATATGTTGGACCAAGTACTAAATCTATAAGAAATAAATATTTTCAAATGTTAATATAGAGTCATGTAAGTCAGGTGACTAATCACTCCTCAATTTACTTATTATATTTATTTGTAGAAAATCCAATGTCATTAAAGCCAGGCAAAAGTAGTTTTGTGTGGATTTACATTTTAAAAGATAGGTTTTAAATGATTTTTTTGTTGTTGTTGTTTCAGAGCTTTCAGTTTATTATAATGTGTAAGTAGGATTGAGAATCAGTAAGCATATAGACACAGGACACAAAAAACACATTATGATTCTTTCTGAACCATTTGAGAATTAGGTGCAAGTGGCCGATGTTATGCTATTTAATCCTTGAATTCTTCATATATATTCCAAGAGTTTGGACATTTGCTTATGTAACCATGGCACAATTTCAGAAAATTTCATATTGACAGAATACTATCATACACCATATATGGTGTGTATTCAAATTTTCTCAGTTGTACCAATAATGTTCTCAATAGCTGATTTTTATTCCCTGGTCCATGACCAGGTATGAAATATTTGTCACACCTCTTTACTCCTTTAATCTGCATGATCCCTTCACATTTCATAGTTTTTGCATTGGCAATTTTTATTTTTTAGATTCCATATATATGTGTTAGCATACAGTATTTGTTTTCCTCTTTCTGACTTACTTCACTCTGTATGACAGACTCTAGGTCCATCGACCTCACTACAAAAAACTCAATTTCGTATCTTTTTATGGCTGAGTAATATTCCATTGTATATATGTGCCACACCTTCTTTATCCATTCATCTGTTGATGGACACTTAGGTGGCTTCCATGTCCTGGCTATTGTAAATAGAGCTGCAATGACCATTTTGGTACTTGACTTTTTTTGAATTATGGTTTTCTCAGGGTATATGCCCAGTAGTGGAATTGCTGGGTCATATGGTAGTTCTATTTGTAGTTTTTTTAAGAACCTCCATACTGTTCTCCATAGTGGCTGTATCAATTTACATTCGCACCAATAGTGCAGGAGGGTTCCCTTTCCTCCACACCCTCTCCAGCGTTTTTTGTTTGTAGATTTTTTGATGATGGCCATTCTGACCGGTGTGAGATGATATCTCATTGTAGTTTTGATTTGCATTTCTCTAATGATTAATGATGTTCTGCATTCCTTCATGTGTTTGCTGGCAATCTGTATATCTTCTTTGGTGAAATGTCTATTTAGGTCTTCTGCCCATTTTTTGGATTGGGTTGTTTGTTTTTTAGATATTGAGTTGCATAAGCTGCTTGTAAATTTTGGAGATTAATCTTTTGTCAGTTGCTTCGTTTGCAAATATTTTCTCCCATTCTGAGGGTTGTCTTTTCTTCTTGTTTATGGTTTACTTTTCTGTGTAAAAGCTTTTAAATTTTATTAGGTTCCATTTGTTTATTTTTGTTTTTATTTCCATTTCTCTAGGAGGTGGGTCAAGAAGGATATTGTTGTGATTTATGTCATAGAGTGCGCTGCCTAAGTTTTCCTCTAAGAGTTTTATAGTGCCTGGTCTTAGATTTAGGTCTTTAATCCATTTTGAGTTTATTTTTGTGTATTGTGTTAGGGAGTGTTCTAATTTCATTCTTTTACATGTAGCTGTCCAGTTTTCCCAGCACCACTTATTGAAGAGGCTGTCTTTTTTCTACTGTATATTCTTGCCTCCTTTATCAAAGATAAGGTGATTTTTAAATGACATCATTATCCACCAAAGCATTTGAAAGTTGTATGGGATACGAAACCATCATTTCTTGTTTGAAGTTGTCCTATCCACAGCTGAATGTCTTGTATCTTTTGCATTTACCCACAAATGATAGCACCATCATTCTATCATTGAAACAAAAAAGGCTCTCAAATTCGGGTAATGTCCTCTTGGAGTTATAGTGTGTACATGAGATTTTATTACAATAGACCATTGGCCTCTTAACCTATCCTGTCTGCTTCCTAAAGCATCATATTGATCATGTCACTAGTCTGCTTCAAATTTACAAAAGTTAGCCTCCAGATTCCTTAGTCTGGCATTCAGTACTCTCCACCATCTGGCCCAAAACCCAGCTTAATTTATCTGTGCCATGAGACTTTACCTTAATTCTTCAGTTAGTGAAAACCTTTTACTCATTTTGAACTGTTTTCATTTTTTCTCAACATAGCAATTATGCTATTCTACACTCTACTTCTGGTTATCTGTATCTCTACTTTGATTTGCACATTATGTGGACTTGGTACAGATGAATTATTCATCCAAATTGGGTTTGTCCAGAATTTTTAATCATTAGAAATACATTCTTAACATACACAAAATTATTATTCTATGCCACAAATATTATTCACGTAACTAAATCCACAAATAGAATAATATTAAGGTGTTATGAAAACAATAAAATAATATTAAGGTGTTACAAAAATAATATTAAAGTGTTATGAAAACTAAATCCACAAATAGAATAATATTAAGGTGTACGAAAAGCATTAAAATCTTTAGGGAACACAGTTTGCCTCAAAGCTCAAATAACAGTATGCAAATATAAAAATCTTTTTCAGATATTCAATTGCATCTGATCTATGGCAACTTAATAGATTGGCTTGGTTTTCAAATCACTTTTAATTAGAGTCTCTTTCTCTCTGGACCTCTAGAATTTCCACTGTGTTTCTCCTCGCACAAAAGCGACAAGAAAGGGATTTAGGTCCAATAAAAAAAAAAAAAGCTTTCAGATTCAGGCTGAGCCTGTATGTGTGCAGTTGAATCAAAATGAATCTGCATGAATCTGCATGAATCAAAATGATCTATGAATCATTTTGAAGCCAATTTGCTACAAAGAGTCTGCATGATTCTCCTAATGACAGAGAAGCTAGAAGAGATAGTCTCCCCTGCTGAAGTCTCAATGTGGATAAATCACTTGTAAATTGGGTCTACAAAACCATTCAGTACAGGGTGATTGACCACGGAAATGTAGACTCAGCCAAAGATACTTGTTAAACTCTTTCTGGGCCAGAGGATTCAATAAGAAAGGAAAATTCGCCATCCATGTTATATATGGGAACTTTGTATTATCTTCACAGTTCTCTTGTAAATCTAAAATTGTTCTAAATTTTTTTTTTAAATGTAAAGGACTCTGTAATACCACCCAACAACGTCTGTAATGGTTAAAATCAGTGCAATTGCCATTTGACAGGAAAAAAGACAGAGACTCAAAATACATTGGAAGAACTTACCAAAGTTCACATAGCTAGAATATGTTGGTGATCTTAAACACAGACGTCACTCTGAGGCTTGATTGCTTCCCATTGTGCATCTTGACTGCAAATTTTTAGAAACTGAATCCAGGAAATGACAGTCTGACCACCCATTGCAGACAGCAAATACAAAATACTATGATTCCAATTAACAATATGGTTTAATCATCCTTCCTTACTACTAGTTTTCAGGGTTAATTAAAACGATTGTAACTTTCTATATTACTCTTGCTTTCTTGATCAGAAATTAATTTTTTTCTGTTTGAAGTAGTTCCACTACACTGAATTCATTTTATAAAAAAACAAGGGCCATCAAATCTACTTAAGAGCATTTTGAGAAGAATAGTGAAAGATATGAATATCATCCTAAATTTAAACTTCATTTCTTAGACTCTAGACCTAATATACCTGATCTCCTTACATGAATAGAAAAGTTACTCATCATGACATTCACCTAGGTAGACTGTGTTTTGGGAAAAGATTATACACACTTTGATCTGTGTTTTTTCTTTTTCCCGTTCAGGCCTATGATGGGTTTGCTTGAGGCTATTTGCACATATCCCCCTATTTTCCAAAAAACCCAAACTACATCTAACAGAGTTAAATCCAAATATTCCTCCTCCAAAATATTAAATGTAATGTGGAATCCCTAAGCTTAATTTTATTATAGTTGTGGGCTTTCATGTGGGTTTCTTTTAATTCTGTCTCCTGGATTGCTGAAGATATGCAGTCCTGTTATATCTCATACTTTAGAAAAACTTTGTGTACATGGGATAAATTTGTGACCCAAATTCTCATGTTTCTTCATATGAAGTAAGACTTCCTCTGGATTTTTTTTGTTCAGATTTCTAACTGTTGCTAAATTGGTAGCCTCTCTCTTTTTACATATAAGTATCCCTTCTCTTTTCTGTCTATTAGCTCAAGTGGCACAAACCCATATTCCCTATAGTCTCCCCAAATACATTTTATAACAAGTCAGCTATTTGTAATACAAATTCATTAAATAAAGTAGATTTTCACTATTTTGCTTGCCCAGAATTTCATTTCCCATTTTGGGGGAATTGTAGCTAGATAAGGCATCTTCAATATTCAAGCAATATACTTCAGTAAAGCTCACTCCAGCCTAGATCTGACAGATAATTATGTGGCCTCAGCTAACAAGCTTAACATTCCATCTCAGAGTGCCTGATGCTGGTCAGACCAATCAAGTCAAAGGTAACAGGGCAGAAAATTAGATACTGGAGGCACTATTTCAGTCTGAACCAGGCCATGTCTGAAGTGGACATTACTTTTTAGAGAAAGTCATAACATCTGCAATTAGAAAAAGACTATCTTATACAATGTAGGCAGAGGGAGAGGGGAATACTGGGAACAAACTAGCATAGAGTAAATATCCTTGTTTATAAAATGTCATCTCACCACTACTATGACTATCTCAGAGATCATCTTTTAACCTTCATTCTAGCTTCTCACCATCTTGCTTTTTCCTCCTTCTTCTTTCACAATTCATCACGTTTTACTTCCTCTCCAGGAATCCCTCTCTCCCTTCTTCCCTGACTTATTAGTAAAACTAAACATTTTACTTAGTTTATTATACTGTTAAAATAGAATTTTTGCAGGATTGGTCAGCCTAATTACTATTTAAAAAATTTTTAGGGGCAGTGCATGCACATGGTACAAAACTAGAAAGGTACCAAAGGATATACAATGAAAAGAAATTTTTCTACTCTCACTATCTCTGGGACATTCAATTTCCCTCCCTAGAGACATGCATTGTAACTAGTTTAAAAGCGGACCTTTGAGAAAATCTTTGAAATTTTCTATGGATTTTTCAAGAATCATTACTTTCAAAGAGTATTTTGAAAAAGAATATTGCTTCAGTTAAGTCATAATGAAACATTACGCAAGGAATATATAAAATAATGAGAAGTATAATTTTATGCATCTTAGGGAAGTACATAGAAATTGCCTCTCAAGGACTGGACAAGGTTCTCAAGTAATTTCCCTGGACCCACAGCTGTAGGTGCAGTGAGGCCCTCTTCCTTAGTCCTTTCCAAATGGGAGAAGTTCTACTCCTGTTTTACTCTCCAAGGAATTCTATGCTTTCCACCACCAAGGGAAGGGCTTTGGCTCTTTCTTTGCTTTTAGAGGAAAGCAGAATGCAGAATAGGTATCCACCATTGGGATGAGGGGGGCCAGTATCTGACCTACTGCTTCAAAACCCATATCTTTTCCTACACACTCCAAATCGTTTCAGTGCCTAAAATTGTTTCAGTGTCTCTCTAGAGAGAGATTTCTTTGCATTTAAAAGCCTTTCTGGGGCTTCCCTGGTGGCGCAGTGTTTAAGAATCCACCTGCCAATGCAGGAGACACGAGTTCGAGTCCTGCTCCAGGGAGATCCCACATGCCGCAGGGCAACTAAGCCCTTGCGCCACAACTACTGAGCATGCGCTCTAGACCCCGTGAGCCACAACTACTGAAGCCCGCAGGCTTAGAGCCCGGGCTCCACAACAAGAGAAACCACCGCAATGAGAAGCCTTCGCACCGCAACGAACACCCAATGCAGCCAAAAACAAATTAAAAACAAACCAAAAAAAAGCCTTTCTGTATTCTATAGAACACACTGACGTTCAAAAATATTTAGCGAATAAATATTAATACATGGCTGAATACCTTATAGAAGAGTGTACCTTAAACCTTGATAGGTACTACTTAAAAAAAAAAAAAAAAAAAAAAGAAATTGCCTCTTATGTTTGCCCTTAAATTTGTTCCTTAAATGGGATTAATAGTATGTATGCGTTAAATAAAATAGAAAAAATGATTCTATATTCCTTAGTTATTCTATATATTATTTTCAAGTTTACATCAAAGAAATAAAAGAATATTATTATAAATGATATAAAAACATACATATTTCAAAATATGCAGATAAAATGAAATATTCACTTAAAACTTATTGTTAATTAATCAGTATCTTGGGTTTCTTTTTAAAAATGTAAATCCTAAAATTAAAAATTAACTAGTCTTCAAAACTCATAAGTTTTTCAACTGTGATTTAAAAGATAGATATATAAAAATTATATATTAAAAAAGAAAAATTGGAATTTCGATGCCATGTAATAATATTATGTTTACTTTAACTAGATGCCTGTTCTTCATGCTCAGCATTAGCCTTGTCCAATTCTTTCCATCCAGGCTCTGTACACATGCAAGAGACATAGACCTGAGCACAGACATGACACATGTACACTCGTACCATTTACTTGTTTTACACTGATTTTCATATAGTGCTTTTCACTACTTATTTGATTACCTGTGAAATACGTAAAAGTAGAATCAAAATCCTCTTTTTGTAATAAATTATCAAAATGGCTGAGCTGGTTTTGACAATTTTGACTTTTTTCATTATTTTTCATTAGTTTGGATAAAGAATTTGCAATTTTTGCTCAAGAGGGTGAGTTATTCTTTTTCCAGCTCTATATGAACTCATATTTTCTACCTGTATTTCTTATATTTTGAAGTACCTAAAACACTACTAAAGTTTTAGGCTGTACTTAGGTAGCAGTTTTTCTTACCCAGGAAATTTACACTATAAAGACACACGTTTTACCAAGTATTAATGTTCTTATAATCTCACCATGGCCAGCTATCTTTTCCTCTTCTCGCTAAAATAATATCTTTAATGTAATAGGTCTGAAAGGTCAGTTCTCTGATGATCATTGAAACTAAAGGCACAGAATGTACATTTCTAATTCCAAGTAGAGCTAGTTAAGAGTAGAGAAGGGGAACTGATCAATATTATCCATACTGAAAGGGAAGTCAAGTTGCATTATTTCTCTTGTGGAAAAATGTACATTTTGGGACTAGCATCATACATACTGATTATAGTTCTAATAATGGTATACCATTTTCTTAAAAGAGAAATCAAATAATTGAAGAGTGGAGGGTTTCCCTAGTGGCTCAGTGGTTGAGAGTCCGTTCATGCCCCAGTCCGGCAGGGTCCCGCATGCCGCGGAGCGGCTGGGCCCGTGAGCCATGGCCGCTGAGCCTGCGCGTCCGGAGCCTGTGCTCCGCAACGGGAGAGGCCACAACAGTGAGAGGCCCGCGTACCGCAAAAAAAAAAAAAAAAAAAAAAGCCAACATGTTAAGGTATGTAAAATATTTTATAACTTTAATTTTACTAAAGTTAGATTGATAGAGATATAATAATACCCCTTCTATATATCATATTAAGACTATTCCTGGTGCTTTCTAGCTAAAGTTAAAATGTGCCCTCATAATTATCAAGATAACAATTCAAGCTCGATACCATCATCGCATTTGATAATTCAGTTTTACTGAAGAGATAGAATAACTGCAAAATAATAAAAACAATAAATCAGGAATAATAAGAACAATAAATAAATCACAGTTAAAATACATCAATGTTATACCCAAGGAGTATTAGTAGGAAGACTGAACAAAAGGAATTCTTCACCTAGTAATAGCTTAAGTGGATATAGTTTATGTGAATTGATGAAAAAATCTTATAAAAATAACATTGTTGTGGCTTTGGTGATCATAACCTTCATGACCTAGAAAGTAATGATTTAATGGAAAGCAAAATAAATTACATCCATGATTTATTTAATATAGGCTGGGAATCAAAACTAAGTACAATTGAAATAAAGATTTATGACTCAACTCAAATTATATTTAATGTGGAGGAAAATTCATCAAAATAGTAATACTTATGCTAACTTAAAATCATTAGCAATAATACACCAATCATAAAGAAAATCTATACTTATAATTTCAAAAAATAATATTGTGGCTTCATGAAAATCAAAACCTACAGAAAACCTAAATATTGAAAATCTCTTGCTCACCTTATAAAATCTTTATCCCATGACATAAAGTATCTGTTTCATGCAGAACATTCTCATAGATGTTTAGTATATAAAAGAATATACTAATTAATTTTAAACATTTTATGGAGTGAGACAAACATTCAAAAATTTGAAAACATTTAGTTTAGCTATTTTTTATTACTTTAAAGATACACTAAACTGTAAGAAAATGCAACATACACAACTAAAAACTACTTCTTGAGATGTATTTTTTCAATTTTAACATTTTAAACTTTTTGGATGTAATTTATTTATGTCTTCAAAATATATTCAGAAAAATCAAATTTTCTTATAGAGTTATTATTTCCAACAAACATTTACACTACTATACCCTGAAAGTGCAAGGGTGAAAATTCATGACTCTATCACACAAGACATGGTGATTTTGTCTATTTTCCTCTTAGCATGGATTACCCCAAATGAGGCAGATTCTCTTCTCTCTGATCTATCTAAGGATAAACGTTATCTAGCTCTTTTATGACTAAACTGTTATTTTGGAAAATATGTTAGAATCACAGTGGTAGCGTCCAATATAAACAGAACTTCAAAACACTCTTCTGGTTCATAATTTATGTCCAGAACATACTTAAAATGGCCTTAAATCCATTGTAAATCAAACTAATTTACAATAACCCCTCATTTGTTTTTGCTTGTTTGCTTTTTTTGGAGAAGTTCACTCATGTGTCAAAGAAGGAGAGACATTCAGATGCTTGGAAGCATATAGATTTGGACAGTCTACCAAAGCTTCTTTGAAAGGATTTGACCAGTTTCCCTTTTCTAAAATTAAAACTCATTGCCTAGAATAAATCTCATTGCTCAGGGAAAATTGCCTCCCTGATCCAATATGCTATCATCACAATTTCCCTAGTATTTGTCTCCCACAAATTTTCCAACCCAGAATTGTGTGAAAACCATGTAGAGAAGTTTTTTTTTTTTTCTTTGAAGTTTGAACACTTGAAAACAACAATAACAGGGACTTCCCTGGTGGTCCAGTAGTTAAGACTCTGTATTTCCAATGCAGGGGGTACAGGTTCGATCCCTGGTCACGGAACTAAGATCCCATATGCCGAGTGGCATGGTCAAAAAAAAAAAAAAATGTGCTTCTAATACATACACAAACATTCACATGAAAGTTTAGGACAAGAGACTTATCTGTTAAAATCTGCCATTGCAGTCATGTTGGATGGTTTCTGGTTTGGAAAAGTCTGGGATAGGAAGACACAGAGAGAGAGAGAGAGAGAGAGAGAGAGAGAGAGAATAAGTTCCAGTTGGAACATATTATCTTTGAAACATGCACATGAGAAATGCTTGGAAAGCAGTTGAAAATATGTACCTGAAAATCAAGACAGAGTCCAAACCTAGACATAAATATTTGAGAGTGACCTTTATGAAGCTATAGGAGTATTTTTTAAAGTATGGCATATCATCAAGGCTTTTCATGATCTGGTCCATGCCTGTTTCTCTCTCTGTTGCTCTCCTGCAACTTACCCTTTGAACACATTGAACAACTTGTGATACCCCAAATGTGTCATATTTCTTCAAGATATTACCTGGAATGCCCTCCATATTTTCTTCCCTTACCATAATTCCTGGGAAACTTCTACACCTCACTTAAGACCCTGTTGGAAAGTTTATGTTTGTAAGACTTTTCATGACCTCTGAAATGAGAATGACTCATTCTATTCATTGTTTCTCTACTTTAGTATTTAGCACATTAATTACAGTTATGTGTTTAATTATCTGTGTGCTGTTAGGCCTTTTTAGGGAAAGCTATATCTTATTTGCCTAAAACATAGGAATATTTTCAACACATTTAGTAAATAAATGGATTTATTAATTAATTAAAAATTTAACAGGCCTCCCTGCTAACTCACTATAGCATATTTGTTTCTGCAAGATTTCTCCACCTGAACTGGGTACAAGTAATTCTAACTGTCCTTATCTGAAAATAAACTTGATTTCCTCAACGTCAATTTTTAAAGCAGTGGTAGAGAAATTGCAGAGTAATTCATATAACAACTCAGCTATAGTGCATATAACCTCAAATTTTCCTCTCAGTATCCATCAAAGCTAATGTGACACAGCAATGGGCAGGAGAGGATGCTTTCTTATATATATATATATATATATATATATATATATATATATATATATATATATATATATATATATATACGAGCTGTTATTTCTAAACTTAGTTTTGCTGATGTCAGTGTAATCCCCCATTTAACTGATCCAGATTCATGTATGTTTGACATTTACTTAGTGCCTATTATATGCCAGGCACTGTGTTACTTGCCCCTGATCCCTACTTGGTGATTCCTAGGGCACAAGTTAAGAAGTTAAAAATTTCACTATGTATTAACAGTAGCAAACATTGAAAAAATTCTAGAATACACTGACAATAAATATTATCCTATAGCTAGAAACATGAACATTAGTATACTTTATGAATTACATTTAACCTTAATATAATATTATTGATTTTGAAATTTTAATTCATATTGTAAAATATGCTCATACTGACATTGGTCTTCTACCTGTTTTTGTTTTATTTTTTTCCACTTACAGTAAGATAAACAGAAAAAAATTACAGAAAAGGAGCCCATTGTCTTTGAAAAAAATCTCTCTTTGCTCTTAAACATGATATAATTAGAATCAATATTTAATAAATGAGAAAATGAAAAATATAAATGTGACTGAAGTCCATCTCATATGTTGTCTATACTTGGAAAACATCAGGCATGTTTAAAGTTAGATTTGCTTGAATAATATGCAATCTAATAATACAGGTGTGTTACCCCAAAGGAAGTTAACTGAATGAACATAGAGAATTTAACAGATGCTTTTTTTTGTAAATATTTTTTTGGAGTGGATGGTTTTTCCAATGTTCTTATTATTTCACCTTGATTTGATTAGACTGAGACACTGAAGGGTTCATGTGACCCCCAAGCCCAGAAGTAGGCATCAGGGTGGAGACAGAGACAACTCCAGGAAAACGCCTATGGATTTGTCTTAAGAAGAAGGCAACAGAGATCCTAACATTTAGAGAGCCTGGCACCTTCATGTGGTTTTCTAATGGCTCAAATAAAGCATTTGGAAAGTTTTATAGATTCTTCATCCTCTCTCAAAAAACTGTGAATTATTTTGAGGCACCTTGTGACAGATTAAAGGATCATAATTAGTGACAGGATGGTTTTCTAGAGCCTTTTGTGGACTCAACTTGTTCCAAGAGAGGAAATGAAATATATATTTAACTGGGATTCTTTAGATTCCAATTTTAAACACAATCCAACCTCTTTACAGTAAAGCAAGGTGGACATCTTTCACCTCCCACAGTTCAAAATCACCTATTTGGCAGAGGGCAGAGACGGCATTTAACATCCTACAATGCACAGGCCCCCATTCCCCACCACACACATAAACACATACACAACAAAGAAATATCTGGTCCAAAATGTCAAAAGTGTAAAACTGAGAAGCCTGCCACACAGGAACAGTAACTAGAGTGATTGTGGATTTCCCATGCAAAACTATGGAGGCCTGAAAGAAATGATACAATATTTGTAAACTGCTGAATAAAAAGAAATTTCGATGCAAAATTCTACATCCAGTGTAATTAAATTTCATGAATGAAATGACATAAAGACATTCTCTGAAAAAAGAACACCAAGGCAATTGTTCTTCCAGCAGATCTGCCCTAAGTTGATAAGAAAGTTTTGTATACAAAATGGAAATGGCTCCAGAAAGAAACTTGGAAATTAAGAACAAAGGAAAAATAATCCAAATGATATATATCTGGGTAAATATAATGGATTATTCTTGTCTTGAGTTCTTCAAAATATGTTTGGGTGCTAAAACCATAACTTAAAATATTGTCTGTTTGTAGATGTAATATGTAAGAAACTATAAAGTAATCAGAGAGGGTAAAGGGAACTGTATAGTGGTTCAGGTTGTACATTATATTTAAGAGGTAAATATTGACTCTAATTGGAGTGTAAAAAGTTGTGTTTACAATGTAATCCATAGAGATACCATTAAAAATATACAGAGATGTAGTCAAAAGCAAAATAGTTAAATTAAAATGGAATGCTCAAAATTGTTCAAATAATTAGAAAGGAGGAAGAGAAGGGGGGAAAAAGGAACAAAAATAAAAGGAAACAAAGAGGAAACAAAGAATAAAATTATAAAACTAAATTAAATCTTATCAATAAATATATTAAATATAAATTATTTAAACATACCAGTTTAAAAACAGAACAGATAAGAAAATGATCTTCTGCTTTGTGCTTGCATCCATTGAGTGCAGGCTGTGTAATCTATGAGAAGATCAGTTGGCTGTAAGATATAAGTTCAAAGAACATAAGGAAATGTACTTATAGAAAATGAAGCCATCGGTTCTGACTTAATTGGACAGAATTTTAATAAGGGTTTATCACCAAAACCATCTCAGAATTCTATCTAAATCTTGAGATGGCAAAAATATTTTTAAATCTCTTCATATTATTAAAAGATATTTATTGAGTGGTTATTATGCCTATAGTAATATAACACTAGTCTAGTTATGTATATTATGTAATAGAGGTTTATGTTTGTGAATGACATGTAGTCTATAGTACATTGACGTCTACATTAAGCTGTGTGGTTCATTTAATAGAACTGGTGCATATTATTTTAAAATCAATATCAAAACTAAGTTCATTTATTGAATATAAACTCCTTAGTTAGAAATGTAACCATATTCATTTTCAGAGAAAACACTACACTTTTCATGGTAATTCACATAATGACTTAGTTTCCAGGAAGGTTTTTGATGAAAAGTGATGCTGCCTATACAAAAATGTTCCTAGCAGAAATATTTCCCCCTCAGCTAATTTGAATCAAAGTACTGCTATAAATATGTCACAGTTATTAGTGAAAGGTGTACTGAGAAAATCGAAACAAAAATAGAGTCTCTGCTTCAAAAAAATTGCATTATTCTCTAGTGGTTTTGAGTTGGCACTAATACTGGGACAGAAGGAAAGACCCAAAATAGCAACAACAGGCTCTTCGGGCTCCCTGCATCAATTTTCTCACAAATACCAAACAACTGTGTATATGTGTTTGTGTATGCATGTGTGTAATATGTCAAGGGGACACAGGATAATAATAATTTCATGGGAATATTTGTGTGAGCCCATTAAAAAAATATATATCAACTTCACATAATGAAATCAGAGGAAGATAATTTTAATTTTGGCTAACTATTTAAGGAAATCACTTATTTAAGGAATTTCAATGTACTTGGAAAATTCTCTCTCTCTTCTTTTTATTACTATATATTTATAGAGCAATAAGTCTCACAAAAATAGATTATTGAAAATTAGAACTCAGAGTGAGGTTATGGCTCCCTGTATTTTGTTTAGGAATCTGGAAAAATCAGTAATTGAAGGAACAGATGTTTGAATCTTTTCAAATGTACTTAGCAAAGATTTATTCCTCAACCTCATCCCCTTCTCTACCTTCACCCCTCATGCTGTCCGTATCACACACAAGTATCCACAGGAGCATTGTGGATTGTTGTTTCCTGAATTGTGGGCAATATGATGGTATAACATTTCAATGGTCGTCGGTAATCTAAATGCGTTCTCCTTGTTTTCCAGTTGTCCCTGACGATGCTGGGAGTGGAGTAAGTTGTGAAGAGTAAATGAGATATAAGTGAAAGTGTGTCCTTTTAGACAACTTGTACACTAAGAAACTGTGAAAAAATAATGTCAACCAGTGCCTTGCATTTTGTGATCAATTTATAGAAATTATTGATTTAACACTTTAAAGAAGTTCTATTTTTGCCTTTCTACACTACTTAAATCCCTGTCCAAGAATGTAGAATTCTTTTCTAGGAAAACAGAGGGTCCTGTTGCAGTTCTGGATCAGACCTAGATGTGAATTGGATTTAAAAAAAAGAGATGTAGAAAATTTTCTAAGCCATTAATAGGACAGAAAGTCTCTTTCAAGATTAGTTCAGTTTGCAGGAGGCCAACTTCTGGACGCCAAATAATAAATGGGGTCCCCGAGGAAGAGCCTTCTGAATGATTAGATTAACGTAGATCGGTTCTTATGAGAAATAGGTTCTAAGGCAGTTCTGCACTGAGATCCTGCAGTAATGTTGAGCCCTTTTTATCTTAAGAAGCTTGTGATTGCTGTGTTCATCCAAAGAATATCACTTCATTTTATGCAATTCTACTTTCTTTATGGAAACGTTGGCAATAAAAAGGAAAAAGTAATAGAAAATAATGGAGAAAATAGTAGTTCAGACTCAGTGATAATGTGAAATGCATTTCACCTTTACCATGTAGAGAGATATAAAATGCTATCAAGTTTATGGAAAGTATCATCAAATTAATATAATTTTAAGTATGCGCTTTATGAAAGAAGGCCATATTGATAACAGTTTCCTGGCTGATGTTCAAATTTTTCATCCCAATATATTTCCTGGGGTCATATCTGAGTTCTTATCTTAGTTGGATCTTGCAAGAGTTATTGAGTCCAAGCTTGTACTGCTGTCTGCATGATAAGATAATAAGTTGAGAGACAAGGTGTTGGGACAAAGAATAGTGACTTTATTCGGAAAGGCAGCAGACCAAAAAGGTGGTGGACTAACATCCTAAAAACCACCTTTTGTATATGTATTATGTATACTTCAAGCTATAAGCCACAATCCTATTTATGATTAATGTACCTACATGCAGAGTTAACAAGACTGGGCAGAAAGCAATTAGCTACAGAGAACAAGTCTAGAGCTTAAAGAAATAGATACAATATGATATCAGGTTAGTTCTTCCCTGTAACACTAGAATTTTTATTTCTCTTCTATGGCGAGATATATATGCATACTAACATTATTAACATAAAATTATATTCTGTCATTTAAGATTATGTGTATGAGAAATACACAAAAGTAGGCAATTATATGCCTATTCCAAATTTGAAATTAATTTTATCATTCTTGAGTTCTGGTTTTCTTTTGACATTTATTTCAAGTTTATTCAGAATATTTGCATTACTTTTTTTTTTCTTGACATCTTTATCACAGTATAATTGCTTTACAATGTTGTGCTAGTTTCTGCTGTATAACAAAGTAAATCAGCTATACATACACATATATCCCCATATGCCCTCCCTCTTGCGTCTCCCTCTCACCCTCCCTATCTCACCCCTCTAGCAGGTCACAAAGGCCCGAGCTGATCTCCCTGTGCTATGTGGCTGCTTTCCACTAGCTATCTATTATACATTTGGTAGTGTATATATGTTCATGCCACTCTCTCACTTCGTCCCAGCTTACCCTTCCCCCTCCCGGTGTCCTCAAGTCCATTCTCCATGTCTGAGTCTTTATTCCTGTCCTGCCCCTAGGTTCTTCAGAACCATACTTTTTTTAGATTCCATATATATGTGTTAGCACACGGTATTTGTTTTTTTCTTTCAGACTTACTTCACTCTGTATGACAGACAGTGAGGTCCATCCACCTCACTACAAATAACTCAATTTCATTTCTTTTAATGGCTGAGTAATATTCCATTGTATATATGTGCCACATCTTCTTTATCCATTCATCTCTCGATGGACACTGAGGCGGCTTCCATGTCCTGGGTATTGTAAATAGAGCTGCAATGAACATTGTGGTACATGACTCTTTTGGAATTATGGTTTTCTCAGGGTATATGCCCAGTAGTTAGATTGCTGGGTCATATGGTAGTTCTATTCTTAGTGTTTTAAGGAACCTCCATAGTGTTCTCCATAGTGGCTGCATCAATTTACATTCCCACCAACAGTGCAAAAGGGTGCCCTTTTCTCCACACCCTTTCCAGCATTTATTGTCTGTAGATATTTTGATGATGGACATTCTGCCTGGTGTGAGGTGATACCTCATTGTAGTTTTGATTTGCATTTCTCTAATGATTGGTGATGTTGAGCTTCCTTTCATGTGTTTGCTGGTAATCTGTGCATCTTCTTTAGAGCAATGTCTGTTTAGGTCTTCTGCCCATTTTTAGATTGGGTTTTTTGTTTTTTGATATTGAGCTGCATGAGCTGCTTGTAAATTTTGGAGATTAATCCTTTGTCAGCTGTTTCATTTGCAAATATTTTCTCCCATTCTGAGGGTTGTCTTTTGGTCTTGTTTATGGTATCCTTTGCTGTGCAAAAGCTTTTAAGTTTCATTAGGTCCCATTTGTTTATTTTTGTTTTTATTTCCATTTCTCTAGGAGGTGGGTCAAAAACCTCTTGCTGTGATTTATGTCATAGAGTGTTCTCCCTATATTTACCTCTAAAAGTTTTAGAGGTAAAACTCTTACATTTAGGTCTTACATTTAGGTCTTTAATCCATTTTGAGTTGATTTTTGTGTATGGTGTTAGGGAGTGATCTAATTTCATTCTTTTACATGTAGCTGTCCAGTTTTCCCAGCACCAGTTATTGAAGAGGCAGTCATTTCTCCATTGCATATTCTTGCCTCCTTTATCAAAAATAAGGAGACCATATTTGCGTGGGTTTATCTCTGGGCTTCCTATCCTGTTCCAATGATCTATATTTTCGTTCTTGTGCCTGTACAATACTGTCTTGATTGCTATAGCTCTATAGTATAGTCTGAAGTTGGGAGCCTGATTTCTCAAGCTCCATTTTCCCTTCTCAAGATTGCTTTGGCTATTCAAGGTCTTTTGTGTTTCCATACAAATTGTGAAATTTTGTGTTCTAGTTCTGTGAAAAATACCATTGGTAGTTTCATAGGGATTGCACTGAATCCATAGATTGCTTTGGGTAGTATAGTCATTTTCACAATGTTGACTCTTCCAATCCAAGAACATGGTATATTGCTCCATCTGTTTGTATCTTCTTTAATTTCTTTCATCAGTGTCTTATAGTTTTATGCATATAGGTCTTTTTTCTCCTTAGGTAAGTTTAATCCTGAGTATTTTATTCTTTTTGTTATAATGGTAAATGGGACTGTTTCCTTAATTCCTCTTTCAGATATTTCATCATTAGTGTGTAGGAATGCAAGAGATTTCTGTGCAGTAATTTTGTATCCTGTTACTTTACCAAATTCAGTGATTAGCTCTAGTAGTTTTCTGGTAACATCTTTCAGATACTATATGTAAAATATGATGTTATCTGCAGTGACAGCTTTACTTCTTCTTTTCCAATTTGGATTCTTTTTATTTCTTTTTCTTCTCTGACTGCTGTGGCTAAAACTTCCAGAGCTATGTAGAATAATATTAGTGAAAGTGGACAACCTTGCCTTGTTCCTGAACTTAGTGGAAATGGTTTCAATTTTTCACCATTGAGAATGATGTTAGCTGTTGGTTTCTCATAAAGGGCCTTCATTATGTTGAGGTAAGTTCCCTCTTTTCCTACTTTCTGGAGGGTTTTTATCATAAATGGGTGTTGAATTTTGTCAAACGCTTTTTTCTGCATCTATTGAGGTGGTCGTATGGTTTTTCTCCTTCAATTTGCTAATATGGTGTAACCCACTGATTGATTTGTATATATTGAAGAATTCTTGCATTCCTGGGATAAGCCCCACTTGACCATGGTGTATGATCCTTTTAATGTGCTGTTGGATTCCGTTTTCTGGTATTTTGTTGAGGATTTTTGCATCTATGTTCATCAGTGATATTGGTCTGTAGTTTTCTTTCTTTTTGACATCTTTGTCTGATTTTTGTATCATGGTGACAGTGACCTCATAGAATGAGTTTGGGAGTGTTCCTCCCTCTGCTATATTTTGGAAGTGTTTGAGAAGGATAGGTGTTAGCTCTTCTCTAAATGTTTGATAGAATTTGCCTGTGAAGCTATCTGGTCCTTGGCTTTTGTTTGTTGGAAGATTTTTAATCACAGTTTCAATTTCAGTGCTTATAATTGCTCCGTTTACATTTTCTATTTCTTCCTGGTTCATTTGGGAAGGTTGTGCAGAATGTCATTTAACTGGAATCATACAGTGTGTAGCCTTTTCAGATTGGCTTCTTTCACTTAGTAATATGCACTTAAGTTTCCTCCATATTGTTTCAAGTCTTAATAGCTCATTTCTTTTTAGTGCTGAATAACATTCCATTGCTTGGATATCCAGTTTATCCATTCACCTGCAGAAGGACATCTTTGTTGCCTCCAACGTTTAGCAATTATGAATAAAGTTCTTATAAACATCAATGTGCAAGTTTTTATGTGGACATTAGTTTTATTGTCTTTTGGGTAAATGCCAAGGTGCATAATTGCTAGAGTGTATGGCAACTGCCAAACTGTCTTCCAAAGTGGCTGTATCGTTTTTCATTCCCACCAATGAATGAGAATGATATCACCAGTTTTTACACTATTGTTTTTTTTTCTATTTCAGGATCCAATGCCAGATATGGCATTGCTTTTTGCTGTCATTTTTCTCTTTGTGACATTTTCTTAGTTGTGTCTTGTCTTTTATGACCTTAAAAATTTTGCAGAGTACTGGTCAGGTATTTCATAGACTCTCCCTCAATTCCAGTTTCTCTGATTTTTTCTCATGATTGAATTGGGGATAATATGGTAGAGATGAAGAGCCCTTTTCATCACATCATATCAAGAATGCATACTTTCAACATAACTTACTTTTGGTGATTTTAACCTTAATTACTTTGCTAAGGTGATAGCTGCTAGATTTCTCCATTATGGTTACAGTAAATAAAACTTTTAATCATAACAGTTGCTTACTTTCCTATAGGCAGCATGAAGTATGTAACAAATAAAATAAATTTTTATTCTTGAACCAATATGTTGATATTGTTTTATTTTTTAGTATAACCATGAGTGACTATTAATTTCATTGTAATTCCTCCTATATCTTTCCTGAATAATTTTATGGGCTGAACCCATAATGCAAAAAAAAAAAAAATAGACTGGAGGAACTCTTAAAGTCCTACTGATCATATTCTATTATTACAGTGGGAAGATGGATGAAAAGGGAGGAGTAGAACAACTCAGTTTTTTATTTAGTTTTGAAAAAGTGAAAGTGAATAAAACCACTAGGGTAATTTTAGCACAATGTTTAATTAATGTTATTAACATATATGTATTTTGTTTCCTTCGTGTTAAGAAAATTTTGAATGAAGAAAATGCTTTCTTTGATGCTTTTTACTCTCATTCAGTCTCTTTTTCAAAGTATCTCATGCCACTGAGCTGCCACTGGCCAGGCCAAGAGCACTCACTCTTTGTGGCAGACATTTCCCAACACCATAATCATCCCTGAATTTTTCCAAAAACATTCATATACATATGGATACATAGCCAGGCTGTGCTCAGAGGTGTAATGAAAATTATATAATATGTGATCAATATTTCCTAAGAACTCACAATCTAACTCAAAAAACAATGGTTATTCAAGAAAGGAATCAGTAAAACCACAATAAAGAAAATGGAAATTAAGACATGTCTTTTACCTAAGTGGAGAAAATATTTAGGAAGCATGGTTAAAACAACCAGGATGTGGAGTAGAGGAGGGAGTGTAGCATTGAAAAGCCAACAGAAATAATAGAGACTTGTTACATTAAGTACAGAATTAAAAGTATGAGATTTTTCTGAATCATTAATCAGTATTGTATGAAGCAAAAATTAAGTTCTTAGTGATGTTATTACCAAAGGATCTTCATTTATGTAGCTAGTTAATATGATTAATAAGGTTTGTCAATGGGTGCTAATAGCTATTCTATGATGTGTTTGTACTTTTAGACAGTGATCTAAATAAGTAGACGTAATGAATGGAATTGAATATCTGAGAAAATATCCTGGATTTTGTTGTATCCATCAACAGACTTTAAGGAATATCCATTTTATTCAGTAAATTGACTAGCCTCATCCATTAAAGGTAAATCAATTCTCACTAATTATTAGGTACCTCCAAATACCAGAGATGTAAGACACTGATTCTATATGTCTAAAATTTTATCTCACTTCATATTAAAAACTTTTAATCCAATACAGAATTCAGAATTGTTCATGTTGGAAACTTTTCAAATATTCATTAAAAATGAAAAATAGATATTTCAGTGTGAGGTACATGGTTATAATCTCATTAAAATTGGAGATTCTTATCCTTTCCCCCAACAGTCAATTAATTAAATTATTTTAATGGCTCTCTTTTTGCAGTCAAGAGCTGAATCACCATACTGCCTGATAATAAATGTATTAGGTATAAAAGTTTTATGCTCAAAGTACAACGTAGTATGTTACAAAGTTACTAATTAATATACAATCTTCTGATTGACAAGATTTCCTCCTATGATGTCTATTAATCTGTCCACATTAGTCTCTAAATGTCTAGTTAAAATATTTTTAGATGCTGTACTTAAATTACCTCTATAAAACTAACTTAGACTGTGAGATTTAGCAATTTTTAATGTAAAAATCAAGGTCCATAGAAAAATTTACTTATAAAGCATCTTCATAATGTCATCAAAATGCTTTCAATAAAAATCGTTTAGCCATTGGATCATTGCCCATAACCTTTTACATAAGGCATTTAGATGTTTATTTTGTTTATTTATAATTATTCTAAACACTGGGTTAAGTGAAGTTTTCTTCTTTACTTATTCATTTGTGTATTGATTCATTCATTCATTCATTCTGTGTCTATTTTTGATGTTGAGTATAGAGAAACTCTCATGACAGAACTAGTTTTGGAACTAAATAAGTCTAAGGGAAAACAGTCCCAAATCATAGAATTGTACAAATAAATAAAATATTACCAAAGAAATAGTATATAGGATCTGGTGAGAACAACTCAAGGCCATTAGTTTAGTTTGGGGAGGAGCTAACAAAGGAATTTAAGAAAGAAATTAAATGGTCAAGCATTATTTTTTGGTGAGAACAACATTTTATTCTCAGGTTGCATAGTAAGATGGCTGAAATATACACTTTCTAAAATTTTGCTCTTATTTCTGAATTTTCAAATCTTAACAAGACTTGCTTTTAACTAACTTCTCATAATCTACAGGTATAGAAACATTCTATATGAGATTTCTTTATTTTAAATATCAATATAATGACACTTCTTTACATGTCATCCAATATGATACTTTGCCTGATAGACTACACAGTTTAAAAGTTTACAAATTATTTTGTTTTCAAATCCAAATTAAGACCTAATATTCTCAGTAGGAAATGTCCTATTTTTAAAACAAAAAACTAAGGCTCATAGTGTTTAAATGTTTTATCAAAGATCACAAGCCTTTAAGAGTCAGACAAAGATATCAAAACCAGGTCAGCTAAATGGAAGTAGTAGGAAATGGCGGCTTTCTTTTGGAGCTAGAGTTTTAGTGGATATACTAGAATAACTGTCTGATCCCAGTGTAGGACTCTTTTAAATGGTTTATCAGCAGGACCTGACATTGACTTCTGATGATGTACTGAGCCTGATTAGGGAGGAAAGACACCAAAAGTGTAGCAAGAATTAGCCAACATACACCAACAAGAGCCAGAGGAATACTCCCACGGTTTGATTTGGAAGGTTACTTCATTAAAGAGACTGAATGTATTACTGGATAAATAAGAATTCACTGACTGGAAGTATTTTATCATGATATGAGTTTTACCATCCTAGCAAGGGTCCTGGAGGATGGGGCAAACTTTGCTGTTGGAGACATGTAGAATCTTGGAAAATGAGATGGCCAACATTCAGCAAAATGGAAATGTCTGAATTGTCTTGACAGACAGCTGAGGAAGAAATAGAAGCTAAGGAAAGTAGACATGCTGAAGTGACTATATTATGTAAATCCACAGCACCCACCAGAGGATTATGTTCCATGGAAGGCCCAAGAGACACTCCATTCACCAATACAATCAATAATGTGATGGTGTGTGAGACACCAACATCACTAAAAATTTAGAGCTTGAACTCTTCCATCAGGAAGAGCTGATGATTGTAAGGCAATCACAGATCTGTGTTTATTAATACACATGGGGACGATGGAGCCCCAAAGTAATAGAGGGCACATGGCACCACATAGCCAGAGCCATAAATAACAATTACCTTCATGACCAGAAAATTTAGAGAAGGAGCCAAGGGGATTTGATCTGCAGATTGTTATGGGAGGTGGTTAATAGAACATGATGTCCTTAGGAGTAAAGTCAATGGACAGATAAATAAATGCTAAATAAATAAAGTGGGTAGTTTAGTATTGATATGTATAATCATATGGAAAAAAGAATGGAGAAACTGGAGACTGATTGTGGACACTTCAATAAAAGTCCCGATTCTTTGCTCAATTTCTGGATATGAGTCAGTCTTCAGAACAAGAACAGTTGTTTGAAGAGGTGGGCGGAACTGTAGGAGGAAGAACACTGTTACAACATGGCACTTATTTATCACAACAATTTCTACTTCCCTTTCCCAATGGGAGTTTGGCCATTTACTTCAGTGACTGAATGCTGGAGAAAGGAGAATAACCAGACAATTCCAAACCTAGGAAAAATACTCCAGCTCATATATCAGATGACATAGAAAGCTGCAAAATTTTGCTTGGTATAGAATTCTAGGATGAGAGACTTTCCTTTCTGTATTTTTTAACATATGTAAATAACAAGTTGGCAAGGATATGGAGAAAAGGGATCCCTTGTGCACTGTTGATGATAATGTAAGTTGGTGCAGCCAGTATAGAAAACAGCATGGAGGTTCCTCAACAAATTAAAAATAGAATTGCCACATGATCCAGCATTTCCACTTCTGGGTATTTATCCAAAGAAAATGAAAACTTTAGCTCAAAAAGATATATGCATCCCCATGTTCATTACAGCATTACATACAATTATTATACAATAACCAAGATATACAAACCTGTCCATCAATGGATAAATGGATAAATAAATTGTAGTATATGTACACAATAGAATGTTATTCATCCATAGGAAGAATGAAATCTTGCCATATGCAACAACATGGATAGACCTTGAGGACAGTATATTAGGTGGAATAAGTCAGATAAAGACAAATACTGTATGATCTCTCTTATATGTGGAATCAAAAAAAAAAAAAACAGGAAAAAACAAAAACAAAAACCTCATAGATACAGAGAACAGATTGGAGCTGCCAAAGGCTAGGGGTGGTAAAAAAGAGTGAACTGTTTCTTGTTTTTATATTTGTTTTAGTTTAAATAAATTGGTTAATTTATAATAAAAAAAATAGTTGCCTTAGTTGCTGATAAACTTCAGTCATTTCATGAAACCAAATACCTGTACAGTGAACATGTACTAATATATTTCATAGAGTGTGAATTTACTGTGAAATGCTGAAGATCAAAACAGGGGCAAGGAGAGAAGAATGAAAATAGTTGAATGAAAATACCATCAATTAGTATTTTTTCCCTTTTTTTTTCCCCCTATGTCTGTGTTTTCTCCTTGAGAAACCCAGAATGAGATCCCTCCTCAAATACATTCCTACTTACTGGTTGGCTTCTGGTGGGTTTACCTCTTTCTGAGGAATTAGGTAGAATGCCGTGGAAATACTGAGGGATGTCAGAACTACGAGAGTAGCCAAGTGGGAGGTATTAAAAGGGCCATTGTAATATGGTGGAGGCTTTTTTTTCTTTTTATACAAAAGGATGTTTTATTCTCTTTAAAAATCAGTCAATCAAAATGCAGTTTAACTGCACAATTTCTGTTCCTATCTGGAACTGCCATACAGGGAGAGGAATTTCATCCTGTGAAACATCTTGAAGTTTGCAAGGTTTTACAATAAGAGGCACACATAGGTCTAACACTGCATTTGAAACACACACACAAACAAAAGCACAAGCACACACACTTAGAAGTGTAACTCTGTTGCTATCAATCATTTTGTACCTTTATGTTTTAAAATTTGTTGGCAATATTTTCCTAAGCTACACAGAAGTAGGAACTACATGACTGTTACCTGTCCAGTGAAAAACTCTTCAGGGAATTAATTTCATCTAATTGATCTAGAGGAGATATTTCAGACATAGATTTTTTACCTCATTATCTTCAGTCTTATCAATTTTATTTTCCACATTCATGTAGCAAAACTAGCAGTCCCAGCATATGATAAGGACTTTAAGTGTCAGAACAATTCATTGACACTTGCACAGTAGTTAGTTTCATTTGCCATAGTTCTTTGACCAAATAATATATGCATGTCTTGTATCTTTTTCCTTTGGGGCTGTCTTAAAGGAAAGAGACTAATGAGAACCTAACATCCATTTTCATCATTAGTTCCAATTCACTATAGGAAAATAAGCAAAAATAACATTTTTTCTAGAGATCTGAATTTTGAATAATAGTAGAGACAGAAAAATGGTTTGTGAAGTGGGTTTGAAAAACGAAAGAAGGTATTGAGGAAATCTTGGCAAACTGACAGGGGCAAGGAGGGGGCAGCAAGAATATAGTTACATTTCAGGCCATAGAATGCCAAAGTAGCAGAAGAGAACAAATGAAGAAGACAGTTAATCTAGGGAGAAAAGAGTTAAGGACATCAGTGGACACACTGTCCTAAATTAGTCCTTATGATACAAAAAGCCCTGGTAAAACATCACAGTGTCTCACACTGTAATGCCATCTACACAGTCAGTTTAACCCATTTCCTACAGGCTACAGGTGTTTTTAGAACAATATAAAACTTGCTACAAATCATAGTGATCTATGGTTCAAGTTTCCCTCTCCTATTATCTCCCTATTCCCACACTCTGTACTCACAGGGCCCTTGAATTTTATTCCTAGGACTCTCATCACACACATGTGTACCAGAAGCATATTTTCCTTTGTACAGTACAGTCAGGAAAGTGAAACTCTCCAGCATATGCTACCACTATTCTCTAATAATGAAGCTTCTATAAGCATCCCTGTATGGCAGGCCAATACAGACACCACAGCAGGCTCTGCTTTGGAGATATCCTAGACCTGTTTAATGACCTGTACTCACATCTGCAGGCACTGTTTCTGCTCTTATCCAACTCATGCAATTTCTAAGGTTCAGAAGCTTCATAGATAGATCCTTCCTAATTATACTCTCCTTTTCAACTAAACTTATAAAATAATATGTTTCTCTTGTTTGGAGAATTTAAGGGGTATCACTGTGGCTGGTCCAAAAAGTCTTTAAATGGTACTATTGTGTTTTGTTCTCTTAGTAATCCTCAATGTCCTTAAAACCTGTGCTCTAGCATAATTGGGTACTTTTTCTACTATCCTGGTATAAGTTCTCAAGATTTGGAAAAGCTTTTATCCATAATTTTGTAATTGATTTTTAAGAGTTTTTTTTTAATATATATTCTTTTCAACCTTAATATTGGTGTACTATAGGTCTGATCAATATTTCCAAAATTCTTCATTCCCCCTAGGGGAATGTAGGATCTTCAAATAAGTCTATATTTTTATCAGTCATGTTGGACTTTACTCATGTGTCCAATTTTGAGGGGCAGACCTATACTTTGGTCACAGGTAATTCTTAGAAATAGGGTCTCTCTACTGACACTGACAGTGGGCTACCACATGCTCAGAATTCTGGATCATCAGGTGGCCTTGAGATTCAAAGACAAATTCCTTTAAAGTACATTTCTAAGCAGATATGCCATCGGAGATATCACCTTTACCATACAGCACACATTTGTTGCTTCTCTGGGAACTGATGGAAGTGCCTTCTTATCGCTTCTCCTCCTTCTGATATCACTATCAGCCTCACTCATCCAACAGCTGCCAAGGAAGCCCTCTAACATCCGTGTGGCTGACAGGGTATTAGTGCTCCAGCCGGGTGTCAGGCCAGAGCCTCTGAAATGAGAGAGCCAAGTTCACAGCATTGGTCCACCAGAGACCTCCGGGCCCCACATAATATCAAACAGCAAAAACTCTCTCACAGACCTCCTTCTCAATGTGAAGACCTAGCTCCACTCAATGACCAGCAAGCTACAGAGCTGGACACCCTATGTCAAACAATGAGCAAGACAGGAACACAACCCCACCCATTAGCAGGGAGGCTGCCTAAAATCATAATAAGTTCACAGACAACCCAAAACACACCACCAGACACAGTACTGCCCACTAGAAAGACAAGATCCAGCCTCATCAACCAGAACACAGGTACTGGTCCCTTCTACCAGGAAGCCTACACAACCCACTGAACCAACCTTAGCCACTGGGGGCAGACAGTATAAACAACTGGAACTACAAACGAGCAGCCTGCAAAAAGAGACCCCAAACTCAGTAAGTTAAGCAAAATGAGAAGACAGAGAAACACACAGCAGATGAAGGAGAAAGGTAAAAACCCACCAGACCTAACAAATGAAGAGGAAATAGGCAGTCTACCTGAAAAAGAATTCAGAATAATGGTAGTAAAGATGATTCAAAATCTTGGAAATAGAATGGAGAAAATACAAGAAATGTTTAACAAGGACCTAGAAGAACTAAAGAGCAAAAAAACAATGATGAGCAATGAAATTAAAAATTCTCTAGAAGGAATCAATAGCAGAATAACGGTGGCAAAAGAACAGATAAGTGACCTGGAAGATAAAATAGTGGAAATATCTACCACAGAGCAGAATAAAGAAAAAAATGAAAAGAATTAAGGACAGTCTCAGAGACCTCTGGGACAACATAAAATGTAACAACATTCGAATTATAGGGGTCCCAGGAGAACAAGAGAAAAAGAAAGGAACTGAGAATATATTTTAAGAAATTATAGTTGAAAACTTCCCTAATATGGGAAAAGAAATAGTCAGTCAAGTTCAGTAAGCACAGAGAGTCCCATATGGATAAATCCAAGGAGAAACACACCAAGACACAATCAAACTATCAAAAATTAAATACAAAGAAAAAATTTTAAAAGCAGCAAGGGAAAAACAACAAATAATATACAAGAGAATCCCCATAAGGTTAACAGCTGATCTTTCAGCAGAAACTCTGCAAGTCAGAAGGGAGTGGCACGACATATTTAAAGTGATGAAAGGGAAAAATCTACAAGCAAGATTACTCTACCAGCAAGGATCTCATTCAGATTCGATGGAGAAATTAAAACCTTTACAGACAAGCAAAAGCTAAGAGAATGTAGCACCTCCAAACCAGCTTTACAACAAATGCTAAAGGAACTTCTCTAGGCAAGAAACACAAGAGAAGGAAAAGACCTATAATAACAAACACAAAACAATTAAGAAAGTGGTAATACAAACATACATATCAATAACTGCCTTAACTGTAAATGGATTATGTGCTCCAACCAAAAGACATAGACTGACTGAGGAGTACAAAAAGACCCATATATATGCTGTCTACAAGAGACCCACTTCAGACCTAGGGACACATACAGACTGAAAGTCAAGGGATGGAAAAAGATATTCCCTGAAAATGGAAATCAAAAGAAAGTTGGAGTTGTAATTCTCATATCAGACAAAATAGACTTTAAAACAAAGACTATTACAAGAGACAAAGAAGGACACAACATAATGATCAGGGATCAATCCAAGAAGAAGATATAACAATTGTAAATACTTATGCACCCAACATAGGAGCACCTCAATACATAAGGCAAATACTAAGAGCCATAAACGGAGAAATCACCAGTAACACAATCATAGTAAGGGAGTGTAACACCCCACTTCCACCAATGGATAGATCATCCAAAATGAAAATAAACAAGGAAACACAAGCTTTAAATGACTCATTAAACAAGATGGACTTAATTGATATTTATAGGACATTCCATCGCAAAACAACAGAATACACTTTCTTCTCAAGTGCTCATGGAACATTCTCCAAGATAGATCATATCTTGGGTAACAATTAAAGCCTTGGTAAATTTAAGAAAATTGGAATTGTATCAAGTATCTTTTTCAACCACAATGCTATGACACTAGATATCAATTACAGGAAAAAATTGGTATAAAATACAAACACATTGAGGCAAAACAATAAACTACTAAATAACCAAGAGATCACTGAAGAAATCAAAGAAGAAATTTAAAAATACCTATAAATAAATCACAATGAAAACACGACAGCCCAAAACTTATGGGATGCAGCAAAATCAGTTCTAAGAAGGAAGTTTATAGCAATACAATCCTACCTCAAGAAACAAGAAACATCTCAAATAAACAACCTAAACTTACACCTAAAGCAATTACAGAAAGAAGAACAAAAAAACCCCCAAAGTTAGCAGGAGGAAAGAAATCATAGAGATCATCTCATAAATAAATGAAAAAGAAATGGAGGAAACAATAGCAATGATCCAAAACTTAAAGCTGGTTCTTTGAGAAGATAAACAAAATTGATAAACCATTAGCCAGACTCAAGAAAAAAAGGAAGAAGACTCAAATCAAAAGAAATAGAAATGAAAAAGAAGTAACAACTGACACGGCAGAAATGCAAAGGATCATGAGAGATTATTACAAGCAAATCTATGCCAATAAAATGGACAAACTGGACGAAGTGGACAAATTCTTAGAAAAGCACAACCTTGCAAGACTGAACCAGGAAGAAATAGAAAATATAAACAGACCAATCACAAACACTGAAATTGAAACGGTTTTTAAAACTCTTCCAACAAACAAAAGCTCAGGAACAGATGGCTTCACAGGTGAATTCTATCCAACATTTAGAGAAGAGCTAACACCTATCCTTCTCAAACTCTTCCAAAATATAGCAGAGGGAGGAACACTCCCAAACTCATTCTATGAGGCCACCATCAACCTGATACCAAAACCAGAGACAGATGTCACACAAAAAAAGAAAACTACAGGGCAGTATCACTGATGAACATAGATGAAAAAACAGAATACTAGCAAACAGAATCCAACAGCACATTAAAAGTATCATACACCATGATCAAGTGGTGTGTATCCCAGGAATGCAAGGATTCTTCAATATATGCAAATCAGTCAATGTGATACACCATATTAACAAACTGAAGGAGAAAAACCTTACGATCATCTCAATAGATGCAGAAAAAGCTTTTGACAAAATTCAACACACCCATTTATGATAAAAACCCTCCAGAAAGTAGGCATTGAGGAAACTTACCTCAACATAATAAAGGCCATGTATGACAAACCCACAGCCAACATAGTTCTCAATGATGAAAAAATGAAACCATTTCCTCTAAGATCAGGAACAAGGCAAGGTTGTTCACCCTCACCACTATTATTCATCATAATTTTGGAAGTTTTAGCCACAGCAGTCAGAGAAGGAAAAGAAATAAAAGCAATCGAAATCAGAAAAGAAGAAGCAAAGCTGTCACTGTTTGCATGTGACATGATACTATACATAGAGAATCCTAAGGATCCTACCAGAAAACTACTAGAGCTAATCAATGAATTTGGTAAAGTAGCAGGACACAAAATTAATGCACAGAAATCTCTGGCATTCTTATACAGTAATGATGAAAAATCTGAAAGAGAAATGAAGGAAACACTCCCATTTACCACTGCAACAAGAAGAATAAAATACCTTGGAATAAACCTAGATAAGGACACAAAAGACCTGTATGCAAAAACTATAAGACACTTGGGCTTCCCTGGTGGCGCAGTGGTTGAGAATCCGCCTGCCGATGCAGGGGACACGGGTTCGTGCCCCGGTCCGGGAAGATCCCATATGCCGCGGAGCGCCTGGGCCCGTGAGCCATGGCCGCTGAGCCTGCGCGTCCGGAGCCTGTGCTCCGCAACAGGAGAGGCCACAACAGTGAGAGGCCCGCGTAGCACAAAAAAAAAAAAAAAAAAACAAAACAAAACAAAAAAAAACTATAAGACACTGATGAAAGAAATTAAAGATGATACAAACAGATGGAGAGATATACCATGTCCTTGGATTGGAAGAATCAACATTGTGAAAATGACTATACTACCCAAAGCAATCTACAGATTCAATGCAATCCCTACCAAACTACCAATGGCATTTTTCACAGAACTAGAACAAAAAATTTCAAAATGTGTATGGAAACCTAAAAGACCTCGAATAGCCAAAGCAATCTTGAGAAAGGAAAACAGAGTTGGAGGAATCAGCTCCCTGACTTCAGACTATACTACAAAGCTACAGTAATCAAGACAGTATGGTACTGGCACAAAACCAGAAATATAGATCAGTGGAACAGGATAGAAAGCCCAGAGATAAACCCATGCACATATGGTCACCTTATATTCAATAATGGAGGCAAAATATACAATGGAGAAAAGACACTCTCTTCAATAAGTGGTGCTGGGAAAACTGGACAGCTATATTTAAAAGAATGAAATTAGAACACTTCCTAACACCATACACAAACATAAACTCCAAATGGATTAAGGACCTAAATGTAAGTCCAGACACTATAAAACTCTTAGAGGAAAATATAGGCAGAACATTCTATGACATAAATCACAGCAAGATCCTTCTTGACCCACCTCCTAGAGAAATGGAAAAGAAACCAACAATAAACAAATGGGACCTAATGAAACTTAAAAGCTTTTGCACAGCAAAGGTAACAACAAACAATAGAAAAAGACAACCCTCAGAATAGGAGATAATACTTGCAAATGAAGCAACTGACAAAGGATTAATCTCCAAAATTTACAAGCAGCTCATGCAGCTCAATATCCAAAAAACAACAACTGAATACAAAAATGGGCAGAAGACCTAAATAGACATTTCTCCAAAGAAGATATACAGAATGCTAACAAACACATGAAAGGAGGCTCAACATCACTAATCATTAGAGAAATGCAAATCAAAACTACAATGAGATATCATGTCACACCAGTCAGAATTGCCATCGTCACAAAGTCTACCAAAAATAAATGCTGGAGAGGGTGTGGATAAAAGGGAACCCTCTTGAACTGTCAGTGGGAATGTAAATTGATACAGCCACTATGGAGAGCAGTATGGAGGTTCATTAAAAAGCTAAAAACATAACTACCATATGATCCAGCAATCCCACCACTGGGCATATGCCCTGAGAAAACCATAATTCAGAAAGAGTCATGTACCACAATTTTCATTGCAGCACTATTTACAATAGCCAGGACATGGAACCAACCTAAGTGTCCATCGACAGATGAATGGATGAAGAAGATGTGGCACATATATACAATGGAATATTACTCAGCCATAAAATGAAACGAAAATCAGTTTTTTGTAGTGAGGTGTATGGACCTAGAGTCTGTCATACAAAGTGAAGTAAGTCAGAAAGAGAAAAACAAATGCCGTATGCTAACACATATATATGGAACCAAAAAAATGGTTCTGAAGTACCTAGGGACAGGTCAGGAATAAAGACGGAGACATAGAGAATGGACTTGAGTATATGGGGAGGGGGAAGTGCAAGCTGGGACGAAGTGAGAGAGTGTTATGGACATATTTACACTACCAAATGTAAAATAGATAGCTTGTGGGAAGCAGCCGCATAGCACAGGGAGATGAGCTCCGTGCTTTGTGACCACCTAGAGGGGTGGGATAGGGAAGGTGGAAGGGAGACGCAAGCAGAGGGAGATATGGGTATATATGTATATGTATAGCTGATTCACTTTGTTATAAAGCAGAAACTAACACACCATTGTAAAGTAATTATACTCTAATAAAGACGTGAAAAAAAATAAAACAGGGTCTCATCACATGCTTGTTGAAGGTATATATATATAGAGAGAGAGCGAGTGTGTGTGTGTGTGTGTGTGTGTGTGTGTGTGAATTTTGATCCCGATGTATTTTGTCTTGGTGGATGTACACATATGCTTTCAGATGAAAGGTTACAATCCAATATGTTTTCTCTTGTCCTTTTTTTCAAGAAAAGTAATAATAAATTTCAGTGCCACTTGTAGCTATCAGTTTATTGCAAGTGCTTCAAAACATTTACTGTCCCTGTTTTTTATAAATGTATTCCATTTTGGTTAAACTCTTAATTTTTTTCTCAAAACATATTTTAACTTATGGGTTCCTCAAAGTCTCCTTGGAATTGAATCTATTGTAAACCACACAAACACAAATACTTCAGAAATTAAAGCACTGATTATAGATAATTGTGACATAAATTGGAATTGATACATACTTTTTTGTATGTGAAAAAGGGAAGTAATATCCCTTTCACACATAAAACAGTAGCATTAGGTAAAAATTAAATTTCAGATAGTTAATTATAAATAGAGACTAATGGTTAGATAATATGAAAATCAATTTTAGTGCATTAACACAGTAGCATTATGGAAATCAAATCAAAGAAAAAGTAAGAAAAGTATGGATCAATTTATAATAGAAAAAGTAATAATTAGGAAGTTTTAAACTACACACATTTTATTAGAAAAAATAATTTAAAGGCCTTTTAAATTTTCACTGCAACATTTTATTCTTTTTCTTTTTCTCTCACTAAAGGATAGTACCAATGCAGCTGTGAGATAAATCTGAAAATTTCTTGTTTAAAGCAAGAAATTTGACAGGAACATTTTGTGAACCCAGACATGAAAGCCATCAAAGAAAAATCTAGTGGAAAATTATAAGATACTAATTTCTCAAGCTCTGTGAAACCCAAAGAATTTTCATAGGCTTTATGACCTGTAGGGATCAAAGATAAATTAATTTTTAAAATTCTAAAAGAAGAAACCTTGGGTCTGGTGATCTTCACCCTAATATGACCTACTTAAATCAATATGTTACTAGACATAACCAAGTACACCAAAACTCCACATGATTTTAATTGACAGATGCATCCATTTACATATGTGTGCTCACATTTTAGTAGGGAGTATGTGAAAAGAGAAGAAATCCATAATTATGCATTATCTGAATCAAGATAAACAGAACATGGTTATCAGGGACACAGATAACATGGTTGTTTTCCTCTTTATTAATTCCCTGACAAGAATTTAGACTTTAATCCTCTCCATGGGCCCACGATTAACTGACTTTTTCTCTTACTCTGATGCTTCATTTTCCCTTCCCACCAAAATGATGCATTGGTGAGTACTGCTCTTAGTCCCCAGGATATTAACATGATAAGGCTTCCATGCTCACATCATGGATCAAAACATCAGGAGCCAGAAATTGATCAAACAACTTACTAACAGTTGTTAGTTTCTCTAAAGCAAAACCATGCCAGCTTTATTCAATTAGTCCCATGCAAAACATCACTAAAGATATGACTCCATTATCATTATTAAGCATACCTTAAACATAGTTTTACTAATATTTGAGATCCACATGCAGATTAAAAGGGTTCATAATTTAGAATATTCACAGTTGCAAATTGGAATTAAAAATAGAAATGTGAATAATTATATTGTCCATACGGCACAGCTGAAGTATGATTTTATAAGATTAAATCTTGTATAGGGAAGAAAAATGATAAGCCAGTGTTATTATTATGAGCCACACAGTAACATATGGGATGTAGGCCAATAACGTCACTCTAAATCAGCCTTAGAATTTTATAAGCCACTGAATGTCACAGATGGAAGCTGTTATTCATTCCACCTGCTTGACATGATGAGATATAATGATAAAAAGTTCAGAAGTAGAATTAAAATGAAGACAGATAAGCCTGCTTTGACTCTACTGGCTACAATTTTTAGTGATGCAGTGGTTACAGAGGCCAGAGGTTCCCATTGATCATTAGGCTATGACAAGATGACAGTGCATTAATTTTAACAAAAATTTCATGGGAATCTACTTTCATAATTTACATGAATAAACATGATGCTCATATAATCCTCCTTGACGCAAAGATCCTAAAAATAAGAAAGCATGTCTGGTTATCTCATCTCTATCTGTCTATCTATGTATCTATCTATATTTAAGATTAAAACAACTGGAGGAAGGGACTAGCAATTTCTTGCTAGTTGTTTCATTTAGGATATTCTTTTATATTTTCCTTAAACTTTTATACTGTGAATTCATGCTTATTACAAAATATTGCAATAATGCAAAAGTTTACAGAGAGAAAAAGCAAATGTGTACCTTCTTTCCCTTTCACATGACATAAATCCAAGCCTCACCCCTCTCCTTAAGTAATCTATATATACATAAAAATACATACTATACATATACTTTTGCTTAAGTACACGTGTTATTTCCCCTCACATAAATAGAATTGCATTTTATTTGTGCATTAATAAACACAAACACAATTTTGTATTTATACAAATGATGTTGTATATATATACTTGTCTTTAACTTGCTCTTTTTATTCAACAATATAAACACATAAAGACTTATGATCTTTGTTAAAGCTCTGTATAGTATTATGAGAGTTAAGAGTTTAACTATTAAGAATTTAACTATTGCTTTACTGAATAACTTTGTTTTTATTTTAATTATTCACTATCATAAACAAGTTTTGGAAGAAAATTATATATACATATTGACATAGATACATATAGAGATAAAGATGTATGATGACTACACATATGAATGTGCATACACAAAACACACACAGTCAAAAGATGTTTCCCCACTTGCTTAAAAAACACAGAAAACTCCCATTGATATATAAGCTGTTTTTTCCCTCATTTTCTCTTCTAGTCCAACTTTCTATATGCATATTGATACACCAGTAGTACACACCTTAAATTTTTATATATTTATAATCTTCTAGTATATACATAAGAAAATCTATAGCCTTCTATTTTCAAAATTGTAGTGGTTATCATTGCATTTTTATTCCTCAAGACAAACTTTGGAGTTTTGCTTGAGATTACATCTTTATGTTACATTGAAAATCTGAGTGTTCTACTATGTTGATATTTGTCATCCAGATATATTGTGTTTTTCAATCATATTTTAATTTTTTCACAAAATTGTATACATTTCTTCATTTATTCTTATATATTTTTGTGAGGTCATGAAAGTGATGATTTTTCCTGTTATAAATTTTTACTTGAGTTTTGCTCATGAATAAGAAGACTTGTTTATTTTTATTGATCTTGAAACTAACAATTCCCCAAATTCTCATATTTGCTTTAAAGATAGCTAAAAAATAAAAAAGCTACTAGAACTAATAAGTAACTTAAGCAATATTGCAGGATACAAGGTCAACACACATAAATTATATTTCCTATGCTGACAATGAAAAAATTGTAAATGGATCAAATGACTCAGCATGTTAAACCTATCAATTCTCTCCAAACTGATTATCACAATTATGATCAATTCCCTCCTAGCAGGATTTTGATAGATATAGATAGGTTCACTTGAACATTTATATGGGACAAAAATGAACTAGAATAAGATGTCAAGTGGACAAAACAATTTTAATAAAAGAAGATCAAGTTGGAGACATCATGCTATCTTAATTTAGGACTTACTGTAAAACTCTAGTAAATATGAAAGTATGGAATTGGTAAAGGGATAGACATGTAGATGAATAGAGCAGAATAGAGTCCAGAAACATACCTAAACAAATATGACCAATATTGTTTTTTAACTACAGAGGCAAATAAATAGAAAAAAGATTGTCTTTTCTTTTTTTTTTTTTTTTTTTTTTTTTTCAGTATGCAGGCCTCTCACTGTTGTGGCCTCTCCCGTTGCAGAGCACAGGCTCCGGACGCGCAGGCTCAGCGGCCATGGCTCACGGGCCCAGCCGCTCCGGAGCATGTGGGAACTTCCCGGACCGGGGCACAAATCCACGTCCCCTGCATCATTAGGCGGACTCTCAACCACTGCGTCACCAGGTAAGCCCAAAATTGTCTTTTCAACAAATAATGTTGGAACAGTCTTATAGTTGCATAAATGCCAAAAAAATAACCTCAAGCTAAACCTCCTACCTTATACAAAAATTAACTCAAAATAAATCATAAATCTTAAATTAAAATGTAAAACTAAAGAACAATATGTAAAAGAAGAAACTTTATGCCCTTCGATTAATCGAAGACTTTTTCAACAAAGTAAAAAAAAAAAAAAATTGCTTTGCTAAATATGATGTAAATAGAAAAGAAAAGAATAAGACACAGACTGGGAGAAAATATTTGCAAATTACATATCTGACAAAGAATTTGTACCTAGTATATATAAAAAGCACTCAAAACTCCAGGGGAAGAATATAAACAACTATTAAAAAATGGAGAAAATCTTAAACATACACTTGGCCAAGGAGTATAAATGAACGTAAAATAGCACTTAAAATTATATTCACTATCATTATATATTCAAGAAATGCAAATTCAAACCATGATGGGATGCTGTCATTTACCTAATAGAATTATTAAAAATATATATTATTGACAATAGGAAATGCTGGTGAGGATTCAGAACAGTGAGAACTCATATACTGTGAGTAAGAATGAGAGTGATACAGCCACCCTGGAAAGGAGATTGGTAGTGTCTCAGGAATTTAGAAGTATACTTACCCCATGACCCAGCAATCTCACTCTTAGGAATTTACCCAAAAGGAATGAAAAATTATATGCTTACCAAAACCTGTATATTCATGCTCAAGACTGCTCTATTCACAATTGTCAAAAACTGGAAACGGTACATATGTCTTTTACTAGCATGGGGATAAACTGTGGTACATTCATGATAGACTATGATCCTGTAATAAAAAGTAATGGACTATGGATACAGCAACAACTTGGATAGATATTAAGGAAATTAATGTGAAAATGGATACAGCAACAACTTGGATAGATATTAAGGAAATTAATGTGAAAAATGTCAGTCTCAAAAGGTTGTACACCATATGCTTCCATTTATTTGATATCCTGAAAAAGAGAAAACTATAGTGATGGAGAAGAAATGAGGGCTTGCCAGCATTGAGAGGTTGAGGGAGAACATGACTGCAGAGGGGTAGCATGAGAGAGGTTTTTGAAGAAGCCGTAGAATTTTTCTGAATTCTGATTGTGGTAGTCCTGAGCACACAGACTTATGCATGTGTTAGAATTCTTAAAACTCTACACTAAAAAAAAAGTTAATGTAAAAAAATTAATTCAATTATAATAAGCTCTAAGGGGAAAGGAAATTAAAATTCTCCTCTCTTCCATTCAAAAGATTTCCTCCTGCATAAGGTCTCATGGGATACTTATTTCATATATTGTGAACAGTTTGACTTCCATCCTTTGGTATGCTCATAATGTTGGTAACTAAAGGGATAACGAAGTCATTTTAACACTGTGAAAGGAATAAATGGAAGTGTGAATGGCAGGGAAGAATAGGTAACATCCTCTGAGTGCCTACATACCAGGAACTTAAAATGAAAATGTTTCTCAGTTTCAATTAATGCCCCAAGATTATAGGCAGCAAGTACTTTGTGGCAGACTGTTTTTTTCAAAAATATATATGGCTATAAAGATATTGCCCATGTCATTTGCTCTTTATCAAGGTCACCTTGCCACTCCCACGTCAAGAGATGGTGTTCTTCTCTCCACCACCTTTATCAAGTCTGAACAGGCCCTATTACTGCTATAACCAGTAAAATATCACCCAAGATTCTGTGCCAGTTCCAGATATGGTCCCTAACAGCCCTGGCACCTTCTGCCTTCCTGTCCACTGGAGCCCTCAGACAACTCTGGCCTGAGCTGCTACTTGACACAAACCCATGAGACACTGCAAAAAAGAATCCTCTAGCTAAGTCAAATAAACCACAGAATCCTGAGATAATAATAAATTGTTTCTGCCACTAAGTTTTGTTAAACTGTATTAAGGAACTAGAACATACTCCCTTCCTCCAAACTGGGATTAGATTATCTCTTCAAATATGTACAACTAACTGTGTGACCTGCAGCTAACTCCCCAGTTCCAGCCTATAAAAGAACTTGGAAAGATCAAGAAGTAAGGGACAAGGGAGGGAATTTCAGTGGAGAGAGTTGTCAATGGGCTTCCTCCTAAGCTCAGGCCTAATCAAGGAGATTCCCAGGAGGCCATGAAGAGGACGTTATAAGTATTCTCAAGAGTTTGCAGGGAGCCATAAGAAGGTCACAGTAGATATGTGTCTACCTCAATCCTGAGCAAAAATTCTAAAGGGCAAGAAGTTTGAAGTTGGCCTGTAGCAGCAGCATGAAGGACTGTGAAAAGGAAGTAATTCTATCCCATTAACAGAAAGTGAAATATTTGTTTCATGTGGACTAGGTGTCTGAATGTCTGGAGGGAAAGAGGGAGGGAGAAAGTGAGAGACATTATCAAAGCATGAACCATGTCCCATAAATGCCTGTCATGCCCAGAGTGTATCTCAGCTAACCACAACAAATAATACATTTTATGTCTCTTTTCCTGAGCCTTTCCTTCACTTTGGCCATGGAGGAGTGAAGAGTAATAGTTAATGGAAGTTGAGAGAAGAGCTTGCAGGTTAGAGAGGAAACCTATTGTACTCTTTCTCCACCCCCTGCCCCTGTTTCCATGTTTCCATTTCAAGCTCCTGCCTTAAGTAAGTCTGAGCTAGGAGAGAAAGAATATGCTACAGTAAAATAAACTTTGAAAGTTTGATTATTAGGTGGAACATGTATTTTAATTATGGAAATGAGAGTCGCTTTTCATCTTGAAATTCTGAAGGGGATTTTTTTTTTTTTTTCATTATCTGAGAGTGACCAGAAAAGACAGGAGTCTTTCCTAGATTCCACCCAAGGATCAGGATATATTGTGTCAGCATGGACAGAGAATAAAGTTGTTTTCTGTTCATCTTATGAGTCTCACATCTTTATGAGTTTGGTTATAGATAGGATGATCTAGGTATAGTGATACTTTATTTATCTGGTTCTCAGAAACACCCAGTAATGTAGTCATTAAAATCTTCATGAGAAAATCTGAAGATTGGGGAATTCAACGGGCAAAATGTTATAGTTAGAAGATAGCAAAGGCAAAGTCCAAGCATGCCTTTCGGAGGCATGTAGTAGGACAGCTCATTAGCTGTGGCTCCTGGCACATCCTCTCTAAGCATTATATAGCAGGAGAGGACAGACAGTGGGAACAGCCTCTTGTTTAAATTAAGCCTATTCCGATTTAAGATCCTTAGTAAGCTAAATACTATTGCTCTCAACTGGAAAAGTCTTTTCTTTCAGCGTTGCATTATAAGAATGGTGACTCTTTTTTGAAATCTAGACCTTGGAAATTTTTTTTAATAATAAAAAAATTAAAAATTTTTATTGTGTATTTCTTTCCTTAATGGTAGTTATTTGGTTTGAGATATTTCACTTTCTTCTTGCCTATTTAGAATTAGTGAATGTTGCCTTTTTAAAATTCAATTTATTTAAACTAAAAAAGAAGTTACTTTTTGAACTATACTTGCTTTATTTTTAGAAATTCCTTTCCCTTTTGTTTAGCATATATAATAACTTTATATTTTTTAAAAAAGCTTCTCCTCATTTATAACTTCCCATGAAATACTTTTTATTGAAGATCATGTACATCTAAGAGATATGTGATTCCCATATGATATTTAACCTAAAATTCTTACATACTTTGTAGTCAGAGTGGCTTTAATGGTGCAATTTCTTGTCTCCTGGCAAAGTCCGCAGGCTGATTTTGTTCTCCTTTCCAAACTGGAGAGGTTATTTTGGTAGAAGACTTTCATTCAAAATGAGTGACCAAAGATGAAATGCAGATATTCCTAGAGCATTCCCATTTGCCCTTATCCATACAAGGTACACTAGACTTCTATAAAATGCTTTCTTGAGAACAGAGACTTGGAAATGGGCACATAGGTGAAAGGCAAAGTTCTGGGTACTGAAAAGTAAGGTACTTCCTAGGGACCAATAGAACTCAGGAAGAGGAAACTATGTTTTGAAAAATTAACTTCAATTCAAAATATTGCCAAAATTTTGGAAACTTTTGGTGGCTAACATTAAACTTCTTTAAAAAATCTTCTTTTTCCTCCTTTTAGCTCTATTTCTCTAATGTTTTCCCTTTTCTTAGTGTTATTTCTGTTTCTTATCTATGCCTTAGGTCTGTCATTAATATTAAGCAGCACCCACAGCCATTGAATTTCAGGAATTCTGCATTAAGCACATTACTGAAGCTGCCATACAAGTTTTAATTTTCTTTTTTCATGAAAAATGAGTACTTGAAATTGATTTTGAAACATTTCTAAAGGACCTTTATGGAGTTTGGTTTCTCAGTTATAAAATGAACTTAATTTTACGTACATGCTTAATTTACCCAGTAATTGTATGTGGGTTATTTGTAATAATAGGAGAGAAGAAAAATAAATCACCTTTGTGACATCTTTTGTTCTGTCAACTAATCCTGACATTTACTTGAAAAGGCTTCTCTGTGGGATAAGTTTTGCAAAATCATCTTCTTCATTGACTTATTTTGATTTTCTCTTGAAATGTCTCATAGATTTTCTTCTAAACAGACTAAATACACCTTGTCTCCAAAGTGGATAAATCTAAAAAATTTCTGAACTCGTTTTACATAAACTAATATGTTTGACTAACTTAATTTTGTTAAACACAAAGGACGAAAATAAAGAGTACTTTTACAATTAAAATTTTTAAGAACAAATGTCAAAAAGCTCTTAATCACCACTGTCTAAAAATAGAATAAGTTATCTTTAAACATCTTACAAATTCCTAAACTATGATTGGTAGGATATTAGCATTAAGTCTTGAGACAGGAAAAAAAAAATATTTGAAAAGGAACTATGTGTCATTCTTCAAACAATTATATAAAAATACTTTAATAATAAATGTCCTATTTAACTTTTAATGGTAAATGCTAGGAAAAAATAAAAGGAAAAATATTTGCTCTTTCACATGAGAAATTTAAGTCTAAAAGCCATGCTATAATTTTATCCCTAAACTTATAGGGATAAAATGAATAAACAAAAGTCATGACTTTGGCTCAGCTCTCAGTTACTGGGCATCAATGAAACAGATTTAGCCAAAAGGAAAGCTGAAAATCCTTTTCACACCACAGCAAAACATTTGGAAAAACAGCAACTTAGACAGATCAAAGGCTTGCAAAGTCCCTACTGAGTGTGAAATTCTAGAAGTGGTTGGAAAAAGAATCAGTCTGTTGGAGAATGTTGGCTTCTCCTTGCTACTTTTAACAAGCTATTTCAGAAAGCAGCGAGGTGAAGGAATAAACTAGCAGGTCTGCAAACAAATTGAGGACAACATAGAGGATGCAGACCTTAAGTACTTCCCAGGCTTGGAAAAGCCAATCGTTCCTGCACCCCAAACAGCAGAAAAAGAGACTGAAAAAGGCTTTGAACAATAAACACTCTTATGGGACAGTCAAATGAGACTAAAGAAAGGCACTCAGCTTTGTGGCAAGAAAAAAAAGAAAATCAAAAGGGTGGCCTTTAGGTTGCTTCCATGTCCTGACTATTGTAAATAGTGCTTCTATGAACATTAGGGTGCATGCGCCTTTTTGAATTTTGGTTTTCTCAAGGTACATGCCCAGTATTAGGATTGCTGGATCATATGGTAGTTCTATTTTTAGTACTTTTAAGGAACCTCCATATTCTTCTCCATACTGGCTGTATCAATTTACATTCTCACCAACAGTGCAAGAGGGTCCCCTTTTCTCCACACCCTCTCCAGCATTTATTTTTTTGTAGATTTTTTTTATGATGGCCATCTGACCAGTGTGAGGTGATGCCTCATTGTGGTTTTGATTTGCATTTCTCTAATGATTAGTGATGTTGAGCATCTTTTCATGTGCCTCTTGGTCATCTGTATATCTTCTTTGAAGAAATGTCGATTAAGGTCTTCTGTGCATTTTTGGATTGGGTTATTTGTTTTTTTAATATTGAGCTACATGAGCTGTTTGTATATTTTGGAGATTAATCCCTTGTCAGTTGCTTCATTTGTAAACATTTTCTCCCATTCTGAGGGTTGTCTTTTCATCTTGTTTATGTTTTCCTTTGCTGTTCAAAAGCTTTTAAGTTTAATTAGGTCCAATTGGTTTATTTTTGTTTTTATTTTCATTACTCTAGGAGGTGGGTCAAAAAAGGTCTTGCTGTGATTTGTCTAAGACTGTTCTGCCTATGTTTTCCTCTAAGAGTTTTAGAGTGTCCAGCCTCACGTTTAAGTCTTTAATCCATTTTGAGTTTATTTTTGTGTATGGTGTTAAGGAGTGTTCTAATTTCATTCTTTTACATGTAGCTGTCCAGTTTTCCCAGCACCACTTATTGAAGAGACTGTCTTTTCTCCATTGCATATCCTTGTCTCCTTTGTCATAGATTAGGTGACCATAGGTGCATGAGACTATCTCTGGGCTTTCTATCCTGTTCCATTGATCTATATTTCAGTTTTTGTGCCAGTACCATACTGTCTTGATTATTCTAGCTTTATAATATAGTCTGAAGTCAGGGAGCCTGGTTCCTCCAGCTCCATTTTTCTTTCTCAAGATTTCTTTGGCTATTTGGGGTCTTTTGTGTTTCCATACAAATTGTAAAATTTTTTGTTCTAAATCTCTGAAAAAGTCTTTGGAATGGATAAAGAAGATGTGGTACATTTATACAATGGAATATCACTCGGCCATGAAAAGGAATGAAATTGGGTCATTTGTAGACATGTGGATGGACCTAGAGACTGTCATACAGAGTGAAGTAAGCCAGAAAGAGAAAAGCATTATTGTATATTAACACATATATGTGGAATCTTGAAAAATAGTACAGATGAACTTATTTGCACAGCAAAAATAGAGACACAGATGTAGAGAACAAATGTGTGGACACCAAGGGGGGAAAGGGGGTAGGATGAACCAGGAGATTGGGACTGACATACATACGCCACTGAGTATGGAACAGATATCTAGTGAGGACCTGCTGTATAGCATGGGGAACTCTACTCAGTGCTCTGTGGTGACCTGGATGGGAGGGAAATCCAAAAGAGAGGGGATATGTGTATACATATGGCTGGTTCACTTTACTGTGCAGCAGGAGCTAGCACAACATTATAAAGCAACTATACCCCAATTTTAAAAATAAATAAGTATATATATTTTTAAGTGTAGCCTTTCCTGTCAATCCTATGGTTTCAGATGGCTTCTAAGTATGTGCCATTAAGCAAACAGAGAGAGGCAATGGCAGAAAATAAGCAAAGAAATAAAGCAAGCTTAAGAACTATCTCTAGAGAATAACTAGATATAGGGCTACAGTCACATAGATATATGTAAGAAGCAGAGAAGTAGGACACTATTAAGATTAAAAAAAAAATAAACTATTAAAATATACCTACATGTAGAAAAAGTGCACAAATTATAATTGTAAGCTTGATGAATTTTATCAAAGTTAAAAAACATTCCTGTATAACCAGCACCCAGAGGAAGAAACAAAATGTTACCTGCACCACCAGAATCTCCGTTCCCATATTTATATAAATAAAATAAATAAATATTATAAAATATATCTTGGGACGTTTTTAATAGAATAATTTAATATGGAGTTATTTATATCTTTTTATATTTATTTTCTAATACGTATCCTTTTTTCTCCTTTTTTTATTGAAATATAGCTGACTTACCATATTATGTTAGTTTCAGGTGTACTACATAGGGATTTTACATTTGCATACCTTATTAAAGGATCACCACAATAAATCTAGTAACTGTCTAGCCCCACAGAGGTTATTACAATATTATTGACCGTATTCCTTAGCTGTATAGTACATTCCCATGGCTTATTTATTTTATACCTGGAGGTTTGTACCTCTTAATCCCCTTCACCTATTTCTCAACCCCACCCCTCTCCTCTCTGACCACCACCTATTTGTTGTTTGTATCTACAAGTCTGTTTTCCTTTTGTATTCTTCATTTGTTTAGTTTCTTTAGATACCACATATAAGTGAGATCATATGACAGTTGTCTTTCTCTGTCTGACTTATTTCACTTAGTGTAATACCCTTTGGATCCATCCATGTTGTAGCAAATGGCAAGATTTCATTTTTTATGGTTGAGTAATATTCCAGTGTGTGTGTGTGTGTGTGTGTGTGTGTGTGTGTGTGTGTGTGTACACCACATCTTTATCCATTCATCTGTTGATGAACACTTAGGTTGTTTTTATATCTTGGCTATTGTAAATGAACATAGTGATGCATATATCTTCTTGAATTAGTATTTTTGTTTTCTTCTGGTAAATACCCAGAAATGGGATTGCTAGATTATATGGCAGTTCTATTTTTAAATTTTTGAGGAATCTCCATACTGTTTTCCATAGTGGCTTCACCAGTATACATTCCTACCAGCAGTGCAGGAGGGTTCGCTTTTCTCTACATCCTAACCAACACTTGTTACTTGTTGCCTTTTTGCACTCAGTGTCTTTCTCCTCCACCATCTTGGCCACCTCCCTCTAATATATATGTTAAAGTCTTCTCTTGTGTGCCTTTTTGTATATAAAGACAAAGATGTTTTTAAATATATATATATATATATATATATATATATATATATATATATATATATATATATATATATATATATTTCTTTGACTAGGATAAGACCAGTTAGACAGAATTTGTAGATATGTATCCTTTCCAGTAGATCATAAGTTAATCTTATTTAATATGAAGCAAATTATGCCTTAATTGATTCTTCCTTGTTAAACCACAATGAAAGAGTAAAAAAAGTAAGCCTGTTCATTTTCAGGAATTGTAGTGAGTGACCAGAGCAGGATTTATACCCTCCTGGTTGCATCATGAGCTTTGGGCAATATTTCCTCATATCCCTTAAATGTAGAAGAGTGTTACTCCCAAAGACTGCCATAAATTGCACCTGGAATGAATTCTGAATTTCAATTCTGAAACTGAAGTAGGAATTAATAAAATACCCTTTAAGATCCCATAAATACTCTTAGATTCCACATCTGTGTATTCAAGGTATTTTTTTTCTAAATTTTGCTTTAAAGTTTTGTATTTATCTCATACTATATAATAAAGTAACAACAAAAATCAAAGAAGAAATCCATTTTACTGTCATCCTACCAGTCTATTTAGTCAATTCCTTATTTTTTCCATCTTTCCTCCCATGAGTTGTGTTAGTTTTTATGAGAAAATATGTCTCCCATACATTTAAACTTAAGTTAATAAAACTAGAAGGGCCAAATCAAGAAATTTAATTTTAAAATCAAAATTTTAAATTAAAATTAAATCCATTTTATTTCTACTTTTTTTTTAGTTGACTCAGTGAATATTATAATAGATTAGATAATCGACCATCTTCTTAATAAAAGTGGTAACCCTGGAACAGGCTAACATGAAAGTTCTTGAAGATTTTTAGACCACTGTCTTTCATAGTTTAGGTAAACCCTTTATTGAAATCAGGGAACTGGATCAGATAATAACTAGTTACAAATCATGTGATGTCTACTACAAGCAGAGAATACTTTTGATGTGATATAAAAATTAGCCGTTAAAAGCTTTGACTCCAGTTGTATTCATATCTTGTCCACTTTTCTAATCTTCTAAATGTAAAATTCTAGGTGTGAAAGAAAAGTGTAAAACTTCTATAAATGCAAACCTGGATATTTTAAAACAGCTACCACATGTTAAAATGATAAAAATTAGCAGTTGTCACATTCAAAGTGTTGGAGAAATATTAAGAAGTTAGTGTATCCCTTTAGTGTACTTTGATGAAAGGCATATCAAATACTATCAATAGGATTTTTCACTCCTTCAAACTACAAAGAAAATTTGTCGCCAGACAATTTTCACAGCTCTAATTACAGCATTCCTTTTGCAACTCTATAATTAAGAGTGAACTACAATTTTCTTTCCTACTCTCAGCTGTAAAAAAAATAAAATAAAATAAAAATTTTAAGTAAAAAAAAAAGCTTGTTCTGAATTTAACAGGGTATTTATTTCTTCAGTTTTCAGCCTATTTGCCACCAAAATTTTGTTGAAATCAAATTTAAATCATTCATATATGATTCTAATTAGCAACAAATGTCAGTCTTTAAAAAATGTAGGTCTATCCCAAAATTTCAACTTCTGGTAATGTTTATAGTATTTTCCAGATTTCTATGTAATTATTTTCCACAGTTTATCTGCATGAATCAATGTGCCTACAAATAAACTACTTGATCTCTTTTCATTCACTTTTTCAAAGGTTTGTGAATGTTCTCCTATTTTACAGTGTTATGTATTTATAATTCAGATTAACTGCAATTATTTAAAAATTCTATGATGTTTCAGACATTTCTCCAGGTAATATCTTGATTCATTTTGCAAATGGCTCCTAGAACTATGGCTCCAGGTATTCTGGAGCACAATCTCTGATGCACATTTTTCCCCACATACTGAATAAATTTGCAAATTTTGATATATTTCCAATAAGTGGTACTCATTTATCATGCTTTGCAAAATGTTTAACCATGCAGTTTGATCCATTGGTACTGTGTATGTATGTATCTATACATACATGTGTGTATGTATATGTGTGTGTGTGTATATTTACATACTTCACTGTCTAGGCTGACATTCATTTAAGACATCAGAGGGAAGTACCTGTAGCCTCATTTGTAGTCGTGGGAAGTGACAGCTTTGTATCACTTCCTTCAGGGATGAAAAACTGGAGGACTTTGCAGCCCATTGTTTAAATATACAATTGTGAGAATCACAACTAGCTGCTGGACAATCATCAACAGGAAGACACTGGAACACACCAAAAAGATACCCCACATCCAAAGACAAAGGAGAAGCCACAATGAGATGGTAGAAGGGGCACAATCACAGTAAAATCAAATCCCATAACAGGTGGGTGGGTGACACAGACTGGAGAACACTTATACCACAGAAGTCCACCCACTGTAGTGAAGTTTCTGAACCCCACGTCAGGCTTCCCAACCTGGGGGTCTGGCAACGGGAGGAGCAATTCCTTGAGAATCAGACTTTGAAGACTACTGGGAGTTGATTGCAGGACTTCAACAGAAATGGAGGAAACAGAGACTCCACTCTTGGAGGGCACACCAAAGTAGTGTGTGCATTGGGACTCAGGGGAAGGAGCAGTGACCCCAGGGGAGACTGAACCAGACCTACCTGATAGTGCTGGAGGGTCTCCTGCAGAGGTGGTGGGTGGTTGTGGCTCACCGTGGGGATAAGGACACTGGCAGCAGAAGTTCTGGGAAGTACTCTTTGGCTTGAGCCCTCCCAGAGTCTGCCTTTAGCCCCACAATAGAGCCCAGGTAGGCTCCAGTGTTGGGTCGCCTCAGGCCAAACAACCAACATGGAGGGAACCCAGCCCCACCCATCAGCAGTCAAGTGGATTAAAGTTTTACTGAGCTCTGCCCACCAGCGCAACTGTCAGCTCTACCCACAGCCAGTCCCTCCCATCAAGCCTCTTAGATAGCCTCATCTACCAGAGGGCAGAGAGCAGAAGCAGGAAGAACTATAATCCTGCAGCCTGTGGAACAAAAACCACATTCACAGAAAGATAGACAAGATAAAAAGGCAGAGGGCTATGTACCACATGAAGGGACAAGATAAAACCCCAGAAAAACAACTAAATGAAGTGGAGATAGGCAACATTCCAGAAAAAGAATTCAGAATAATGATAGTGAAGATGATCCAGGACCTCAGAAAAAGAATGGAAGCAAAGATCGAGAAGATACACGAAATGTTTATCAAAGACCTAGAAGAATGAAAGAACAAACAAAAAGAGAAGAACAATACAATAACTGAAATGAAAACTACACAAGAAGGAATCAATAGCAGAATAACTGAGGCAGAACGGATAAGTGACCTGGAAGACAGAATGGTGGAATTCACTGCTGCAGAACAGAATAATGAAAAAAAAAAAAAAAAAAAGAAAACAGCCTAAGAGACCTCTGGGACAACATTAAACACAACAACAATCACATTATAGGGGTGCCAGAAGGAGAAGAGAGACAGAAAACACCTGAGAAAATATTTGAAGCGATTATAGTAGAAAATTTCCCTAACATGGGAAAAAAAATAGCCACCCAAGTCCAGGAAGAGCAGAGACTCCCATACAGGATAAATCCAAGGATAAACACACCGAGGCACGTAGTAATCAAATAGGCAAAAATTAAAGACAAAGAATAATTATTGAAAGCAGCAAGGGAAAAAAGACAAATAACATACAAGGGAACTCCCATAAGGTAAATAGCTGATTTCTCAGCAGAAATTCTACAAGCCAGAAGGGAGTGGCATGATATACTTAAAGTGATGAAAGGGAAGAACCAACAACCAAGATTACTCTACCTGGCAAGGATCTCATTCAGATTCGATGGAGAAATCAAAAGCTTTACAGAAAAGCAAAAGCGAAGAGAATTCAGCACCCCTAAACCATCTCTACAAAAAATGCTAAAGGAACTTATCTAAGTGGGAAACACAAGAGAAGAAAAGGACCTACAAAAACAAACCCAAAACAATTAAGAAAATGGTCATAGGAACATACATATCGATAACTACCTTAAACGTGAATGGATTAAATGCTCAACCCAAAAGACACAGGCTTCCTGAATGGATACAAAAACAAGACCCATCTATATGATGTCTACAGGAGACCCACTTCAGATCTAGGGACACATACAGACTGAAAGTGAGGGGATGAAAAAAGTTATTCCATGCAAACAGAAATCAAAAGAAAGCTGGAGTAGCAATTCTCATATCAGGTAAAATAGACTTTAAAATAAAGAATGTTACAAGAGACAAGGAAGGACATTACATAATGATCAAGGGATCAATCCAAGAAGAAGATATAACAATTATAAATATATATGCACCCAACATAGGAGCACCTCAATACATAAGGCAACTGCTAACAGCTATAAAAGATGAAATCGACAGTAACACAATAATAGTGGGGACTTTAACACCTCACTTACATCAATGGACAGATCATCCAAAACGAAAATAAATAAGGAGACAGAAGCTTTAAATGACACAATAGACCAGATAGATGTAATTGATATTTATAGGACATTCCATCAAAAAACAGCAGATTACTCTTTCTTCTCAAGTGCTCATGGAACATTCTCCAGCATAGATCATACCTTGGGTCACAAATCAAGCCTCAGTAAATTTAAGAAAATTAAAATCATATCAAGCATCTTTTTTGACCACAATGCTAGGAGATTAGAAATCAATTACAGGGAAAAAAGAAACGTAAAATACACAAACAAATGGGGGCTAAACAATACATTACTAAATAACCAAGAGATCACTGAAGAAATCAAAGAGGAAATCAAAAAATACCTGGAGACAAATGACAATGAAAACGCAACGATCCAAAACCAAGAAAAATCTCAAACAAACAATCTAACCTTATGCCTAAAGGAACTAGAGAAAGAAGAACAAACAAAACCCAAAATTAGCAAAAGGAAAGAAATCATAAAGATCAGAGCAGAAATAAATGAAATACAAACAAAGAAAACAATAGCCAAGATCAATAAAACTAAAAGCTGGTTCTTTGAGAAGGTAAACAAAATTGATAAAACATTAACCAGACTCATCAAGAAAAAGAGGGAGAAGACTCAAATCAATAAAATTAGAAATGAAAAAGGAGAAGTTACAACAGACACAGCAGAAATACAAAGCATCCTAAGAGATTACTACAAGCAACTCTATGTGAATAAAATGGACAACCTGGAAGAAATGGACAAATTCTGAGAAAGGTATAACCTTCCAAGACTGAACCAGGAAGAAATAGAAAATATGAACAGACCAATCACAAGTAATGAAATTGAAACTGTGATTAAAAATCCTCCAACAAACAAAAGTCCAGGACCAGATGGCTTCACAGGTGAATCCTATCAAACATTTAGAGAAGAGCTAACACCCATCCTTCTCAAACTCTTCCAAAAAATTGCAGAGGAAGGAACACTCCCAAACTCATTCTATGAGGCCAACCTCACCGTGATACCAAAACCAGACAAAGATACTACAAAAAAAGAAACTTACAGACCAATATCACTGATGAATATAGATGCAAAAATACTCAACAAAATACTAGCAAACAGAATCCAACAACACATTGAAAGGATCATACACCATGATCAAGAGGGATTTATTTATCTCAGGATGCAAGGATTCTTCAATATAGGCAAATCAATCAATGTGATCAATCATATTAACAAATTGAAGAATAAAAACCATATGATCATCTCAATAGATGCAGAAAAAGCTTCTGACAAAATTCAACACCCATTTATGATAAAAACTCTGCAGAAAGTGGGCATAGAGGGAACCTATCTCACCATATTAAAAGCCATATATGACAAAACCACAGCAAACATCATTCTCAATGGTGAAAAACTGAAAGCATTTCCTCTAAGACCAGGAACAAGACAAGGATTTCCACTCTCACCAATATTATTCAACATAGTTTTGGAAGTCCTAGACATGGCAATCATAGAAGAAAAAGAAATAAAAGTAATACAAATTGGAAAAGAAGAAGTAAAACTGTCACTGTTTGCAGATGACATGATACTATACATAGACAATCTTAAAGATGACACCAGAAAACTACTAGGGCTAATCAGTGAATTTGGTAAAGTTGCAGGATGCAAAATTAACTACTAGAAAACTACTAGAGCTAATCAGTGACTTTGGTAAAGTTGCAGGATACAAAATTAATGCACAGAAATCTCTTGCATTCCTATACACTAATGATGAAAAGTCTGAAAGGGAAATGAAGGAAACCCTCCCATTTACCACTGCAACAAAAAGAATAAAATACCTAGGAATAAACCTACCTACATAGAGAAAAGACCTGTATGCAGAAAACTATAAGACCCTGATGAAAGAAATTAAAGATGATGTCAACAGATGGAGAAATATACCATATTCTTGGATTGGAAGAATCAATATTGTGAAAATACCTATACTACCCAAAGCAATCTACAGCTTCAATGCAATCCCTATCAAATTACCAATGGCACTTTTTACAGAACTAGATAAAAAAATCTTAAAATTTTTATGGAGACACAAAAGATCCTGAATAGCCAAAGCAGTCTTGAGGGAAAAAAACGGAGCTGGAGGAATCAGGCTTCCTGACTTCAGACTACACTACAAAGCTACAGTAATCAAGACAATATGGGACTGACACAAAAACAGACACATAGATCAATGGAACAAGATAGAAAGCCCAGAGATCAACCCACGAACCTATGGTCAACTAATCTATGACAAAGGAGACAAGGATATGCAATGGAGAAAAGACAGTCTCTTCAATAAGTGGTGCTGGGAAAACTGGACAGCTACATGTAAAAGAATGAAATTAGAACACTCCCTAACACCATACACAAAAATAAACTCAAAATGGATTAGAGACTCAAGTATAAGACCGGACACTCTAAAACTCTTAGAGGAAAACATAGGAAGAACACTCTTTGAGAAAAATCACAGCAAGATCTTTTTTGATCCACCTCCTAGAGTAATGGAAATAAAAACAAAAATTAACAAATGGGACCTAATGAAACTTCAAAGCTTTTGCACAACAAAGGAAAACATAAACAAGACGAAAAGACAACCCTCAGAATGGGAGAAAATATTTGCAAATGAAGCAACTGACAAAGGATTAATCTCCAAAATTTACAAGCAGCTCATGCAGCTCAATAACAAAAGAACAAACAACCCAATCCAAAAATGGGCAGAAGACCTAAAGAGACATTTCTCCAAAGAAGACATACAGATGGGCAAGTAGCACATGAAAAGCTGCTCAACATCACTAATTATTAGAGAAATGCAAATCAAAACTACAATGAGGTATCACCTCACACCAGTTAGAATGGGCATCATCAGAAAATCTACAAACAACAAATGCTCGAGAGGATATGGAGAAAAGGGAACATTCTTGCACTGTTGGTGGGAATGTAAATTGATACAGCCACTATGGAGAACAGTATGGAGGTTCCTCAAGAAACTAAAAATAGAATTACCATATGATCCAGCAATCCCACTACTGGGCATATACCATGAGAAAACCATAATTCAAAAAGACACATGCCGGGCTTCCCTGGTGGCGCAGTGGTTGAGAATCCGCCTGCCGATGCAGGGGACACGGGTTCGTGCCCCGGTCCGGGAAGATCCCACATGCCGCGGAGCGACTAAGTCTGTGAGCCATGGCCGCTAGGCCTGCGAGTCCGGAGCCTCTGCTCCACAACGGGAGAGGCCACAACAGTGAGAGGCCCGCATACTGCAAAAAAAAAAAAAAAAAAAAAAAAAAAAAAAGACACATGCACCCCAATGTTCATTGCAGCACTATTTACAATAGCCAGGTCATGGAAGCAACCTAAATGCCCATTGACAGACGAATGGATAAAGAGGATGTGGTATATATATATACAATGGAATATTACTCAGCCATAAAAAAGTAACGAAATTGGGTCATTTGTTGAGACGTGGATGGATCTAGAGACTGTCCTACAGAGTGAAGTAGGTCAGAAAGAGAAAAACAAATATTGTATATTAATGCATATATGTGGAACCTAGAAAAATGGTACAGATGAACCGGTTTGCAGGGCAGAAATTGAGACGTGGATGCAGAGAACAAACATATGGACACCAACGGGGGAAATCCATGGGAGGGGTGGGGATGGTGGTGTAATGAATTGGGAGATTGGGACTGACATGTATACACGGATGTGTATAAAATAGATGACTAATAAGGACCTGCTGTATAAATAAATAAATTTAATTTAATTTAAAATTTTTTAAAAAGAAGCTTTTGCTTACACACATAAGTTATTTTTTTCCTTAGAATTGGAATCTCTAAAACATTATGGTGATTATTATTATATAACAACCCCAAATAGTTAAAAGCCTTCCTAAAGTGCCTTATCGTAATTCTTTCACATATTCTAGTGAGGGAATTTATTTTTAAAAATCTTAATAATAAAATCAAGCATGCAGTTGTTATAAATGAGATTAAGATAGGTTGATAAGTTACAACAAATATATTTATTCTGTGTAATGCATTTGCATTTATAGATATGAATTAAAATAGCCATTCCCTTATTAGAACTTAAGAAAGAAATATGAAATGAGGTTTATTTTCTTAACTTTCAGAATTTTTTTTCTTATTATAACTATATGAGCATGATTGCAACATTATCCCTAATGAATTGTTCAGTACTTTCACTGATGTAGTAGCTATGTGCTTTAAATATTTTGCAAAAATTCTTGTTAACAACTCTCTTCTTTTTGCTACTTTTACTTATTTTCAGCCAATAAAGCCATGTGAACCAATAAAAAAAAAAGAAAAACAATAGTTCGATGTTAACTTCCTGAATTTGATCGTTGTATTACAGCTATCTGGGAGAATGTTCTTGACTGTGGGATTTATATACTAAGATGTTCTGTGGTGATGAAGCGTCAGGTTGGCAACTTATCCTTGAATGGTTTTGCAAAAAAAGGTTTCTTTTACTGTCCTTGGATCCTTTTGGTAAGTTCGAGGATGTTTTCAAATTAAATTACTAATAAAAATAAAAGATACAATTGTGAGCCCACCAGGATCATCTGCATGCTAAAACAGAGAATCTCTTTTTAACACTGAATAATATTCCTCTGCCTGGATATATCACAGTCTATTTATCCATTCACCTATTGAAGGACATCTTGGTTGTTTTCAAGTCTTGGAGATTATGAATAAAGCTGCAACAAACATCCATGTGCAGGTTTATGGGTGGACTTAAGTTTTCAACTCATCCCAATAAATATCAAAGAGCCAGTTTGCTGAATCCTATGGTAAGAGTATGTTTAATTTTGACTGCTAAACTATCTTCCAAAGTGGTTGTATCATTTTGCATTCCCACTAACAATGAATGAGAGTTTCTACTGTTCCACATCCTTACACGCTTTTGCTATTTTCAGCATTGCACAATTTGGTCATTCTGATAAGTGTGTAGTAGTATCTCTTTGTTGTTTTAATTTGCAGTTCCCTGATGACATATGATGTGAAGCATCTTTTCATATGCTTATTTGCTGTCTGTATATCTTCTTTGGTGAGGTATCCCTTAAGGTCTTTAGCCCATTGTTCAACCAGGTTGTTTGTTTTCTTATTGCTGAGTTTTAAGAGTTCTTTGTACATTTTGCATAACCATCCTTTATCAGATACCTTTTGTAAATATTTTTATCCAGTCTATCACTTGTCTTCTCATTTTCTTGACACTGTGTTTCACAGAGAAGGAGTTTTTAATTTTAATAAAGCTCAGCTTACCAATTATTTTTTTCATGGATCAAGTCTTTGATGTTGTATCTAAAAAGGCATCACCATACCCAAAATCATCTGGGGTTTCTCTTATGTTATCTTCTAAAAGTTTTATAGTTTTGATTTTTTGCATTTAGGTTATGATCCTTTATGAGATAATTTTTTTGCAGGTGAATATCCAGTTGTTCCAGCATATTAATGTATTTTTAATGTTTTTTTTGTCATAGTTTCAACTAAGATCTGTTCATTTAATTAGCAACACTTTAGGTAAGCTAATATGTATTGTCATTTTTAATAGGAGAATAATTTGATACAGACTATGTGAACTAAAACATATTTATGGCCTATATATATACATAAATACATATATATTATCTATTATATATATACATGTATACCCATTTGTATACACACACAGATTCATTGCTTAGAAATATTTAAATATACTTGTTTGTCTACCAAGTCCATACTGAAAGACTTTTGAATGTTTTAAAACGTCGCTTATTTCTCCATGCAGTCCTTTTTCTTCTTAAAATACCTCACACAAAGCTCTAAACACAGTGTCGTCTCAATTAAGGTAAATGATTGGCATCTAATCACATGCTTCTGAATATTTGGGTGACACATTCAGTCTCAGCATTGTTCAAATCGGAAGTATCTTACTGAATATTTTACCTACAAACAATTCATATGTCACTCAGAATATCTTTAACCTAATCTCAGATTTTTTTTCTTTCACAATTAATAATAGAAACTAAGTCAAAAGGATGATGGCAAGTTTTCTACCTATCAATCATTTCCCAAGTTTCCCACCTCATAGTGTGCTTATTAAATGAGATTATAAACCTGAAAGTACTTTGAAAAGTGCTAAACAAGTATTAATTATCATTTTCAGAAATTTCTGCTAAATTTCAGCTCTGCTACCTAATTAGATGCATGACTTTGAAACATCCCGAAAGTGATTGCCTAGATCTGGAAACTGTTTCCCAAACTTTTTCTATGTCCAGATCCTTCTTGTTCTTCAAGTTTCATCTTTATGATCACCTCAGAGAGGGCTTCCATGACTCTCCAAAATAAATTTGTTCCCTCATATTATTCTCTCTTATGGAAACTTATTCTTTTCTTTACATGCCTTATTGTACTTTGATGGTATATATTTTTTTTAGTTTTATTATGGGACTATAATGTCCATGAGTCATTTTTTTCACTACTGTATCCGCAACACTAATCACAAGGCCTGGCTCAGAACATTTGCCATTAAACATTGCTATGATGACCAAATGAGATTGTTTATGTTAGAATGATTCTCAAACTTATAGAAACAGACAAATTTAGGGTGCAATGATTATCTTGAGGAATTAAGTTCAAGACGTTAGTTATCCCCACCCTAATCTCCACTGACCACCCTCATTATGAGGTACAAAGTGCACCTAGGACCTGAACCAATAAATGAATGTGTTTTATAATTCTGCTCTTTGGCTTAATATTCCAATGTGAAATCACAGGAGGATACCAGGATCATGTTAGGAATACCTTTCCTAACATGAGAGGTAGGGAGATGAAAGAGAAGTGAGACCTGGATTCAAAGCAAGACTACTAGCCACCACTGCTTATCCCCCTTGAGCTCTCATAACTCAGAGAGGGGAAAAAATACCTAGAGTAGAAACACCAGTTAATCTGAGCTTTTATGCACAAATGAAATTCATTCTTGTTTCTTATAATCTCTTCTAATTTGGAAATGACTTATTATACTCCTATTCAGATATGAATACCATACATGTTTTGGTTCTGATCTTGTCTGGATCAGCTTCTTTGGTGGCTGCTTCGGATACTTTTGTGTATTTCATACTAGTACAAAGATATAAAAATTGAAAATTTTCAATATCTGTCTATAATTGCTCATCTTGGCTTTATTACTGAGTCTCCATCAAAGATATATACACATAGTATGGTTTTTCCCGTTAGCTATCATACAGTTTGATACCAGTGCTGCAAGTTGAGGAATCTCAACTCTCCTTTATTTCTGCAAATTAACTGCTACTGCTATCTGCTAGCACCAGAAATGGATTTTCTCTATTTTACATTATGTAGCAGAAAAAGGGAAATTACATAAACTACTCTGGTTTTGGAGGTCAGGCGACAATTTACCAGATCAGGACTACAACATTAATAAAGGCTGTACCCTTTTAGGGTGACTTCCTCTGTTATCATCACAGGCACCATTCACTATCCCTAGCTGAACATACAGGAAATTGTGTTTAAATTTTTATTCCTATTTATATGTTGGCAGATGTAGATCTTTTAGTCAAAATTAAATGCATAATTTAAGGCAAGGAAACATAATTGAATCCAAGAAAAGGAGATATCACTTGTGGTTTGTAGGAACAGGCAATGTTTGTTAGAAATGGTGGATGGTGATATTTAATCTGGAATGTCAAGACTCATGAGATCACAACAAGTGTATATCAAGATGAGGAATATTCTAAACATATGAAATAAATGTCTCGTGCTTTCCTTTGGGGAAATACAGCATCCAATTTAAAATATAAAGAAGAGCAAGAATACAGAAGGATATAATGGTACTTTGAGTAGTGACATTTAAAATAAAATAAAAAAACAATGGATCCCTGCTACATTTTGAGCAAGAGATTGGAACAATTAAAGCTTTAGTAAAATAGATCTCACAGCTATGAATTAAAGTGAGAAGCAACCAGAAGCAGAGAATTGAAATTTTTCAATAGTCAAGAAGTTAAGTAATAGGGTCAGATTAGAATGGCTAACTAGGAATTGTGGTTGTCCAAAAAGTCCAAGTCAGAAGAACTCCAAAAAGATTTTTCACTAGGAATGTGAAGCTCAAGTTCAAATAAAAGTAAAGATCAAATTTCACAATTTTGATAAAATTTTTATGTTCCCACAAAATGAAGCATTTAAATTTCCCATCAGTTGACAAATGACAGTAATTCAACAACTTTTATTAATGGAGACACAATTCCAAAGTAAACTATTGTGTTCTGAGGAAAATATAATTGAATGCACAAAAGAATGATACACAAAGTAATTGAGACAAGATGATAGAAATGGAAAAAGCTGTAGACTGAGAATCTGGAGACATTTTCTCACAAATCAATAAGCTTTCATAGACTTTGATTCCTTATCTATATCATAATAAGTGTGGATATGCTGTCCCACATAGTTTGTTTCAGTTTTCTTAAATTCTGTAATCCATGACTCAAGAATTGTAGATTTCAAACTAAGTACTCTTTAAGACTGTTCCCAGATATAATTAAATATATTTTCTATACATCTAGATTTTTACATGTTTTGAAATTTTAAAAATCTCGTTTTCTTAATTATAGTTAAATTTACTGATATTTGGATTAAGTTTAATTGAAGTTTCATTGGTGGTATACGCATATGGGGAAAATGCTTTGAGTTGATTTTTTCTACATTAAGTTCAAGCACGTGCCCCTCCCTTAACTTATTACATTACAGTTTCAATGAACATGCAATGAACTGTGCATATTTAAACTATACAGTTTGATATGTATTTACAAATCTACACATCTGTGAAATAATTATCACAATCAAGATAATGAAATATCCATCAACTTAAAGTTTTCTTGGGTCCCTTTCAATGGCTTCCTCCTGTCTTCCCCATACTTTATCCCTAGGCAACCACTAAATACCTTTCTGTCACTATAGATGTATTTCTATTTCTAGAAATTATATAAATAAAATCAAAAAGATATACTTAATTTTGGTCTGACTTCTTCACTCAGAATAATTATTCTGAGATTCATCTATGTTGTACAATGTATCAAAAGCCAGTTCCTTTTCATTGCTGAGTAGTATTCCACTGTGTGCATATACCACAGATTGGTATATATTCAGCTTTTTATGGACTTTTGAGTTGTTTCCAGTTTGGGGATACTGTAAAGTTTCTGTGAATATGTGCGTACAAGTATTGTTAGTGAAATATACTTGTAGTTGCATTGTTCTCAACAAGTAATCTGTCATCCTTATTTTTCTTCCTCTATATGTAACATTTTTACATATGACTGCTTTTAACATTTTCTCTTTATTAATTACTGAGAATGTGCAATTTTAATATGATGTACCTTCATTTAGTTTCTATGATATTTCTTGTGCTTGGCATTCATTGAGAGTTTTAGATCTGTGGGTTTATAGTTGGCATCAAATTTGGGGAAGTTTTGGTTACTACTTTTTCAAATATTTTGTTTCCTGACCCTTCTCTCTCTCTTCTCCTTCCTTTGTATTCTTCTGAGGACTTCAAATGCACCTATGTTAGGCAGCTTAAAGTTGTCCCAAAGGTCACTGGCACTATTCATTTTGTTTGTTTTTATTCCCTTTGTCTCTCATTCTCTCCCAGTTTGGATAACTTCTATTGCTATGTTATCAATTCCACTAACCTTTCCTACACTATGTAATCTACTATTAATGCAGACTATTTTCCACCTCACACTGTATAGTTTTCAATTCTAAAAGTTGAATTTGGGTTGTTTTTTTAAAAAAATATCTTTTCTATAGATCCTTAAGTTTTGGAAGAAATGGATAGCTGTTATAATGTTGTTTTAATGCCATTGTCTGCTAATTCTAACATCTTTGTCAGTTATGGGTCAGTTTTCATCCACATTATGGTTAGCATTTTCCTGTTTCCTTTTATTTTTGGTAATTTTTGAGTGGATGTCAGAAACTGTTAATCTTACCTTGTTGGGTTTTGAATATTTTTGTATTTCTATAAATCTTCTTGATCTTTTTGAGACAAAATTAGGTTTGTTGGAATAAGTTTAAACCTTTTGTGTTTTGTTTTTAAGGTCTATTGGTCAGAATCAGAGCAGTGCTGTCTTTAAACCATGCTACCTTTACTTATTCTTCCCAGGTATCCTTGTCACTGTGAAAAAAATGGGGTGTATCACCTAGGAAAAGCATGCCTAGCAACCAAACATTTATATGTAGAAAGTCATAAAATCAGTTCATTGGAATGCACTTACCATGATAATGTCCATTATCATGTGGAAATATGTGAAAAACATATTTCCAAATAGAACTAGTGCAGAATATGAATTTGAGTTTATAAAGATAGATTCAAATGTTGCCTTGAGTTGTTAAACTTTCCACTGTGTCTTAAACATGACTCAATTTTTTTTTCAAATTGCAAGCATTTATTTATTCTCTGAACTTCAAACTGGCTTATTTTCATGCACATTTACCACAGATTTTTTTAAATACCTTTATTGGTGTATAATTGCTTTACAATGGTGTGTTAGTTTCTGCTTTATACCAAAGTGAATCAACTATACATATACATATATCCCCATATCTCTTCCCTCTTGCGTCTGCCTCCCACCCACCCTATCCCACCTCTCTCTAGGTGGTCACAAAGCACCGAGCTGATCTCCCTGTGCTATGCGGCTGCTTCCCACTAGCTATCTATTTTACATTTGGTAGTGTATATGTGTCCATGCCACTCTCTCACTTCGTCCCAGCTTACCCTTCCTGCTCCCGGTGTCCTCAAGTCCATTCTCTATGTCTGCATCTTTATTCCTGTCCTGCCCCTAGGTTCTTCAGAACCATATATGTATTTTTTTTTTAGGCTCCATATATATGTGTTAGCATATGGTATTTGTTTTTCTCATTCTGACTTACTTCACTCTGTATGACAGTCTCTAGGTGCATCCACCTCACTACAAATAACTTAATTTCGTTTCTTTCTATGGCTGAGTAATATTCCATTGTATATATGTGCCACATCTTCTTTATCCATTCATCTGTTGATGGACACAGGTTGCTTCCATGTCCTGGCTATTGTAAACAGAGCTGCAATGAACATTGTGGTACATGACTCTTTTGGAATTATGGTTTTCTCAGGGTATATGCCCAGTGGTGGGATTGCTGGATCATATAGTAGTTCTATTTTTAGTTTTTTAAAGAACCTCCACACTGTTCTCCATAGTGGCTGTGTCAATTTACATTCCCACCAACAGTGCAAGAGGGTTCCCTTTTCTCCACACCCTCTCCAGCATTTATTGTTTGTAGATTTTTTTGATGATGGCTATTCTGACTGCTGTGAGGTGATGCCTCATTGTAGTTTTGATTTGCATTTCTCTAATGATTATGATGTTGAGCATTCTTTCATGTGTTTGTTAGCAATCTGTATATCTTATTTGGAGAAATGTCTATTTAGGTCTTCTGCCCATTTTTAAACATGACTCAATTTGAAAACCACTTTCTTTTTTACATTAGATTGAGTCAAATTTGCTTTTGTTAAGGTGAAGATCATTGCATATACTGTGGGCTTTGAAATAATGTTACACTCCAAGATACCAAACTGACTTCTTCAACACATTTATAAATGTTTTACAAACCATTTAAGCAATCTCAAATATTTTTGTTTGGTTGAGCCCTTACTGTGCACTTATGATTTTTGTGACACAAACAGAACTTTGGATGACAGACATTATTATCGGATTTTAGTTCAGTATTATAATTTGTAAAGCCCATTCATGCTTTTCTGTATTTAATTTTACAACATTAGGAAATGCCATAATTTTCTTAGAGAGGTTGTAGACATCTGCATTCCATGGTCTTTTCATGATGCTAGATTGTTCTTCTTGGATTTAGAGATAATGTTACTGGCTACTAATGAGGCTTCAAAGAATTTTGTGTCCAGAAGTTCCCTTTATACCACTCAGAACTCTCTAGTGCTTTTGTAATAACAATGCAACAGTGACTAAGTAGATTGTTTTGCTTGGGGTATTTGCCTCTATGTTTCTTGGAAAAAGTTGCTCTTATCCATTTCTTTTTTGAAGACTAATGTCCATTCAAATTGTTATACTATAAAAAAGATTACCTGTGTACTTTGAAACTGATATTTTTAAGTTTAAACATTACTTGATGGGGGGGAAGAAAATTCATATTGTTGGGAGAATTGAGTTTACAAATGTTTCATATAGTTTTCTGAGTGTTGGAATTTTTATGAATAATTAGTTGACCCTGTTGTCATTTGTGATGTTTTTGTGTGATCGTTATTAGATAATATTTCTTTCTGTATTATTTATATATTTTTTCAAGGAAATTAACTTTCCATACTTACGTAAACAATAATAGCACAGTAATTTATATTAATGTTATTGAATTAACACTTGTTCTTTTTAAATTGAAATTCTTATAAGGATCTCTGATAAATTTAGAAGCCCGTATAAAATATACATATAGTGTTTGACTTGATTGTGTTTTCATCTATAACTTATTTTCTTATATTATAAAAACTTGAGTTTTAAAATTTATATCATTTTAATCATTTATTTAAGGTAACAGAAGCCATTATGTTCTTTATAAGAGGTAAGCAAATTAGTTCTTAGAGTCTATTCTTTGCATCAGGTTGAATTAGTATGAATAGAATTAGACAATTTATTATCAATGAAGACACAGTGGATCATTTTTTAAATGTTGTGGTTCTGACGAGAACTGACCACTATGTTTCTTTGAAGCATTTAAAATTGCTTAATTCCACTGTGAGAGCTCCTGTGGATGTCCAGGGCAGCAATTTTTTCTTTAAACATAGTTTTAAAATAACAGATGATATTGAGAGAATTGAAGAAATAATACAATCATAGAGACAAGCTTTGAACTTTGCCTTGTGGGTTGGACCTGAGGAGACATTAACAGTGTATAGAGGTAATTCAGGAGTGTAGAATGAAGAACAATATCAAGGGAATGCACACCCTATAAGAGACTACCTTAGGAAAGCACTGGTATTGGAACCAACAGGGAAGTAGTGTCTCGCAAGTGTCCATTATGAAACATATCACAACTATCCCTGAAAAACCTGTAAGGTAAATGGAAAAAGAATACTCACTGAAATTTAGAACTGCTACTAAGTACAAGAAGTGTTTTCCACTAACTACAAAAATATCAGGTTCAGTTAAGAAAAACAACTCCACCAGATATGAAAATGGAGAGCAATTCTTTGACTCTAAGGATTATAACCCTTAGGTGATCAGAGCATCGATATCCAGATTCCAAACCGAACTCAGTACTTCTGTTCGTAGACTGATTGATTCTAAAGCCTGAGGTGGCCAGGATCGGGGAGGGGGGGATGACAGGGCACATACTTGTGTAGGTATGTAGGTGTATGTTGGGAGGTAGACTTCTGATATCTTTAAGTGCTCCAGTATTTGAGTGGTGGAGTACAAAATTGTAAGTACAGAAAAAGCACTCAGAGGAACAGAGGGAAATTAGGTAAATGCCTTCTGAGACCTGAAAATTTTTCTGGGAGATCTGCACATCAACCTTCCCTCTACCACCCCCAGCTATATTTCTAGGAAGAGAATTTTAACTAGCACATGCATAGATATTTAGTGAGGCCACAAAAAATCAATAAGAAATGCTGGAAGACAATGAAGAAATATCAGTTGAAATATTTGTTCTATGTACATACAATTTTATATCCTTCCTAGTTGCTTTTCTTGTGTGAAAGCAGTACTTGGACATTTCCAGGAATGCAAGGACTTAGGGAATACATATTCTCTAAAAGAATAACGTATGTCCCTCAGGGTCGGGGGGAGAGGAAACTCACATTTTCACTTCATCAAAGCAAAAAAAATCTCAGACTTAAGTAAAAAAAATGCAGACAATGATCTTTAAAAGCCATCAAATATTTCTTTTTCAGTAAATTTGCAAATATGATTAAAATGGAAAACAAAAGTAAACAATTATATTTGAAGAGAAGAAATGTAATAGAAAAAGTTGTCATCACAACAATTTGGATATCAGCTTTCAAAGTATGTTAACAAATACTGGATCGAAAGATAAAACCAAACTGAATACATTTTACACACCTTCAAAATCATAGGTCAAGATAAATGGCAGGTAGAATAAGTGATGGTGAAGAAAGAGGGAGAAAAAATATATCAGAAAGCAAGAAAGAAAAGTTCCAATAACCTATCCTCCCTCCTCAAATCTATGGGACAGTACACAATAAATATGCTTTTGAAGTAAAATCAGAAGTACATAATACCACTATCAAAGTAAGAGAGTTGAAGGTATTCTAGAGGGAGTACAGCAGATGACTGTAGACTGAGAGCAAAGTCTACTCAACAGAACACAGCATACTACCCTAAACAGAAACCAGAAGCCAGAGGCGTTTAAATAAAAGAAGAAAGAAACAAAACAAAGAAAGAAAACATGAATAGTAATGAAACACATTTCTCTCCTAACAGAACTCTCAAGAGAACCAGGAAGAGAGGAAATAAAGTCTGGCAAACATGAGATATGGTCAAAATAAACTTAATTGAATATGACTCTCAGTAGCAGCAGACTGGAGAACAGGGACCCAAGCTAAAAGAGTCAGCACTGCTCTCTCAGGTGGGAGTTCTGACCCTACACTCTCAGAGTAATCATGGGAGCTGGAGCCTGAGAATCGGAGCAGTGCCCGTGATAAGTCATCCAGTATACTCTGCCTCCTATCCAGACCCTCTCTCAAATAATCACCTGAGAGCTTTATTATAATCAAAAGCCACTGGGGATAAGAGCGTGACTCCTTAGAGCTTAAGAAATAGAGTCCATTTTCCAAGTCTATGATTCACTCCCCTCTCCACAAGTACAGGCAAAGGCAACCACTCGTCTTTTCAGAGATGTTGCAACCGAATCAAAGAGACGAATCAATATGAACAAATTGAAAAACTAAATCCACAGGAACAGAATTAATAGAAGAAAAGCCTATGATAAAATTAGTAAAATGAATATTACAGGAGTGATTCAAGGAAAAAAAAATCACATTCTGAAATAAAAGCCAGATCCCCAAATCCAAGAAGAGCAAAATGAAACAAAACAATCTTCAGCACATAAAATTGAACCACTTGAAAAAAAAAAAAAATGAACCACTTGTTATTCTTGTTGCTGCTGTTTTTAGGATGTTAGATCCCCATCTCATACCTTACGGAACAACCACCTTAACAGATAGAATGTTCATCAATTTTTTTTAAGTAAACTATACAATAGGGAACTTTCAATTAAAGGTTTTTGTATCATGATTATGTTGCAGGAGATGTTATGTTTTATGAAATGTCTGGAGCATCCAAAATCGAAATCCAAAAGTTAAGCTGTGTCCACCATCAGCCCTCACTGCGCAAAGGTAGTGACCCTCTAGTGGAGAAGCCTATTCAGTTTCTGCTGTTTAATCCATAGCCATCTTTATTTGTTGGGATTTCTCCCTCCCCCATTTCCTGAGGTTTCTCATAATCATTTATTATAAGGGGAGTGAGGGTGGGTGGAAGATGGCCATTCCCATTGAGCCATTTTACAAATGAGGTATCTCCTTGATTAAGCCCACAAAATGTTCTGCTAATGATCTCAGGAAAGAGATTAGGTTTTGCTTAATTCTCAGGAGTCATTTCTTTGGAATTTTGAATGAGAATTTGGGGTTGACAATCATAGAGGAAAAATAACTTGGCATAGGAAGGTTCTAAAATTCCTCTATCTTGACAAATTATGTTAGGGCTCCTGGGCATGCATTTTAAAGATGAAAATAACCACTCAAACTATCCTAACTTCAACTTCAAAGAGGGCCAAGTGAGGACAGTTTGTGTTTGGACTGAACTGGTCCCGTTCCTCCTACTCACCATGTGCATTGTCTTCCCTGCATACCTGATATTTTGAGGGAAAAAAATCGTTCTAAGGAGGAATAGCTAGAGAAGAATAAAACTTTGTCAATGATAGTTAATGTACTCTGAATAAATATCTATTTCTGTATTTTTAAAATATCCACATGACGTGGGTTTGTAATGAAAAATCTTTAGGAACTAAAAAGTGAATAAAAGTATCCATCTGTTTAATGATTGCTTGTATTATTTTTGGTTAAGTAATATATATATATACTTATCCATATTCATGTTCCTCTGATGATGTCTTCAGAAAAAATTCAGACTCTTCTGTGTCTAGAAACTTAATCAATCAGTAAAGCTAAATTGATATATTTCTTAAAAGTAGGTATGAAAGAATATATATATTAATTTTGTTTATTTATGGAGGTTTTAATTACTTCCTCCTTTAAAAATTTACCAATTGAAATGTTTCTATTTCACTTTTTTTTTGTTTTCTAGTTCTTAGTTTAAAAATATAATAATAATTTTGCATTTCCACGTACAGCTTTCAGCATATCTGAGATCTTTTTACTGAACCAGCAAAAAAGACAATTCTATGGTTTGTAGGTGGGTATATGGAGCATTGGGAAGGCCCTTTATGAGGCTTCAAAGGGGTTATTATTCAGAACTTACCCTTGTTAGTTATTATTCTTATGAGTTGCATGCTGCTCCATAGGGATGAGCATTAAAGAACTTTTTTTTTTTTTCTTCTTTTTAAATGAAGGAAATCTGGAAGGGGGGTGGGGGGAAGAAATAGACCTAGAATGGAAAAGAATTCCCAGTGAAAGAATGTTGTAGAACATATAGAGAAGAAAGGAGAACATGTTTAGCCATTAGACTAACTGCCAAAAAAAGAAAAAAAAGAAAGGAAGAAAGAAAAATGTTCAAAACAAAACTACAGGAGAGAGAACTAATCTAACAGTAGATAATCTCCTGGAATATCCTCATATGTCACTGGTAAAGAGCAGGGAGACAGGAAACCAGTTTGGATATCCAAATCACTTTTAGCATACTTTCTTTTGTTTCTACATGTAAAAGCAGAGAGTCAAAGAGAGCATCTGTCTTTCAATGCTGCCAGTTAATAAGAGCATGGTGATGGTAGGCAGACCCAAGAAAGATGATGGAAGTGGTCTTCCTATCACTCACTTTGTTTGCTGGCACCTTTCAGTTTCACTCTTACCAACATTTCCTTCCTGTGGCTGAAGGAAAAGCTAATCTCTTCCCCAAAAAAGAATGAACATTTTAGTCTCATCAAAAATATAAACCCTAACGTAAAGGAGTTTACCCAGTGCCTTCTTGAAAGAAGTCTTTGGCAGACTGAGGATGGAGAAAATAAGAAAGGAGTATAATGCAGAGTGTCTAGAGGGGTTGGAGTGGGAGGGCAGCCAGTGTGACTGGGGAGAAAGGCAGAGAAAATGCAAATTTGAATGCCAAAGATAAACTTGGCTTATATCTAATTTTGCCTAAAGTGACATAAACAACCTCATTCCAAGCACATGCAACATCTGATCACCTTGAGTTGAGAAATTGCCTAAAAAAGGCACATGGTCCATGCATTAGCAGAATGTTAGAACAACATTTCTATCATCCTACATTTGTTTTTTCTCTTTACCCTAGAAAACTGTGGGATCCTCAATTCAACCATCTCTAGGCTCTGTTTTACAAAAATGCATATTACATGGCATGCTTCCTGGGTCACAATTTCCTTACAAAAATTCTCTGATCTTGACTGTCTGTAGAGATTTGGAGATTACAATACTACTGTAAATTCATTCAATTTACTCACCTACTCAGAGAGACATAATGTACTGGCATTAATTCATTCCCATCCCAGAAGGAAGGAAGAACTATGGAAAATATCATCTAAACCAACTGGACCCATTGACTAGGCTATCTACTGTTTCAGTGGTTTTATCAATTTCTGATTGAGTCTTTGAGTATTGCAGTTTAAAATCTAGTTGGTACTTTGTCGCCTATGGTGTAATCGATTTTGGAAGCCTATAATAGAGGGTCTCTAGAATGAATTGCTATCACTTTCATTGTCCCACAGACCTTCTATAATGCTGTCAAATCACCTGCTGGATTCCAATTTTTTATTATTCATTTTTTCTCACTACTTCTTCAGTGAGATATCTGACTTCAGTCCAAATGTTTTATAATTCCAACAAAAAGAGCTTGAACCTGCAATAAATCATGGGAGGTTAGCAGAGGAAGAAAGGACCTGTAGCCTTGAACTGAGACTACTTTAGAAGTATGCTCAGCAATACCATAGAATAATACAGGAAAATAAAGGGAATAGATTGTTCCTAGAACTAAGAAGTTTTTAGTTCTAGGATCCTTTATGAATTCTTATGAGCGCAGGTCTCAGTTTCCTCATGCCATAAGCCTTAGACAACAAGTAGAATATAAACTATAGCAACCACCCCAACATCTTGAACTTGCCTCTATTCCTATACACTAGGTTTTTGGTTTGAGGAATGGACATCCATCCAGTTGTCCAATCTTCAAATATAGGAATTATCTTTAATTTCTTGGCTTCTTTCAATTTCCATGTCCATTCAGAAATCGTTTTGTCAATTCCCACTCCCATAAATCTCTATAATCCAGCTCTTTTCCATTTTCACTTCCACTTCCTTAGTTTGTGCCCACCTCATCCATTACTTAGATTATTATAATAGCTTTCTACCTGGACCTCCCTCCAAGTCTCATTCTATGCCTATAAAACCTTCAGACAGAGTGTTTTTTCAAGGAAAGTAGTTAATTGTAATAATCTCCTATTTTAAATGAGCCACAAAGCAACAATTTTAAATATAGCAAGCAAACCTAGTCTTTTCAGGATCTGGCTTGTACCTATTTCCTATAAACATCCTTACATATTCCCATGTATGCCTTAACATCCCACGTTTTGCTAAATGAGTCATGTTCTCTTTTGCTGGCTCTTCTGCCTGGAATATTTTTCATCCTCTTGTCAATTTAGCAAACATATACTCATCCTTCCAGCTTCATCCAGGTATCACTTCTTCAGTCAAGCCCCACTGGAACCCTTCTCCTCAATCAGGGAAAAATGACCCCACCTCTTGGCCTTCCAAGAATTACAGACATAATTCTACTAAATAGTTCTTATGTATTACAGTAGTCACTCCACCTCCCCAATCTTATCCATGGTTTTAATTTTCTAAGTTTCAGTTACCCACAGTCAACATAGATCTGAAAATATTAAATAGAAAATTCCAGAAAAAACCAACTTATATGTTTTAAATTGCTTGCTGTTCTGAGTAGTGTGATGAAATCCTGCACCATCCTACTCCATCCCACTTGGGATCCCCACCCATTGTCTGCTCCTGAGATCCAACCACTGTCATCATCATGGCTCAATGATTCAAGATCACCCAAAGCATATGATCCTCCTTATGACATATTTTCAAAAGGTCAAAACAGCTTAACACTATATCACAATGCCTATGCCACTCATCTCACTTCATCCCATGACATAGGAATTTTGTTGTCATACATTATCACAAGAAGAAATGTGAGTACAGTACAATAAGATGTTTTGAAAGAGACAGAGACCACATTCACATAACTTGTATTACAGTATATTGATATTAGTGTTTTATTTTATTATTAGTCATTGTTATTAATCTCTTAGTGTGCCTACTTTTTGAATTAAACTTCATCATAGATATGTACATATAGGAAAAAAACATAGTATATATAAGGTTTGGTACTATCCATGGTTTCAGCCATCTACTGGGGGTCTTAGAAAGTATCCCATGTGGACCAGGGAGGACTACTGTACTAAAATTATTCACATGTGAATTTCTCTCTACCAGACTCAAGCTATATGAATTTAAGAACTACATCTTACTCTTCTTGGGTTTTGACACAGTCTTCCTGGATATTAAGAATGCCATAACTATACTTGTTAAGAGTAATATCTGAACTCTGTACAAACTTAAGGTATTTTTGCAGATACAGTCAGCCTTCTTATTCATGGGTTCCATGTTGCCAGATTCAACCAACCACTGATCAAATATATTTGAAAAATAAAATTCCAGAAAGTTCCAAAAAGCATAACTTGAATTTGCCATATGATGGCAACTATTTACATAACATTTATATTGTATTCAGTATTATAAATCACCTAGAGATGATTTAAAATATATGGAAGAATGTGCATAGGTTATATGCAATTACTATGCTATTTTATATAAGGGATTTAAGCATCTGTGGATTTTGGTATCTGCAGGGGTCCTGGAACAAATCTACAGATACCAAGCGACAACTGAGCTATGGTTTTTAAAGCTAGGTTCTCTTAATCATGTATGTTGTTTCAAATACTTTTTGGATCTCTCTTATGAATCCCTATATTTTGATTTCTTATTTTTATAAGCTTCTTAAGAATGACAGTCCCTTAAGGTGCACTGTTTTGTTCACACAAATCCCACCATAGCATCAGATTTTTGCTGACTCTCAGAAGATGCTTGCTGAGGTATCTGAATGGGATGGTGTTAATAATCAACACTTCCAACCACCCTAAATTAGAACTGGCTCATGAGAGAGAAAGTGAACTTTAAAAAGATGTTTGCCAGAGAATCATCTGGTAAAGAGCCATTTCTGGAAAATAATCTGTGCTAATGAGAAAAAGAAGTGAAGAAAAAGTGGGATGTGGGCTTTGCTATTTTCAGCTTTTTGTTTTGTTTTCAACAAGGTGTCTCTAATCCTTGTTGTGAATATTGTATATGCTGTCTGGGTCTCATCCTCTGAGAAGTGCAAACAAAATCATGCCAAGCCATGGCATGTGACATATGTGGGAAGAATAACCTAAGTCATTAACTTAAAGGAAATTACCTCTGGAGACAGGTCTGCTGAAAACAAAAGATACATTAATTTGTTTTACTACTTTGGACATGCAAAGCTCCAAAAAGAACATTGCAGACTGAATAAACAAGCAAAAATAAGGTAAGCCATGAACACATAATTTCAATTATTAGCCACCTTTGTGTTCAGGCTGTAGAAAGAAAGCGTTAGAGAATACAAACTCCTGTCCCTCAAAAAAAAAAAAAAAAAAATCAGAAATGTTAGCCTCCACCAACAAAAAATAGGGAATTTTTTAAGTCAAAAATGCCATGAATTTCAGTAGACTGAGTGTAAGAAAACTTGTCATTTATAGCTTTAGCTTCAAAAATTTTCACCCTAATCAAAGTAAGAAAACCCAAGCCTCTCTGTCTCTCCCCACTCATCTTTCACTTTACAGTTTACAAATAAATAAATAAATTAGAAGTTATTAAACCTGCTTTAATATTTAATTTTGTACAATTTTTGCTTCACTGTACTTATTCCCTATAAATAAATAAATAAATAAAACACATTAGAATCCATTCTTCTCTCCTTACATGAACTATCTAAATAAAAGATAAGTATCCCTTTTAACCCTTTGTCATTTCATTTTGTGTCACAAACTGTGTTATAAATCATATAATCCCAGAACACACTGAAGCATAGCTAATACCTTTGTATTCAGAAACAGCCTCATCTTTTAAAGTAAAAAAAAAAATGAAATAGTCTCAGATGTGTCTTTTAGAATGTCAACACTTTTCCATACTTGCTATAGGCCTCTAAAGTAGTTTGGTGAACATCTTTTAGTGTTATGTACCACAAATACAAGACATTTTAGGTCATGTTTTTTCCTGATGAGGTGATCTGTTAATATATAACCATTTCAATTTATAGATCTGGGATGTTGATGGATAACTAAGCTGCCCCATAAGTCACTAAAATCAGGTTGTTCTTAGCTGTCCTTATCTGCCTTCATGAACAAAAGCACAGGTTCATGGTATATCGTTGTGCAGCAGATACTGTGGTTTTGTTATCTATACCCCATCTCTATGAGAATAAAGGACCTTCATGAACAAAAAAACAAAATTGTAATTCTGTTATTAGGCTCATAAACTTTATTTCTGTACCCTCCAAAGAACATTTCTCTGCCCTTAACTTCCTGGACAATCTTAAACTCATCTTTTTATTAAACTTGAAGATGATGGAGATTTCCTTTTTTTAGTCATTCCTAATAGCATGACACCAGCATATATCAATACATGCACAGAGATAACTGGTACCTTGTGTTTACAGAGTAACTGACATGGAGGTCTTGTAAGATATATATTATGTATTATTCCCAATTTACATTTGTTCAGATGAGAAAACTACCACTCTATAAGTTATGTAACTTGACAGACATCACCAGGTATAGAAGTGGTAATCACAAGATTTGAAAAAAACTCCTTTTTCTTTTAGACCTGCACAGTCTGATATGATAGCCACCAGACACATGTGACTATGGAACACTTGATATACTGCTAGTTTGAATTGAAATGTGATATAAGTGCCAAATACGTATCAGATTTTGAAAATTTGAGATGAAATAGAAGATGTAAATTATCTCATTAATAATTTGTATATTGCATATTGAAATTAATATTGTTGTATACTGGTTAAAATAAAATTTAGTACTGAAATTTATATCACCTGCTTATTTTTCCTTTTTTTATGATGTGGCTACCAGAAAAATGTGAAATTCCATATGTGGTTCACATTTTGCCTCATGTTATATTAGAATTGGACAACGTTGTATTAGATAGACCATATAGACAATTTCTCAGTTGATTACTGCCTTTTTGAGAGAAGTTAAACACGTTTTTAAAATGCAGATTGTGATTCCGGACTCAAACTTACAAATATACTCAGATCACACTTGAAAGAAATTCACTTTTCCCAAGAATATGCTTCCCTGTTTCAAGCTGCAGAGACATCACATTCTGTGCTCTGTGTGGATTTCTTCTTTCTCTGAAAGGACTGCACTGTGCTATACTATCGAGTATCATCTGCATGCCTGGACAACTTCTCCAGATAATCGAAGGTGTCTGGAAATACAGTCTCATCTTGGGGGAACAGCACAATAGTTTAAGTTGTTGTTCTCACACTTTAGTATACATAACAATGATGAGGGAATCTTGTTAAAATGATAAGTTCCCAGGTTCCTACTCCCATTGAGTTTGATCCAGGTAGTTTAGGCAGTAGGCGATATTCATTTTTTCAGATTTCCCAGGTGATTCTGATGGATAGAGCCTGTAGACTACCCTTTGGGAAGCCCTTCTGTGGAGAAAGGGCCATGTGTGCATTTGAATGCAAGAATATAAATGTCTCAACAAATGGTGTTGATGTCAGTCAGCAAAATCCAGGTCTTATTTTTCTGTATTTTTTGTAAGACTACCTACACACTTATATAGCCTCAACAAAAATCAGTCATGTTAGGAAATAGAAACTAAACAGAGTTGGAATGATTTTGGATACATAGGTTTCGAAGCCCTGAATTTGTTGTAAAGGACAAGTCTTTTATAATTCCTTAAATTCCAATTTCATCATCTGTAAGATGAAATCAAATTACTTGTATCACTATAAATTGTGTAAAATGTTATTAATTATTGATATTTAAACTTTATACACCAATGACAATTTATTTGGATGAGTATCTGGTAAGAACCAGTATATAAATTTCACTGTAGCTTGAAGAAAAAATGCAATCTAAGTTAAACATCCATCAGCATTCCTATATTTATTCTCTGACTATATTCAGACTATACATTAGAACACCTTTCAAAAAATGAAATGGAGGCTTCCCTGGTGGCACAGTGGTTAAGAATCTGCCTGCCAATGCAGGGGACATGGGTTCGAGCCCAGGTCCAGGAAGATCCCACATGCCATGGTGCAAATAAGACCGTGTGCCACAACTACTGAGCCTGCACTCTAGAACCTGCGAGCCACAACTACTGAAGCCAGTGTGCACCTAGAGCCCGTGCTCTGCAACAAGAGAAGCCACTGCAATGAGAAGCCCATGCACAGCAATGAAGACCCAATGCAGCCATAAATAAATAAATTAATTTTAAAAAATAAAAAGGGAAATCTCTTTTTAAAAAAATGAAATGGAATTGATATTTTGAAAACATATCAATTAACAATGCAAATCTCCCTCTCTTTCTCAATAGAGAGAGAGAGAGAGAGAGAGAGAGAGAGAGAGAGAGAGGAAGGAGAGACAGACAGAGATAGATAGAGAGAGTCATTATATTACATTATATTGGCCCTAAGATGGTCAATTATTAATCTTTCTGTCCTTTGGCATTTACTGATATCATCTGTAAAATTCATACGAGGGTATTTCCAGATCCAAAAGCAATCTGATCGTTGCATTATTCTATAGTCAATTACTAAACTTTGCTATTTATTTTAAAATGTCAGTGGAATACTGAATTGACAAAGATGTGTCATGAGTATGATGCAATATACCTGACCAATTTCCAATAATGAAAGATCAGTACACATAACATAGAAAATGTAAAAGTTACTCCCTTTATGTTAATAAAATCCACTAAGCCATCTCCTTTCGTGTGTTATCCATCAGATCACAGGGAGCCAGAAAATAGTAAATTATTAAGGCAATTCTTTCTCAAGGATCATTTTCAGGATAATTGAGAGATATTAATCTGTAAGACATTTTACTAAGTACATTACTATGGGAAAGCAAAAGTAATAGTCTATGCCTTACAACATAAAGCCTGGCAAATACAAGGCCTTTTGGAATATAATCAGCATTCATTAAATGATTGATGAACAAGTAAGTAATAAATGAACAAATATAAATGTAGCAAAACAACTCTGTCAAAATTTGGGAGAGGACAGACCCCTAACTACCACTGCTCTCTTATCAGTGTATATGAAACGTTTCTTCTCAAGTGTCAAGAGCCTCTCCCTATGTAGCTGGAGGAAGAATTCCGAAGGCCAAGTTTAATTGTCATAGATACCACTATGTGTAAATATCATGGCAAAGGCTGAAGATTTTTGTAAATTCCAGAAAAAACTCCACTTGCCAGCTATGCAAGTGGGGCCTGAAAAATGAGAATGCACTTGGAATGTCAGGTTCACAATAAAAAAAAAAAAAAAAAAAACTACTAGATGACACAAAATTTAGAAGGATGGGATGCAAATCTTTCAGTAGGTAGTTTTTCACTAGAGCAGAGGTGTGACAATATTCACTGCTTAAATTCACACATTAACAGTAATTAATAGATATGCCACCAGTCTTGTCCAGGAAAAAGGCTGATAGCATGAGGATAAAGCAAAAGGGAAACTAACGAAAGGGGTCCAACATTTGTTGAGCACTTATGTGACAGACCTTTTGTTCTGCTTATCTCAATTAATCCTGATACCAACCGAGGGGATTCCCTGGCAGTCCAGTGGTTAAGATCCCACGCTTCCACTGCAGGGGGTATGGGTTCGATCCCTGGTTGGGGAACTAAGATCCCGCATGCTGCGGGCGGCCAAAAAAAAACAAAACAAAAACAAAAAATGCATCCTCTGATACCAACACAGAGAACTAGGCATTACTCTAACTTTTCAGCAAAGGAAACTGAGCTCCTAGATCCTCAACTACCTAACTAAGCCATATGATAAATAAATGATGGAGTCAAAACATCCATTTTAAATCTTTAATTTCCTGTGCATTTTCTTCTCACGCTGCTATCCCTCATGGAAGACTATTGCTTCAGAGCTAAATGAATAATTCTTGATGTCACTGATCATAGTTTAACTTCCACCCAATTCAAGGAGCCTCTAGTGCCTTCTAATGTTATATGGCCTACAGAAAGAAGAAACCATTTGGAATAGGAGAATTTTCTAATGTTCAATCCAAACGAACTGTGCATTCCTAAACAATGTGGAAGATGGAGGTTCAAGAAGGATGAGTCTATGAAATGTGAAGATCACATGCATTTCACCACAACAAATTAGAGGTGAGAGGGAAATAAATAATTAGCACTTTGGCCAGTTCCAGTAGTTTTTTTCTAGCTTTATGCTTGTTTTCATTTCACAGCAAGTTTGAAACTATGAAAACAATCATAGAATGAAAAAGAACATTTAGTTGAGTGCCCATAAACTGTTCACATTCTGTGTTACTTTTGTGCAGTCTTTAAAGAAAGAACCTACTTTATTAAAATGAAAGAGAACTTTGGAAAGGAATACAAGCATTTATCTTCAAGGCGGAGAAAGGCCAACTGCTCTGAGAGGGTAAGCCTTAGAGGAGTCCTAATTTGGACAGGTGAGAAAAGGTACATAATGATAGAAACTGATAGGACTCTAGGAAATGTGGGAAGCCATTCCTTTGGAAAGTAGATACCACTGTGCAGTGGATACTGAATCTCTGTGAAGAGATACATGGAAATCCCTTACCATCATGCTAAATTGAACTATTCTGGAACTGAAAGAAAGTGCTGTCTATGTAAGCAAATCATACTCTGACTACACATCCCCTCTGCAGTGTTATTCCCCCTTAACTCCCTTTTATTCTGCAATGTACCATGGGAATATCCCTGTTCTTGAGCTTGCCATACTTTATAGGAATCATTCATTTATATGCTCATCTTCTGCCATTAACTCCTGAGAGAAATGACCATATTTTATTTATTTATTCACTTGATCTTCAAAACCTGGAACACAACGCCTGGCACAACTGGAACATAGTACTTTCAGCCACCAACTTGCCCCTCCCCATACCCACATAGACAGTCCCCACTAAAAATCCATGGTCTGGGTCCTCAACCACATCCCTCATTCCACTTTACACTCTCTTCATGCTTCCATGAACAACTTGGCTCCTGTTCTATTGTCTTTCTCTTTTGTCTGTGGTCTCACATGCTCTCCCCTTACACTTCATACTGCATTTAAAATGATCTTTTTCAATTATGTTCCACTCAGGTTGGTACTTATGATTTGAATTAGTTTTAGTTTGCCCACTTGGGAGGGCATTCCAGCTTCATCGACCCTGAAACTATACATGAATTGGCCCACAGATTTAGCATCAGTGACCAAGCTTGCGTTATTCACGAGGCAACCAGACATATAGTTGGCACTCAAAAAATATTGCTAGCTAAGTAAATATTTTAAATGCAGGGGGCCTTGCAAGGACCAATGACGATATCATACAAGGAAATAGATATTAAGATTGACCTAGTTCAATAATGTGCACCTGACATCTATAAAGAAAAAAAAAGCTTAACTTACAAGCTCAAAATAATTTTAAAATATACTGGTCTTTCTTAATATATTAATTTCAGAGAGAAATTTAAAACACACACACATAAGGCAAGACAACAAACTCTGACATCATTTTTGAAGATTGCTATGTTCAAACACAGCGAATTATGATATGAATTAAAATCTAAATTACTTGTAATTTGCATGGGTTCACAAAGCCTCACGTGTAATTCCCAGAGCTGTAAACAACAGCATTCTCAATAGGGTGCATCAAACTGATTTGGTTTCTAGGCTGTCCCAGTGCTTGTTTTGGATTTGTTCACACACAGATTCAGATGCATTTTAATCTCCATCTCGGCCCATATGGTCATCCCTTGAGCATTCAGAATAATTCTCAGGTACACAGTCACTCAGCTCTAAAACAAAAGTAAGAGCATGTCAGGCATGTAACTTATTCATCATCTTCAGTATAGTAATTCATGGACCTCAAAGAAAATGGTACAAACTCTAGTAAAGCCTATTAATTTCCAATTCCATCTAATTGCAGGATCAAAAGGTGCCTCTTCTCCCAGTGTCAGGGTCATGCACGGTGAGAGAATGGATACTAAGAAATGCTTTCACCACGAAGCTGGGGTAGGAAGCTTCCATCTGAGTAGGAGTTCAGGATCTGTTCTGTGATTTCTGTTGCTAGGCGACTGTTTCCTTTGTCTGCTTTGTTCAGAACAGTTGCTTTATTTATACTTCGTTTAAATGATGCAGATCATAATGTGAAATTATAAAAGAAAATAGGGAAAAATTTATATTAAAATTGTTCCAGGGAATTTGTAATTCTGTATGAAAACTAATGAATGTTGATGCAAATAGAGTTCCCACAAAAAAACCAAAGAACTATAACCCAGCAGGTCCCATCTACCAGATACTTTTGGAACAGGCTATATAATAACCTAAAGTTAACTTTTGGTATCACCTATGATTGACCAAAATAAAACCATGAACCTAGGCAATAGTTAAATAATATAAAATACATCTTGAGGGCAATCTTTGGGGAAAAATAACGTTTTAGTGTGAGATGTTGAAATAACTTGGAGATTAAAGTGTGCTCAAAATCAAAAAATAAACTGAGAAGCAAAGAAGACAAGAAAAAGGCTAAGGCATACAGGAGAGGAAAGGTATATTCATAAACGTTCCAAAATTTGATAAACCTTGAAATATCTTTGTAATAAATTTTCCTGTAATTCTGATCTGCCCACGCTATAAGAATTGAGCTAAAATATATTGATTGACAAAAATATCACCTTTAATCTATCCTACATAAATTTTTTAAATTGTTCTGAATCTATTATTTTAAATGTGATTTTTAAATGAAGCAAAACAATGGATATGCTCTGATCATGTTGTTACTTAAAATTTGCCAATGCCTTACATATTCATTCCTCTTCTCATTAGATAGTTCTTCATTTTTTTCTTCACTCATTAATAGCAATAAACCATTGAATACCTACAAGGATCAGATATTTTAACACTTTACAGATCTTAATTCATTTGATCTTCAAATGGTCCTATAAGAAAGTACTGCTACTATTATCATCACCATTGTATAGATGAGAAAAATGAAACATAGAGGTGTGAAATGACTTTCCCGGTGGTATCCAACTAGCAGGCGGAAGATCAAGGATTCAAAACCCGCATACTCTAATGTAGATTCCACCTGCTGAGCCACCAATTTATGAATTGTGATTATTTTTCCCCCTGTGATAAGATTTTGTGATTGACTACTTTCTCTCTAGATAAGCTCCTTGATTTGGGTTTTCGTAAAATAACCAGCTAAAGGAATATTGTCTATCTCCAATTATTTTTGTTCTCAAGTCTATGCACCATGGGTTGTAAACATTTGAACTGCTGCATTCTGGTTATAATAAGACTTATCTAAAATATGACCATACATGGCATTAATTTTTATGCCTTTCCCACTGTTGCCTACAGCCTTGAGTTGTCCTATTCTTACTGTAGACTAAATTGCTTGCATATTTATGAAAGTCTTCAGGCCCTTGGTTTCTCCATTATGTAGAAAAGTGTTAAATAAATACTAAGAATTTAAGACAAAATACATAGGTGCAGACTATGTGTGAAGTGTATGGATATTGTGGCTAATGAAATTTGGGCTTTTTCTAACTTAAACTGAGGTCTCAGGATGATTTTTTTAATGCCCCCATACTTACAAATTCTTTGTTTTGTTTTGTTTTTAAAATTCTACCTCATTATTATTTTCTAAGAAAATAGGAAAAATTTTTGAAGCAATAATTACTCTGGTGTCATAGGGGTATTTGTTACTCTGATGACTCATAGACCTTGAAACTGAGAATAGCACTTTACTCTTGCCCTAAGCAGAGGCATTTTACTGAAAAGGGAAGCAAGAATGGGAAGAGCAGAGACATTGTGATGCCACTGAGATTTGTTTTTTTGAGACTAAACTTCATCAATAGAGGTCTATCTTGCTTTACTCTATATGCAGTTGGAACCTGATAAGATTTTCATCTCAATAGTTCTCAAACCTTCAGTCCCAGACAAATAGAGAACAGAGTCTCGAGGTACACTGTTACCACTTCTTTCTTCATTGAATAGAAATAGAAAAGACAAAACATACCAAGAGGTACTGGCGAAGATGAGGGGACATTAAATATCCTTAAGGCTAGTAATTTTCATGTGATTCCATCCAATGTTATTTTAAACCACACAAAGGTCATTTCAATCCATTTACAAATTATAATTGTTAGAGTACAAATTCTTTTTTCTATCAATAATATACTTAAAATAAAGTAATAATTATTATTGTATATATTGTAAGAAAATTATTATTATTCCTTAAGACTGCTCTTTGGAATAATGCACTTCGACAATAGACTGTGTTTTATATAAAGTAATCATTTTAATAGTTTTCATAGTTCCTAAATGGCAATATTTTTAAAATATTACTTTTTAAAAATTGAGGTATAGTTGCTGTACAATATGATATGTTACTTGTGTACAACATAGTGATTCACAATTTTTAAAGGTTATACTCCATTTATAGTTGTTACAAAATATTGGCTATATTCCCCGTGTTGTACAACATATCCTTGTAGCTTATTTTGTACCTATTAGTTTGTACCTCTTACTCCCCTACACCTCTGTTAACCCTCCCCCCTTCCCTCTCCACACTGGTAACCACTAGTTTGTTCTCTATATCTGTGAGTCTGCTTCTTTTTTGTTATATTCACTAGTCTGCTATGTTTTTTAGATTCCACATATAAGTGATATCATACAGTATTTGTCCTCCTCTGTCTGACTTATTTCACTTAGCATCATGCCCTCCAAATCCATCCATGTTGCTGCAAATGGTAGAATTTCATTCTTTTTTATGGCTGAATAGAATTCCATTATTTATATATAATATATATATCCCACATCTTTACCCATTCATCTATTGATGGACACTTAGGTTGCGTCTGTATCTTGGCAAATCATGCTGCTATGGACATTGAGATGGATGTGTCTTTTCATATTAGTGGGTTTTTTGTTTGTTTGTTTGTTTCAGATATATACCCAGGAGTGGAATTTCTGGGTCACAGCTTCATTTTTAGTTTTTTGAGAAACCTCCATACTGTGGAGGTTGGAAAAGACAAATTACATTCCAACCAACAGTGTACAAGGTTTCCCGTTTCTTCACATCCTCACCATTTCTTATTTGTGTTGTTTTTGATGATGGCCATTCTGACAAGTGTGAGGCAAAAGCAGCAGAGCTTACCTTCAGGAGCTCCACGAGGCTGGGGGAAACGAAGACATCCCTCTTAAAAGACGCACACAAAACCTCACACGCATGGAGGCCCAGGGCAAAAGCACTAATTTGATAGGAGCCTGGGTCAGACCTACCCGCGGGTCTTGAAGGGTCTCCTAGAGAGGCAAGGGGATGGCTGCAGCTCGTGTTGGGGACATACATACAGGCAGCCACCTCACTTGGGAACTCCTTTCAACTGAGACACTGGAGCAGCCGCCATTGTGGGCGCCTTCTTGTCGCTCATTAGCACGGAGACCTAGCCCTGTCCAACAGCCTGTAGGGCCAGTGCTGAAACGCCTCATGCCGAATAACCAGTAGGGTGGGAATACACTCCCACCCATCAGCAGACAGGCTGCCTAAAGACTTCCTGAGCCCACAGCTGCCTCTAGACACGCCCCTAGACACAGCCCTGTCGACCAGCGAGCCAAGACCCAGCTCCACCCGCCAGTGGGCAGGCACCAGCCCTTCCTGACAGGTAGCCTGCACGAGCCTCTAGACCAGCCTCAGCCACTAGGAGGCAGGCACCAGATGCAAGAAAACCAAAATCTTGCAGCCTGCAGATCTAGCCACAGAAAGTCAGGCCCTATCCTGGGACCAGCTGGGCCCAGGCCTTGTCCACTAGCAGGCCAATGCAAGCGTTAGAACACCTGGGACCCCAAACCCAGCTGTGTCAGAAATTGGTGTCCCCACCAGCAATCTAATACCAGCTTTTGATCTTTGGGCTCTGCAGCCAGACTCCAGGATCCTGCTCTGCCTGCCAGGAGTAACCTCAGGACTTGGCTTCACCCACCTGTGGGTGGGCAACAGGCCCAGAGTCTTCTGGACCCTGACTCCACCCACTAGTGAGCCAGCACCAGCTCCAGGGGCCCCTGGGGTTCTGCAGACAACTGCCTTGTGATCAGACACTGCTAACCAGCAGCCAGCAGCATTGGCACAAAGTGGAGATAGGCAATCTACCCGAGAAAGATATTAACTTCTAATACATTGAAGTATCTCTTTCTGAAATAAAATGTGTAATATATATTATAAAATAACAACTCCAACAATAAATGTATTTTTTAGTTCACTATGACACAGAGAACACATAGGGTTCAATCAAAAAATAGAGAAGTGTAGTACAAAAGCCTGTTATCAGATAAACAGAGTCTCAGTGTTTATTGACACGGAGAGGCATAGGTAAATTAGAGGTCATGCAGGAAAGGAGGAATGAGATTTGAAATTCCTCATGTTTTATAAAGACATTAGAGTTTTGACCCTAATACTTTAGAAGATTGATTTGGGTAGAAGTTTCTCTCCATTGTATCACATCATAATATTAAATGACTGCAAGGGCATATCAAAAACATTTGGATTAGGCTAGGTATTAAATAATAGAAAGTGCTAATCCTTTGCATAAAGACTTTCACATCTGTTATCTGCACTTAGATTCATAGTCAGCCCACTGAACATGAACTAGGGGGTCATTTTATATAGCAATATGGAAAAAATAGTTCATTTAAATAAATAATAATAACAATAAGAAGGAACACTCATATAATACTAATTTATATCAAGTACTACTCTAAGATCTTTTCTATATGTTGACAAATTCAATTTGTAAAATAACCTACAAAGTAGATACTCTTTTATCCCCATTTTAGGGATGAGCACAGAGCAGATGAGTAATTGGTCCCAGGTCACATAGCTATTAAGTAGTGTAGTCAGGATTGGATTAGAACCCATGCAGCCTGGTTCAAAGGTCCAATTCCATTTATATTGATCTGTGCTCATTGATTTTGACTTTATAATGGTTTTCCCTTCAAATAATTGAGTTGTCCTTTTTTAAAAAATTCTTAATTTAAATAAAATTTTATTTATGACTCTTACCAATTTTTTTCTTAGAGACTCAGTAGCAGCACCAAAACATGATCGCTAAGACTTGTATTCCTTAAGTGTAACTTGATATCACAAATGAAATCACTAGAATGTAGGCAGCCACCTCTGTTCAAAAGACAGATCTACTGAACTTAATAAAATATGTTTCTGTATTATCATACATCTTCTTGTTAAATATCAAATTATCTTTAATTTTATAAAACTAATTGTAGGCAAATAATAGCTTAACTTCAAATTATAATGTTAAGAAAAGGAAGAAAAGAAAGCAGAAGATTATGATACAGATATTTCAGCAAAACAAATTATTTATATAACACTATCTCTTCTATGTCTCAATTAAGTGCCCCACATATGATGTGTGTGATTAGATATTTAAGTAATGAAAACTGATTATGGAAATGCAGTGCTTCCTCATACCTGTCAGAATGTAACCATTCAAGATTCATAGACAATATCTGAGTTTATATCTTTATTCTATATTTAATTTTTTTGGATTTTTGCTTAATTCATCCCATATTTGCCTTTTCCTCACCTTAGCACAGAGTTATAGTGAGAGCTAAGAGCACCTTGAGCAGCTGATGATAGAATAGCTCAAGCTGCTTTTTGATCTCTGATTAGTATAGGATCCCTGGATGAGAAATTAAATTAGATTTAGACTAAAAGAAATTGTATTCTAGGTAAATAAAAGCTTACACTATGCCACAATATTGCAACCTGTGTATACCTCGGAAAACAGAAGAAATAGAAACAATTCCAAATGACCAATAAGTTGAGAATTTACCATTTGTTAGTTAAAATTACCAAAGAATTGTATTTTGTACTCAAGAGACTTTGTGCGAAATATAGTAGCTGTGAATATCAAATCAAGTAAAGAGGCATTGCTTATTTATATTTGGACCTATCAGCTGGCACAGGATTGCATGTGATCCATCATCATTTAAAACCATTTTTTTTATTATATAAGTTTCAGGTTTACAGCATTAAAATTCAACATCTGTACACACTACAAAATGATCACCACCACAAGTCCAGTTATGAAATCATTTTAAGTGTTAGATAATCAAAAGTATTTTTATCATATTGAAATGCAACATCCATCTAATTCTAAAAAAGGGCAGTCATACACCTGTAAGTGTTTAAACTGATAGTGTTTACTGGTCTATAATGAGGCTGTGCAAATAGAAAAAGTGTCACCTGTGATAAATAATAAATTCATATTAGTTGAAATATAAGAAAAAATTCTATGCTGGTGAGAATGATTAAATTTGAAATACTGGGTGATTATGAAATGTGAATGCTCTATCCACTTTTGCAACCCATATTATCCCTAATTTTGACTTTTTGTCTAACTGGGAAAATTAGAGATTCTATCGTTTTTTAAATTTCTGGCAGTTTTCTACAGGACAAATATGAGAATTTTATAGTAATTTAAGTACATACCACCAATGTTTATAAAAACAAAAAATTAAAACTCAATTCAAAAAAATCTGTTTTTTAGATACTCTTTGACAGAATCCAGGTTTTTGTTTTTGTCCACAAGCCAAGCAATTAGAAATAATTACATGATGATCTTAGAGATAACTGGATTCCTCCTTGGAACATTTTTATTCTTTTTTCATATTTCTTAGTTATAAGCTCCATGCCTCCAGGATTTTTAAAACTCAGTATTTTAATGATCGTGGATTAAAACCACAGTTATTTGGCACACAGAGAAGGTATAATGCATTGCAGGAGGTACCATCAGCAAGAACAGCATGGGTGAGCTTTATTAAAGTACTTTTGCCACCCTTTGCCGATAAAACTCAAGCTATTCTTAAACATTAGGCCTAATGTAGGTTGCTTTCTAGAAGTGGAATTCTTTGCAAAATTTCACACTGCAAGTTTCTGCCCTGGGCATGTCAATGGATTTAAAACAAACAAACAAAAGAAATAGGAACAACAACAATGAAAAAAACCCTCTTATTGGTCTAAACATTCTAATATTCTTCCTGTCTATATTTTCCATTTTTTCATAAACATATGTTCCTGCATTTAAATGGAGACAAATTATATTTTTAAAAAACATGTTACTAAATTATGTGTTTTTGTCCTGCAGCATGTGTCCGATCCAAGCTTCATACAATTTTTCAGTTTTAGCTTACATCTGGTATTTTACATTTGATAACCCCATTTTGCCACAATTAAGTCTGGTTTTAGGAGATGCTTAAAAAGTTGGGTGATAGCACTAGGTAATAAATAGATTGGACCCAAGTGATTTTTGATAAACTTCTAGATTGATCTGGTCCTTGAAGCCAGATTGGGTCTTGCATGTTCATCAGACTGAAATTATCCTGAATTTACCACGTTAGTTTTCTATATGGTATAGATTCCCACAGTATTAAAGAAGCAGGTTGTTCTTTAACGTTGTACATTTTCTGATAAAGCTTTTGGATGGGTACTTAATGTAGTATGTGAGGAAAAAAGTAAGGAAATAGAAAATCAGAGAAAGAGGATTAATTGTGTCAATTCACCTTTATATCTACTTTTATATAGAGTTCACAGAGCATGAAACGAGGGGGTGTCTGATTTGTCCTTGTGGATACATGCTGGAAAGCATTGTGTATTCAAGGATTGATTTTTGAATTTGCAGTAAAGAGGTTAAAAAGGAAGAATTGAAATAAAATGGTAACATGAGGCACTTAGATAAAATTTAAAGAAGAAATTTACAATATTTAAGTAAGTTTTTAACTTTGTAAAGCTGAAAGGTACATTACTAATCACATATCTCCCAGCCTAACCAAAAGAAGATGGGACCGCAGAGTATTAGAAAATCTATTGCCAAGAACAAGTGGGTTTGGAAGCAGCCTGTCATCCTATGCTCTAGAACAAAGAACTTACAGTGTAACAGAACCAAGATGCAATGGGAAGCATTGGCCTCAGGTTAGTAGATTCTGTCTAAAGTTTCCCCACTTCCTTGGTTCAAATATCATAATCTGTATGCTGGTCAAAGAGCAAGAGCCCTTCCACATTTTTTCTCTTGTCATTTACCTTATTTCCTAGTGCGGGACCGTATTCTGATATTTTTCATCTTTATTGGGACATCCCTGTAATCAACACAAACTTAAATTTGGTTCTAAATAATGCTGTCCAAATGCTGAAATGATACAACATTTTCCCTTTGCCCAACCCTGAACTCTTACCTATAAAAGTAGTTCCTCTAAATGCCTGAAGCCAACCTGTTTGGAATTTTTTGTTTCATTTTGTTTTTAGTTTCTCTTATCCTTTTTGATCTTAGTTTCCTTCCAGAAGAGAAGAGGTCACCTGTCCCACTCTGGTATTTCTCCTTTTCCTTTTGCATACTTTTCCCTCAAGCCACCATTCCCCTGTGGCTTTTCTGTACTCTGTGTCTGACACCAGCCTACCTACAGTGAGAATTGTGATTATTTTCTTTTCCTGGGAGGTTATTAAAGGATAGTGATCTTACATTTGTGCCTTCTCATCAATAAAAAAGTAACAAGCCTCTACTGGTCAGTTCTATATGAAGAATAAAATAGTATGCTTTTTTAAATTCTTAGTCTCCCTAAGCAAGATAAATTAGTAAGTTAACAATAACTGGATACCCAACACTACTCTTAGGTGTAAAATAATAGTGAGAATTAAGTCACCTCCCTGGGGTAAGCTGGTAAGAAGGAATAGGGGAAAAGAATACTGTATAATTACTGATTTGCCATCCCAGGAACACTAACCATAGTACATATGTTACCTGTTTACACGATACCTTGAGACCTTACCCAACCTTTTTTACTTTTCCTAGAAGAGTGGTATTGGAAAATTTCCAGTGCCATCTAGGCATAATTGAAAAAGAGCCCAGGTGTTGAATCCAGCACCCCCATATTCATTTTAAAAAAAATTTTTATTGGAGTATAGTTGCTTTACAATGTTGTGATAGTTTCTGCTGTACAGCAAAGTGAATCAGCTATACGTATACATATATCCCCTATTTTTTGAATTTCCTTCCCATTTAGGTCACCACAGAACATGGAGTAGAGTTCCTTGTGCTATACAGTAGGTTCTCATTTAGTCATCTATTTTATACATGGTAGTGTATATATGTCAATCCCAATCTCTCAATTCCTCCCACCCTCCCAAAGGTATGGTAGCCATATCTTTGTCCTCTACATCTGTGTCTCTATTTCTGCTTTGCAAATAAGTTCATCTGTATCATTTTTCTAGATTCCACATATAAGTGATATTATACAATATTTGTTTTTCTCTTTCTGGCTTACTTCACTTTGTATGACAGTGTCTAGGCCCATCCACATCTCTGCAAATGGCACAATTTCGTTCCTTTTTATGGCTAATATTCTGTTGTAAATATATACCACATCTTCTTTATCCATTCCTCTGTTGATGGACATTTAGGTTCATTCCATGTCTTGGCTATTGTAAATAGTACTTCAGTGAGCATTGGGGTGCGGGTATCTTTTTGAATTATGGTTTCCTAAAGGTATATGCCCAAGAGTGGGATTGCTGGGTCATATGCCAGTTCTATTTTTAGTTTTTTAAGGAACTTCTGTATTGTTCTCCATAGTGACTGTACCAATTTACATTCTCACCAACAACGTAGGGGGTGCCCTTTTCTCCACACCCTCGCCAGAATATATTGTTTATAGATTTTTTGATGATGGCCATTCTGACCAGTGCGAGGTGATACCTCATTGTAGTTTTGATTTTCATTTCTCTAATAATTAGTGATGTTGCTCATCTTTTCATGTGTTTGTTGACCACTGTATGTCTTCTTAGGAGAAAAGTCTATTTAGGTCTTCCACCCATTTTTGGATTGTGTTGTTTGGTTTTTTTTTTTTTTTTTTTGATATTGAGATGCATGAGCTGTTTGTATATTTTTGAGATTAATCCCTTGTCAGTTGCTTCATTTGCAAATATTTTCTCCCATTCTGAGGGTTGTCTTTTTGTTTTGTTTATGGTTTCTTTTGCTGTGCAAAAGTTTTCAAGTTTAATTAGGTCCTATTGTTTTATTTTTGTTTTTATTTTCATTACTCTAGGAGGTGGGTGAAAAAAGATCTTGTGGCGATTTATGTCAAAGAGTGTTCTGCCTATGTTTTCCTCTAAGAGTTTTATAGTACCTAGCCTTATATTCGATCTAGGCCTTTAATCCATTTTGAGTTTATTTTTGTGTATGGTGTTAGGGAGTGTTCTAATTTCATTCTTTTACATGTAGCTGTCCAGTTTTCCCAGCACCGCTTATTGAAGATGCTGTCTTTTCTCCATTGTATATTCTTGCTTCCTTTATCAAAGATAAGGTGATCATATGTGTGTAGCTTTATCTCTGGGCTTTCTATGCTGTTCCATTGATCTATATTTCTGTTTTTGTGCCAGTACCATACTGTTTTGATTATTCTAGCTTTATAATATAGTCTGAAGTCAGGGAGCCTGGTTCCTCCACTCTATTTTTCTTTCTCAAGATTGTTTTGGCTATTTTGGGTCTTTGTGTTTCCATACAAATTGTAAAATTTTTTTGTTCTAATTCTGTGAAAAATGTCCTTAGTAATTTGCTAGGGATTGCATTGAATCTGTAGATTGCTTTGAGTAGTGTAGTCGTTTGCACAATATTCATTCTTCCAATCCAAGAACATGGTATATCTTTCCTTCTCTTTGTGTCATCTTTGAGTTCTTTCATCAGTATCTTATAATTTTCTGAATAAAGTTCTTTCCCCTCCTTAGTTAGGTTTATTCCTAGATATTTTTTTCTTTTTGTTGCTGTGGTGAATGGGATTGTTTTCTTAATTTCTCATTCTGATCTTTCATTGTTAGTGTATAGGAATACAAGAGATTTCTGTGCATTAATTTTGTATCCTGCAAATTTACCAAATTCATTGATTAGCTCTAGTAGTTTTCTGTTGGCCTCTTTAGGATTTTCTGTGTATAGTATCCATATTCATTTAGAAGAATATGGGACCATAGAGACAGCTGAGCAAAGTTACAATTTTCATGAATTTCTTTTGTAGGTGGCAGACTGTGCAAATGCACTGCCCTCTTTTCAGTCACAAAACCTTCTTAAAAGTCACAGAAGGAATAAATTCATAACAACAAAGAGAGTGAATAGGAGTGATTATTATAGAATAGGATTTTTTTAAACTTCTAGAAGATATAAGCCAGAAACTACTGCATGGATGCTAAAGAGGTGGGGCCATGTGACTCTTGGTGAGAACCCAGGAGAGGATCGTGGTTCTAAAATTAGCATGTATATGCAGTGAAATGAAGGTCTGTCTGTGAATTAACTGGATTACTCAGGGACAGTGACATTAGAATGAAATTGAACATGAGCATGCTAGTGATGAACAATATTTGCCTAATCAAAATATTAAAGTTATCCTCAAATTTCAGAGCCAAAGTATAGACATAGATTTAACTGTGATCAAGGCTATAATGTAACATTAATTACCTTGACAATGTAAGCATAAAAAGAATAAAGACAGTATATGGAAAGGGGGAAGAAAAGAGAAAGAATTTTAGAGACACTATCGTTCTCATATTCAAAACAAGGATGTCAATAAATACTTTAAAGTGACCAAAAGAATACATAAAAATTCAATTATAATATTTAAAGTTAAGAAAACAATAAGCACCAATAAAATAATAATATAACTATCAAACACTGAGAAGATGAGAGGGCAAAGAAAAAGGAGGTAAAATGAGATAAATCATTAGCTTTATAAGATGCAGTCAAGAAGTATTACCTGGGGGGAGCGAGAAGATGGCGGAAGATTAAGACGCGGGGATCACCTTCCTCCTCACAGATACATCAGAAATACATCTACTCGTGGAAGTGCTCCTATAGAACACCCACCGAACGCTGGCAGAAGACCTCAGACCTCCCAAAAGGCAAGAAACTCCCCACGTACCTGGGTAGGGCAAAAGAAAAAAGACTAAACAGAGACAAAGAATAGGGACGGGACCTACACCAGTGGGAGGGAGCTGTGAAGGAGGAAAGGTTCCCACACACTAGAAGCCCCTTCACAGGTGGAGACTGCAGGTGGCGGAAGGGGAAGCTTCGGAGCCACAGAGGAGAGCGCAGCAACAGGGTGCGGAGGGCAAAGCGGAGAGATTCCGCAGAGGATCGGTGCCGACCGGCACTCACCAGTCCGAGAGGCTTGTCTGCTCACCCGCCGGGGCGGGCGGGGCCGGGAGCTGAGGCTCGGGCGGATCCCAGGGAAAGGTCTGGAGTTGGCAGAGTGAAAACAGCCTGAAGGGGTTAGTGCGCCACGGCTGGCCGGGAGGGAGTCCGGGAAAAAGTCTGGAGCTGCCGAAGAGGCAAGAGACCTTTTCTTCCCTCTTTGCCTCCTGGTGCGCGAGGAGAGGGGTTTAAGCGCGCCGCTTAAAGGAGCTCCAGAAACGGGCGCGGAGCTACCGAAGAGACAAGAGACTTTTTCTTGCCTCTTCGCTTCCTGGGGCGCGGAGAGGGGATTAAGCGCGCCGCGTAAAGGAACTCCAGAAACGGGCACGAGCCGCGGCTGTCGGCACGGACAGTAGAGACGGGTGTGGGACGCTAGTGTTGCTACTGCCGCCACCAAGAGGCCTGTATGCGAGCACAGGTCACTATCTACACCGCCCCTCCCGGGAGCCTGTGCAGCCCGCCACTTCCGGGGTCCCGGGATCCAGGGACAGCTTCCCCGGCAGAACGCGCGGCGCGCCTCGGGCCAATGCAGCGTCACGCCGGCCTCTGACGTCGCAGGCTCGCCCCGCACCCGTGCCCCTCCCTCCACCTGGCCTGAATCAGCTGCTTCTTTAACCCCGTCCTGACTGAGCGAAGGGCAGACGCCCTCGGACGAGCTACGTGCAGAGGCGGGGCCAAGTCCAAAGCTGAACCCCAGGAGCTGTGCGAACAAAGAGAGGGGGAGGTCTCTCCCAGCAGCCTCAGAAGCAGCGAATTAAAGCTCCACACCCAACTTGAAGTGCCCTGCATCTGTGGAAAACCTGAATAGACAGCGAAATATCCCAAGTTCAGGAGGTCGACTTTGGGAGCAAGATACACTATTATTTTCCCCTTTTTTCTTTTTGTGAGTGTGTATGTGGGTGCTGCTGTGTGAGATTTTGTCTGTATAGCTTTGTTTTCACCATTTGTCCTAGGGTTGGAACCGACCCGGGTTTTTTTTTGTTTGTTTGTTTTTTTCTTTAATAGAAATTTTTCTTCTTAATAATTATTTTTTATTTTAATAACTATATTTTATCATACTTTATTTTGTCTTCTCCCTTTCTTTCTTCCCTCCTTTCTTTCCTACTTCCCTCCTTCCTTCTTTCCTTCCTCCCTTCTTTCCTTTCTTCCTTCCTTCCTTTCTTCCTTCCTCCCTTCCTTTCTTCCTCCCTCCCTTCCTTTCTTCCTTCCTTCCTTCCTTTCTTTCCTTTCTATTTTTTTCTCCCTTTTATTTTGAGCCGTGTGGACTAAAGGCTCTTGGCACTCCAGCCAGGTGTCAAGGCTGTGTCTCTGAGGTGGGAGAACCAACCTCAGGACACTGGTCCACAAGAGACCTCCCATCTCCATGTAATATCAAATGGCGAAAATCTCCCAGAGACCTCCATCTCAACAGCAAGACCCAGCTTCACTCAAGGACCAGCAACGAACAGTGCTGGACACCCTATGCCCAACAAAGAGCAAGACAGATCTACAGCCCCATCCATTAGCAGAGAGGCTGCCTAAAGTCATAATAAGGCTACCAACATCCCGATACACACCACCAGACGTGGACCTGCCCACCAGAAAGACAAGATTCAGCCTCATCCACCAGAACAGAGGCACTAGCCCCCCCAACCAGGAAACCTGCTCAACCCACTGAACCAACTTCAGCCACTGGGGACAGCCACCAAATACAGAGGGAACTACGAACCTGCAGCCTGCAAAAAGGAGATCCCAAACACAGTAAGATAAGCAAAATGAGAAGACAGAAAAACACACAGCAGATGAAGGAGCAAGATAAAAACACACCAGACCTACAACCAAGATTACTCTACCCAGCAAGGATCTCATTCAGATTTGATGGAGAAATTAAAACCTTTACAGACAAGCAAAAGCTGAGAGAGTTCAGCACCACCAAACCAGCTCTACAACAAATCCTAAAGGAACTTCTCTAGGCAAGAAACACAAGAGAAGGAAAAGACCTACAAGAACAACCCGAAACAATTAAGTAAATGGTAATAGGAACATACATATCGATAATTACCTTAAATGTAAATGGATTAAATGCTCCCACCAAAAGACACAGACTGGCTGAATGGATACAAAAACAAGACCCATATATATGCTGTCTACAAGAGACCCACTTCAGACTTAGGGACACATACAGACTGAAAGTAAGGGGATGGAAAAAGATATTCCATGCAAATGGAAATCAGAAGAAAGCTGGAGTAGCAATTCTCATATCAGACAAAATAGGCTTTAAAATAAAGACTATTACAAGAGACAAAGAAGGACACTACATAATGATCAAGGGATCAATCCATGAAGAAGATATAACAATTGTAAATATTTATGCACCCAACATAGGAGCACCTCAGTACATAAGGCAAATACTAACAGCCATAAAACGGGAAATCGACAGTAACACAATCATAGTAGGGGACTTTAACACCCCACTGTCACCAATGGACAGATCATCCAAAATGAAAATAAATACGGAAACACAAGCTTTAAATGATACATTGCAAAAGATGGTTTTACTTGATATTTATAGGACATTCCACACAAAAACAACAGAATACACATTTTTCTCAAGTGCTCATGGAACATTCTCCAGGATTGATCATATCTTGGGTCACAAATCTAGCCTTGGCAAATTTAAGAAAATTGAAATTGTATCAAGTATCTTTTCTGACCACAACGCTATGAGACTAGATAGCAATTACAGGAAAAGATCTGTAAAAAATACAAACACATGGAGGCTAAACAATACACCACTTAATAATGAAGTGATCACTGAAGAAATCAAAGAGGAAATCAAAAAGTACTTAGAAACAAATGACAATGGAGACACGATGACCCAAAACCTATGGGATACAGCAAAAGCAGTTCTAAGAGGGAAGTTTATAGCAATACAATCATACCTTAAGAAACAGGAAACATCTCGAATAAACAAGCTAACTTTGCACCTAAAGCAATTAGAGAAGGAAGAACAAAAAACCCCCAAATTTAGCAGAAGGAAAGAAATCATAAAGATCAGATCAGAAATAAATGAAAAAGAAATGAAGGAAACAATAGCAAAGATCAATAAAAGTAAAAGCTGGTTCTTTGAGAAGATAAACAAAATTGATAAACCATTAGTCAGACTCATCAAGAAAAAAAGGGAGAAGACTCAAATCAATAGAATTAGAAATGAAAAAGGAGATGTAACAACTGACACTGCAGAAATACAAAAGATTATTAGAGATTACTACAAGCAACTCTATGCCAATAAAATAGACAACCTGGAAGAAATGGACAAATTCTGAGAAATGCACAAGCTGCCGAGACTGAACCAGGAAGAAATAGAAAATATGAACAGACCAATCACAAGCACTGAAATTGAAACTGTGATTCAAAATCTTCCAACAAACATAAGCCCAGGACCAGATGGCTTCACAGGTGAATTCTATCAAACATTTAGAGAAGAGCTAACACCTATCCTTCTCAAACTCTTCCAAAAGATAGCAGAGGGAGGAACACTCCCAAACTCATTCTATGAGGCCACCATCACCCTGATACCAAAACCAGACAAAAACGTCACAAAGAAAGAAAACTATAGGCCAATATCACTGATGAACATAGATGCAAAAATCCTCAACAAAATACTAGCAAACAGAATCCAACAGCACATTAAAAGGATCATACACCATGATCAAGTGGGGTTTATTCCAGGAATGCAAGGATTCTTCAATATATGCAAATCAATCAACGTGATACACCATATCAACAAACTGAAGGAGAAAAACCATATGATCATCTCAATAGATGCAGAGAAAGCTTTTGATAAAATTCAACACCCATTTATGATAAAAAACCCTGCAGAAAGTAGGCATAGAGGGAACTTTCCTCAACATAATAAAGGCCATATATGACAAACCCACAGCCAGCATTGTTCTCAATGGTGAAAAACTGAAACCATTTCCATTAAGATCAGGAACAAGACAAGGTTGCCCACTCTCACCACTCTTATTCAACATATTTTTGGAAGTTCTAGCCACAGCAATCAGAGAAAATAAAGAAATAAAAGGAATCCAAATAGGAAAAGGAGAAGTAAAGCTGTCACTATTTGCAGATGACATGATACTATACATAGAGAATACTAAGGATGCTACCAGAAAACTACTAGAACTAATCAATGAATTTGGTAAAATAGCAGGATACAAAATTAATGCACAGAAATCTCTGGCATTCTTATACACTAATGATGAAAAATCTGAGAGTGAAATTAAGAAAACACTCCCATTTACCATTGCAACAAAAAGAATAAAATATCTAGGAATAAACCTACCTAAGCAGACAAAAGACCTGTATGCAGAAAACTATAAGAGACTGATGAAAGAAATTAAAGATGATAAAAATAGGTGGAGAGATATACCATGTTCTTGGATTGGAAGAATCAACATTGTGAAAATGACTCTATTACCCAAAGCAACCTACAGATTCAATGCAATCCCTTTCAAATTACCACTGGCATTTTTTACAGAACTAGAACAAAAAATTTCACAATTTGTATGGAAACACAAAAGACCCCGAATAGCCAAAGCAGTCTTGAGAACGAAAAATGGAGCTGGAGGAATCAGGCTCCCTGACTTCAGACTCTACTACAAGGCTACAGTAATCAAGACAGTATGGTACTGGCACAAAAACAGAAATATAGATCAATGGAACAGGATAGAAAGCCCAGAGATAAACCCACACACATATGGTCACCTTATCTTTGATAAAGGAGGGAAGGATATACAGTGGAGAAAAGACAGCCTCTTCAATAAGTGGTGCTGGGAAAACTGGACAGCTACATGTAAAAGTATGAAATTAGAACACTCCCTAACACCACACACAAAAATAAACTCAAAATGGGTTAAAGACCTAAATGTAAGGCCAGACACTATAAAACTCTTAGAGGAAAACATAGACAGAACACTCTATGACATAAATCACAGCAAGATCCTTTTTGACCCATCTCCTAGAGAAATGGAAATAAAAACAAAAATAAACAAATGGGATCTAATGAAACTTAAAAGCTTTTGCACAGCAAAGGATACCATAAACAAGACCAAAAGACAACCCTCAGAATGGGAGAAAATATTTGCAAATGAAGCAACTGACAAAGGATTAATATCCAAAATTTATAAGCAACTCAGGCAGCTCAATAACAAAAAAACAAACAACCCAATCCAAAAATGGGCAGAAGAACTAAATAGACATTTCTCCAAAGAAGATATACAGATTGCCAACAAACACATGAAAGAATGCTCAACATCATTAATCATTAGAGAAATGCAAATCTAAACTACAATGAGATATCATCTCACACCGGTCAGATCGGCCATCATCAAAAACTCTAGAAACAATAAATGCTGGAGAGGGTGTGGAGAAAAGGGTACACTCTTGCACTGCTGGTGGGAATGTAAATTGATACAGCCACTATGGAGAACAGTATGGAGGTTCCTTAAAAAACTACAAATAGAACTACCATATGACCCCTCAATCCCACTACTGGGCATATACCCTGAGAAAACCATAATTCAAAAGGAGTCATGTACCAAAATGTTTATTGCAGCTCTATTTACGATAACCAGGACATGGAAGCAACCTAAATGTCCATCAAGAAATGAATGGATAAAGAAGATGTGCCACATATATACAATGGAATATTACTCAGCCATAAAAAGAAATGATACTGAGTTATTTGTAATGAGGTGGATAGACCTGGAATCTGTCATACAGAGTGAAGTAAGTCAGAAGGAGAAAAACAAATACCATATGCTAACACATATATATGGAATCTAAGAAAAAAAAAATGTCATGAAGAGATTAGTGGTAGGACAGGAATAAAACACAGACCTACTAGAGCATGGACTTGAGGACACGGGGAGGGGGAAGGGTAAGCTGGGACGAAGTGAGAGAGTGGCACAGACATATATACACTACCAAATGTAAAATAGATAGCTAGTGGGAAGCAGCCGCATAGCACAGAGAGATCAGCTCGGTGCTTTGTGACCACCTAGGGGGGTGGGATAGGGAGGATGGGAGGGAGACACAAGAGGGAAGAGTTATGAGGATATATGTATATGTACAGCTGATTCCCTTTTTTATACAGCAGAAACTAACACACCATTGTAAAGCAATTATACTCCAATAAAGATATTTTTTAAATTAACATAAAACATTTTCTTTAAATATGGAAGAAATCACTGAAAGAAACTAAAACACAAAGACTCTTAGAATGTTGCCTCAGGATAGGAGCACTGCAGTTGGAAAAGGTGGTCTTAAAGACATGGTCTTAACCACAAACTCTTCTAGAATATTTGGTTGATATTCATTACATTTATTACGACAAACTAACAAAATCAGATTTATTTAACTGCTAATTTAGGTTTGACTCTAACATTTATTCTTCCTAAGCCACAGTTTTCTCAGGTCACAATGAGATAATGAAGGTAAACTTCTTAGCATGATGCCTCTTATCTAAAAAGTAAAACATTTGTCATTAATATGGTTCTTCCCTTTATTAACATCATTTTCATTTTCTTGGGTGGCAGGGTGGTTGGTAGAGAGGAAGAAAATAGGTAATAAATGATGTGGTTATACATTCACACTATAATAACTAGTAAACCAGAACTCACTACTAAAAGTAAATCCCAGATATTGGAAACCTGAGAACAGGAAAGTTCCTGCTATCTTGTGTAAGACTTGTGTAAGAATCTACATGACTGTACTCTATAAGCAGGCTGTTCTTGGATTTCTCTCTCTATCATTAACACCATCACAGAGTTTTGAGTTGTCCTAGGCAGATATATGACCTGGAAGAAAGCATTAACACAGTGGTTGTGAAGGGTTATCACACCTCCATTACTATCTAACTTGTTAAGCATGGAGAGAACTCAAGCCATTCTGATTCATTTCATATAATTTTTATGCAACCTACTAACAGGAAATGATACTTTCAATACTGCTTCAAATTTTTACTTGAAGTGCTTTCCATTTATTAAAAAAAAGAACTTCCGGTTTTTTTATGCATTGTTGTATTTAAGTGTAGGAGGTTTTGATTGGAGATGACATTAATTATAAGTAAGACTAATTTAATAGATGGATAATAATGAGATACACTGAATCACCAACTGAGAAAAAATACACACTTGAAGAATGATGATAACTATTCACTGGTAATTTGTAGGTTATGTATCTAATATTTTAAATAATCAGATTTAGAATACTATTATCTTTATTAGGTAGTGTATCTTTATTAGGTAGTTATATATATATATGTGTATAAAATGTGAGTTATGTTTATAGAGTAGCCCCCCCTTATCTGTGGTTTTGCTTTCATGGTTTCAGTTATCTGTGGTCAATTACGGTCTGAAAATATCAATTGGAAAATTCCAGAAATAAACAATTTGTAAGTTTTATATTGAAGGCCAGGTCTTTCTGAACAGCATGATGAGATCTCATGCTGTCCTGCTCCTTCTACCTGGGACCTGAATCATCCCTTTGCCCAGTGCATCCTACCCATTAGTCACTTAGTAGTCATCTCGGTTATCAGGTCAACTATTCTGATATCTCAGTGCTTGTGTTCAAGGAACCCTTATTTTCCTTAATAATGACCCCAAATCACAAAAGTAGTAATGCTGGCAATTCAGATATGCCAAAGAAAGCAATAAAGTCCTTCCTTTAAGTGAAAAGATGAAAGTTCTCTACTTGAAAAGGAAAGGAAAATAATCATATGCTGAGGTGGCTAAGATCTATGATAATAACAAATCTATCTGTGAAATTGTGAAGAAGAAAAAAGAAATTCATGCTAGAAGATGGTGGAGTAAGAAAATCCTAGGCTTGCCTCCTCCCACAGACACACCAAAATTACAACTACATGTAAAGCAACTATCTGTGAGAATAAGCTGAAGACTAGTAGAAAAGATTTTTTGAAACCAAGGGTAAAAAGAAAAAGCCACATTGAGATGTTTAGGAGCAGTGGAAACATGGTCTCACTGGACCCACACCCCTGGTGCTATGAACCATCGGCAGGAGGGATGCATAGCCTCAAAGGTCCTCCCTGAACGGTGAGGGCTCTGAATCTGACATCAGGCTCCCCAGCTTGGGGACCTGCACTGGGAAGGTGAACCCCCATATGTCTGACTTTGAAAACCAGCAGGGCTTACATCTGGAAGACTTGGAGGGCTGTAGGAAATGATGAGTTTGCTCTTGAAGTTCACATGCAAAAACTCACTTGCTCCAAGCCCCAGTACAGAAGCAGCAGGTAACAAAGTGCCTGGGTCATACGTGAAGGTACACACATACAATGGAAAATGTTCAGCCTGAAAAGGGAAGGAAATTCTGATACATTCTACAGCATGAATGAATCCCGTTGACATTAAATAGTAAGACACTATACTAAGTTATATAAGTCATTCAGAAAAGGACAAATATATGATTCCACTTTATAAGGTGCTTAGAATAGCCAAATTCACAGAGATGATTCAAGTACAACAATGGTGGCTAGGGGCTGGGGAAAGGAGAGTGACACTTTATTGTTTAATGATTATGAAGTTTCAGTTTGAGAAGATGAAATGTTCTGAAGATGGATGGTGGTGATAGTTGCACAACAATGTGAATGTGCTTAATGTCACTGAATTATACTCTTAAATTTTTAAAATGGTATATTGTATGTTATGTATGGTTATGCATAATTAATTTACCATAATTTTAAAAATTAAATGAAAAATTGAAAAACCTGTTTAGAGGGTATTTAAACATGTAACAAATCAAAGAAATTTTTCTGAGATGATTATTTCCTAAAATATGACATTTTAATTATGGAGAGGAATTTGCTATTGGTCAAAACAATCATCAATATTGTAGTTCGCATAAAATAGAAACTATGTTGCAGGACATACAAAAAGGAGTTGAAATTGACTTTCTCAGGAGCTAGTCTTATTTTAAAATGTTTTGCATTTATTGGCATATAAGTCATTAAAGCTGTGGAAGAAACACTCCAAATGCAGAGTCCAAAAAATAAATTTTAGATAGAAAGTCATAGCAAATGCATAATCTAGTACAGACAATTATAACTCTCAGAACTCCAAATTTCTCGAATGAATGTTTGTATCTTTTCTCTCTTCTGGGATTCAGCCTGAGGCCCTGAAGGACATTTAAACTTTTTTTCCTTTCTGAACAGTCCTCTGTTTTATAATCAAAAATATTTATTCTGCTATATAGCATTTATTTTAAAACTTTTCTAACATATATCTGGATAAAACAGAGCTACCTTTCTTTTCTAGTATATTATGACATCTCCCAAAACAAATGATCAAACTTATAAACTTGCTCATATAAACAACAGTGAACCATGTTTTTGTGAAATCGACTTTATTGAGGTATAAATTGCATTATACAAATTGAATCCATTTTGAGTTGACAGTTCAAGAGTTTTGTCAAATGCATACACCTTTTAACCACTAACATAAGCAAGATATAGGAGATTTCTATCCCCCAAAATCTTTCCCCAACCCTGCCCAATTAATTCTAACCCCCTTCTGTGGCCCTGACAACCACTATCTCCTTTTTATAACCATAGATGAAATTGTATAACATGTTCTGTTTGGTGTTGAGCTCCTAAAAGTAGAAAACTTTCTGGAAGAAGAAGAGATGTGGCAGAAGGGGAAATCAGGGATATTTGAGGCACCAGAAGGACTTGACTTGCTGTTCTGAGGATGGAGGGGCTCAACATTACATCAATGTAGATGGATTTAAAGAGCTGAGAGAGGCCCCCAGCTGTCAGAGGACAAGGGAACGAGTATGTCAGCCCTACAACCACAAGAAACTGAACTGTGCCAATGACATGAATGAGCTTAGAAGATTCTCCCTCAGACAAGAAGAGCCCAGGGAGCCAACACTTTGATTTTCGTCTTGTGTGGCCAAGAGCGGAGAAATCAGTAATGCTCATCTGGGCTTCTAACCTACACATCTATAAGCTAACATGAGTGTTTAAGCCACAAAGTTTGCGGTAGTTTGTTACAGCAACAGTAGAAAACAAGTACAACATGTAAAGCAAAAAGAAGAGAAATAATGATAATTGTAGGAATAATTAAAATGGGAAAGGACAAAAAAAAAGAAATAACAAAAAATGGAAAAACAAGCTTCTTTGAAAACACTCATGAAAGAGAAAAAATTAAAGTGAGACTGACTTAGAAAACAAGAAACCTACATAATTTTAGAAACATGAAAATAAAATGCTAAAAAAGACTAATAGATATCTTGATTTATTCAAAATTATTATATTTAAGAAGGTGGTTTGGGCATAAGTTTAGAAAAACAAATTATTAGAACACAATAGAGTAAAAAATAGACACAAACATATACAGTGACATGACCAAAGAAATACCACAATTTAGTGGAGAAACAATAGTCTTTATCAAAAAATGGTGCTCAGTCAATTATATATACATTTAAAAAAAGAAAACAGAGCAAAACTTTGACCATTATCTCAAACCATGCATAAAAGTTAATTAGAGATGGATCTTAGGCCTAAATGTTGATAATAAAACAGTAGCTTGCTAGAAGAAAACCTAGGGCAATAAATTCATAACCTTGGGATAGTAATGATTTTTTAAACAAGACACAGGAAGTAGTAACCATAAGAGAAAAAAATTTTAAATAGCCTCTGTTCATCAAATGATCATAATAAGAGAATAAGAAGGAAAATCAGACTTGCAATAATATATTTGAATAAAATATATCCATAAAATTATCCAGCATGCATGGAAAAATATGTGCAACATCATTAGTCATCAAGGAAGTTCAAAGTAAAACCAGGAGATCATTATACCCCATCACAAAAGCTATCATTAAAAGGGCTAATGATACCAGGTGTATGCCAAGGAAGAACATCTGGAACTCTTGTACATTTCTGGCAGGAGTTTAAATTGATATAAACACTTAGAAAATTGGGTGTATATATATATATATATAAATTTATCATCATACACTTATGACTAGTGTATATGTCATTCTTCAATAAAAAGTTAAAAAGTAATGTTAGAGATAGACATAGTTATACGTAGTTATAAGAAAGTATTTATAAACTACATTACAAAAATAAATTTGAAAAATAAAGAATTACTTCCTTAATCTAAATTGTGCATTTTAAAAACTGAATCAAGAGGATATTTTTGTCAATGCAATTAATTAGCAAAAGAAATGAGGTTTAAGGATTGAAAGAAAAAAAACCTGTAATTATTCATAGATGTTAGATTTTTAAACACAGAAAAATTCAAAAACAAAAAAATCATGAAAATTCATAGAAATTCAGCATATCAGTTATAAAATTTATATAAAATTAATATATTTCATATACCAGGAACAAGTTAACATAATTTTTAAAACCCTACTCTAAATACCTAAATTACTATAACATATCTATAAATAAGGAAATCAAATGTCCAACATTTAAATGTATAAATTAATAAAACTTTATTAAAAGGAATGAAAGAAAGTAAAGAATGAGAAATACAACATTTTATGGAAAAATTCAACACTTTGGAGATAATAGTTCTCCCCAAATTACTCATAAATTTAACATAGTTCCAAAAAAATACCAGCAGGGATTTTCATAAAACTTACCAAGGTATCTAAAAGGCATATAAAGAAATGCAAGAGTAGCCAAGACAATTTTAAAAAGTAATATGTAACAGGAACTTGTCCATCATATTTCAAAATTTATCAACTAATTAAAACAATGTGGTTTCAGAGTAGTGTTAGCCAAGTATATAGTTGTGCTACAAAATAGAGAGACTAGTAAAAGACACACAAAAAAATCATGGCAATGCAGCATGAACACACCTCTGAATATTTTGGAAGGTGATTTTGGCAGAATGCTATGTATCAGCAAGGAAAGGACACACTTTTCCTATAAATGATGCTAGGACAACTGGTTCTCCATATGGAGAATGATAAATTAGATACCTACCTCATACCATACTCAAAAATAAGTTCCAGATGGGTTAAATACCTACACATAAAAAGCAAAACATTGCAACATTTACAAGAAAATAAGTAAAAGCATCTTTGTGACATCAATGCAGAAAGATTTTTTTTTTGAAAAAGGACAAAGTTATCCCTATAAAGTTAAAGGAAATCTACAGTCTGAGAAAAATATTTGCAATGCATATAACTAATGTAATTTTGGTAGTCATTCGCCTTGTGGAAACACAACATGTACACAAGGAGAGCTGTAAAGAACGTTAGGTGCAACATTGTTTGAAATAGTGAAAAGAAGTGAAACTTGGAAATAATATAAACATATATATATTGATACATATATGTGTATATACACATATGTATACATTTTCATGGTGCCAAGTTTAAATACAGTTTTATTTAAGACATTGCATTTTCCACGTAAAATAGATTGCTTAAGATGTAATGTTATTTGTTACAAATTTGGGTCCTTCAGTGTTTTATTGTGTGGAACAATGTTAAATCTATGCTAAGGTTGACTTAACTCTTCAGTGGTGGGCCCAGAGGAGGCCATACCAGACAGAAGAACTCCGGGGAAGTCCCCTGGCCTGCCTCCTGTCCTCTGGAGTTTGGTAATGATGGAATTGCAGACTTTCCAGCTCTTTCTGCAACTGTTCAGATTCTTCCTTCTCTGGAGTCTGATTGTTTTCAAGCCAGTTGATGATTTCATTACACTTATTAAGAATTTTTGTTTGTCCTCATTGTTGATCTTGTCTTGAAGTTTTTCATCTTCAACAGCTGCTTTTATGCATAAGATTCAAGCAAATTCTTGGAAAACAATTTTTCCTGCTGCTTTTAATCTGTAGCTTTGTACTTCTCAGCTTCCTGGACCATATCTTCAGTATCTTTCTTGCTCTTATATGTATACATGGGTATATATATGTATATGTATTCTACTTGTTGAAGTACATATAGGATAAACACACACACATACATATGCATATATATATTAATTGATATATATATTTATGATAAAGCCATAAACTGTAAGACTGTATGAATTAACTAATCTTATTTTTATAATACTCATGAGCTAAAAGAATACTTACTAAATACGTAGCAAAAGGACAACAGAACTGTGGAGAAAAAAATAGATTTAAAATGTATGCATAATGTTCTACTTTCATGAAAAAATTGAAGCAAAATTATATATTAACATTTGACAAATATTAGTGGGGCATACATGGATTCAGTTATATTTTATTCTGTAGTTTATTATGATTGTTATTATTAATTTTCAAAGTATCAAAATAAGAACACTTTGTGTCAGGCTGCATCTCATAATTGATGTCCCTTTACCTATTTAATTTGATAGTTTCTATTTGAATCAACAGCTACATATAAAGGGTCTTTCCTGTGCAACTTTATTTGCAAAGAGTAAGCATTACATATAAAATATTATCTTCATTCTCAAGCAATACTACATCATTATAAGTGATAAATGTCATGAACTATGAACTATAAATGTATGACTTGAAATGCAATGATATATGAATATGAAATATGAAATATAAATGTAATAGGGCAGAAGAAACTGACACAAGTGAAGGCAATATTAAATGTGTGCACAAATTTGTAATCTCAAATAAGCCTCAAAAATCAAAGAATTTGAAAAGAGCAAGCAAGTGCATTATAACAAAAGGAAACTAGATAAGTCAGCAAAGTGAACATTACTAGGGTCTATTTAATGAGCAGCTTTTTTTTTTTTTTTTTTTTTTTTTTGCGGTACGCGGGCCTCTCACTGTTGCAGCCTCTCCCGTCGTGGAGCACAGGCTCCGGACGCGCAGTCTCAGCGGCCATGGCTCACGGGCCCAGCTGCTCCGCAGCACGTGGGATCCTCCCGGACCGGGGCACGAACCCGTGTTCCCTGCATCGGCAGTCGGATTCTCAACCACTGCTCCACCAGGGAAGCCCAAAGAAGCCTCATTTAAAAGGAACAGATTTTGTATTCTGGAGCAAAGTGAGAGATAACCAGGGATTTAAAAGATGGTATTAGACGTTCATGGGCCTTGAAAGTTGTCAGACACATTAGTAGTTGATGTGTATATATTTCCTAGTTTCAACAAATTTAATCTCTCTTTATAATTAGACTTTATTTGATTGGTCCCACAATGGGGGTGGCTCCAGAGAGACTGAATTCTGGTATCAACTTACTGTTGTCCAGCAGCTTCATCATCAGATACAGGCTAGTTCAGCATGAGAAGGAGGATGACGCTTCTATCCTTTAATAATATAAATGCTGCCTAACTTTCTACTCCCCATATCTGTTTCCCATTAGAAATACAGATCTGTATCTCAGTGGAAGTTTAATAATTTCCTGATTAAAGGAGCCAGAGATTATTCCAAAACAGTACAATGTGGTTGAGTTGGTCAGAATATGTTTTATCTCCTGATCTTTCCTTTTTCCTGGACTTTTATGAGTTTATATCTGATTTGGACATTCACCAGGCCTTCAGAAGTTCTCCCACATAGTCTTCCCTAATTCCCTCAGCCCCCACCCTCTTGCTGGTCTATACTAGGAATGAATTTTTTTTCTTTTCATATAACTATGACTCTATATCTTCCAAGGACAGTTATAGATGCTTTTACTCTGAAACCAGACTGCCTGGGTTGGAATATGAGTTCTGTATCCATACAACCTCGGGCAATTTACTACATTCTTAGATTCTCAGTTTCCTCATTATAATAAAAGATCTATCTCATAGGGTTATTTCTGAATATTAAGTAAATTAATACCTGTTAAACACTTATAATAGACCCTGGCACATGGTAAGTGCTCAGAATAATTAACTGTTTGCTGTTTCTCCATCTGATATTTCTTTTACATTTCTTCCGGTAACCTCCTCTTATTTGCTTGTTCAACCTGATCTGAATATTCATGTATAGTATGCCTGCAGATTAATGTAAAATGCAAAGGTAATTTTAAGTTAAATTTTGTTTCAGAATATTCATTTCTTAAATAAGCATTTTGTTTCTTAAATTTTAGAGTAAGAGTTGTTAGAATGCTCTCTACTCCTTGTGTTGCACTAATTGAAAAGGGATTCTAAAATTAGAAAGCACAGTATAATTAATTAACTGTAAGAATTCTAATAATAAAATAATGCAAATATTGACTTACAAATTTAAATAATAAAAATATAGAGCCTTGGGCTTCCCTGGTGGCACAGTGGTTGAGAGTCTGCCTGCCAGATGCAGGGGACACGGGTTCGAGCCCTGGTCTGGGAGGATCTCACATGCCGCAGAGCAACTGGGCCCATGAGTCACAACTACTGAGCCTGCGCGTCTAGAGCCTGTGCTCTGCAACGAGAGGCCACGACAGTGAAGGGCCCGCACACCATGATGAAGAGTGGCCCCCGCTCGCCACAACTGGAGAAAGCCCTTGCACGGAAACGAAGACCCAACACAGCCATAAATAAATAAATAAATAAAATTTAAAAATATATATAGAGAGAGCATTACCACCCCCAAAGCATTTATTATACCACTGATTTTTCATGATATTATTTTAAGCCTTGACAATAATCAAATGTCTTCAGTTACAACGATATCTGTCATATTACGAGTTCCCAAAGGATGGAAAATACACTATCTCATTTTAGAATTCTCTGCCCTCTGAAATGCTATTGGGGATTGGCCATAATCAGAAGAAACAAAGAAGGCTATATGAAATCTAGTAATCAGAAACACCTATCCAAATTTTATAAGCACTATGGTTATTTTAATGCATCTTAAGTCATGTTTCTTGGCGTATAATTTACATAAAGTAAATATTACCTTTTCTTAAGCATGTGGTTCAATGAGTTTTGCCAAATGAATATAGTATTGAAACCACATCATAGTCAAGATACATTTTCATCATCTCAAACTTCCATCATGAACTTTGTACTCATTCCCTCCACCTATCCCAAATCCTTGGAAATCACTGATCTAAATTCTGTCTTTATAGTCCTGTCTTTTCCACAATGTCTTATAAATGCCATCATAAAGTATGTAGCCTTAAAAATGATTTCTTTCACTTAGCCTAATGCTCTAGTGATTCATCCATATTGTTGCATATATCAGTAATTTTTTTTTTTTTTTTTTTTTTTTTTTTTTGTGGTATGCGGGCCTCTCACTGCTGTGGCCTCTCCCGTTGCGGAGCACAGGCTCCGGACGCGCAGGCCTAGCGGCCATGGCTCACGGGCTTAGTTGCTCCGCGGCATGTGGGATCTTCCCGGACCAGGGCACGAACCCGTGACCCCTGCATCGGCAGGCGGATTCTCAACCACTGCGCCACCGGGGAAGCCCTGTCTCTTTTGATTACTGAGAAGTATTCCATTGTATAGAAAAACCACATTTGTTTATCCATTGCATGTTGGTAGTCGTTTGGATTGTTGCCAGTTTGGGCAATTATGAGTGAAACTACTATAACTATTTGTGTACAGGTCTTAATGTAGATATATGTTTTCATTCTTCTTGGGTAAATACCTAGAAGTGGCACTGTTGGTTCATATGGTCAGTGTATGGTTAAATTTATAAGAAACTGCCAAACTGTTTTTCAAAGTGCTGTACCATACTGTTTTCCCAAAAGAATGTAGGAGAGTGCCAGTTGCACTGCATCTTCACCGGGATTTGGGATTATCAGGTTTTCTAAATTTAAACATTACAGCAGATATGTAGAAGTATCTCATCATGAGTTTAATTTGCATTTCCTTCATGACTAATTATGCTGATCATCTTTTCATGAGTTTATTTCCTATTCATATATGCTCTTTTGTTCATATCTTTAGCCCTGTAATTTGTTGGGGTGTTTTCATTTTTATTATTGAGTTGTAAGAGCTCTTCATATAGTTTGGATAAAAGTCTTTTATCAGATATGTGTTTTGCAAGTATTTTCTGACATTCCACTGGCAGAAAATATTTTTTACAGTGTTTTCTGAAGAGCAGACATTTTAAATTTTGATAAAGTTAATTTATTAGCTTTTTCTTTATGGTTCATGTTCTTTTTGTTCTCAGAAATATTTGCCTAACCTAAGGTACAAAAACTGTTACAGTTTTATGTTTTACCTTTAGATCTATGTCTTCAAGTTAATTTTGTATATAATGTGATGTAAAAGTAAAAATTTACTTTTTGCATATGGTAGTTCATTTATTATAGCACCCTTTGTTCAAAAGACTTGTTTTTCCCTTTGAATTAATTTGACCTCATTGTCAAAAATCAATAAACTTATATATGTGGGTATATTTCTGGACTCTTTCACTGATACATATGTCTTTCCTTTTCTAAAACAACACTGCCTTGAATTATCTTAACTTTTGTTTTTCTGAAATGTTTTCATTTACAGCAAGTCTTGGGATTTAATATTCTGTGTTCTCCAACTTATTTGTTATTTTTAAATTTGCTTTGGCCGTTCTGGTGTTTTCCATATAAATTTTATAATTGAGTTGTCAATATCTACAAAAAAAAATTCAGGAAATTAGTTGAGATTGCAGTGATTCTATAGTTCATTTTGGAAAGAATTTGATATCTAAACATTATTTTCTTCCAGTCCCCAATCATGGTACATATTTGCATTTACTTAGGTCTTCTTTAATTTATCTCCACAATGTTTTGTAGGTTTTAGTGTAGAAATCTCTAAATCTTCCATCTTCTCTATATTATTATAAGAAGTATTGTTTAATTTCAATTCCCAATGTCTCATTGTAGTCTTCAAATAAAAAATCTTATATCTTCCTGTCCAAGCATGATGTCCCTGAGTAGGTGGGGGATGGAGGTTAATGCACAATAGGAAGGACTATACCTAACTTCATAGAGAATTTATTTATAAAGGCAAAATTAAAAAATAATAATATATGAAGCACATTATAATTTTCTATGATCTTTTATAAGTCTACATTAACAATGAACTCAAGATGGAAACTGTAACAGTTTACATACTGGTCTTAGTTATCCTTCTGTGACAAAAGGCCAAAAATGGTCAGCAGTGGTAGGTTATTATTCCAAATTTTTTTTTAAAGTCTACATTATCTCTCATTCAAATATAAGGCTTTAACATGTGAATAATATCACATTTGTATTCTGGCATTTAACAAGTAATAACATGTTTTTGAAGAATCCTCTTCCATATTTAGAAATTGATAATGAAACACCCTAAAAAATAAAAGTAATGCAAAAATTATGCAATAATCTGCCAGTACATTGAGATAAAATTCTCATCAATCTAGGTGTGAAATAAAGTTAATTGAATAAACATCATTTAAGAGTTATAAAAATAGCTGTCCAGTTTTCCCAGCACCACTTATTGAAGAGGCTGTTTTTTCTCCATTGCATATTCTTGCCTCCTTCATCAAAACTAAGGTGACCATATGTGAGTGGGTTTATCCCTGGGCTTTCTACCCTGTTCCATTGATCTATATTTCTGTTTTTGTGCCAGTACCATAATTTCTTGATTACTGTAGCTTTGTAGTATAGTCTGAAGTCCAGGAGGCTGATTCCTCCAGCTCTCTTTTCTTTCTCAAGATTGCTTTGGCTATTTGGGGTCTTTTGTATTTCCATACAAATTGTGAAAATTTTTGTTCTAGTTCTGTGAAAATGCCAGTGGTAGTTTGATAAGGATTGCATTGAATCTGTAGATTGCTTTGGGTAGTATAGTCATTTTCACAACGTTGATTCTTCCAATCCAAGAACATGGTATATCTCTCCACCTGTTTGTATCATCTTTAATTTCTTAAATCAGTGTCTTATAGTTTTCTGCAGCCAAACACTATAAAACTCTTAGAGGATAATATAGGCAGAACACTCTATGACACAAATCACAAGAAGATCCTTTTTGACCTACCTCCTAGAGAAATGGAAATAAAAACAAAAATAAACAAATAGGACCTAATGAAACTAAAAAGCTTTTGCACAGCAAAGGAAACCATAAATAAGATGAAAAGACAACCCTCAGAATGGGACAAAATATTTGCAAATGAAGCAACTGACAAAGGATTAATCTCCAAAATTTACAAGCAGCTCATGCAGCTCAATATCAAAAAAACAAACAACCCAATCCAAAAATGGGCAGAAGACCTAAAGAGACATTTCTCCAAAGAAGATATACAGATTGCCAAAAAACACATGAAAGAATGCACAACATCACTAATCATTAGAGAAATGCAAATCAAAACTACAATGAGGTATCACCTCACACTGGTCAGAATGACTATCATCAAAAAAAATCTACAAACCATAAATGCTGGAGAGAGTGTGGAGAAAAGGGAACCCTCTTGCACTGTTGGTGGGAATGTAAATTGATACAGTCACTATGGAGAACAGTATGGAGGTTCCTTAAAAAACTAAATTAGAACTACCATTTGACCCAGCAATCCCACTACTGGGCATATATCCTGAGAAAACCATAATTCCAAAAGAGTCATGTACCACAGTGTTCATTGCAGCTCTGTTTACAATAGCCAGGACATGGAAGCAACCTAAGTGCCCATTGATAGATGAATGGATAAAGAAGATGTGGCACATATATACAATGGAATATTACTCAGCCATATAAAGAAATCAAATTGAGTTATTTGTAGTGAGGTGGATGCACCTAGAGACGGTCATACAGAGTGAAGTAAGTCAGAAAGAGAAAAACAAATACCATATGCTAACACACATATATGGAATCTAAAAAACAAAAATGGGGCTTCCCTGGTGGCGCAGTGGTTGAGAATCCGCCTGCCGATGCAGGAGACACGGGTTCGTGCCCTGGTTCGGGAAGATCCCACATGCCGCGGAGCAGCTAAGCCCGTGAGCCATGGCCGCTGGGCCTGCGCGTCCGGAGCCTGTGCTTCGCAACGGGAGAGGCCACAGCAGTGAGAGGCCCGCATACCGCAAAAAAAAAAAAATAAAAAAAATAAAAAATAAAAAAATAAAAAAATAAAAAACAAAAATGGTTCTGAAGAACCTAGGGGCAGGACAGGATAAAGACACTGATGTAGAGAATGGATTTGAGGACATGGGGAGTGGGAAGGGTTAGCTGAGACAATGTGAGAGCATGGCATGGACATTTATACACTACCAAATGTAAAATAGATAGTGGGAAGCAGCCACATAGCACAGGGAGTTCAGTTCCGTGCTTTGTGACCACCTAGATAGGGAGGGGATAGGGAGGTTGGGAGGGAGGGAGATGCAAGAAGGAAGAGATATGAGGATATATGTATATGTATAGCTGATTGATTTTGTTATAAAGCAGACACTAACACACCATTGTATAGCAATTATACTCCAATAAAGATGTTTAAAAAAAAGAGATAAAAATAATGCCTCATAAAATAAAGATTGAGTTCAGTAGAAATATCCTACTATATATTAGTGTCAATAATTACATGTTTGATCCTTCAAATATACATTTTTTTGTCCATCTAGATATAAACATTTGGCTAATCTATATTTCTGAGGTCTGGGGGTATTATAATTTTATTTTCTGGCCCATATGACTCCACACTATTTTCAACTAAATGAGAAAATTACCTAAAATGTTCTGAAAACTACGATATGATTATGTTTTTATTAATACTTTTGTTTTGATTGAGGATGTTAGAGTTGTAAATCTAAATGTCATAAAGAAAATAGAAGGACAAAATTATGAAAGAAATATGAACAGATATTTCACTGAAGGGACTATAAGTTGGCAAAAAGAGCAAAACAAAAAGTTTGACATCATTAGCCATTAGGGAATGAAACCCTCAATGAGATATCACTACACACCTATCAGGATGACTAAAATTTTAAAAATAATGAGAAAAACAATTTCTGGCAAGGATAAATAGTGACAAAAACAAATGCTGGCGGGAAATTCTAGATAACTTATACACTACTGGTAGAAATGTAAAAGAATACAGACAGTCTGGAACACAGTTTAGCAGTTTCTTAAAAACTAAACATGCAACTACTGTAATTGTGTTACATTCACACATGGATATCATTTAACAAGAAAAAATAAACTTTTGGGGCTTCCCTGGTGGCGCAGTGGTTGCGAGTCCGCCTGCCGATGGAGGGGACGTGGGTTCGTGCCCCGGTCCGCGAAGATCCCACGTGCCGCGGAGCGGCTGGGCCCGTGAGCCATGGCCGCTGAGCCTGCGCGTCCGGAGCCTGTGCTCCGCAACGGGAGAGGCCACAGCAGTGAGAGGCCCGCATACCGCAAAAGAAATTAATGATGATAAAATTTTGATACATGCAGAGAGTTGAATAAATTTCCAAACAACTCTGGATGAGAAACCCAATCCCCCAAAGTTACATATTCTATATTTCTATTGCTATAACATTTTTGTGATAACAAAATTATAGAACTGGAGAACAGATTAGTAGTCACCAAGAGTCAGGGACAGAGTGGACATATAAGGATGTGGTGTAGCTCTGAAAGGTCAGCATGAGGGATCCTTGTGGTGATGGAAATGTTCTACATCTCAACTATGTCAATGAAATCTATCTTATGCACTTGAAAATACAGTAGTAACTTCCATTTATTGAAAAAATATATGTATATTTCAAGAATAAATTGAACAAGTGTAAATTTTATTGATCTGCAAAGACATTTGCCATGTGGATTTTTTACGTTTTTGTAAAGAGAGATGTTACTATTATATCATGCTTAAAGTGTTAATTCGTATGTGGCATTATTAATGTTATTAATAGCATCATTTATATTAACAATATAAGTTTACGTTGGCATGTCCCAATTCCTTCCTCCTAGAGCTGTCTACATGTAGCCGTGGGGCTTATGTCCTGCTTTGCTCCACATTAGATCCGAGGTACTTTCTGAAAGCAAAGAGATTTTGAAAGGGACAGACTTACTGTAGCTCAGCAAATCCCAGTGAAGACAGAAAGACACCAAAAGAAGCTCACTAGCTTCAAAAAATATCATCAAGCAAAAGGCTTTAATTCTTCAAATGTAGTAGACAACTTATTGATAAATAATCTAGAGTTTGTTATTCTTTATTTTGGATGGATATGGCAGTTTTAGTGGCTCAATCACATACAAATTATTTAGATAATCCTAGAAAATAAATTTTAAACATAGAAGTTGCCATTATGTCATTACGCTTTGAAAAATAGTTTCATGGAACAGAGGGTGACATGTAGCTCACAAAGTTGTAAACACAGTCAGGTAGCCCTGGAATGTAATCCTGACTGAAACCATCCTTTTGCAGCTATGACATTAACAATCTATCACCTCTTTAATCTTTCTTTTCCTTATCTATAAAAGTCAAAAGAAAACCTGCCTTGAAGGGTTTTTGTGGTAATTATAGATAATGTTATATATAGTGCCTGACACACAAAAGCTAATCAATAACTATCATTTACAGTGTCTATCATAAAGTTGGTCCTTACAGGTGATATCACCTAACAAGCTGAATTATTATTATGTACTGCATTATCTATGTCTGCCCACTAAACTGTAAGTTCCCTGAGTACAGAAACCATGTCTTATCTCTGTGCCCTATTATCTAACACATGGTTGTTACTCTGTAAATGTTTCCTGGGATCAGGGGGAAAATGCCTCAAATTCCTAAAACCACCTTATGTCAGGTGCAGGGATTACCATAATAAATTTAAGGATATGAATAAAATGTTTCTATGAGTAAGGTAGCCCATATAGATTTTATGTAATTTGATTTACCACTAGTATAATATTTTTATAAAGCCAATCAATGTATCCAAAAAAAAACCAAAGTTCAATTTTTATCACCCATTCTTATATGTAATTATTAATATCTTGGAGCCTTACAGCCAGGGTTTGATAAATGTTTCCGAATTTAACTGCATATGTGTAGTCAAATCTACCCCAACACTTTAATAATTTCCTGAACTACTTTTAATGTATCACAAACAAGCTAAACTGTATATTAAAAATCATAAAAGGAACATATTTTTAAACTCTATATATTACAAGATAATGGAGAAAAATGATTCAGTATTGATATTTTATCTTGATCAACAGATGCCAGTTGTAGTTAGTTCATATGAACATGGCTAAGTGCTATGAGTCTCTATGCTTACTATTTTTATTATGTATTTATTATATTATATATTATAACATAATACATTATTTGTTGCATTAATATTATATAATATTAAACTATTTTATATAATGCCAATTAAGTATACATTTTTTCTCATTACTATTGTATACTGTCTACTATTCACTTGCCTAAATAATCAGCACTGATCCACAAAGTGTGAAAGTTTTGAGAACTTTCTGACCCTCATTTACTTTTTTATAAGTTTTAATTTACTCATTGCTTCTTCTATCACTTTATTCCTAACTTTTCACAGTATATGTGTGTATCTATATGTATAGTCTCTAGCTTATCTGACCCCACTCCCCACCTCCAGTAAAGTCGCTGCTCTTCATGAAGCAGGGCTCTCACAGTGCTGTCTTCCAGACCTAAATCCTAAATGTGCCATATGGTTTATACTTCCAAGGTTCTGTTATAAAGATATATTTCAATGCGATGATTAATGTGATAAACTGTATTAATATGTTCTTAGGTAGAAATGACAAGTGACAGTCCTCCTTGTGTAGGTCATTCCTATGCAGTTTTGAAGTGACCTTGTAGAGTAAAGGTCATCCACATTGCCAAGCGTTTCAGGCTAGAAAGCAAGTGAAGTTAGAACCTCATGTCAGTTTCACCATCTATTCAACAGCATTTAGCTAGAAACACGGAAGAGGCTCTTTCCTCATATTTCCACATTCACAGCACCCAGGCAATCATGAAGTTGAGACCATTCTCCCACTTACGTATTTCTTAAATCCCTTGTCTTCTATCCCACTAGCTTCCCTCTAACAATGGAACTTATCATCATACTTTGCCTGAACACCCAATAGCTGCCTCACTGGTTCCTGGTACCTGAGTCCTTCTGTCATCACGTCTGTCAGGGAGACATCATGTAAATCACATCATTTTCGTGCCCTTGTTCAAAATTCTTCAATGTTTCTCTTCACCTGAAAGAGAAATTTTCATGTTTACTACATGGCATGCAGGGCCTTTGTCATTTGGCCCCCTCGCCCACCACTACTACCCCCAAGCTTTATGCTGCAGGAATTTATAATTATTTGCAGTCTCCAAAGCACAATTCCTATTTGCAGCACCATCTTTGCATTTGCTGTTCTTTTCTCAGCAATACTCAACCTGACTTACTTATGGAAAAAATCTTACTCTTCTTTCAAGTCTTAGGTTACTGTTGCCTGTTCTGTGACATTCTATGTTGCTCTTACAAATCAACCTAATATCTTCTTCGATTATTTTCCCACCTCTTCTCATATATTATTCTCATTATTATTAGTATTTTTATAATTTTTAATTTTCCTACCTATCTAATAAACTGCATACTTTTTTGAGGATGGGGATTAATTATTGTCATCACTGTGTTCCTAGACACTAGCATAGTCATAGTACATATTAGGTGCTCAATAAATATTTGTTGAGTATATGAGTGCATGAAGACCCTGGACTACCACTCACATCTTAATTGCATGTACTAATGGCTAGCTCATTGCCTAATCAGCCCATATGATATTTTTCAAGGCCCAGGGATCCAAAGGAAAAGTTAAAGTAGAAAAAGAGAAACATGGTCACTGTTAGTGACTAAATAATATTGCTGTGCTATAGAAACAATATCATCTAATATTTATCATTCAACATTTTCTAATATATAGTATTTCTAATATTTAATATTGTCTAATGCTTTCTATTCTGGGAAAGTTTCTAAAATATTTACATTCACATAGGTTAACTCAATTAATCTATAAATGCTATAATTAGCTCCATTTTATAGATGAGGACTTGAGGAAATATTTTGTAGTTTGCCTGAGATCTTGCAGAAGGTAAATGAAGAAGCAAGGATTCAAATCCAGGCAATGTAGCTTTAGAGATCTAGCCCAACCACGTCACTATATCACTTTATAATTGGATGTAGTGTCACAAGATTTTGAGTCAGCTTGTTTCTAGGCCTGTCTGATGAACATTTGGTGAGTCCACTAGGAGTTATTTGCAAGACAGATTTTTTTTTAACCTAAAAAAAGAATTAGAGAAAAGATTTCTGTGCTGAAGATAGCATGGCGCTGTCTTGGATAATAATTCCCTGGCAGGGGCAATGAACCTGTGCCTGAGGGCTTAAGGAGAGACAAACTCTAGGCTGAAAATAAAAAACTGTTTTTACACCAGGCACAAGGCATAAAGAGCTCTCAGATCTCCAGATGAGAAATCATGTGGGATTAACATTTATCTCACTTCTGCATAGAGCACAGCATGGATTTGGCCTGTAGTGCTATAGGACAGGGCTTCTAAAACTTTAATGCACTTGGATACACCTGTGGCATTGTTAACATACAGGGAAGGTAGTTCACAAAATAACACGCAAAACAACATTCAAACCCCAAATTATCTGCTTGAGTCTTTGAGTTGATTTTGACTTCCAGTGTTACTCAGAAACAACTGTGGGAAGTGGAAAGTTTTCCTTAAATCGTAAGTAAAATTTTGACAGTTTATATTTTCATGGCAATTTTGAACTATCAGTTGTGACCTCTGATAAACTAATTCTGACTTGAACCCCTCTCTCCATGAGCACTTGCTTTCTGCTTTACAACACTAACCTAGACAGGCAACTAAATCACTTTTGCTCATTTTTTCCCCAACTGTTGCATCCAAAGTTTTTAATGCATAGGAAATTTTAGTGAAGATTTTGAGTGGTGAAAAACTTTTATATGTCAGAAAAGCTTGCATGTCCTGTTATCCTTAAAAGTTCTTTGGCCTCATCATAAGTGGCATTTTTCTCTGGCCACCCTTCCCCAGAAACCCAACCTTATGTGTCTTGTTGCCTGACTACTTCCCTTCCCACACTCCAGTTTCTCCCTGCTTACAGCAAATTCCAATTCCTTATTAGTGTTTTATGAATAACAGTATGGTTATTACTTTGTTTTGTACAGAACAAGGCATCAAAGGTCTAGACTTCCCCTCCCAGGGCAGTCAATCAAAGTACCCTTCCCAAATTAGAAACAATAAGTAAATTTTTTAAAATTCCTTCTTCATGGATTCTCTTGTGGCAATAGTTAAAATAATTTTTTTACCCAAATAATGAAGAATATGCATTCTTTATTAATTGTCAAATGTATGCATAGTACAAATCCATGTGTGTCACTAAGGTTTGCAAAGAAGAATTCCACTGGCTCTCATTATTTACAAAGAAATTGTCTCTCACCAAGGCTTTAAAATCACTTTGATTAATTTGTTTTTTAATTGATTGATCTTAGCATTTTAAATAAAAATATAATTATTATCTTTTTATATATATTATCAAGTATATTTAATTTACTTGAATAAAAAAATGTAACCACATCCCAAATTGTTTTTATTTTCAGACAGTATTTTTCTTTTTTGCTTCAGTTTTGTTTTATTCCTCTTTATTCTTCTTCTTCATCCTATATTTGAGCCCTTATTTCCACCCTACTTGTTAATGAATGTCTTCCGGTACTATTCGTTGGAATGGAATGGAAACATAAATATAATAGAACCATATATTCATATACATATGCAGAAGAAGGGAGACCAGTCATCTTCTCATTCAGACACATCCAGGGAATGCTTCTGTATAATCTCATATAGCTATAATTAAATCATTTTAGTGAATTTTATATTCGACATGAAAATTTATAAATGAGCAGAAAAGTGAAAATCTATTGAATGACCCTTTTCCAAAAGCAATGAATTCATTCCCCAGTAATCAGCAAGAGCAATCAGTAAAACCAGACCTTTTAAAAGCTTAAAACTATTTCATAAAAGCTAACATGCAAATCATTAAGATAACTACAGAATTGTGTCTTAAAGGATCTCACCATACTTTGTGGTCTAACAATGAAAAATTAAAATTGTTGGCAACTGCTAAATTTAGTAGTAGAAGGCAATTATGTTTTCTCTTGGACAGAAGCATTGATTTAGAGATCAAAGTGTTTACAACTATGTTGTGAACTATATATTTGGAAGACTCATTATGCTTTTCTCTGCTTTTTTATTGACATTACAAGGTGAAGCTAATCTTTCTTTTGCTAATCAAAAATCATAAATACTCTTCTTACAGTTACAACATTATTACAATGTCATAATGAGTCACAGGCATCATAAATTGAATGCAGAATGTTTTAATTTAAAAAGTCCTCTGCATTCTAGCCATTATTAATAAGTCAGTAGGCACAGTGCCAATTATCCTCTATGACCTAAGTGGAAAAGGAATACAGGTTACATTGTTAGAACAATGGAAACGAATATGCTAACATGTCAGTCCATAGGATGATTATAGGAGAGAAAAAGGAACATTTTTTTAAAAAAACACATCAAATTTGCCAGAGTCAAATCACAATTAATACAACATGTGTTTGTATGAAACTGTTTAAATAATGGCCATCTCATGAGCAGGAAAAACTGTTTCTGTTCCCTCTTTCACAGCAGTAATTCAGTATTAGGAGAATAATATAGAAATTCACCATGGTTAGGAAAAAACTGTCTGATTTTATATCTCAGTGCCTGTTTCTGAAATCTCCTGATATCAAATTTTTGCACAGAGCATGTCAGTGTTCTGTGTTTTGGGATGCTGGAAAGTAAACTGCACTGCAACAGAGGTCTTTACCAGAATCTCTCGTTCTAAATCTCAGCTTCGTCCTTGGCTTTCTTTTCACAGCAGGAAAAAACACTAATAGTGCTATCTTTGCCTCAGAGGACAGATGAGACACACTAATCATTTGTTATTTATCCCTTGGGTTTCTCTCTAATAGATGCTCTGTAGTGCTGAGACCCTAACCTATGGTAACGTCTTTCATTTCAAAGATGGAGTCCACAACAATAGTCTGGAGATAATAAGAGATATGAGGACAGGAGAAATGTAGAATAGGTGTAGTGAATGTGAGGTATAAGTGAGAGTAAATTGAATGGCAAGAAATGAAGTGATACAAAGTACAAGGAATGGAAGATTAAAAAATAATGAAACCATTAAAAATATAAGGACTACTGCTGAGAAAAAATTCTCTAGGACCCCGTGACTGTTGATTTGTCTTCCTGACTCAACAAATTCTGATCTTTCACCTGAAATCCACCCTCCTATCCCAAAACTCTTGCTCCACAAATGCTGAAGTCTGTTAAGTCTGTTCTCCAATAAGATTATGAAATATCCTCTTTGTTGTTTCCATTGCTCACACATTCCTTTTAGTTGCTTCACACACACACACACACATACACGTGCACACGTTCACACATACGTACACATATAGAGAAAAGGAGGAGAATTTTTTTATGAAGTTATGTTACTATTTTACAATATGTATTTGTATGTAATAATTATGACCCTGGGCAATTATAGAGAAGAAGTACATCCAATGAAAGTTAGGTAAATTTACACGGCAAACAAACATGAGGTTAATAAAGCTATTTAATCACACCAAATTTACACCTGACCTTTGTCATTTATCCAAAGCAATATAGTAAAATGCTCTAATCATTATATCTGTTTCATTTTCAGTTCTGGTTATGCAACTTAATATATTTCTTATACTGTATTTTCATGTCTGACAGAGTACACATTTTTCACAGTTTATTGACATTGTGGTATTCCATATGGTTTATCCTCATTTTTTTTTGGTTGCTTGGGACAGTCTTTTTGATTGTTTGTTTTTTTACTTTTATGCAGTACACTATATTGTGTTCCTTGCTAAAAGATTTTTTTTTAAAGCTTTTTTTTCTTCATATATATTCCCAGGGTGTAGACTCAAACATAAAAATGCACAGTCTAAGTTGATTTTTGGTTTTATAACTCATTAATTCATTGCTATAGTTTAATAAGAATTTATTTGAATTTTGAAATTATTTTAATTTGCATTTCTTCCGATAGTAGAAAGATTATCTGGGTTCATGTGATGATTTAGTTAGTAAATTCGTCACATGAACACAGATACATTACACTGTATGCCTGTGTTAAATTATTCATCCACTTTGAAAACTTGCTAATTTTAAAGTTACAACAACCTAGACAGTCTGGTCATATCATAAGAATAAAGAAGTAGATCAATAGAACAGGTTTGATAATACAAAAATAAACTCTTACATTTGTGGTACATTGATTTTTCACAAAGGTGTCAAAGCATTTTGGGAGGGAAAAGATGAACTTTTCAACAAAACGTCCTGGGACAATAAGATATACACATGCAGATATTTATATGTATCTCACACCATACACAAACATTAGCTTAAAATTCGTGACAGATTTAAATGCAAGAGCTAAAACTATAAATATTTCATAAGAAAACAGAAGAAAATATTCATGACTTTGATTACTCAAAGATTTCTAAGATGTGATGCTAAAAGCATGATCCATAAAAAAATATGATAAATTGGACTTCATAAAAATTAAAAACTTTATTTCTAAGGACACCATTAAGAAAATGAAAAACAAGAGGGAAAATAATTATAATTCAGATATGGTAAAACTATTTGTATCTTATACATACAATTACAATTTTGACCCATAAAAATTAATAAAATCTTGAAATTGATATTTCATCAAAGAAGGTATATACTTAGCCACTAAACACTATGAGAAAATGCTCAATGTCATTAGTTATTAAGGAAATGTAAGTTAAACCACAATAATATATCACTTTACACCCTTTAGGATAATATATACTCAAACAGACAGTAGTAAGTGTTGTAAGGATATGGAGAAATAGGAACCCTCATACCTTGCTAGTGGAACTGTCAAATGGTGGACCCAATTTGAAAAACTGGTAATTCTCAAAATAATGAGCATAAATTTACACACAAACCAGCAAATTCACTTCTGGGATTCTTCCCAAAAGAAATGAAAACACAGGACCACAAAAAGATTTGTATGAGAATGTTTATTGCAGTATTATTCATAATACAGTAGTCAAAAACTGGAAGCAGCCTAAATGTTCATCAACAGAGTAATGGATAAACACAAGGTGATATAGCTGTACAATGGAATATTATTAATCAGCAATAGAAAAGAAGAAACTACTGATGTACCATGCAACAACATGGATTACCCTCTAAAATATGCTAAGTGGGTGAATTCAGACACAAAAGACTATATTTTTTATGATTCTACATATATGAAATGTTCAGAAAAAGACAAACCTGTAAGAGACAGAAAGGAGATTAGCGACCGCCTGCAGGTGGGGTTTGGAAAAAATAGTGACTGCAAAGGGGAGAACTTTGAGGATAATGGAAAGATTCTAAAATTGGATTAAGTGACTCTTGCACAGCTTTGTGGATTTACTAAAAGTCATGGCTTGAATGTTTAGAATGAGTGAATTTCATGTAAAAGACACTTAAATCAAAAGGGTTAAAAACCAAATTTCATGTGAACCCCAAAGCATTATCATTGAATTCAGTACAGAAACACAAAGTGTTTTGTGTGATATCATGAGTTAGTGACTGTAGCATAATCAAGACTATGCATGACTTAAATGAATCATGCACGTCTCTGTACTTTTTAGAGGTTAATACCATATATGACTTTGCTCTCCAAAAATTCTGTACCTATTAAAACTTTGTTTTCTATCTATGTTTACGAATACTCGCTTGAGGCTTATTTCAATAAATATATTTTGGTGGCCTGGCAAGTTGGATTTGGAAGTGGGAGGAGAAACAGAAAATTTGGAGAGAGGCCAGAGTCAGTTCACTGAGGACTGTGTTACCATGGAAAGGAACTTGAATTAATATATTAATTTGTCTATAAAGAATTTTAACTGCTAGAGCTACTCTTTCATTGAACATCAGTTTTTGTTTGTTTGTTTGTTTGTTTTTGTGGTACACGGGCCTCTCACTGTTGTGGACTCTCCCGTTGCGGAGCACAGGCTCCGGACGCACAGGCTCAGTGGCCATGGCTCATGGGCCCAGCCACTCGGCAGCATGTGGGATCTTCCCAGACCGGGGCACGAACCCGCGTCCCCTGCATCAGCAGGCAGACTCTCAACCACTGCGCCACCAGGGAAGCCCTTAATTTTTAAACATATAAAAACTTCTGGTTTATATATGATAATTTCAATAGATGCAGAAAAAAGCCTTCGACAAAATTCAACACCCATTTATGATAAAAACTCTCCAGAAAGTAGGCACAGAGCGAACTTACCTCTATATAATAAAGGCCATATATGACAAACCCACAGCCAACATCGTTCTCAATGGTGAAAAATTGAAAGCATTTCCATTAAGATCAGGAACAAGACAGTTTGCCCAATCTCACCACTAGTATTCAACATAGTTTTGGAAGTTTTAGCCCCAGCAATCAGAGATGAAATAAAATAAAATCATTCCAAATAGGAAAACAAGAAGTAAAACTGTCATTGTTTGCAGATGACATGATACTACTATACGCAGAGAATCCTAAGATGTCATGAGAAAACTACTAGAGCTAATCAAAGAATTTCATAAAGTAGCAGGATACAAAATTAATGCACAGAAATCTCTTGCACTCCTATACACTAATGATGAAAAATCTGAAAGAGAAATTAAGGAAACACTCCTATTTACCATTGTAACATAAAGAATAAAATACCTAGGAATAAATCTACCTAATGAGACAAAAAAAAATATGCAAAAAACTATAAGACACTGATGAAAGAAATTAAAATTATATAAACAGATGGAGAAATATACCATATTCTTGGATTGGAAGAATCAACAATGTGAAAATGACTATACTACCCAAAGCAATCTACAGGTTCAATGCACTCCCTATCAAACTACCAATGACATTTTTCAAAGAACTAGAACAAAAAATACACAATTTGTATGAAAATAAAAAACACCCCGAATAGCCAAAGCAACCTTGAGAAAGAAAAATGGAGCTGAAGGAATCAGGCTCCTTGACTTCAGACTACTACCAAGCTACAGTAATCAAGACAGTATGGTACTGGCACAAAAACAGAAATATAAATGAATTGAACAGGATAGAAAACCCAGAGATAAACTCATGCACATATGGTCACCTTATCTTTGATAAAGGAGGCAAGAATACACCATGGAGAAAAGACAGCCACTTCAATAAGTGGTTCTGGGAAAACTGGACAGCTACATGTAAAAGAATGAAATTAGATCACTCCTTAACACCATACACAAAAATAAACTCAAAATGGATTTAAGACCTAAATGTAAGGCCAGACACTAAAACTCTTAGAGGAAAACATAGACAGAACACTCTATGACATAAATCACAGCAAGATCCTTTTTGACCCACCTCCTAGAGAAATGGAAATAAAAACAAAAATAAACAAATGGAACCTAATGAAACTTAAAAGCTTTTGCACAGAAAAGGAAACCATAAATAAGATGAAAAGACAACCCTCAGAATGGGAGAAAATATTTGCAAATGAAGCAACTGACAAAGGATTAATCTCCAAAATTTACAAGCAGCTCATGCAGCTCAATATCAAAAAAACAAACAACCCAATCCAAAAATGGGTAGAAGACCTAAATAGACATTTCTCCAAAGAAGATATACAGATTGCCAACAAACACATGAAAGGATGCACAACATCACTAATTATTAGAGAAATGCAAATCAAAACTACAATGAGATATCATCTCATACTGGTCAGAATGGCCATCATCAGAAAATCTAGAAACAATAAATGCTGGAGAGGGTGTGGAGAAAAGGGGACCCTCTTGCACTGTTGGTGGGAACATAAATTCATACAGCCACTATGGAGAACAACATGGAGGTTCCTTAAAAAACTAAAAATAGAATTACCATATGACCCAGCAATCCCACTATTGGGCATAAACCCTCAGGAAACCATAATTCCAAAAGAGTCATGTACCACAGTGTTCATTGCAGCTCTATTTACAATAGCCAGGACATGGTAGCAACCTAAGTGTCCACTGACAGATGAATGGATAAAGAAAACGTGGCACATATATATATAATGGAATATTACTCAGCCATAAAAAGGAAGGAAATTGGGTCATTTGTTGAGACATGGATGGATATACATACTGTCATACAGAGTGAAGTAAGTCAGAAAGAGAAAAACAAATACCATATGCTAACACATATGTATGCAATCTGAAAAAAAAATGGTTCTGAAAAACCTAGGGGCAGGACAGGAATAGAGATGCAGACTTGAGGACATGGGGAGGGGAAGGGTAATCTGGGACAAAGTGAGGGAGTGGCAGTGACATATACACACTACCAAATTTTAAATAGATAGCTAGTGGGAAGCAGCCGCATAGCACAGGAAGATCAGCTCAGTGCTTTGTGACCACTTGGAAGGGTGGGATAAGGTGGGTGGGAGGGAGATGTAAGAGGGAGGGGATATGGGCATATATGTATATGTTTAGCTGATTCACTTTGTTATACCGCAGAAACTGACACAACAATATAAAGTAATTATACTCCAATAAAGTTGTTAAAAAACCTCCAAAACTGCTGGTTTTGTCTTATTGATTAACAGCCAAATTGTCCTATGACTAGAGAGTAGATTCTTTGATTTTAGTAACCTGAAATTTGTTGACTTGTGTCATGACTCAGTATCCAATCAGTTTTTGTGAATAATACAGGTGTACTTAAACAGCATGAATATCATACTATCTTTTCTTTCTTTTTATTTTTTCTGCTGTGCAAGGTCCCATATAAAGTTATTGCATTTGTTACAAATCTTACTTTTCCAATATCCTTAATAATTTTTGTCTATTTTTTCAATCGATTACTGAAAGAGGTGTGTCAGACTATCCCATTATAATTGTGAATTTGAAGATATCTTCTTTTAATTTATTAATTTTTGTTTATAACTTAGCTTATGTTTTTTGGTCATTGTGGCTGAAAAGTGTTATTTCTTCTCATTATTGTTGCCTTTCATCATCTTTGGAAAAGTGATTTTCCTTAAAGTCTGTTTTGCCTCTTATCAAAACAGCTACTCCAGGTTTATCTGGGGCAGCATTTTTATTGGTATATCTACTTGCATCCTTGACTTGCATTTCTTAGAAAAAGCATAGAGTTAAATTTTGTCCACTCTCCAATCACGTAGTAGAATTGATTGACAAATTCCATTACTTTAAGGTTTGCAGTTTTAATCACAATGAAGTTAGGAGACCGGCCAAGCAATTCCTGAGCTATGGAGGTAGTAATTATGTCAAAAAGTGTTTAAATTGCCCTTTGTAACAAAATGTAATACATTATTTACCAAAGCTATTTTTAAGGCCTAACTTCAGAATTTAATTAATTGATCTTACAAACTTGTTCCGTCTTAGCTATGATATTCCATTGCATTTTTTTTTTTTTTTTTTTTTTTTTGTGGCATGCAGGCCTCTCACTGTTGTGGCCTCTCCCGTTGTGGAGCACAGGCTCTGGACACACAGGCTCCGCGGCCATGGCTCACAGGCTCAGCTGCTCCGCGGCATGTGGGATCTTCCCGGACTGGAGCACGAACCCATGTCCCCTGCATCGGCAGGCAGATTCTCAACCACTGCACCACCAGGGAAGCCCTCCACTGCATTTTTATTTGCAGTGTATGAAATATTGATGGGTGAGAATAATCACATTTTGATTTAATTAATTGAAGGGAAAAAATGACAGTCTAAAATGGATGCATATAGAAATACTTTTGAAACCAAGTTTCACTTTTTTGTACTTTCTAACCAATCATATATCTTTTTCAAAATTATTCTTGTTCTCATTCTGTATCCTAAACACTAATCCTTTTCACTGACTACATATTGTGCTAATTCTAGAAATTGCTAACTCTTTCCTTTTAGTTAGTTGGTTCAGACTCCCATCCATTTTATGGGCAGTTTTTGCTAAACTACATTCAAATATATTTTATTGCAATACATATACAAATAAGTGTATCTAAAATACAGTCAGGTGTCTAATCATCCTGTGCAAAAGTGGATTACACAATCTTTTTCTAAATCTATTGGCAATATTGTTCAGAAACTGGAAGCCTACATTGCCCTCACAAGACTAGGAAGTCGTCATGTTTAGCTTGGATATAATACAGGTACAAGTGGCTTCTGAATTCAGCTCCTTATAGTCTTTAACATCATTAGCAAGTCTGAGACATTTTGCTAGTAAAAGTTGTCATTTAAATAATTAAAATTATTTAAATAATTAAAATATTTATTTTAAATATTTAAAATAATATTTAAAATAATTAAAATATCCTTTTAAAATAATGATCTATTATACAATCAATATGATATATTATCTTGGTAAACTTTAAAAATGGTGAACTATTTAAAACTAAAATACTTTAAAAACAAAATTATATATTCCTGTATACACTAAAGTAAAATAAAAATGTTTTTATTTTGATTAGCTTATAATTTTAAAATAATATAAGTAGAATTCTTAGTATATAGTCATATATTTTAATCGGTTTCTCAGTCATATCTGTTTCTAGTGCTGTGTCTTTGGTTTTCTTCTCAAGTCCTTATTGTTAATTTTTTTTAAATTTATGCACTCTTTCAAACTTGTGGAATAACTTTAATATTTTGACAAATATTTTTCAAATATTTTTCAGTGGGGAAAAATCCCTACCCACTGGTTTGAGACAACTGGTAAATACTGATAAATATCTGCTAAATGAAGCCTATCTTCAATGCAAATGCACAAACTATAAAGAACAACTTCTTAATCTTGTGATAACAATGAAGAATTCTGGCTTCTTAACAATATCGCTAATATATTTAGAAAAAAGAATTAAGGACTCCCTTAAAGAATCAAATGAAGCCCCATTGAAATGCCTAAAAACAATGTATACATGTGATTCAAATGTTATTCAATGCCAAGTACCAAATACATGCACTTCAAAAGAGAATTAGTGGGCTCCCCTGGTGGCGCAGTGGTTGAGAGTCCGCCTGCCGATGCAGGGGACACGGGTTCGTGCCCCGGTCCAGGAAGATACCACATGCCGCAGAGCGGCCGGGCCCGTGAGCCATGGCCACTGAGCGGAGCCTGTGCTCCGCAACGGGAGAGGCCACAACGGTGAGAGGCCTGTGTACCTCACACACACACAAAAAAGAGAATTAGTGAGAGAGACAATCTCATATTCAGGTTTTCACCAAGGCTCTGTCCTGATTAGTTGTGCATTCTGTGATGTGCACCCATCCAATCCTCCTTCAGTGAAGGACTTGTGACCCTTGTTATGGGACACTATGGGCAGCAGCCTTCAGTTCTCAGTCTATACAAGGGTTGCCTCAGTTCCTAAGTGTCAAAATAATTTTCTTTTTCAGGTGACTACAACCAGTGTTTGGTCAATGAAGATAGAACCGGCCTGGCATCTCGGGCCATTTTAGTCTCAGAGCTCTTTATACAGTCAGCAGAACTGTCATGGAACCTGCATCATAGTTTGGGTTTTCCTTCTGCTGCTTCCACAAATTCTGATGCTTGATGTGCTTCTTAATAAACATCTCATACGAAATGAGAATCTAATCTGTGACACCAGACAAAGTTGTGTGTTTGTGTAAAATAGGGTAAGCTCAAATTGCACTTTTACAGAACTCAAAGAAAAGTGGGAGAATTTACCATCCACACAATCAGACCTGTTTTCACAGGAGGATGTAAAACTGAGACATATGAAAACAACTCAACAAAACTGAGACATGAAAACAACAATGCCAAAGGTATAAACTGTACATTCACAGAAAAAGCAAAATGGACCTTAAAGTGAAAATATGCCTAATTTCTCTCAAAATGAAAGAAATGCAACCTAAAACTGCACTGCACTTTTATTTCATCTGCCAGATTGAAAAATGTAAACTGAAAATGATAATCAATTGCATAGGTGGGTGAGGGTGGGAAGACAATAGGCTGGTTGATAACAGTGAAGGTGAGAATGTAAATGGTTCCAACTCTACACAGTCCAATATGACTATGCCTATCAAAATATAAAATTCAGGGGCTTCCCTTCCCTGGTGGCGCAGTGGTTGGGAGTCCGCCTGCCGATGCAGGGGACGCAGGTTCGTGCCCCGGTCCGGGAGGATCCCACATGCCGCGGAGCTGCTGGGCCCGTGAGCCATGGCCACTGAGCCTGCGTGTCCGGAGCCTGTGCTCCGCAATGGGAGAGTGGGAGAGGTCACAGCAGTGAGAGGCCTGCGTACCACCAAAAAAATATATATATATATAATTCACATGCTATTTTTAACCCAGCAAATCCAGTTCCAGGCCTTTATCTATCAGTTATATTCCAAGACACATTAAGTGAAAAAATAAAAAGGTTTGGATGACTGAATGTACGTTTGTAGTATGTTACCATGTTAGGAGAAAACAAAATTTTAAAATATAATTGTATACATATATAGTTATAAACAATTATGTAAAAGCAAATATGAGTACACATAATTTTCGATGATTTCTAGGTTTAGAACTGCATAAACTGTCTGGAATACACTGTGGTTATTATACATATAATTACATAGAATATTTCTGGATACCTACAAAATGAACTGGCAGTAGTCTTTGCCTCTGGGGATGGGAACAAAGCAGGTTAGTGAGAAAAGTATAGGAGTCACACTTTTCACTACACAGCCTATTGTAAATTCTGAATTTTATACCATGTGGCTATATTAGCTATTTGGAAAATAACATTAAGAACCAAAAATATTGAGACTCAAAGTCATATCTATCATGTCGTATTGGACAACCCTTTAGGTTGTCACTGGAGATGGACATTTCATTTCCCTTTAAATCCAATATGAAATTTTTGAATGCTCAGACCTTCTGGAGTTTTTTGAACAGTTTTAGCTATCCTGGCAATAATCATAAGCTAATAACAATGGTCTCTGCTAACAGTTAAGACATCATTTTTCAGTTTCTTTATTCTGTTCATCATTTTATCTCTACTGAACAGCAGTTCAGTAATAAAAATTGACATTTATTTTATTGAAAAAAATCACATTTCTCTCTATTTCAGAAGACTTTAGCCATCATTTCCTAAACATTTTCTCCAACCACAAGTCTCTATCTACCTGTGATTAATGAATAGGACCTGGGACTTCCCTGGCTGTCCAGTGGCTAAGATTCCACACTCCCAGTGCAGGGGTCCCAGGTCCGATCCCTGGTCAGGGAGCTAGATCCCACATGCTACAACTAAGAGTTTGCATGCCACAAATAAAGATCTCGCGTGCCACAACTAAAAGATCCTGTTTGCCGCAACTAAGACCTGGCACAGCCAAATAAATAAATAAATATTTTTTAAAATAATGAATAGGAATCTTTTGAGGAGGAGATACGTTGTTAGTATCTGAGTTTGTCATCTGGGAGTCCTCTGATTATCCATTACTTACCTGTTTTTAGTTAAATTCATAAACTGTATAATTGTGTTAACATGAACTCATATGTATAAGGAAAGCTAATATTTCTGCCTCTCTTAATTATTTTTTAGAGTATCACAAGTATAGCATTTGAACCTGACAATAAGAGTATTGTTCTCTTAGCTAGGATTAGTCATACTGATATGATACTACTTTAAAAAACTCAGCAATTCAGCACTTTTGTGAAAATTAGGAAAAGGAACTCTGTACAAAGACACATTAGAGAAAAATTTCCTCTCTGGACTGAGCAATTAGGTAAAAAGGATCCCCATCTGGTGAGGAGCTCAGGGTACAGCTCGGTGAGTGTCCAGAGGCTGCATGTCAGCCCCTCAGCAAAGGCCCAAGCCAGCTAGCTCGGTGCAGCTGGGCTGCCTCGGCCAGCCTGGGGATGGAGGCAAAGCTCAGGTACAGTCCACTGAACATCGCTAACATAGGTTATGTCACTGGCAACCTGCCCCGCCTTTATTTACAGTGAGCAGAGCAACAGAACCCATGGCAGAGAAAAAGAAAAAAAAGGAATTTTGGTTTCTCAGATAAATCAATATAAATAAATAATCTTCCCCCCAAAACAGAGTAATCTTATCTCCACTTCGTTCCTGTCTGCTAAATAGTGTCTTGAGCTATTCCTGAAACTTCCTTCAAGAAAAACCATTTTCCCCTCGATTTTAGAGGGCTGATCTCTGAAAATCTCTGACAAGCCCTGCAAATACGATAATCACGTGGGGAAATAGCAGCTTCCCTCAACAACTGGTTTCCATCAATAATCTTGCTATTCTAGTGGATTATTTTTTCCTTTAAACACCTGAGGTATTTTTATTTGGTGAACCGGTACCTGCTTTGTAGACTTCTTTGCAAGTAAATTTTTTCTTTTATATCTGAGTATTATTTGACAGTTATCCTTTAGACGATGCTTTGGTGGAAGAGCAAGGGTTGCAAAATAGGTACGGACAGTTTGATTTGCCATGTGTTATGTTACAAGGGCAGTTACATTCTACCATGCCAGCAAATCCTGTCAGTTAGCTTCAAAAATACAGAAGACAACCATTTCTCGCTAAATCCACAGCTGCTTCCTGGCTTGTCTGGTCAACATCTCCTGTCTGGATTATTGCAAACACCTCCTCAATGGTCTCCCTGGGTTGTCCGTGCCCCTTATCAATCTATTTTCAACACAACAGCTGGTGTGATCATATAAAATGTAAATGACATCAATGTCACTCCTTTGCTCAATATTGTCTTAATAACTTCTCATTCATGTCAGTAAAATTCAAAATCATTAAAATATTACACACAACTTTATGTCTTCACCCTTTACCACCTCCCATTATCTCACTGTCTTTACCTCACCGTTCGCAGTCATCCCTAACTAAATTGTCCTTGCTATTGCTTTTTTCAAATTTTTAAATTAAGGTGTAGTGAATGTACAATATTATATGTTTCAAGTGTGCAACATACTGATTCACAATTGTTAAAGGTTATACTCCATTTATAGTTATTATAAAATATTGGCTATATTCCCTGTGCTGTACAATGTATCCCTCTGGCTTATTTATTTTACACATAATAGTTTGTATCTCTTAATCCCCTACTTCTGTCTTGCCCCTCTCCCCTTTCTTCGCCCACTGGTAACCACTGGTTTGTTCTCTCTAATAAGTCTGTTTCTTTTGGGTTATATTCACTAGTTTTAATGTTTAGATTCCACACATAAGTGATATCATACAGTATTTGTCTATCTCTGTCTGACTTATTTCATTTAGCATAATGCCCTCCAAATCCATCCATGTTGTAGCAAATGGCAAAATTTCATTCTTTTTTATGGCTCAGTAGTATTCCACACCTTCTTTATCCATTCATCTGTTGATGGACACTTAGGTTACTTCCATATCTTGGCAATTGTAAATAATGTGCTATGAATATTGGGGCATAATATCTTTTGAATTAGTCTTTTTCTTTTGGTTTTTATATTTTTGGATATATACCCAGGAGTGAAATTGCTGGCTCATATGGGAGTTCTGTTTTTAACTTTCTGAGAAACCTTCATACACTTTTCCACAGTGGCTGCACCAATTTACATCCCCACCAAAAGCGTACCAGGGTTCCCTTTTCTCCACATCCTCACCAACATTTGTTATTTGTGTTCTTTTTGATGCTAGCCATTCTGACAAGAGTGAGGTGATATCTCATTTTGGTTTCAATTTGCATTTCTCTGATGATTAATAATGTTGAGCATTTTTTCATGTGCCTGTTGATCATCTGTACGCCTTCTTTGGAAAAATGTCTATTTAGGTCCTCTGCCCATTTTTAAATTGTTTTTTTTTGTGTGTGTTGAGTTGTATGAGCTGTTTATACATTTTGGATATTAACTCCTTATCAGTCATATCATTTGCAAATATTTTCTCCCAATCAGTAGGTGTTTTCATTTTGTCGGTGGTTTTCTTTGCTGTGCAAAAGCCTTTAAATTTAATTAGGTCCCATCTGTTTATTTTTGCTTTTGTTTTCTAGCTAAATTGTCCTTGCTATTTCTTGAAATTAAATCACTAACCATGTTCCTGCCTTGAGAATATACCCACTTTCTGGATGTTTTCTTTTCACAGAGCTTCTGGGACCTCCTTCAGGTCTTTATTCAAATGTCACTATCTTAGTAAGTGCTTCCTGTGTACCCCTCTCTAGCACTTCCTACCATCCCTCCTACATTTTTCTGTCTAGCAATTATCACTATCTACAGATCTTGTGTTTTACATATTTTAAAAAATTATTGCTTATATATACAACAATACAATATAGACTCCATAAAAATATTTTTGTTTTGGGTGTTCTGTCTTCTGAAATATGTATTTGTTTAAGAAATATAGTTATTTCATTCATTGAGCATGTACTTCCCTGCATTAAAAGAGCTACGTAATGCTTCTGTGTGTCAATATTTTCATTTTTAATATGAGGGTAATGATTACGTTTATTCCATTGAATGCTTGTGAAGGTTAAAAAGAATAAAATCCCCATTAAAGAGCTGTCACTATGCCAAGCACGTAGTAAGGACTCCATAAATACGACTCCAGAATTACTGTAATGATGACTAATGATAAGGATTTGTTACATGATCCAAGGAATATTTGGCTGGATTTGGTTTCTTGAAACACAAAACCAAAACAAAAAGCTTACTGCCTACTCCTTAAAGAACTTGGACAACTAGAAGCTGAGGCACTAAAGACTAACAATCAGGAGTTTATTAGTATTTGCTGGCCATACTACATTCACCAGTGCAGTATATTTCAAATGCATAATTTGTCTCCTTCTCTATCTTGTTGCTACATTTTATTATAATTCTCCTTCCTACATAATACTGTCAAATCATCTTTTGAAACAAACAATTCTCCTTCACCCGTTTCATTAGTCAAGCTGTGCAATCCAAATCAAACAAGCAAACATTTGATCTTCCCAAGGCTTTAATTCTCAGACAATTGCAGCCTGTGGCCCCCGTTAGAAATCACCTCATTTCTTAATATAACTTCTTTTTACAAATTTTCCATTTCAGCTGAATAAAAAACCACTTCCCCTTCCACATTATTGGAATGTTACTTATATATACTCATATATATGCACTCATTCTTGCTGTCATCTTCAACTGTATGCATTTACTCTTTGCTGCACTGCTTAAAACTTCATTCTCTATAGAACTGGATACAATTGTTTTTGCAATTTAGTGATACTATTATTACTTCATCAAATGGGTTTACAGATGCAAATATCAAAACTTTTAAGTATTATTACCATTCTGCAATCAATTTTATCTAAAGATCTTACTGATTTTGAGGTGCACTATAAAAGATGCTGTCTTAAATATATCCCATATGAAATTTTTAATTGAAATTTGCAAGTTAACTTTTCAAAATTTGATTTAAAAAACTGATCTCAGAAGGTGAAATATGTATATGGCTTATTTTTTCAAAAATTTTAATCAACAGAGTTTTAATATGCACAACAAAAAAATAAGTTACCATGTTTTTAACCCAGAGAAATGAAGATTTTTAAAGTTATAATCAAAGATTATTTTGCATTTAAAAAAAGATTCCAGTGAAATAAGCTTTGCTCTTATTTGTACTTTTAAAATTTAGTTGTACTTTGACCTTACCACAAAGAAATATATTTGTAGTTAAGTCAGTTTTAAAAGTGCTTGCTCTTTGAAAATAGATGGTGAATTCAATGAGTGAGTGACTTTGTATGCTTTTGCTTATACTCATACTGAAGTTACTTTTGTAGGAAAAGATTTTAAGGGGAAAAAGAAAGCCCAAGTTATCAAAGAACTAACTCTTTGATAAATTGCTCCCTTCTAACAAAGGCATTATTATAGCCTAAATACTCACTTAGAAAAATACCAAAAAATTTTCAAAATATAGGAGATAAGTGACATTTTGTTTTTTGGAAACAGAATAATATTTAGTCTATGAATGTATACAAAAATGGCCATTTTCTTATTGACCATTTTCATGAGAAATGCAATATTACATTTCTTGCTGAGTTTTATAAGTGGTTACCCAAATAAGTTTGTTCAAATTTTCAAATTTTAGCTTGTGTGGTTTTGTTGTAATGATGGTCGTGGTTGTTATGCTTTATTACTTACAGAGGGAGGCTACAAGATAAAGCTACACAAGCTTGGTTATTACAGAACCTGGTTGCAGATACAATTTGATTGATGACATCATTTAAAGTATCTGTTACGTTTTCCTTTGCAAAAAAATGCATGTGAGAAGTTAATTTTTTAATTTTTTTTTATATATTATCCTTGCAAGATTAATCCACACTGTTATCTGTAGTCTAGTTCCTTTATTTTCGTTGTTTTATAGGATTTGATTGTATAGATTTACAACAATTTATTTTTCCTTTCTACTGTTGAACGATATTTGGCTCTTTTTATTTTTCAACATCATGGACAATGCGATTGTAAATATCCTTCTGCATGTATCCTGGTATAAATGTGCCTGAGTTTCTCTAGTGCATGTACAAAGGAGTGGAAATACTGACTCTAGACATAGATAGTTTCAACTTTAATACAGACAGTCATATTTTCCAATGAGTTTTTCTGTAGAAAAATGAAACAAATGTTCCTCATATTACTTTGCCTGCAAACTCAACCCAAATTCTCAGCCCAATTAAAATCCGATGTGATTTTTTTTGTTTGTTTGTTTTTGCGTTACGCGGGCCTCTCACCTCTGTGGCCTCTCCCATTGCGGAGCACAGGCTCCGGACGCGCAGGCTCAGCGGCCATGGCTCACGGGCCCAGCCGCTCCGCGGCATGTGGGATCTTCCCGGACCGGGGCATGAACCCGTGTTCCCTGCATCGGCAGGCGGATTCTCAACCACTGTGCCACCAGGGAAGCCCTACTATCTTTCTTTAAATCAAGTTAATGCTCTTAAATGTATCAAGTGAACGAAAGAGAGGAAATACACTTTCAAATAACACTTTCCTTTGGGGACCAGTTCAGGTAATTTGGAGTGCTTGATTGCAGTGGTTGAGGAAAGAGACAATGTTGTGAAAGTATAATGAGAGCTAAAAAGATCTGAAATTGTTGGTTGTTCTTTGGGGAATTTTTAGCGTTTTCCTTTTCAGATAAGGAGAACCACATAAAATGATTTTCTTTTTTCCCCACTACTTGCCAGGAGTGACATATTACATTCAGTTATAGTATTTAAATTAACTTTACAGTAAGAATATGTTTTTTTGTTGTTTTCTCATCGTGTATTCAGTCTTACTTATATTCTCCTATAACATTTTGTAAGCCTCATAAATTCTGAGGGATATAAGCTGTAAATAAAGTATAATGAAAAATATATTGGTTCCAATGAAATAAAAATTGTGGAGTTTATTTAACCCTTGTGTATATTGGAAGAATGAACTTTCTAAAATACACATCTGATTCCATTGTCCTTTCAATGTGTGCCTTTCAGTGTGCCCATAGTATCCTTTGCAGTTATGCTTCAAAACATTCAGAACACTGTATTTTCATTAACAGTCATTTCTAACAAGTTTGAAAAGCTTTTATTACCTTCTATAACTTTAGTGTATATCATAACACCTACAGCATTATAGGCACACAAAATTGACCAAACAAGTGTTCATTAATTTGAAGCTTTTAAGATGGTGGATCTCTGTGGACGTGACAATCCTGCAGTTAATTTCAAACTGGATGAGTGCCCAGAAAGTTCATGTCAATGGACAACAGGTGGTACAGATTCTGCATATAGTAAAATTGATTCCATCATCCTCAAGTAAGAGCTCCCTTATATAAAAGGCATGCTTGACAACTTGGAAAATATTAATATAGGGTACTGAGAAAAGAAACAAGATAAAATATATAACCAGTGACTAAAAAATAACTTATGGATTCAGAATACATTATTGGTATAAATACTGGTCATTCTCAGTTAGTACTCCATTCCAACTGTATCAACATTTGATTCTCATCCAAGAGGGAAACTACCCGCTTCAAGACTAACTGTAATGTATACTTCTCCATGCAAACGTTTTTTTGTCCTCCAACTTAATCATCAATAATTATTTTATCCACTAACTAGCCTAAGATTTATCATTAATCTTACTTTCTTTAAGAAACTGTATATTTTATCACAGAATAGATCTCAATTTACCAAATATCTGCCACTTAATGTTTTCTTTACTGTTAAATATCAACTCTGTAAGTCATCAAGAATGGAAAGTGTCTGACATTAAACATGAGTCAACTTAGTCAAAAAACCACAGGTGGATGAGAGAGTTCATTCACATGTCCAAATCTAGATATTATAAGTAAAATTCTGAATAATGTGAAATACAAATCTCAGAATGTAATGTAATATAGTTTCATACTATAAATTTTATATACAGGGAAAGTTAGAGCCAGTGAAGTCAAACCTATACAAAAATACAAGTCTATAATTAATTGTCTTATTCTGTTAGGGGAAACACTGACTGAAACTGCCTGCCCTGGCCAGGCAAAGACAGTAACAATTTGCATGAGTTATCTTACGACAGAGATCAAACTAACAAGGACTAACAAGCCACCACCAACCAGAAGAATACGGAGACGATTCTAGGAGACGCTAGAAAGGAGACGCTAGTCCACATGTCCTACCAACATCCCAGAATCCTCCTCGCTGGAATCCATCTTGGCTGAGTGATTGCATGCGCCACCAGAAGGTACCCTGAGTCAGAATGATTGGCCAGAGACAACCCGGAAACTAATCCCATCACCATTAAACCCGAGACTGCAAGCCACACAGCAGAGCAGTTCTCCTGAGTTCCCTTACCCTGCTGCTCTCCGCCTGGGTGCTCCTTCTCAATAACGTCTCTTGCTTTGTCAGCACGTGTGCCTCCTCGGACAATTCATTTTCGAGTGTTAGACAAGAGCCCATTCTCGGGCCCTGGAAGGGGGCCCCCTTCCTGCAACAATTCTGTGCACAATTTTCCTTTTAATACAAATAGTTAGTGAAACCAAGAAGTCACTTCATCAGTGTAAGAGGGAGAAGAGATAAAAGTTGATTATAAAAACCAATCATTTATTTAGGAAGCTTTAATAAAAAAGGAAGCCATATATCTCATAGACTTTACAAGTCTTTATCACTGTAAGTCCATATCATTATAATAATGGAATACTGGGTAGAAGACATGTTATCAACTTTGATTTACAAAAATAAAACTTCATCTAAGTGACATTTTCTGATTTCCCCTTCTCATTCAGTCTGCCACTGAAACATAAACCTTGATCAAAATACCAACTCCCATGGGCCCATCCATTGTCTCTGCATACAGTTCATTGTTCTTTTGGTTAAAATACAATGGAATTTATTTTATAAAATTAATTTCTAGGTCACAAGCTTTCGTACATTTTAAGTGTCTATGTGGCACATATTTTTCTGCCAACAAATACTGACACTAGCTTTTAGGTTATGTACTGAAATTTAAATCCACCTTTGATATTTTTTAAGTCCAAAGCATAGGATGCTAACCAAGAAAAGTAGACTTGATGTACAAGCTTAGATTCAGGACATTGAAGTTATGGATGTTATTTTCAATCTATTTAATGAAACATTGCTTTGTTTTGTTTTATTTTGTTTGTTTTTTCCACCTCTGTGAAGAATTGGAAAATAAAGCCTGGTCAGACATTTGCTCACAACTAGGACAAAAATATATTCCTAAGAAAATAATTAAATAATGTCTTATGAAATACGTTTCTTCACAAGGAAGGATGTCATTAATGAAAATAAACGCTGCCCCTATTTTTAAATATACTTAGATATGGGGAAAAAATATTTTGTTGAATCTACATTCTTTTTATATAAAAGGGGATAAGTAAGAAAGATTAGTGAGATAGAATAACAGTCCCCAATGAAATCAACATTATAATCTCTGGAACCTGTGAATATGTTACCTTGCTTGGCAAAAGGGACTGGCATATGTGATTACGTTAAGGACAGATATGGGAAGATTATTTTAGATTATTTACGTGAGCCCGGTGTAATCACAATTGTCCTTAAAAGTGGAGGCAGAAGATAGAAGAGTCAGAAGAAGATATGACTATGAAAGAAAGGCACAAAGAGATGCAACTTTCTCGGCTTTGATGATGCAAGTGCAAGGAGAGGGCAATGAGCCAAAGAATATGGATGGCCTCTAGAAACTGAAAATATCAAGGAAATGAATTCTCTTCTAGAGCCTCCAGATAGAATTGCAGCCCTGGTAACGTATTGATTTTTAGCCCAGTGAGACCCATGTCAAACTTCTAGCTACTGGCTGTGGGATTATACATTTGTGTTATTTATGCTGCAAATTTGTGGTAATTGATTATAACAATGATAGAAAACTAATACACGTAAACTGGCCTCTCTTCTCAAAATGGTAGATTAAATATAAGTATTTACTACTGCTACTTCCTGAAACTGTTGAAACTATAGTAGAGGAATTTTAAAGGCATAGCAAGGCAAAAAGGTCAGGAAAGGAGACAGTAGCAAGAAGAACTCTTGAAAGTCTGTTTAAAAAGCAGACTTTCCTTTGTTTTAATCAATTCAACTGGTCCTCAGAACAATGGCGGTCAGGTACCTCCTCTGTAGGTAGGTGATTAAAAGAGTCTCATCTGGGAAATGTCATTGACCTTAAAGAAGAAGCCTAAAGATACTATCAATAGCTTCCATAAATAGTCCAACCATGTCACTGAAAAGTGAAGACTACGTATGCTTGGACATACTGCATACAATTGCACAGAGCCTCAATAATCTTTTTAGTTGCCTCCGTAGAAAATAAATTCAAAATCATATGTATTAAAAGATATTAGAAACAGAATGAAGGTAGAAGAAACATTTAAAACACACTATCAAAAATTTGAGAGAGCTAAAATCCTTCACTTATGGTACAAGAAAAAGACCCTTTAAAAAAGGAAAGTCTTAGAGAACAACAACAACAAAAAGTTCTTGAAAATTAAAGAAAATAGAGAAAAAATACAAAGAGATAAATAAAAGAGGAAATATGAGAATATTAGAAAATCATTCCAAGAGTTCTGACATCCAAATAATGAAAATTCCAGAAAGGACAGAGGAAGATGGGAGTAAATAAAGGAAAAAAAACTTAAGAAAATTTTCCTGATGGGCATGAGTTTCCAGATTGAAAGCACATGGCAAAAGATTAAAATGGATGCACACTTAGGCAGAAATTTTGAAATTTTAGAAAACCAGGGAAGATTAGAATATCCTATAAGTTTTAAGGGGAGAAATCAGTTTTGTACAAGGGATTAAAACTTAATGGCAACAGACATCTCAATAGCAACACTGGAAACTAGGAGAAAAATGAAAAATGTTGCTGAAATTCAGAAGGAATGCCATTTCTACACTAGACCAGACTCTTAATGTTAATTATTAGGGAAGAATTAATTTATTTACAGAAATCAAGGTTTCAAAAAGTTTACTACCAGGTTTTATTTTTCCCCTGAGAAACTCCTGGAAAATGTGCTTTATCAAAACCAAGGATTAGGGACTTCCCTGGTGGTCTGGTGGTTAAGACTCTGTGCTACCACTGCAGAGGGCACAGGTTCAATCCCTGGTAATGAACTAAGATCCACATGCCATGCAGCACGGCCAAAAAAGAAAAAGAAAAGAAAAAGAAAAACCAAGGAGTAAACCAAGAAAACTGCATATTTTCCATGAAACTGGGTTTCTATACCAAGAAAGAGGTGAATGGAATCCCCATGATGATGATAAAGGGAGATTCCAAGACAACAGCTATAAATCGAGAGAAATTCACAAAATTGAGCAGATCAGGATGCTTTGGTAGGGATTTTGTCAAGAAGAGAAAACTGTTCCAATATTTTATGTGTTTGAAGAATTAACAGGAAAGTATTTATAATTGGAAAGGACACTGTGGCTAAATTAGTGATAAGTACATGTATAAATAAGCAAAGAAAAAATGACTCTATCAACTCTAGGGAGGAAAAGGCTGTGAGGTTGAGTAAAATGATTAAAACATATGGGCTCAAATGCAGTAGAACTTAACACTGATAATTAACCTAATTAAAAATATGAAAACAATATAACAATATTGGGAATTTAGGGTAGGGTGTATGTAGTAGAGGTGTGGTGGACAGCAAGTTTTAGAAATAGAACTAGATCTTCATCTACCACAGTGTAAAGTAAACAGAAAATGCCCCCAAATGGAAAATCCAGAAGAAGCAATTGCATATCAGTAGAACCACCAAAGAGGGCAGAGACTACTCAGGTTTGTGGATTCTCTAAACAACCTGTCTGAGAATCAGTTTCTTCAAGTTTAAAATGGGGATAATCTCTACCATGTAGAGCTGTTGTGAAGATCCAAATACTATGTGCAAATCAGCACACAAGTGATTGACTCGTGGAGCTGGGAAAGGATAAGCAAGAGATAAACTGAATGCTGATCTTAGTAAGCAAAGAGAAGAGATGATGGGCCCTACCATATCTTTTGTTCATTGATCCTACACAGCCTGAATATTTAGAAACAGCCATGATTTCAAGAAAACTTTTCAGGTAAAAAAAATCTTGATTGAGAAAAAAATTCTACTGGATAAGGAGGATCATCCTTTTTGAACTCCTCTAGGTCAGGAGCTACAGGAACTTGGCTTTGCAGATTAATTCTGTGAGGTGTCAGAGTTGGACATACGACATATCAAACTCATCTGATCTAAAATTAGGAAAACACTTTTTCTTTGAAACACTGTAAGAAAAAGTAACTGAGCACTTTTCTAAAAGGTGATTTGATATTTAAACAAAATCAGGAAAACTGTGTATTTGTCTGCTTTACTTACTGTGGCTTTTGAGACTCAGGTTCAGCAAAGGGTAAGATGGTCATGAAGCTTCCTCCAAGAAATGCAGGTCTCAAATAATCTGTATTATTAAATTCAGGTTCCATATTGCTGAAGCATCTCACCAGTTAAGGAGCCAAAATAAAAGTAAATCTCAAGGAATGACTTATAATGATTGAATTATAAGTTTTCAATCATTTAATCATTGATTTTTAGGAGTTAAAAGTCTTATGATAAACCAAATCAAGTAATGTGAGTAATTAACTCTTGGGAAGTAGAAAAATGATGAGCACGCTATAGAAATTTAACCCAATCATATTTTGAAAGTTTAATACAGTTTTTATAAAACTGAACTTGCAGTATTGATTACACAAGTCTCTGTTTTTGTAACCTAAATGACCTTGTACATTTAAATAATAATAAACTGCATGCTAGACAATGCAATTAGTTTGATGCTAATCTGAATATGTACAACAGAACTCAAGCACATACTCGGAATAGAGCTCACAGATGTTCTGTACAGTCACGCTGAACTCTCTTCATGGTATGAAATGGAAGAAACTTTCATTCAAATAGAACGTAAGCCACCTTCTCCAGAATCTCACTTTTCCTCCCAGAGAAATCATCCATTATGGTTCCATTCTATTTCCACAAAGTGACTCTTGAGTACTGAGATAACTAAATACTTTTCAGAATATTTAATGCCATATATGGATGAATTTAAAACAGAATAAAAATTTTTTCAAAAATAATCAATGATAAAATATCCTTATTTTAGTTTAATATATATTTACAAAAGCATATTCACATATTGCTGAGGATATTTAAAGTGAAAATAGGCATTATCAAAATAATTGTGTTTTTTTAATTTACATCATTTTGATAAATAGAATGAAATATTTTACCATGACAGGAGCTATACCATGAAAATCCCATTAAAAGGGACTAGTTTCTAGTTAAGTTGAATTATTCAGTTCAATGAACACATTAGATTTTGATTTTTTTTTAGTCACCACACTGGTGGGCTGAAAATTATCTTAAGTAGACTTTTACTCCATTTGATTTGAGCTCTTACAAATTCCTGAAATGGAAATACCAGAGGTTTATTTTTTATTCAGTCAATAAAATGCATAACTTTTCACTGCTAGGAAAACATGTCATGTACAGATTGAACAAATGTTACAGGAAATCACTTTGATGAGAAGTCCTACAGGCTAAAATATATGAAACTGAGATGACTTTGCTTGGAATGACCAGTGTCAAAAAATTCAGCAAAATGAGAAGAAAAAGCAATTCTTTATTTTTATCCAAATATATCAGACTTCATAATTTAGTTTCAACAAAAACGTAGAGTCACCATATATCATCCAAACCAGGACATTATAAGAGTGAAAGGGAGTATTAGTAATAATTACACAGGTACAACAGGTATAAACTGGAACTCTCCTGGGTAAACTGGGACCTATGATCAACTTAGCAATAGGGGTTAAACTGCAATTACATGCAGAAATCATACCTTTCCCATACATATGTGGGAAAGTTAAAGGAATAGCATTCACTAAGAAAAATTAATTTGACAACAGTGGTTCTTTCTCATCATTCAGGTCTTTGTTCAAATATCATCCCCCCCCAAGCCAGTCACCTCTTCTAAAATAATCAATTCTTATTTCACCCAGTCATTTTCCGTCATGTTACCCTGTTTTCCTTCCCTTAACTGATATTTTGACTCTGAAATTGTGTCATTTGTTTTTTGTCTCCCCCCCCCCACTGATATGCAGTGTTTGAATGGGCAGTGACCTCTGACTTAGTCATACCCAAATCTACAGAAGCTAAAAATTCCTAGAACATTAAAGACATGCAAAAATTTTGCTGAATGAATGAATGAATATATTTGGAGAGTTTATTTTTGGTCTCATATTCCTCTTGGTGCCAAAAACAAATTAAAATGACTCTCTAAATTAAATTATGGCTCTGTTTAGTTTTAAGTGGTTGGACTAAATGATCTGTGCAGTCTCTTCCACTGATAATAAATATACTGTGGTCCCTGGGTCTCCTTCTCTCTCTGCTACTATTTCATTTCCTATATCCAGCAAATAAGAAAGTTTGGGGATAAGGGTTAGGGTGACCAGCTCTATTCACAGTGGTTGGATGCTCAAAGTTGATCATTTTGCCAGTAACAATTCCCTGGTATATGTTTGCACCTGCAGAATTTGATTGATACAGAGGTAGCCAGAAGGTATTATTGTAGTCAATGATAGAATTGTTGATGTAATAATTTTCCAATACGAAAATCATCACAGGATTGCTAAAAACAATGGGAAATAGTGGGAGCCCAAACCAGCTATTAAGGATTTACAATTTATAAGGAGAAATAGATTAATTCTGGACAGACTTAGATTGCAATGTCCCAAACAGTTTTATAGGAAAATCCATGATATTCTGATAAGGAGCACTTGTAAATTTTCATTAAAATCTCTGCATTCCAGGGCTTCCCTGGTGGCGCAGTGGTTGAGAATCCGCCTGCCGATGCAGGGGACACGGGTTCGTGCCCTGGTCCGGGAAGATCCCACATGCCACGGAGCGGCTGGGCCCGTGAGCCATGGCCGCTGGGCCTGTGCGTCCGGAGCCTGTGCTCCGCAACGGGAGAGGCCACAACGGTGAGAGGCCCGCGTACTGCAAAAAAAAAAAAAAACCTGCATTCCAAATCTTTATTTTTCATGTGTTCTTCTGAGGAATAGTTTTGATTCCTACTAATGAGTCATAAATATCAAACCTTTGGGTTCAAAAAATAGTACTGCTAAAATTATTTTGGTGGGCCAGAGATCCAAGACACCAATAAATTGAGTGTTTACTGAAACAAAACAAAACAAAAAACTCACATGGGTAAAATATCTTCAAGTTATCTGATTTTAAATTCTCTCAGGTATATACAAAACATTCCTTCTGAATTGAGTGACAGGCAAGGGATGAAATAGGTTCCCCAGGTGAGGAAAAGAGTCTGTCCTGCTATAACAAGTGCCACAAACAGGAGAATGGCATAAAGAGAGACTCAATGAGACATACATATTTTACACATAAATACCCATCATCTGTTTCACTGTATTGTTTTATCTCCTCAAAGATAAATTACTGGTTTTTAAAATGACAAAAGTTTGAGAAAAAGAGTGAAAATGTTACCAATTAACTCAGTTTGAAACAGGGACCATTAATTATGTAATTTTACACAGATTCCAATATATTCAATATAACTTCGCTACTGACTATTACAGTGATTCAACATTTGTTCAGAACTCATATTTGTATTAGATCATATGTAAAAGAGATTTCCAGACTTTAATCAGTCCAGGAAAGGACCAACTCTCAAAATGGCAATATTTATTTTTCCCCAGTACTAGCAACTTTTAAAAATCATAAGAAATTGTCAGCATATTAGTATGCTTCAAAATTTACAAGTTAAACATATAATGGTTATATTTTTGCAGGGCCATAAGTAGCACAGACTTGTGTGACTCCCTCGTATAAAGAACAATTGAAAACCTTCCAGGACCTTAAACAGCAGAAAACATTAAATCAGATTTTAAAATGACAAATAATTTAAGGCTAAAATATTTGGTATTAATAATTAATGCCAGAAGCCTTCCTAGCCTAATAAAGTAAACATGCACAAGAACTACAACTTTGAACAAAACATCACAATTTTATCAGATATATGTATGTACGTGTGTGTGTATGTGTATATATGTACATATATGTGTGTGTATATATAAAACTATGTGTACACACACACACACATATATATATATAGTTTTATCACCCTGAAAGCTATCAATTCATGTTTGGCTTAATACGTATGTTAGAAATGTTGTGCAGGGTACTACCCCTTTAAATATATATATATACATTTTCCATAATATACAATATAAATATACCATATATAAATCATGCCATAAAACTAAATGTAAAATTTGCACATTATTGCATGCTTGATGTGATAATACATGCCCGTTAATAAGAACTTCCTTCTGATGTCCTCCCTTTACAACTTTTTCTTTTGCACATTAGCAATACTTGAAAAGGAAGGTTCTCAAATATGTATATATGACTGGGGGAAAAAATGTACCTTTCAGATTCCTTAGAGAGGATTACCTCATCAGCCAAATATTGGACTATTACCAAATCAAACAATAAATAATGCCTGAAGGGGTGTTTTGTTATGTGAATCTATCAGAGTTCATTTTTCTTAGTTTTGCCGGAAGATTCCCTTCCATCCTGGCTACTCCTCCAGCCATCTTTTGAAGCTTTGGTGGCAAATCAGCCACTGACTGGCTCATGGGATCAGACAACATTTTGGTGGTTTTAGATACCAGTTTTTCTTCTGAGTTGCCAGGTACTGAACTTATTCGTTGAAGTTTCATGGGCAAATCGCCCAAGCTGTAGGCTTTTTCAGAAGTTGTAGAACTCATTCTCAAGAGTTTTTTGGGAAAGTCTTCTCTTCCAGTAATTTTCTGCAGCTTAGATGGAAGTTTGGTACTAATGTCATCTAGTCCATCTAAGCATTCCACAGAATTATGTCTTTCTTTGCTGTTAGTTATGGCTGGTGCTATTAAAGGGGACGACATAAGAAGCATTTCCTCCTGTTCTTTCACACTGTAAGGTGGCGTGGGGACTTCAAATGTTGCATGGAACTGGGAGTAATCAACTTTAAAGAATCCTTCTTCTAAGGAAATTACAGGGAAAAAACGGTGGCCCCAAAGAACTTCATCTTCAGTGTATGATGTTCGAGCTTGACAAGTCATCCCTGAAAGTAAAAAGGAAGTCCTTGATAAATTATGCATAGTAGAAGCACATGTTAAGGCATTTTGAACTAAGGAATTCATTTTGCTTGTTAACTTAGGAAGGATACTTAACTGTGTATCACTTTCCTCTTCTGTAGAGTAAAATATAAAAAGCAACACCTGTCTTACAGGACTGCTGTGAGCATGAAATAAAATTACACGTACAGAAATGTAAAACGAGACATATAATGTCTAAAAAATAGTTGGCTTTTATAAATGAAAGCAAAGATAACCATCCCAAGTATTTGTTAAATGAATAAAAGTTGAAAATATTTCTATGTTGTGTAATGTAAAGTCATTGTAGAGATTCCCTTCTTCTGGACCTTAAGGGCCAGAATGAACTTTTGTTCAAGTTTCAGAAGTCCTTATGCTAAAATCAGTAATCTGGGCCACTGTGATGTTGCAAGTTCTATTCCTGCTATACAAATTTCTGAAACGGGATGCTGGATATAAGATGTGAAATGCTGCTATTTATATATAATGTTGCTTGGATATCATTTACCTTATGCTACTCTGATTAACTCAATTCTGTTCTCATTAATCATATGTTAAGACTAAGTTACTCTTAAATCAGTCAACCTCTGAATATTCCCTTGTGAAGACTGGAAATATATGAATAAATTAAAGCCATATATTACATTTCAGTTTTATATTAGTCAAAAGGTACAATTTTCTATAAGTTGCAAAAAGTCATTACTGTCCTCTACCTTTACTATCAGACCTCTATTAAAGGCTATTAAAGTGTAAAATAATAGATGAATTTTTAAAATGCATCTTTCCAATAGTTAAGTATAATTTAAACAAGTAATGACAGTCTTTGTACTTTCATTTCTATTCTCCCTTTGTCACTTTATAAATAATTTCTAATGTGTTTAAGCCTGGTATAGTTTGGATAAAGAGATATTCTGTTTTTTTCCTCTGACTAGCAATCACACATGCAATACTTAGAATTAAAAATAAACTGAATAATTCAAAAACCATATTGAAGATAAATTGAATCCTTCCAAAATCTTACCTTATAATTATTATCAGTTCTATATTACCAGGGAATCAGTTGTTATGACGTATATATTGTCTTTTCCAGACAGCTTTTTTTTTTTTTTTTTTTTTTTTTTTGCGGTACGCGGGCCTCTCACTGTTGTGGCCTCTCCCATTGCAGAGCACAGGCTCCGGACGCGCAGGCCTAGTGGCCATGGCTCACGGGCTTAGTTGCTCCGCGGCATGTGGGATCTTCCCGGACCAGGGCACGAACCCGTGTCTCCTGCATCGGCAGGCGGATTCTCAACCGCTGCGCCACCAGGGAAGCCCTCCAGACAGCTTTTAAGAAATTTACGTAGAAAATAAATGCCCATCTCAGGCACTAAGTTAGGTGCTCTCTCTCCATATTATTTCTAACCATCAATATTATCTTGATAAGAAAATATTTTTATGTCTACTTTAAAGATAAAGAATATAATGCTCAGAGAGTTTAAATCTCTTGCCCTTCCTGGCACACAGATCTAGGAAGTTGTAGAGAAAAGCTGGTATTATTCTAACTTCTGTTTTTGTTGTTGTTTTTACTTTGCCATGATGTCTCTATTATTTTAGTTGGGAACCTGATTCTAAACAACTTATCAATCTCACTGTCATGGTGGAAATCTGACAGCGACCCAATACTAGTCTTCATAATCATTATCATATCAGGAGTAGCACCCAGAATATTTATATGTGAAGATAACAAAATTAGACTAAAAAGTAATTTGTACATTTTATAGACATGCACACAGTAAGTATCATTCTGTATTTTCAAACAGATTTCTAGTTTCTGACTAAATATTTCATGAGAAAAAATGATAGAACATCACTTATTTAGAGAAGATAAAAAGTATATTTCCCAATATATTTACTTGGTTTTATTTTGAGATGTTTAAATATTAAGCAAACTACCTGGAATAAAGAACAAATATTGATGTTTTTATCCATTAGTATATGAAACAATAAAATGAGTAAGTACCCTTTATTGTTTAATTGAAGAAGTACCCTTTAATTTCTCTCCAAGAGCAATCACTCTCATGAATTCTTTATGTATACTTGCCAGTTCAGGGCATTAATTTATATAAATTTATGAAAAAGGATCACTATAAATGCATGTATATATTAACAGCTGAAGTAAATTAAGATTATGAATTTTGTTCAATTATTTCTAACAATAGAGTACATATTGAAACAAAATTTGATTCCTATCACATTCTTAGCCCATATTTAGTGACTTTTTTCTTTACATTAGGAAAGGACTATGAAATTAAAAATAAAAATTCTGGCTTCCCTGGTGGCGCAGTGGTTGGGAGTCTGCCTGCCAATGCAGGGGACGAGGGTTCGAGCCCTGGTCGGGGAGGATTCCACATGCCGCGGAGCAACTGAGCCCGTGAGCCACAACTACTGAGCCTGCGCGTCTGGAGCCTGTGCTCCGCAACGGGAGAGGCCGTGACAGTGAGAGGCCCGCGCACTGCGATTAAGAGTGGCCCCCACTCGCCACAACTGGAGAAAGTCCTCGCACAGAAACAAAGATTCAACACGGCCAAAAATAAATAAATAAAAAATAAATTAAAAAAATAAAAATTCTGTCCCCATTATTTATCATTATAATGTACTGTGTTACTGATCCCCAATGCCTACCCTGAGTTGTTTCATATATAGTTATCAGAAGTCATAAAGAACTAGAGAACCTTAAATGGAGGGAAAAAAATGGGGGAAATAAAATCTTGTAAAATTTTTACTTTGAGGAAACAGGATATTGATAATTAAGGTACTATGACATCTACAATGGAAACAGGTATTTCAAATGTTTGTTCATGTAAAAATACCTGTAAGCATTATTACTAAAATGCCAGTGGATAATTCTCACTGAAAAGGAAGGTAGGGATTTTATTCTACTATATGAAATTGACTTTACTTCCTTTCATAGCAAACTAATACTGGTGAGGCAACATTTTTATATAATTGAAAAGTACATAAATTAGACTTCCTATTACACTACTAAACAGCTTGTAAAAATCACTTAAAGCTCTCTGAGCCTCAGTTTACTCTTCTACATAGTAAGGATAACAATATCCTCTTATAAAGCTGTTGAGAGTTTGCGATAAGTGAAGTCTACAGAACAGTGTTTGGTATCAGGCAATGCTCCATCATAACTGCTTTTCTTTTTATCATTCTGTGGGTGATCATTTGCATTTCCTGTTTCTCCTGGAAATTAGTGATAATGCATTCATATAAGTGGAGAATTTTGACATATTAGTAATTTTTCCCCTATTAGTAATATAGAATATTAAACTTAAAAATTGCTAGGTATCACATAGCAATTTTCTTTTGAAATGGTCAACTAAACATTCAAAACATTTCAAAACTACAGAAGAAGATACATTACTCATCTTCTCAATTTTTAGGGTTTCTCAACATTTTCCACCTAATTATCTAGAATAGCTGGGAAGACTAAGTATGGAAACTTCGGGTATATTAAAAAGGCCTCGGCAAAGTGAGTGATTACAGTCCACTATAATACTTTGGTAATGAAGAACATTTGCCAGTACTTTAACCTTTGTTTGTTCTTCTACTGTTCCTTTTACACTTTCATTAAAAGTAAGTACGCAAATATCAGACATTTCCAATTCAACAACACCATCGTTTAAAAATCTGGTTTCACCTCAGAATGTTAATGTGCAGTCAACATATGGATAATGATAGGGAAGCATTAGTAATTGGATAACAGGAAAATCTCTATGATGGTCAATCTGCAGTTTAGACAATGTGCTAAAATAAGATGTAATTGAGAAACTACTTCTTTTTACAAGTTATCCCAAAAAAGTAACACCCAAAATGGTGTTGAAAAGATAGAATACAGATTTCAATTGAGAAGATTTAAAGTAAATATAATTGTTTTCTAAGAACATGAATATATCACAGTATTCTTCCTTCTAGAATGCTTTATCTTATGATACTGCTTACTCTAAGCCAAATTATTTAAAAATAATCCATGCTTAGATTCATAATTTCAAATGCCATTTGAATCAAAATAAATGCAGGTAAAAAGATACTGTATGATTGCACCTCTTAACTGTCAATGCGACTGTTTGCATGTTTTAACCAGATTCCAGGCTTGAAAAAATGTGATGAAAATCAACACGAGCTCATCTCTGTGGAAACTGGCAAAGCAACAGATGCTGCTTTAACTGGAAATAGCTGGGACTTTTGAATCCTTAGATGAAAAACATTTTGTGAAAAAATGACTTACCCTGTGCCTTGATTCGTGGACAAAGAAACTATATGTTGTTGTTTCATTTATTCCAAAGTAGTGTTTCAATTTAAAATGATAGAGGCAATGTAGTCTAATCTCTTTATTTTTCACTTCTCTCTTTCCTGATTCTGCCTTTACATCGTTAAGTTCATCGCCCTAACTAAATTGAACGTTCATTCAAATAAGACGTCTGAAAGCTTTTTGAGTGAAAATAGCAAACTGAGTTATTTTGACAAGTCCCTAATTAAACTTTCAGAATACCTCTAACTCATTTGTTTTCTATTGTTTCTTCTGATCAGAGATGGTGCATATGTCACCTACATGAGATGAGTACGAGATGGTTAAACGCAGTATAACCACAGGTCAAGGGGAATGTCTGGATGCTGAGACACAGAAAATACCAAGCAATCGATAACTTCTGCACAGCAGAGGCTTTATCTAAAGCTTACTCAGTATGGAAGTTGCTCAGGGGGTGGGGGAAGTTCTCCAATAACATGGTGGATGTAGCTGCGCTTTATCATGTGTGCACTAAACAAAAAGGAAAATAAAAGCAAACCTCCTTCAAACGAGCCATGTCGTAATAATAATAATAGGTAACATCGCTATAGGGCTTACTACGTGCCAACTATCTTTCTAAGCACTTTTTGGAATCTTCACAACCATTTGAGGAAGGCATGTGAACCCCAGCTCCACCACTAATTAATACATGATCTTTAAAAAAACTATCAATCTCTCTTTTTTTTTTTTTTTTTTTTTTTTTTTTTTTTTTTTTTTTTCCGGTACGCGGGCCTCTCACTGTCGTGGCCTCTCCCGTTGCGGAGCACGGGCTCCGGATGCGCAGGCTCAGCGACCATGGCTCACGGGCCCAGCCGCTCCGCAGCACGTGGGATCCTCCCGGAACGGGGCATGAACCCGTGTCCCTTGCATCGGCAGGCGGACTCTCAACCACTGCGCCACCAGGAAAGCCCACTACCAAGTCTCTTAATCCTCAATTTCATAATCTGTAAAATTAAGGCCCCCCCCTACTGATTTCACCTGAATATTCTGAGAATTAAGTGAAATTATTTAATAAATATATATATAATTAAGTTATATATGTAACTTACATATGTAATATATATATATACCTATATATACATTGCTTGTACAATAAAAATTAGTCATTTTCATCCATAAGTCCCTAAATACAGGCTACATAACTACATATTTCATTTATACACATACGTACGCACAACTGAAATATTTAGCCAAGTAATAATATCTTAAATCTGTCCATTGTCTATTTTTTTCCTTTAAATTGGCAGTGGTTTTTATAACCGAATTGACTAATAGCTTAACATGCATAGCATGTGCTATATCACAAATTTCCTAGTCCACCCTATGCTCTGCTCTGAGGATTATTGAATAAGATCTGTAGCTATGTCTTCCCTAAAGAACTTCCAAAATTTCACCCATCCCCCTAGATGTAATAACTGTAAGGCTCACTTGGCATTCTCTGCATGCTCTCTGTTGTGTTGCACTGAGCTGAACCCAAATTTAAACTATAAACTTTCTGAGGACACACATGATGTTTGGGACTTTTTTATCTTGTTTACAAAATACAAAGACCCCATGTACACTGCTGTTCAATAATACTAAGGTCATGGCATCAGGCTCTTCTGGGATACTGGTTGAAAAGCTAACTAAGAATACATAAATGGCTACCAGAAACTGCAGTTTTCAAAGAAATGGCTTCACTTTTAAAGTTCAACATATTTTGCTCAGACAGACTTTTAGTGAGGAGTAGAAGTTTCTGGCATACATTCAACCCAATATTATCCTCTATTATTTACAAGCATTTGGTCTTACAATGTGTTCTCAGACATCAGTTTGCTATTATTCCCTAAGCTAGGTCAAAGAAATCTAAAAAAATAAAAATAAAAGCAAGAAGAAAAAGCCAATTATATTTGTTAGAAAATAAAGTGTCAATGAGAAATTTAGCAATAAATGTTTCAAATGTACTACTTTAGGTTTCTAAGTTCCCAGAAGAACAAAAGAAAAGAAAATAGACTTTTAACCATGACCAACAGAACAAAATGTTAGACTCCCAGAAAGGAATATAAGTGCAGGTGCTAAGGGTCAATGGCAGATGAACAATATGACAGGGAATTCATTATCATATTGCTGAAAATATATTTAAGAGAATTAAGGTAATATTAAGCAAAAGAACATGGGTTTTGAATATAAATGAGATTGTTGCTGTTTTAACCATACATCATTAGTAAGACCTTAGGCATATTATTTCAATGATCTGAACTTGGTTTACTAAAAAATATCAATAGTAATAAAGGATAATAACATATTTATAAGGCTATCATGATTATAAATAATACCTAATTAATGGGTCTACTATATATCTGAAAATAATAAAGGTTCAATAATTGGTAGCTATTATCAATTATTATTATTATTATTGGGGTTCCAACTAGTTAAAAGGTCATTTTAGATATATTTCAATTCTTTAGTGATCACTTTCTTTCTTAGAATCAAATCAAGGCAAATGAAATAATTTTCATCTTGTTAGTTTCTATTAACTTGATATAGAGACCATGTTGTCTATATTTATCTGGAGTATGAGGAAAGGCCTATATTACACATATAATGAACTGAGTCAAGTCTAGTACTGTCAACCTGGCCTGCCCTGCACAAGTGTGACTAACTTTACAGTAGCAACTATTTCCCTCAAAATACAATTAACTTCTCTACTTTGTTGACAAGGCACTATCTTCAGCTCTCCACTCTCACTTCATACAGAAGCATTGCAGAATTTACCCAGTACAATTTCAAATGATTATAACTCCCTTACCCTAACTGTAGAAGTGTTCCATTCTTGCTCATTTTTTTCCTCTCTTCCTTCATGGTACCTATTAAAATATACTTTCTTGCATTGACAATTACAGAAACAAAACAGAGCTACCGAAATACATTCATGCTATTGTTTTCTCCTGTTAAGATATGATTTTTAGCTTCCAAAGCATGTTAATGGTATAGGTATAATGTAACCTAATTACTGTTGGGAAATACCCTATATTATGAGACTGACATCATAAAAGATATTTTTCAAAGGGAAAATGTAATAAATTTCTAGCTTAAAAGAAAACAGAACATCTTTTGATAACGCTGGAATTTAATCATTTTGGTGAACATTATCCCTAGTCACTGGGAAGAAAAACTTTTGATATATTATCTAAAGCAATACCACTTGTCAACTTTTTAAAAATATTGCACACAAATTACAGCAATTAAATGCTTAGATTAATCCATTTTAAAAGATATTCCTAAAACTTTGCTGTAAAATGTCACTCAGAACCACTTTCTATAATGTATGGGACTGAATTGTTTGTGTTCCCTTAAAATTCATAGGTTGAATTTTCACCCTAAACCCTAATGTGATGACATTAGGTGGTGGGGCTTAGTAACTTTTGAATATGTGATATTTAAACTAGATAAATAAAATTAATCAAGAAATAAAAAACAAACCCCATAGTTACTAGCATGTCTTCCTAGTTCCTTCAAAATCTAGCTCTAAGTTACCACTATAGTTTTAGCTCTTTAAAAACCTTAACAACAATAACTATAACACATAGTAAAATATATATGCCAGATCCTAAGTGTTTTCTATATGTATTATCATAAAATTCTCCCCACCACTCTATGAAGTGTGTACTATTCTTTTTTCATATGACAGACAATGATACTGAGGTATCAGGAGTGGAAAATAGCTTCTCCAACGTCACATGACAAAGGATGGTAAATCCAGAGCCAGTTTTTTTAACCTCTATGCTATTCTGCTCCAATTTTCTTAAATGGATGACTTTCCTATTAGTAAGTACTGTTTTCCATATATATTACTTGGTTTATGCTATTTCAACTGCTTAAAATGTCCTCTTCCATCTCTCTACCTGTTGACATAATTCCTCATATTCAAAGCTCAGATCAAGTGTTATTAATTCTATGAAGTCTTTCCCTATTTTTCTATTTTAATTTATTGTCTTTTAAATGCGTTTTATTGTCATGCACGTATGCACAGGCACACACATCAATATTCCTTGACCACTAGGTGTTGTAAATATCTCAATGACATACATAATTGACTTCAATCAGTGATAATACTTAACATTTATTAAATGTTAAACATCTCCTTTCTACCAGGCACTCTTCTAGGTGCTGAATTACCAGGTGCTATGGCAATTGACTGAAGGATCAACCAAACCTCTCGATCTCCATGTTTAAACTTAGTCTTGAAAAATGAGTAGTAGTTTACCACATAGTCCACAACCACCATGTGAGAAAAACACATTCTGGGGTGGGGAAAGCCTTGTGCACACATCCAGTTGTGTAAGGGCACAACCAGTTGTACTTGAATTTAGGATACAGTTCCTGTTTGTTCATTCATTACAGTTACAGACAAATATCACATTAGAATAAGCTTCTTAGGAGAACTCTTATCCACCTTGGCATTGCTAATATCCAACATTGTGCCAGGTATTAGATGCTTCAATGCTTTCTTGGGAAGAGATAATAGAAGGAATGAAGGAAGAGGAAAATTGGGAAGGTTAAAATGGCAGTGCAGGAAAAGTCAACTTTTTGAATGAATCAGACCTCCCATACCCATTAGTAATTTATTCACCACCAGTAGAGAATGTCACCAACAAAAAAAGAAGGGATATAATTATTAATGAAATAGATATATGTAATATGTCAATCTTGATTATTTTCTTTGCTTTTAAGGTGATGATCTATTAATTAGTTCAACACATGAACTCAAAAATTGACTTTGAAATATCTATACTAAGAGCTTCTTATTTTGATTAGTAAAGTAGAGAGGGAAGAATATTAAAATATATATAATCACTATATAGAATATGAATGATTCTTGCACAAAGAAGCAAGACACACTTGCTAATAATAAATCACACTCAGTGATAACCAGTCTGTTATCCACTGAAACCACTGTTTTCTCCTTACACTTTTTGTGAAATTATACACTGACAGATGTACAACCAGATATATTTACTAGAAGTTAGATTTATCTGCATTTAACCGTTAAACCATGCGATAATTAAATTACTTGAATATTTTGATACACTTGAATACCTGACCTCTAGTTAAATCTAAAGTTTTGAGGAAACTATCCCTTATGCAACTATAACTGATCACCTTAGAAAGTGGAGCAAATCCATTTTTACCTGACAGTTGAAAACTTATTTTCCCCTTAATTCACGAGACTGACTTTTTATATAGGTTGCTATCTCTTTTTCAATCACAAATTATAGCTATTTTTTAAACATCTTCTTTGGCAGAAATTCAAATACATTTTGTCTGCTTGCAGGCTTTGAACAGAGCCTGAATAAATATTTGCAATTCAGCAGTTGTTCTGGTTCTATGCTTTGCAGTAAAAGGTCAGAGAATTTTGCTTGTAATTTTGCTGTTACGTTATTTACAAAGACTAAATGAAAAATAAAGTCCCTATAATTTTATGGGAACTCTTACTGAGTGGCTTTTATTTTAGGTATGAAAAATGCCACATCACAGTAATAATCACAAAATATATGATATTTTAGCACATGTATTTTAAAGGAAAATGATTGGTTTGAACATGTATGTACAAGTCTTCTGAAAGAATTCATTTTTCTGCCATGACATAAACAGGTATTTCAAAGTCAAAATATTAAAAGTTTAAAAACAATGAGATATCACCTCACAGAGATCAGAATGGTCATCATCACAAAATCTACAAACAATAAATGCTGGAGAGGGTGTGGAGAAAAGGGAACCCTCTTGCTCTGTTGTTGGGAATGTAAATTGGTACAGCCACTATGGAGAACAGTATGGAGTTTCCTTAAAAAACTAAAAATAGAGCTATCATATGACCCAGCTATCCCACTCCTAGCCATACATCTGGAGAAAACCAAAATTCAAAAAGATTCATGGACCCTGATGTTCACTGCAGCACTGTTTACAACAGCTAGGACATGGAAGCAACCTAAATGTCCATCGACAGAGGAATGGATAAAGAAGATGTGGTACATATATACAATGACATATTACTCAGCCACAGAAAGGAACAAAGTAGTTTCTCATTTGCAAGACATGGATGGACCTAGAGACTGTCATACGGCATGAAGTAAGTCAGAAAGAGAAAAACAAATATTGTATAATATCGCTTATAAGTGGAATCTAGAAAAATGGTACAGCTGAACTTACTGGCAAAGCAGAAATAGAGTCACAGATGTAGGGAACAAACATATGGATACCAGTTGGGGAAGTAGCAGGGGAGGATGAATTGGGAGATTAGGATTAACATATATATACTACTATGTATAAAATAGATAACTAATGAGAACCTACTATTTAGCACAGGGAACTCTACTCAGTGATCTGTTGTGACCTAAATGGGAAGGAAATCTAAAAAAGAGTGGATATATGTATACATATAACTGATTCACTTTACTGTATGGTAGAAACTAACACAACATTGTAAAGCAAATATACTCCAAAATGAAAACAAACAAAAAATGTTTCCCTAAACTACATAGTTTCTCATCTCCTTGGATAGTACTTTAAATTATTTGAATTAAACAAAATAAAATCACTTAAAGTAAAAAGTCAAAGATATAAAAATGCTGAGGAAAATAGCATATGAAATGCAAATAGTAACTTCCTTAAAATTGACATTTCAGAAAGGAAGTGATAACAAAACTCTGTAAGTTTATGCTAACATGTAGTTCAACTCCTAAGACAGCCTAGATTTTTTTCCCAGGTTTTAAGTAAAAAATGATCTGTCTACAGCATTCTGTTAAGGTATCCAAGGTCTGGAGGCAAAATTCTCAACTGGCCTGGTGACCTTGTAGGGAAATTTTATCGTATATATGTTCACAGAAAATTTTGACATTTATGAACAGAATTATTTATATCATATAAAAGATGCTAAGATATATAAAACTGTCTAATATTCAAAGTCTTGTTAATATTACAAGGGTCTAAATTAGGACATAATAACCAAGGTCTAAAAAAGGAAGGGAAAGAGAAAGGAGAGAAGGCAAGTGAATTAATCCACTTGGAATATTAAGACTCAAGCTCTTTGGCCAGAGGCCCACTTAGGAATCATAAGATAGAATTAATAGTTGGTAAAGAAGATGTTATTTTGTGACCATACGTACCCACAGGTATCAATTTTTGTATCAGTCATAATTAGAAACTACTTTCTTATATATTCTACCTATTTTAATAGACTTGCAGCTACTGATGTTCATTCTTAGATACATCATTTTTTGAACAACAGAAAGAAGGATTAGAACATAACATCATGCCGTTATTTTATTTCAAGTAATATTTTATTCTTCCTGATAAACATTCTCGAAGTTAAACAAGGTTATATTTCATTTGATTGACCTGAAAAATACATGAAATATGTATGATATTGACATAAAGGTATCCAAAATTATTCTGACTTTTATTCACTAATTTATGTCTTTAACTAACAAAACGTCCATAGGAAAAATGATATAAATTTGTCTGCATTTAGGGGATGAGTCAAGAATAATAAAAATCTTTTAAACAAAATCAAAAGGAAGAATACTGAAGCTATTGATTTTAAAAAATGGGAAAGGAAGCTGATTGGTGGGATGAGGTTTGGGCAGTAAATTTTGTTTCAGACATGTTATTATGATGTAATGTAGATAGTCTATAACAATATCCTCTAAAATTTATGTACATATATTCTCGAGTCTATGCTAAAATATTTAAATGAATTATTTTTTTTCAAAATCCCTGTGAAGTAGTTACTCTCTCATTTTCAGCTAATAAACCTGCACCTAAAAAAAAGGGGGGTGGCAAAAGATCTGAATAAACATTTCATCAAAGAAGATATACAGATGGCAATTAATCATATGAAAAGATACTCCACATTGTATGCTGTTAGGGAACTGAAAAGTAAAATAACAAAGAGATACCACTACACATCTATTAGAATGGGCAAAATCTGGAACACTGACAAGAGCAAATGCTGGTGAGGATGTGGAGCAACTGGAAGTCTCAGTCACTGTTGATGGCAATGCAAATGGTACAGCCACTTTGGAAGTCAGTTTGGTAGCGTCTTACAAAACTAAACACACTCTTACTATACGATCCAGCAATCAGGTTCTTTGGTATTTACCCAAATGAGTTGAAAATTTATGTCCACAAAAAATCTGCACACAAATGTTTATAGCAACTTTATTCATAATTGCCAAGGCTTGGAAGCAACCTAAATGTCCTTCAGTCGGTAAATGGATAAACAAACTGGTGTGTATCTACACAAAGGAATACTATTCAGTGATAAAAATAAATGAGCTATCAAGCCACAAAAAGACCAGAGTAACCTTAAATGCATATTACTAAGTTAAAATAAGCAAATCTGAAAAGGCTACATACTGTATGATTCCAACTATATGACATTATAGAAAAGGTAATGATGGAGAGAGTGAAAAGATTAATCAATACAGCGTTTGGGGATGAACAGCTGATACACCAGGGATTTTTAGGGCAGTAAAACTATTCTGTATGATATCTTTATATATTTGTCAAAACTTAGAATGCACAACACAAAAGGTGAACCCTAATGTAAACTATGGACGTAGGCTGACAAGGATGTGTCAATGTTGGTACATTGATTATAAGTGATGAAGCCAGATTACTTCTGTTTTTGGAATTAACTTTTTCACACCTCAGGACCCCTTATCTATGCTTATATACTACATTTCAACCATTTCAGTATGCCTTAAAGATGAACCTAGGTACCATGATGCATATGGTGGGAAAAACAAAAAAAACTATTGACAGAGATGTACTACGAAATCTGTTTTCTTTAACAATTTCTAAATTTTGATTATTAGAATCCATAAAGGGGTCTTAAACACTTAAAAAATGTTTAAAACATTACTTTTAAGGGTGGAATGAAAAATCACATAATTAAACACCCTATTTTGTTGTTCTTAAATTTGTATATTCTAAACACCCTGCTCAGCACATTAGGCAATACCTAGCCTATTCACATAAGTGTTTGTGGGCACATCTCTCTTACTGTGCCTGTATTTTATCTCCACAAAATGAATGGATGCAAGAAATAGGTATGTCTTCTATGTAGCCTAAGTTTAATGTCAAAGTTTCCTCAAACAAAGATATAGTTATGTAATCATTCTTTAAAAAATATAAACAAAATTTCCCCTCTGTAATTTTAAACCATCATTATTGCTTATACCATCTACAGGGGCTCCATTCCCTCTGATACTGACAGCTCCTAGTTATTTTAGGCTGTTCTCATGCTCTTTTTAATCTACTTCTTCCCTTAATCAATACATACTCTTTTCTTAATCTTCTTTCAGACATGAATTCTTTTTTTTTTTTTTTTTTTTTCCGTGGTACGCGGGCCTCTCACTGCTGTGGCCTCTCCCGTTGCGGAGCACAGGCTCCGGACGCGCAGGCTCAGCGGCCACGGCTCACGGGCCCAGCCGCTCCGTGGCATGTGGGATCCTCCCGGACCAGGGCACAAACCCGTGTTCCCCGCATCAGCAGGCAGACTCTCAACCACTGCGCCACCAGGGAAGCCCCAGACATGAATTCTTTAAGTGCATATAATATCTAATAAACAGTGGAAGAAGTAGAGCTTATTATAAAGTATTTATCATATACATTCTAAGTCTAGGACTGTTATGAAAATATTTTAGGATCTTAATGAAGAAATGTTCCTATCACCATAAGATAGAGGAAAATGTACATAGACTATTTTTCAAGAGAAACAGAAAGTAAACATTCAAAACCTCAATCTGCCAGAGGTGGATTTAAGATGATACTTATGAAGCTTAAGTGTCAAAGACTTTCACTAGCACATGTCCTTTTCACTTTCATATACTTGGTTTCATAATTTTGTATTCTTTTTTCTTTAGAAAGACCCCCGAAATTATGCAAGCATCCATCGCTGCCTAGATTTGCACCCACAAAGCACTATAACATGCAATCAAAGCAAGGCTCAGTGACATAGACTGCATGCACAATTTAAAAGATTTGCCATTACTTTGGTGCACTTGTTTTATAATTTATCTGTTCTTAATATTTATTAACTTTGGAAGGAAATTACAGATGGATACCTTTTATAGGCATTCCCTATTTCACCTCGAGTACACATCTTATCCGTACAAATTGCCCACTGAACACTTTTCTTCATCTGACATCATGTTTCCCCAGCCCAAAGCTAGTGCAGAAAACAGCCTTCCACAGCACCTGGCAATTAGCCTGAGGTCTCTTCCTCACATTTTCCATTCTTTGATTTCATGGAGAACTCAACAGATATTTGTTATTAGTACTACTATTATTATCAAGGTTTTAATATTAATTTTCAAGAACCAAGATCTTATTATACAAAATTATTTTTATAGTGAAAGGTTAAACTCTTTCATTTCCTTGGAATGCTGAAAAACCTCTATCTGATAAGAAGTATCTGGTGTTTTATATTGAGGGAAATTTGTACATATCACCTGAAAAAAATGTGTTGCTCCACTCAGTGGGTGGTAATTGATGTGTATTATCAGAGGTTGTGACACTGTCTGACAGCGTTTTGTAGAAATCACCTTGACTACTCCTTGGAGAAAATATCTGATCAGGGCAAGACTAAAACAAGTAGATGAGTTGGGAAGCTGTGTTAAAAGACAATGGCTGTGGAGATAGATTGAAAAGATATTTAGGAGGCAAATTTAACAAGACTTGAAAACTGATTGGATTTAGAAGGTGAGAAAGACTGGAGACCAACAATTTCATATTGTTAGAATGACGAAGATGGATGGACATACCATGAAATTTTACTTGAACTTCTCATAGGAAAGTGAAGATAAAAATAGTAAATTAAATCATACCCTTTTATTTTTCTGAACTTTCTGATTAAATTTGTCTGACAGTTTTGTACCATCATGCTTGCCAACTTAGACTCCTAGCAGCCAGTAGCATGAGAAAAATAATCATCCTCATCTAACCATGTGCCATTAAACTAAGAACAATTACTTCCAACTAAACTGTCTCTCCATTCTGCTAAGCTCAAAGGAAATGTTATGACCGAAATGTCTCCTCAAATCTCAAGTTTCTATATCTAGCATTAATTTCATTAATTATAGCTTCTTTATTTTATTCCTGACCTGCTGACAAAGCACCAGCTGAGTCTCAGCCAACTAATCAGATTAAATACATTGAGTTTGAAATACATGAAGTGCATCTTAATGCAATTGTTTTTCCAAGGCTCCTTTATGAACAAACAGGTATCAATAATCTTACAGTGATTTGGTGATGTTAAAATATAGTTTTGATGGAAGCCATTAACTTGCCTGTAATCAATAGAAATTTGTTGGAATACAGCCACGATTCACTGCTTCTTTTCCAGGAATACGAGAGCAAAATAGGCAAAGAAAAAATGTACTTTATTAAGAACTCTGACAAAGAATTATGTCTACAGTAAGCTGAACAATCTTATTAGCCTGAAGAGCACAATTAAAGAAACTCAGAATAATTTGAGTTAGACAGGCCATAGGAAACATAATCTAAAACACTAACTTATGTCAAAGAGGAAAATTGAGGTACAGGAGCAACTTCCTAAACAGGTGCCAGCCTCACCTATTTTCATTTATAACATGATTCAATTTATAGATGATTTCAATACAAGAAAAGTGAAATGGGAATGTGAGTTCAATGACCAACTAATTTGAACACAATCTAAAGCCTTGCTTTAAAACGAAGAGAGCTGTGATCTTGTCTGCGTCATCCAGATTAATTTCATTCTCAGTATAGGCTTAATTACATTCTGAGTTACCTCTTATTTTAATTAACAGTTCTGGTTGTTATTAGAATATGTGAAGGGAACAGCCATCTGTCTCTCTCTTTACTGCCATCTTAAAATAATGTTTGTGTTTTAAACCTTGGTATACCTCTTCCGAGGTCCCATCAGCTACTTTCAACTAGGGCAAGGAGGCAAATAACAGAACCAGGATGGTATGGTGGGTGGTATAGAGGGTTTTTAAAAGTTTATTACTTTAGATCTAAATATTACATAAAATCTATTATATCTAAGACAGCATAGTTGGCATGACACATTTTTTAATACCGTGAATTGGTTAAGTAAATTCTACTTTCCACTGTCTTTTGTTTGAAAAATTCAAACTAAATATTTTATCCCTAAATCTATCTATGTAGCAATATAGAGCAAAAGTTCTTGATCTTGAAAGGATATACGATTTTACATATCCAAAGACATGGACAAAAAGAGAGAGTAATAAGAGATTTCCCACCTCTGCTAGAGGCAGCACCATTCAAGGGAGCAACTTGGGAGTGAAGACTATGTCCTAACCTTGTGCTTCAAGCTGAAATAGAATAGCTCTGTTTTAACTGAACCAAGAGAGGGTGGCTCTTGTCAGTGAAACCTACACACCCACTGATCATGTGAAAAGCATGCTTTAAAATTTTTAAATGCATATGCTGACAGATAAGTAGTAGAAATTTTGAAAATAGAGTCATTCTGTTCTGGCCATTTATTTAATCTTCTAAGACTTAATTTTAACACAACTAGAATGCAAATGTCAAACTCATGTCATCTATTTCATATGAAGGTTAATAGAGTAAGAAATGCACTCAAAAATGTGTTCTTGAATCTAACATATTGTTAGACTGTACTAACATATTACATGTTAGTGTGCATATATATATATACATATGTTTTGTTATATATATAACAGAATATTATATATATATAATATGGATATGTTATATATAACATACTAACATACTATTAGTCTTCCGACAGTCTGCTGATATTTTCTAAAATCTGAATTACAGAAAAAATATTGTCCTCTCCAGAATCTGATTTTTAGAATCATTAATAGTGACATCAGAGAAAAAAACTGCTTATTATGTTTATCATGAACTGTATGCCTTATAAAATGCATTTATATTTATAAATGTCTATTAAAATCTACTAGATTGGAATATATTACACTGGATATAGCATCTATCTTAAAAACCTAATTACACATGAAATCGTTTAAATAAATTTGATAATTTTCTGAACATATGAAAGCAGCTATACATTTCCGTCTTCAATTTGTTTACTCCTCCCCATTGATCCTCTGTCCTCCAAATATCATTATCTTGTGAGACACCTAGAGGTTTAGTGCATGCTATAAATTGTATTTCAAGTAGGGGTCATCACTGGAAAGAGGCAATGGTCTCTTCATACTTGACAAGCAGAGACAGTCATCAACATGAGTAGCCTATTTAGTAGAATATCTGTTAAGCTGACTTAGGAAAAATATCACCTTTCAAAAGTCTTAAGGGAAATTTCTCAGTTAGAGCACTGAGCCACAGAAAAGTGATAGATTTTATCAACACACAAGTCAACAGGAATGAGGGGCTCTTTTGAGAACTTATTTAATTGAAGTATAAAAGAAATGTATATCGCTAGCCAAAAAACTAAGTCAAAAAGCAGCTAATGTCTAGAACACTTTGCTTGGAGGAGTTAGGTTTCCTCAGTAAATCAAGGAGGATATAAATTAATTAAAAGATATGCTTACATTACATGATCAGAATGTGGAATAAGGGCAGATTTATTAAGTTGGAAAGAGTGAAGGATTTGATTTGGCAAAAGGTTATCATCTTAGAGAACAGAACGTACCAGTAATGGGGATCTTGGAGACTCAGATACACACACATAAAAGGAATGGAGATTTACGCATTCTAACCTGTTCTTGAAAACGAAACTGTACAAGATGACCAGGGGCCCCTAAACCATGTATGCTGTTTTTGAGCAGTAATTACAAATGTATGCAAATTTAGTAAGTTATTCCGTTGCATGAAGTGTATCTGCTTTACATTAAAATGAAATTGCAGAAAATATCCTCCTAAACAAACACACACTTACACATATACAAATACATGTACAGGTAGGATTATCTGCAAAATAAAATGTCAAGTCAAAATATGCATAACAGAATTGGTACTCTCTGGACTCATTGTGCAGCATTTTCAGAGCAAGTCATGTTGCTGGAACCCATAATATCTAAACTAAGTATCCTGATTATTGAAGTGCTCTTGTCAAAGAGAAAAAACTGTTCAAAAGTATCTACATGTATCTATTTCTAGTTCAATACAAAATTAACTTTAACATCTCTTATCTCTGAAAAGCAAAGGTTAGTGACAATCCTTAAATTATATGTGTGGAAACAGTTTTTATCTGTGTGGGAAAGTTGTACCCACATTAAGCTAAATTAGCAAAACTCCATGAACTGACATTGTAAATGAATATCTTCATCAAATTCCCTTTTATATAAATAAAAAGAAAATAACATAGGGTTAAAAACTCTATAAATATTTTATAAATATCAGAAATTTTTCAGATGCTAATAAAATTTTAGGAAAAAAAATCTGTTGTTGGTCAAATGCTATGTCCTCTGAACTACTCTTTAGGGACATTTTCACATACCTCATTGGGCAAAGACTATTCCTTATTCATCTGTGCCCTTTCTAATGATCAGGTGAGTCTAGTTGCATTTTTGGCCCTCAAAAAACAATTCATGGATCTTGAGTACCCAAGTGACCAAGGATGATATGGGGAAGTGAGTCAGACCCTCAGTCAGTCTCTCTTTCTCTCTTACTCTCCCTTTTAATTTAAATATGTACCATGCCTTCCCTATAAGGCCAAAAAATAAGAGAGAAGTATTACTGAGAACGTTTTCAACAAAACAAATGGTGAGTGAGTTCATGTTAGGTAATTTTACCACTGATCTTTAACTAATAAAATTTTTGTCCCCGCCCTGTATTCTTGGTTGAGTGTGAATATACAATTAAGCTCGTTTGTGATAGATGATGGCTAATGAAAAATCTTGCAGGGTCCTTGGGGCCCTGAGTCTTCATTCCCGTGACTAACCCCTTAAAATTGCAACTTGCTACTTAACATTTCTCTAGATATTTTAGTTATGTCATTAATACACTCTTTCAAGCATTTAGGTATTGACCATTGTACTAGGCACTGAATACAAATCGATCAATAAAAGAGGTTTGATTCCCCACTCTAGTTGACATAAGAGTATAGCAAAGAATATATTTCTAAATACAACATTTCAATAAAATGTGATCATTTCCCTCTAGGAAATTCTGGAACACAAATCTGAGGCACCCACTCAGGTCAGGGAAAGTAAGAAGATCTCCAATGGTACATAGTACACAGAGGTATGATAATGAAAAGGTAAATTGGGAGGAAGATTATTCCAAGCCAAATGATAGGAAAACTAGAATGCCCAAAGGGGAAGCCAGAAAATACATCGAATATATTGAAGAAAACCAGTTACGGACAAACACAGACTATTAAAAATAAGGAAGCAATGATGACATACCAAATAAGTAGGTAGTAACCAGTTCATAGCCATGAAGCCATACTAAGCAGATTGAACTTTAAGGGAAACACATAAGCACTGAAGAATTTTAAATGTGTCACATACCTAGCAGGTGATCACTTCCCTTTCAGAATTGTTTGATTTCCCTTTCAAAAGTCTCCCTTAAGTAGATTGCACAGGACTGCTAGCACCAAATAATCCACATGACTATTTTCCCTTAAAGGGGTTTCACATGTGTTTTACTACAGCCCTTTCAAGAAGACTCTATTACGGTCATTAGTTTACAGTAGTTGCTTTGGCCTGTATCCCCTGGAAGGTTAACTATAAACATGTTTTTGATAATAAGTCATTTTCTGGTTCACAATTTCTCATCGGTTTTCTTGTGGGTGGATTCTGCTTCTGATTTCTATACATGAAAATGCATATTTATGATCTGTGTCATAAAATTTAAAAATATACAGTTTCCCTATATTTTAAAATGCATTTAAATATTTCTAAATAGAAGGAATACCACTGTAAGAAAGGGGTATACCTTAGGTTCCTTATAGATTGTTCACTGGTTTTATTTCAGTGATAGACCCACAATGAACCTTGACCTTTAAATAGTTTTGAAAGGACTAAAATATGGTGCAGTGTGACTTTGATATCTATTACATTAGGCATTCAAATCTTTGTTAAAAATGAAGGCTGATATTTAATATTTAAGGAGACTGGCATGAGTATTTCAAGAAATAAATATTAATTAATATATTCAACCTTTATATTTAATTAATTAATATATTAATAATTAATATAAGATAACTTAAGGCCAAATAAACTTTTCTCAAATTCACATTCCTTTAAAACCAAAGCAAAGAGGCCAAATACTGCACACCAAAAATCCACTCATTCATTCTACAATTATGTGAGTGCTTCCTGCGTGCCAAATACTAAAAGGTCATCAGACCAGAGATAAATAAATAACACAAAACCCCTAATTCAATGGACATCACAGCCTTATATAAAAGCAAAATTATAAACAAATAGCTCACACAAAAGCAATATGAATAAAGTAAGAAATATATGTACACATATTGAGATAACAGAAAAGAAAGTAATTAATATTGGTCTTTGTGGGTGAGATCAGAAACACCATTCAAGAAGAGAGACATACAGGAATTCCCTGGTGGTCCAGTGGTTAGGACTCCATGCTTTCACTGATGAGGGTGTGGGTTTGATCCCTGGTCAAGGAACTAAGATCTCTCATGCCATGCAACATGGCCAAAAAAAAAAAAAAAAAATGGAGAGAGAGAGACATATGAACTCAGCTTAAAATATATGGAAAACTTATATGATTTAGAGGGGCAATATAAGACAAGGAATGGATATGATATATTCAAAGTTTAATGAAAGAAGTAAAATTAGAGATAGGCGATTACATGCGAGAGACAGAGGCATTAGGATCTATGAGATTACCATATGTTAGATCCTTGAAAAATATATATTTGTTGATTGTGGGAAAAAAGAAAAGGTTGAATAAATAAAATCATGAATTATCACTGGACCTCATTCACTGACTAGATATAGGAAGTCTCCATGGTATCTCAGTCCTCTTTATTTCACCCTGGCCTTTGTTTTTTATTCCCCTTCAACGTTCTAATTCTATATCAACATTAACTCCTCCTCATTGTATCACTGTCTTTTTATCTTTCAATTATTATTCATAAAATTACATTAGCATAAAGTAGTAAATGGATAAAAGAAAACTCATTGTTGCATATGCATGATTTATATGGCATACTTTCTATTAGTGCTGTATCAATATTATTTTGCAATATAAATTGTAAAGAATCATCTGTTAAAGTTCCAAGCTATCAAAAAAATGGATATAATACTATCGTTCATGTTAGAAAAAATCCCAAACTTCACTATTTTCACAAAATATTCAATGCTAAATTTAACTTATAGACTCAGCTACTGCTTTGTCAAGCTAAAAGCATTTATAATAAAGTACTGTGAACTGTTTTTCTCCTACACCAGATTCTTTTATCCTACTATTTATTGGTATGCTGTACACTCAAATGCTGATTTTTTTTTTTCGGTATGCGGGCCTCTCACTGCTGTGGCCCCTCCCGTCGCGGAGCACAGGCTCCGGACGCACAGGCCTAGCGGCCATGGCTCACGGGCCCAGCCGCTCCGCGGCACGTGGGATCCTCCCGGACCAGGGCACGAACCCGCGTCTCCTGCAACGGCAGGCGGACTCTCAACCACTGCGCCACCAGGGAAGCCCAATGCTGATGTTTTTAGAAGATATTTTTGCTATACTAATTTGAGCAATTAAAATATAGTTTTAACAATACCTTATTAGCATATTAATTAAAATAATGATTCATTTACTTGTGGCAATTAGAACCTTACTTTTGTAATCTAATAGGTATATTCTGTTCCCATGGAAACATAGTATCCATCATTACAATACAATGTTCAGAATCTATGCTACATGGAGTTTCAACTACAGTGGCTAAACTGGTTACAGTTCATCTTGTCAACGAAGCAAAGGCAAATGGAAAGAGACTGGTTTTCTGGATAAGAATAAACGGACAGATTGTCTTGGGTCCAATTCTTCTAGTATATGTCACACTATTTCATTTTGTCAACGACAGAAATTAAATAAAGCATATTTAAATGTTGTCCTAGGTCAGTTAGAGCTGCTGAAATGTCCCAGTGGTTCAAGATAATTATAAGGCATAGAGATTGGAGATGAAAGTAGTATGGATACCTTCTTTAGTATTGTAGTGTTAATTTCACATAGTAAAAAAAAGTAACAGATTTACTCCACCTCAGATATTTAAAAACCTGCTCAATTTCATTTGTAAACATCCACAGAGATCATGCTCCAAACCTAAATACTGGAGTCAGAAAAATATTACACTGCACCTGGTTTTTAATGTTTTTGTGGAGAACAGCATCATTAACTTTGACAAGTGGACTGTAGGTAGTGAGTAACAGTGGCATGCTGAGGTGTTCTAAGTCCATAAACTAAAGTGTAGCATGATGGCAGTCTTTGGTGTAGTTCTGCCAGACAGATGCACATTTATTTGAAAAAATTAGTGCATTCGAGTTTTCTTTCTTGGAAAGGTTTTGGTGCAAGCGTTTCCATCCAATGACTGTAACATTCTGAGGCTGGTTTTCCTTACTTGAAATCAAAAAGCCTTCCCTAGAAAGGAGGAATATAAAACTAATGGAATTTTGTTTAAAGTACTCTGCAGACAATGATTTGTAGATAACTTGATTTTGAAAGGATACAGGAAAATATTTCTTTTAAATATGTTCAACATTTAAACCATTACAGTAGATTACTTTCTAATAGTCAATTGCTCAGTAATTGTACAATAGTCAACTGCCCATGAACATAATGCACTTTAAGGAGATAGTGTCTATGTTTTTGATTCATGTGTCCAGACTATGGTTCTCAATATCATTTTAACCCACAAAGAACTTGGGTATTTTGAAGAATTTTCACATTCCAGGTCTTGGAAAAGAAATGCACAAGATGAGACTCTGACTTCTTGTGCTGAAAAACAAGAAAACTGTCAAACTCTAATGGAAGGAGGACCATCAAGATGGCAGAGGAGTAAGATGTGGAGATCACCTTCCTACCAACAAATACATCAAAAATACATCTATATGTAGAACAACTCATACAGAACACCTGCTGAATGCTGGAAGAAGGCCTCAGACTTCCCAAAAGGCAAGAAACTCCCCATGTACTTGGGGTCCTGGTGCTCCAGCCGGGTGTCAGGCCTAAGACTCCGAGGTGAGAGAGCAGAGTTCAGGACACTGGACCACCAAAGACCTTCCGGCCCCACATAATATCAATCTGTGAGAGCTCTCCCAGAGATCTCCATCTCAACACTAAGACCTAGCTCCACTCAATGACCAGCAAGCTCCAGTGCTGGACACCTCATGCCAAGCAACTAGCAAGACAGGAACACAACCCCACCCATCAGCAGAGAGGCTGCCTAAAATCATAATAAGTTCACAGACACCCCAAAACACAACACTGGATGTGGTCCTGCCCACCAGACAGAAAAGATCCAGCATCACCCACCAGAACACAGGCACCAGTCCCCTCCACCAGGAAGCCTACACAACCCACTGAACCAACTTCACCAAATGGGGGCAGACACCAAGAACAACAGGAACTACAAACTTGCAGACTGCGAAAAGCAGACCCCAAACACAGTAAGTTAAGCAAAATGAGAAGACAGAGAAATACCCAGTAGATGAAGGATCAAAGAAAAACCCACCAGACCAAACAAATGAAGAGGAAATAGTCAGTCTACTTGAAAAAAGAATTCAGAGTAATGATAGTAAAGATGATTCAAACTCTTCTAAATAGAATGGAGAAAATACAAGAAATATTTAATAAGGACCTAGAAGAACTAAAGAGCAAACAAACAATGATGAATAACACAATAAATGAAATTAAAAATTCTCTAGAAGCAATCAAAAGCAGAATAATTGAGTCAGAAGAAGAGATAAGTGACCTGGAAATAAAATAATGGAAATAACTACCACAGCAGAATAAAGAAAAAAGAATGAAAAGAATTGAGGACAGTCTCCAAGACCACTGGGACAGTATTAAACACACCAACATTTGAACTACAGGGGTCCCAGAAGAAGAGGAGAAAAAGAAAGGGACTGAGGAAATATTTAAAGGATTATAGTTGAAAACGTCCATATTATGGGAAAGGAAATAGTCAATCAAGTCCAGGAAGTGCAGAGTCCCATACAGGATAAATCCAAGGAGAAACATGCCGAGATATATATTACTCAAACTAACAAAAATTAAATACAAAGAAAAAATACTGAAAAAAGAAAGGGAAAAGCAAAAAGTAATATACAAAAGAATTCCCATAAGGTTAACAGCTGATCTTTCAGCAGAAACTCTGCAAGCCAGAAAGGAGTGGCAGGACATATTTAACATGATGAAAGGGAAAAACCTGCAACCAAGATTACTCTACTTAACAAGAAACTCATTCAGATGTGACGGACAAATTAAAAACTTTATAGACAAGCAAAAGGTAAGAGAATTCAACACCACCAAAATAGCTTTACAACAAATGCTAAAGGAACTTCTCTAGGCAGGAAACCCAAGAGAAGGAAAACACCTACAATAACAAACCCAAAACAATTAAGAAAATGGGAACATACATATCGATAATTATCATAAATGTAAAGGGATTAAATGATCCAACCAAAAGACATAGATTGGCTGAATGCCCAGAAAAACAAGACCCATATATATGCTGTCTACAAGAGACCACTTCAGACCTAGGGAAACATACTGACTGAAAGTAAGGGGATGGAAAAAGATATTCCATGCAAATGGAAAGCAAAATAAAGCTGGAGTAGCAATTCTCGTATCAGACAAAATAGACTTTAAAGAAAAACTACTACTACAGACAAATAACTACACTACATAATGATCAAGGAATCAACCCAAGAAGGTATAACAATTGTAAATATTTCTGCACCCAACATAGGAGCACCTCAATACATAAGGTAAATGCTAACAGCCAAAAAGGGGAAATTGACAGTACCACAATAATAGTAGGGGACTTTAAAACCCCACTTTCACCAATGGACAGATCAACCAAAATAAAAATAAATAAGGAAACAAAAGCTCTAAATGATACATTAAACAAGATGGATTTAGTTGATATTTATAGGACATTCCATCCAAAAACAACAGAATACACTTTCCTCTCAAGTACTCATGGAACATTCTCCAGGATAGATCATATCTTGGGTCAAAATCAAGCCTTGGTAAATTTAAGAAAATTGAAATCACATCAAGTATCTTTTCCAACCACAACGTTATGAGACTAGTTACCAATTACAGGAAAAAAATCTGTAAAAAATACAAACACATGGAGGCTAAACAATACACTACTAAATGACCAAGAGATCACTGAAGAAATCAAAGAGGAAATTTAAAAATACCTAGAAACAAATGACAATGAAAACACGACAATGCAGAACCTGTGGAATGCAGCAAAAGCATTTCTAAGAGGGAAGTTTATAGCAATACAATCCTACCTCAAGAAACAAGAAATATCTCAAGTAAACAACCTAATCTTACACCTAAAGCAATTAGATAAAGAAAAAAAAAAAAACCCAAAGTTAACAGAAGGAAAGAAATCATAAAGATCAGATTAGAAATAAAAAGAAATGAAGGAAACAATAGCAAAGATGAATAAAACTAAAAGCTGGTCCTTTGAGAAGATAAACAAAATTGATAAACCATTAGCAAGACTCATCACGAAAAAAAGGGAGAAGACTCAAATGAACAGAAATAGAAATGAAAAAGAAGTAACAATTGACACTGCAGAAATACAAAGGATTGTGAGAGATTACTATAAGCAACTATATGCCAATAAAATGGACAACCTGGAAGAAGTGGACAGATTCTTAGAAAAGTAGAACCTTACAAGACTGAACCAGGAAGAAACAGAAAATATAAACAGACCAATTTCAGACAAGCACTGAAATTGAAACTGTGATTAAAAATCTTCCAACAAACAAAAGTCAAGGACCAGATGGCTTCACAGGTGAATTCTATCCAACATTTAGAGAAGAGCTAACACCTATCCTTCTCAAACTCTTGCAAGATATAGCAGAGGGAGGAACACTCCCAAAGTCACTCTATGAGGCCACAATCACCACGATACCAAAACCAGACAGAGATGTCACAAAAAAAGGAAACTACAGGCCAATGTCACTGATGAACATAGATGAAAAAATCCTCAACAAAATACTAGCAAGCAGAATCCAACAGCACATTAAAAGGATCATACACCATGATCAAGTGTGGTTTATCCCCAGAATTAAAGGATTCTTCAATCTATGCAAATCAACCAATGTGATACATCATATTAACAAATTGAAGGAGAAAAATCATACGATCATCTCAATAGATGCAGAAAAACCTTTTGATAAAATTCAACACCAATTTATGATAAAAACTCTCCAGAAAGTAGCCACAGAGGGAACCTACCTCAACATAATAAAGGCCGTATATGACAAACCCACAGCCAACATCATTCTCAATGATGAAAAACAGAAACCATTTCCACAAAGATCAGAAACGAGACCACTAATATTCAACATACTTTTGGAAGTTTTAGCCATAGCAATCAGATAAGAAAAAGAAATAAAAAGAATCCAAATGGGAAAAGAAGTAAAACTGTCACTATTTGTAGATGTCATGATAATATACATAGAGAATCCTAAAGATGCTACCAGAAAACTATTAGAGTTAATCAATGAATTTCGTAAAGTAGCAGGATACAAAATTATGGCCCAGAAATCTCTTGCATTCCTATACATTAATGATGAAAAATCTGAAAGAGAAATTAAGGAAGCACTCCAATTAACCTCTGCAACAAAAAGAACAAAATACCTAGGAATAAGCCTACCTAAGGAGACAAAAGACCTGTATGAAGAAAACTATAAGACACTGAGAAAGAAAGTAAAGATGATACAAACAGATGGAGAGATATACCATGTTCTTGGATTGGAAGAATCAAAATTGTGAAAAATGACTATACTACCCAAAGCAATCTACAGATTCAGTGCAATCCCTAACAAACTACCAATGGCATTTTTCACAGAACTAGAACAAAAAAATTTCACAATTTGTATGGAAACACAAAAGACCCCAAATAGGCAAAGCAATCTTGAAAAAGGAAAACGGAGCTGGAGGAATCATGCTCCCTGACTTCACACTATACTACAAAGGTACAGTCATCAAAACAGTATGGTACTGGCACAAAAACAGAAATATAGATCAATGGAACAGCATAGAAAGCCCAGAGATAAAGCTACACACATATGATCACCTTATCTTTGATAAAGGAAGCAAGAATATACAATGGAGAAAAGACAGCATCTTCAATAAGCGGTGCTGGGAAAACTGGACAGCTATATGTAACAGAATGAAATTTGAACACTCCCTAATACCATACACAAAAATAAACTCAAGATGGATTAAAGACCTAAATGTAAGGCCAGACACTATATTACTCTTAGAGGAAAACATAGGCAGAACACTCTATGACATAAATTACAGAAGATCCTTTTTGACCCACCTCCTAGAGAAATGGAAATAAAAACAAAAATAAACAAATGGCACCTAATGAAACTTAACAGCTTTTGCACAGCAAAGGAAACCATAAACAAGACAAAAAGACAACCCTCAGCATGGGAGAAAATATTTGCAAATTAAGCAGCTGACAAAGGATTAATCTTCAAATTATACAAGCAGCTCATGCTTGTATAATATCAAAAAAACAAACAACCTAATGCAAAAATGGGCTGAATTCTAAATAGATATTTCTCCAAAGAAGATATACAGATTGCCAACAAACACATGAAAGGATGCTCAACATCACTAATATTAGAGAAATGCAAATCAAAACTACAATGAGGTATCACCTCACACTGGTGAGAATGGCCATCATCAGAAAATCTAAAAACAGTAAATGCTGGAGAGGGTATGGTGAAAAGGGAACCCTCCTACACTGTTGGTGGGAGTGTAAATTGATACAGCCACTATGGAGAACAGTATGGATGTTCCTTAAAAAACTAAAAATAGAACTACCATATGATCTAGCAATCCCATTACTGGGACTATACCCTAAGAAAACAATAACTCAAAATAGTCATGTACCACAATGTTCATTGCAGCTCTGTTTACAATAGCCAGGACATGGCAGCAACCTAAGTGTCCATCAACAGATGAAAGGATAAAGAAGATGTGGCACATATATACAATGGAATATTACTCAGCCATAAAAAGAAACAAAATTGAGTTATTTGTAGTGAGGTGGATGGACCTAGAATCTGTCATACACAGTGAAGTAAGTCAGAATGAGAAAAACAAATACTGTATGCTAACACATATATATGTGGAATCTAAAAAAAAACTGGTTCTGAAGAACCCTGGGGTAGAACAGGAATAAAGACACAGATGTAGAGAATGGACTTGAGGACATGGGGAGGAGGAAGGGTAAGCTGGGACGAAGTGAGAGAGTGGCATTAACATATACACACTACCAAATGTAAAATAGAAAGCTAATGGGAAGCAGCCACATAGCACAGGGAGATCAGCACGGTGATTTGTGACCAGCAAGAGGGAGGGTGGAAGGGAGATGCAAGAGGGAGGGGATATGGGGATATAAGTATACGCATAGCTTATTCACTTTGTTCTATAGCAGAAACTAACAGAATAATGTAAAGCAATTATACTCCAATAAAGATATATTTTTTTTAAATCTAATGGAAGTGTGTAAAAAGACCACTGGAACCAGGTTGATAGGGTTAGTACTGATAAGAGATGGGTAATTTCAGCATGAAAAAGAATAATTAGTATAATTAATAGAAACACTGAATGTACCAAAATCCATGAACTCATAATACTTAAAAACATATCTATCTATATAAATAGGTATAGACAGACACAGATATAAAGAGAGACAAAGTGTTCAAACAAACAAAATAAAAGAGAAAAAATAAAATTTCTCATTTTCATTGTAGGTAGCTGAAGCACCAACCCTTTACTATAAAAATTTGGTAATTAAATGGAAAAATTAAAATTCAGGGTGTTTTGAATGAATTGTGTCCCCTCAAAATTCATAAATTGAAGGCCTAAGCCCCCATACCTTAGAATGTGACTGTATTACAAGACAGGGCTTTTAAAGAGGTAAAGAAGTTTAAATGAAGGCATCAGTGTGGAGCTCTAAGCCAACAGGACTAGTGTTCTTATAAGAAGAGAAAGAGAAACCAGATGTGCAAAAGCACAAAGAAAAGGCCGTGTGAGGACATGGTGAGAAGACTGACATTTGCAAGCCAGGGAGACAGTGCTCAGGAGAAACCAAACCTGTTGACATCTAGGTCTTGGACTTGCAGCCTCCAGAACTGTGACAAAAAAAAATTTTAAGAGTGTTTTTTTTTTTTTTTTTTTGCGGTATGCGGGCCTCTCACTGTTGTGGCCTCTCCCATTGCGGAGCACAGGCTCCGGACGCACAGGCCTGGCGGCCATGGCTCACGGGCTTAGTTGCTCCGCGGCATGTGGGATCTTCCCGGACCAGGGCACGAACCCGTGTCTCCTGCATCGGCAGGCGGATTCTCAACCACTGCGCCACCAGGGAAGCCCCTTTAAGAGTGTTTTTAAGCCACTGAGTGCATGGTAATAATTTGTTATGGCAGCTCTAGCCAACTAATACACAAGGTAACTAAAAAACTCTAGTCGTTAAGGGCAAATTTGTCTTTACAGTATCATTCCAGATATCAAATTATAAAAGAAACTAAAAAATTAGCAAATTACCATGATTTTGCAACCTCAGATGAAATAATGATTCAGGAAATGATCGTCAGTGGATACTAAAATCATGAGAAAAGTTGATGGGGAAATTTACAATAGAACAACCTGGTTAGGACCACCTGCATCTCTCAACCTATGTCCATCACTAAAGTGGAACAAGCAGACATTATGTGTGCCCTGATGTGATACGACATTAAGTACACTGCAGTAGCTTTGAAATATTTTTGTCAAAAAGATAAACCTAAATTGAATTATGTTTTTGGCTTTCATTTCCAGTTCTCAGAAACTACACTAGATGCAGGTCTATATTCAGTAAGACCATGAGGGAGCATTCAGACAAGCTCAGAATGTAGGACATTCTGCCCATCAATTGTTTTGTTTTTTTATACTTAGTTGACTGGGAGTAAGGGAGTGGGAGATTGGGCTGTATATATAAGGGACCCTTTGGATTCTGGGGTTAAGGGGAAAGACATCAGTAAAAAACTAGTAAAATTCAAATGAAGTGTATAGCTTGTACCAATACTAACTTCTTCCCTTGGATCATTAAACTATGGTTATGTAAGATGGTAACATTAGAGGAAGGTGAGTGAAGGCTATTCTGCAACTTTCTGTAATATTTTTCAATGTTTCAATAACTAAAATTATTTCAAATTTGAAAGTGAAAAAAAAAGAAAGAGAGAGAGACACAATAAATGCAACGTGCACAGTGTATTCGGCTCCTGATTTGAACATGTCACCTGCAAATGGACATTTTTAAAGAGAATCTGGGAAATTCAAATATGAATTCATCATTAGATATACTTAATTTTTTAGGTATGATATGGTATTATGAATGTAGAAGAACAAATTATTTTGGAAAAAAAAACAAATATAAAGGACTTCCCTGGTGGTCCAGTGGTTAAGACTCCACGCTTCCACTGCAGGGTGTACGGGTTTGATCCCTAGTCAGGGAAATTCCACATGCCACATGGTGTGCCCAGAAAACAAATAAATTAATTAAATAAATACAATAATAATAATATAAAGGGGAATTCCATGGTGGCTCAGTGGTTAAGAATCCGCCTGCCAATGCAGGGGACATGGGTTCGATCCCTGGTCCAGGAAGATCCCACATGCCACAGAGCAACTAAGCCCATGTGCCACAAGTACTGAAACCTTAGTGCTCTAGGGCCTGCGTGCTGCAATTACTGAAGCCTGTGCACCTAGAGCCCGTGCTCCACAAGAGAAGCCACCGCAATGAGAAGCCCCCGCACCACAATGAAGAGTAGCCCCCGCTTGCCACAACTAGAGAAAGCCTGCACTCAGTAAAGAAGACCCAACAGAGCTAAAAATAAATTAAAAAGCAAACAAACAAACAAACAAATACAGAAGTATTTAGAGATAAATGTTATGATATCAAAGATTTGACTTTAAAATTCTACAGGAAGGAAAATTAAACACTGATTATGTTTCACTGATATTGGTTGAATCTGGGGATGGGTATATGGGAGTTCATTATAACATCCTTTCCACATCTGTGTTTGCTTTTAAACAGTTAATATTCTTTAACTTTTGCTTGGTCATACAACCAGAACAGATTTCTGGGCTCATTCTCAGCCCCATTCCGCATCGTTCCCTGGCTGTATGTTGTTGAGTGCCCCAACTGCTTCATGACCAGTGAGGGCTGCCTGGCAGTCTCTATGCCCACTATGAGGACTGCAGGAGAATCTCACAAGGTAATAAAGAAAAGCTTTTGCAACTAAAATGCAAGTGCTATGGAATTTTTATTATATTAGCACACTACTGACAAACAAAATGTCAGATGCATCCATCATGTCGGTTGGGCTGACACAACAAAATACCTCATACTGGGTGACTTAAACAACAGAAATTTATTTTCTCAAAATTCTGGAGACCGGAAGACCTAGATCAAGGCACCAGACAATTCAGTTCCTGGGGAGAGATCTCTTCCTGGCTTGCAAACAGCTACCTTCTCAATAAGGGTTCTTGTGTCCTTTCCTCTGAGTGTACGTGGGGGATGGGGGGTGGGGTGGAGAGAGACAGAGAGAGATAGATGGGGGAGGGAGGGAGAAAGGTGTCTCTCTTCCTCTTCTTATGAAGCCAACAGTCCTACTGGATTAGGGTCCATCCCTCATGACTTCATTTAACCTTAATTACCTCTTAAAGGTCCTATCACCAAATATAGTCACCTTGGGGTTTAGGGTTTCAACAAATGAATTTAGGGGTCGCAATTCAGTCCACAGCACATGTCAGTGGAATATTTGTTCTAACTCTCCCTCCACCACCAAGGGTGAGGGGACGAACATCTCTGAATGACCAAGCATGGCTCAGTATTTTAATATACGAACATGGAGGAAGAGACAATTACATAAAAATGTTTATTTCAGTATCTAACAGACATATTAAATAATAGAACTACTTAGTTGATGAATAAATATGACTTTGGTTGACCGAGTTTTACCTTTCATAAGTCTTCTTGTTGCCCGTGTTCTGAATCCCAATTGGATAAATGTAACACTTATTTGAGATGTGGTCTGTATATAAAGTATAGAAACAACCAGATAATAAAACAAAGGTTAAAATAAGACAATAGCATGAAATTAAAGGGGAAAGATTTAGCAATTTAGAAGCACTTCTAACAATGAAATCTATTAGAGCAGGGAAAGTTCTCCTGGGGGAAGTATAGAAGTCTTATGGACCAAGTCATTTCAAGTAGACTAGACAAAATAATCAAAAACGGCATTAAGAGAACAGTCCCTCAAGAGAAAGATAGGGGTGGAAGGTTGATTAGATAATGTAATAGAGCTGTCACATCTTTAAATGTCCATGATTCTAAAATGCTGTATGATTTTTAGACAGTTTGATCACCCAGTAGAGACTTTAATTTCATTTTTTATGGCATATTTAATAGGTGAACTGCAGTAATCATGCAAGCTTGGCCTGGCTTCCTCTCTGGGGCTTGGATTTCTGGCACTGCAATAACTACATCTCTAACATAAACCTCAATGAAACCAATAATTACTAAGTAATCCCTGTGCAGAATTTCCATCAGACATCTAAGGCTCATATCAGCACTGTCAATGTAGAATTATTGAAATTTAAATCAGAAGTGTTTATCCAACACTGTGATGAGATAAAGTGACTTGAGACTGCTTATCATGATTAAGGCTTCAGATTGCAGGTTATTATTAGGATGAAAAAGGAATATGAAATAAATGGGAAGAAAAACAAACATGGGTTCTTATTATCTGGGGGAAGAAAAAGATTGTATCTTGAATTCAATTAATGCACTAAAATGATTGTGGCGTCCTCTTGTTTTCTCACATTAGTCACTTTTATAACTGAGGACCTGCATGGATATGACATAATGCCTCAGGGCCAAATGACTTGCCAGAAGAACAAAAACAAAGTCCTGAGCTGTTTAAAACCTCTCACAAGGCTTTGTCTTTTAGATATGAAACTATTATTAGTGACGAAAGTAAAAGTCAATGAGAAATTGCAATAAGGATAAAGGACTAACTCTGAACTACAATTTAAATCCACATTTCAGAATATATCTATAGAATAATTATCCACACTTATATGAAAATGACATCCCATGGAAATTTGTTTTTCCAAGACTTCCATAAACTGAAAGTTTTAATGATGAGTTATTTACTATAACATTTGCTGATGTATTCATAATTTTCTATTACTTTATAACCCAAAGTTATAAAGAATACTGCTGATGGGCAGTCAATATGTACCTATTTACATTTATTAAATAGTACACATATAACTTATTACAGTCAATTTTTAGTTCTTTTATATTCTCAACAGTTCACATATCTTTAATAATATTTGTGGATGTGATTTTTTTCCCCAACTCAAATATGACTTCCTTTGGCTTAGGAATCTCATTTATCCAAACACCACCTTGTGTGATTAGATAGATAGATAGGTAGACAGACAGATGGATATAGATGTATAGCGGCATAGATATATGTATATGTAAGTATGTTTCTATAGTTGTATCTATATCTACGTATAGATAGCAGGCTCCAAAATGTAACACACATGAAAAGTTAAAAATGAGTCAAAGCCAAAAACAACTATGATTTTTTTTCTTTTGAGTCAGTGATAATCATACTGTAGTGTGAAAATTTTTTTAAATGTACAACTTTTTTTTTAACATCTTTATTGGATTATAACTGTTTTACAATGGTGTGTTAGTTTCTGCTTTACAACAAAGTGAATCAGTTATACATATATATATGTTTCCATATCTCTTCCCTCTTGCATCTCCCTCCCTATCCCACCCCTCTAGGTGGTCACAAAGCACCGAGCTGATCTCCCTGTGCTATGCGGCTGCTTCCCACTAGCTATCTATTTTACATAAAATGTACAACTTTTTAAAACCTTTGATTAAGTCCCACAATCAAGAGTCTCTTTTGCATAGCATTATGTACATTAATTTTTTCTCATTTACTGTAGCTTTTATATCTTTTTGTTTGATTACATTAACTAATTTACTCCCTTACATTAAAAATATTCTGAATTTCTCCTAAAGAATTCCTTAATTATTTCAATTATAAACAACTTCGAGAATCTACTGTTCTTTTGCCAGGCAAAAGAACACCCTCATGAAATACATATTCTAATGGGAAGAGAGACAAAAGAAAAATAATTGAATAACATCATGCTAGGCAATGATAAGCTCTTTGAGGAATAATAAAGCAGCGTGATAGAGTATGCATCCATATGTCGGGTGTCAAGAAACACCTCCCTGATGGGCAGATGTATAAATAAAGTGAGCAAAGGGAACCAGGAAAATATCTGGCAGAACAGGGGGTCAACAAAAGGACACCAAATGCAAAGGCCCTGGGTGGGTGTAAAGTTGGCAAGTATAAACAACAATAAGGGGTCCTGTATGACTGAAGGGCAGAGTGTGAGGCTATGAATGTTAAGAATGAAGTCAGGGAGTCCGCTCATGTGGACCTTGTAGAATGAAGGGAGGAGACCAGGATATGAGGAAAACAGGAAGAGGATCTGTCCCCAGTCAAGTCACATGAGTGCTTCAAATATGCCTAAGCATAAGTACACATAAGGTCAAAACTGGGTTGGTTTATACATTTTCCACCTATTCAGCATTGACTCTGGTGAACAAGGGCATGTGTAATAAACCTATAAATCAATTACAAAGAAGGACACTGTTGAAAGCTGACTCTACAATCAATATTAATGTCTAATGCAGTTTTAGAGAGCAAAAAGAGGAGGTAAAGAACTGAATAAAATTCAGGAGAACCTATTTGCTATTACCAATTATTAATACAGATCTTTGGAACAGAATTAGCTGTTGATATTTTTTTTAATTCCTGAGTACTCTCTATAGCAGAATTAATAACCATATATGTTTACCTTTTTAGGGCTGAGTTTAATTCAAAACATATATTGAAGAAGCTAGGAGGAACTTCTTCCTTAAGGAGAAAAAAAAAGGGTACAGAAAACTAATTATTTTGAAATATAGCTTTAAAGGAAATGTTTACATTGAATACAAGTCAAACATATTAGGCAACTCTACTCTCCTATCTGCCTAACTCCTGGGGGCCACAGCAGCTATTCCTGCACTTTCAAAATGCCGTAAATACACCAGCCTTGCTTCTGTGGAAGTCATGGTGCCTACTTTAACTGTCTTACCTATTTATGGCTGTGATCTTTTCCAGAATTGCTTTCTGGCTCTAAAAGTATTTTGTTAAATTGACAGCTAACAATAAATCCTTTTGTTACCACTGTATTCCTAGGATTTACAAAGATCTTAAAATGGTCCTGGGTGGTCACCTTTCACAATAATGCACCTAACATCACTGATTGTATATTTTCACCCGAAGGCCCTGGAAGGCATTTCTAGAAGACTGAAAAGTGAGCAAAAATAATTTTATCAGCTTACTATATTGATTTCCTCCTTTAACATACTTTATTTTTATATTCTGCAAATCACCATGACATACTATTATTACCCCTCTACATTATATTAAGCATGGTATATTCGAAAGCTTTGTGAGTAATTCATAAAATGACATTTGTCCCCTAGGAATGGAGCTATGTCATCTATGTCAAAAGTCACGCAATTAAGTAAAACCCAAGAGAAATCACTCAATTTAGTTAAAAAAGAAAAGCTACCTCTTTAAAAAATGTGTGCATCAGGTAATAATCTTGGCAGATGTTTTGAGGAAGTAATGACAGGATAGAAGAGAATGTTTGAAGACTGGAATCGGTGACACCATTTAGTTAAAGAGAAATGTAGTAACTGCACAGTGAGTGGCAACTGTGTAGACAGCACAACCAGTTGATCAGTATACACATTTTTATTTTATTTTATTTTTTTGCGGTACGCAGGCCTGTCACTGTTGTGGCCTCTCCCATTGCGGAGCACAGGCTCCGGACGCGCAGGCTCAGCGGCCATGGCTCACGGGCCCAGCCGCTCCGCGGCATGTGGGATCTTCCCGAACCGGGGCACGAACCCACGTCCCCTGCATCGGAAGGCGGATTCTCAACCACTGCGCCACCAGGGAAGCCCGTCAGTATACACATTTTTAAAGCTACAAGTTGTGACTATTTATCTGGGGCATGTAAACCCAATTTTGAAACACACTATTATAAGGATAATGCATTTATCTCTGACACAGTCGGGGTATAATGCGTAGTTCTTTATATGTGAGGAAAATGCCAGTTGACACCATTAGAGTTTGTAACTCAAAATCTCCTCCACTCTTAACATTTTGTCCTTAGGCCAAAAAGGGTGCATTTATAAGATCAATCACAAGAGTTACAAATTTCAGTTTCTATAGTGAAATTTGTTTCAACTTACTGGATGATGTCAACATCTAATACATGTTATTTCATATTTTGCTGAGAAAAGTATAAAACTGACCCCAAATAATAACAAATGTATCTTGAACAGTGGCATATTACCATATCTATCTAAAGTTATGCTTTATGAGAATTCACCAAAGTAAGAAAAACTCGTAAGAAAAAGGGGAAAAAATGACTTAATCAGATCCTAATAGAAGTAAATTCTGCCAAATAGAATGTGGAAAGAATCAGACAATGGAAAGGTGACTCTGATTCATGACTCCAGAAACAAGTGAAGCCGCTCTTAGAGGACCATGAATATCATGCTCTCCAAGAAGAAACGTCATGGGCAGTGGGTTCCTGTCAGCTATTCTTCAAGTAAGGCTTGTGATTTGCACTTGGAAAAGACCGCTGTGCCAGGCAGAGAGAAACTGGGGCATGGCTGAAAGCTGGTTACTAATGAGGGCGCATAGGCTAGTGAAAAAACAAAACAAAAAACATGGGACAGCAGCCCCTGCTGATGACTAAGTATATGAAAGAAACTCTAGCCATCTGAAACAATGCTTAGGGGTATGAAATCCAGCTACTTACTCTCTGTGTAACCTGAGTTAATAAGTTAACTTCAATTCCTTACTAACATCAATTCCTGCATCTGAAAAACAGGAATGTCAGTAATAATACTTAGCGTGTGGATACTGCCTGGATTAACAGAGACATTGAGTGAAAAGCAGTAACATATATGAGATAAACAGGAAGTGCTCCATAAATGTTACTTTTGATCATTATTATTGATAATGTCCATAATATATGTAATGAAGCTTTTATTGCCCCTTTTCCAGCTTCATTCACTGACTATGTCATATGTTAGGCAATCTGACATATGACATAGCAAAATGAAGTGTAGACAAACTAATGTCTCTTCACCTGGGTTTGGGAGAACCAAATTAATCAATACAAACTTTTGTAGAGCCCACATCAACTCCCAGAACTGTACTGTGCCTATAAGAACAAGAAAAGAGAAAGATCTGTCAATGTTTAAAAAGATTCTTTAGTCTGAAAAAAGGGGGTTACCCTGAGACTCAGAATCACTGTCTTACCATGAAACCAATATCCTACAAGAAATATGAAACAACTTCAGAAAGTTTCTAATTTGCCTTAACAGAACTCAAAATATTCTGCAGCTTTTATAATAGAATGGTCATAATATACTAGGAAAGCTTGGATCAAGATTTTTTTTAAGATTTCCTTAAAATTAAAAAAAATACATATGCATATATATAAATACATATATATGTATATATATATTAATTTTTGTCCTTAGGCTTCTTTTTCAACTAACAAATAGGATACTTTCATTATCCTCCAAGGCAGTCTGTCAAAATTTCCTTGATTATATAAGTGCCTGTTTGGTTCTACTGAGCTTTTAATTACAACTGCATTCATTTTAGAGATCAATTTAAGTAAAGTTTTACTTAAATTCTAATATTGATTCTTCTCATCGAGGGTGATGACATTCAAATTTTCTTTTGTATAATAATCAGTCTAGGGAATAAATAAGTGTCACTCAATTATTTTTATAATGCTTTTAGAATAGGTCCTAAAATTTCTTTTCAAGTTGATTCAAGGTTTTTTGTAAAGTAAATCATTTTCCTCTTACAGAATTTTCTGTCTAGTTGTCAGCAGCAGGAAATGCTGCTAAGTGAGACTTTTTCCTTTGCCCATCAATTGACACCTAGGGAACAATCTAAAACCCAAGGAGGTTTTTAGTATTTTTTTAATTTTTATTTTAAAGAGAACTTCAAGCAACAGGGACCAAACCCTTCCTCCAGGCTTATTAAGTGTGGCAGAATTGGATGAAATACCACCAGTTTCTGTTGCACACCTGAAATTCTCCTTCTCCTATCCTTTTTCACTGACAGCTCAAAGCACACTGAAAATTGCTTCTTTCCTGGACATTTCTGAAACCTGAAGGCTAGCTGGAGCAACACATGGTGATGGGACAAGAAGGGAGAAAATGTGTGTGGGTGGGGTGTCATGGTTAGCTGATAGGGGCCAAAGGGAGACCAAGCTGCTGCTCTCCAAGGAAGTGATGCTGGGGCTTGAAACAAAGTTGAAAACTATTTCCAAGCACTCCTATCTTTCCTGAGGAACTACTTCATTAGCAGAGGCTCCCAAAGCATAAAAGTATAAGGAACAACTTTAGAGGCATCACTCTCTCATCCCTATCACATTTCATACAACCTGTCTTTTTTTTTTTCAGATTCATTTGATATTTTCTTGTTTTAATTTAATATATTTTTAATAGAAGTATAGTTGATTTACAATGTTGTATTAGGGACCTAATTAAATTTAAAAGCTTTTGCACAGTAAAGGAAACTGTAGACAAAACAAAAAGACAACCTACAGAATGGGAGAAAATATTTGCAAACAATGAGACTGACAAGGGATTAATCTCCAAAATATATGTACAAATATATACAAATAGCTCAAACAGCTCAATATCAAACAAACAAAAAAAGAAAAGAAAAAAGCCAGCCCAATCAAAAAACTGGGCAGAAGATCTAAATAGACATTTCTCCAAAGAAGACATACAGCTGGCCAAAAGGCACATGAAAAGATGCTCAACATCACTAATTATAAGAGAATTTCAAATCAAAACTACAATGAGGTATCACCTCACACCGGTCAGAATGGCTATCATCAAATAGTCCAGAGCCTATCATTTAACACCTGCCATGTCTCCTACCTTTCTTTTGACCATGCATTTCAGATTTAGGTGTCCCCAAAAGACTCATAAATGGCCTTTCCCCACTCAGGTCCCTCACCTGAATCCAGGTGTCAATCAGAGTATACCTGGGTTTAAGTGAGTCTTTTACACTGTGCTTAGAGTACTGCTTGGAACATAGTAAATATACAGTTAAATTAATAAATACATAAAGGTTGAAAGAAAGTTTTCCAGGCTTTATCCCTCACAGGAAAAAACCTAGTCATCTTATTTCTGCTCTGGACAAGAGAACACAAGAGACATCATAATAATAAGCTCTAAAATAAGCTTTAACTTGGAATAGCGGAAGGACTGCACATGACTGGCAAATAAAATGCCTTTATTCTGATAAAATTTTATAAGAGAGTGAGGACCAGAGAACTTGCCAGGAAAGTAAGTTTTATGTATTTATCTATTATAGTTTCCTTTTACAGATCTAATTAATAGTTTACTCACAACTGAGCTCAAATTAATATTTAAATTACACTTCCATCTAGTTAATTTTGGTTTTATTTTTTTCTTCACATGAACTTTATATTTTTGAACACTTTTCAAATAGTAAACCAACTGTTACAGTACCATTTAATGATTTTTTAAAAATAAATATTGATTTGAAATGCCAAGTTTAAGATATGCTGAATCTATTTCTGGGTCTTCTGCTCTGATTAACTTTTCTTTCTATTCCTATGATAGTATTATTTTAAGAACATAATCTTTTAATTTCATAAATTGCTTTAATAATTAGCCCTTAATTTAGCCTATCCAGTAGGACATGTTTTTAAATGTGCCCTTGTCTTGCCAGTTCTTCTTACGCTTTAACCTTAATGTAGAGAATAAGTCTTAATCACCTTTAACTGTATTTAGTGCCCTGTACATATATATGTGGTATGGAACTAAATTTTGGAAAAATATAAGTAAATAACATAAAAATGTAGGCTAACTAAATATGCATATATATAATATACATTTTTTCAATGATGTGAAATTTCATTTTCCTTATGTGAAATAGGTAATGTTATTTCTTTATGAAGATTCATACAAAGGTATAAAAACTTGTATAAACTAGGTATGTAATACTAGTTCTTTGAATATCAGGTAAAGATAAAATATTTTATTCTAAGAAGTATGTTTATTATTGATCTATATTAGCACACAGTCAAGAAGGCTATGGGTTTCAGTTTAAAGTTAATTTTTAAAAAAGACACAGTGGGGGATGTTCAAGATAGCGGAGGAGTAAGACATGGAGATCACCTTTCTCCCCACAAATACATCAAAACTACATCTACATGTGGAACAACTCCTACAGAACACCTACTGAACGCTGGCAGAAGACCTCAGACTTCCCAAAAGGCAAGAAACTCCCCACGTTTGGGTAGGGCAAAAGAAAAAAGAAAAAAACAGAGACAAAAGAATAAGGACGGGACCTGCACCAGTGGGAGGGAGCTGTGAAGGAGAAAAGGTTTCCACACACTAGAAGCCCCTTCGCGGGTGGAGACTGCGGGTGGCAGATGGGGGAAGCTTCGGAGCCGCGGAGGAGAGCGCAGCAACAGGGTGCGGAGGGCAAAGCGGAGAGATTCCCGGCACAGAGGATCGACGCCGAACAGCACTCACCAGCCCAAGAGGTTTGTCTGCTCACCCGCCGGGACGGGCGGGGGCTGGGAGCTGAGGCTCGGGCTTCGGTCGGAAGCCGGGAGAGGACTGGGGTTGGCTGCATGAACACAGACTGAAGGGGTTAGTGCGCCACAGCTAGCCGGGAGGGAGTCCGGGAAAAGTCTGGAGCTGCCGAAGAGGAAAGAGACCATTGTTTCGCGAGGAGAGGGGATTCAGAGCACTACCTAAATGAGCTTCACAGACGCGCACGAGCCGCAACTATCAGTGCACTACCAGAGGGGGGCCTGAAACACTAAGACTGCTGCTGCAGCCACCAAGGAGCCTGTGTGCAAGTACAGGTCACTATCCACACTCCTCACCCAGGAGTTTGTGCAGCCTGCCACTGCCAGTGTCCCGTGATCCAGGGACAACTTCCCTGGGGGAACGCACGGCACACCTCAGGCTGTTGCAACATCACGCCGGCCTCTGCCTCCGCAGGCTCAGCCTGCATTCCGTACCCGTCACTCCGTACCTGTCACTCCCCCCGGCCTGAGTAAGCCAGAAACCCCTAATCACCCGCTTCTTTAAACCCCTCCTGTCTGGGCGAACAACAGATGCCAGAGGGTGACCTACATGCAGAGGCAGGGCCAACACCAAAGCGGAACCCCGGGAGCTGTGCAAAGAAAGAAAGAAACGGATATTTCTCCCAGCAGCCTCAGGAGCAGCGTATTAAATCTCCACAATCAACTTGATGTACCCTGCATCTGTGGAATACCTGAATAGACAACAAATCTTCCCAAAAATGAGGCGGTGGACTTTGGGAGCAACTGTAGAATTGGGGTTTGCTTTCTGCATCTAATTTGTTTCCGGTATTATGTTTATCATAGTTTAGTATTTAGAGCTTATTGTCATTGGTTGATTTGTTTATTGATTTGGTTGCTCTCTTCCTTTATTTTTAATATACATATATATATTTTTTTCCTTTTTCTCTTTTTGTCAGTGTGTATGTGTATGCTTCTTTGTGTGATTTTGTCTGTATAGGTTTGCTTTTACCACTTGTCCTAGGTTTCTGTCTGTCCGTTTTTATTTCATTTTATTTATTTTCTTAGTATAGTTTTTAGCACTTGATATTATTGCTGGATTTGTTTATTGGTTTCCTTGCTCTCTTATTTCCTTTCTTTTTTTATTACTTTTTAAATTTTAATAAAATTTTTTATTTTTCATTTATTTTATTTTTCCTTTGTTTCTTTTTCTCCCTTTTTTTCTGAGCCATGTGGCTGACAGGGTCTTGGTGATCTGGCTGGGTATGAGGCCTGAGCCTCTGAGGTGGGACACTGGATCATCAGAGACTTCCCGGCCCCACATAATATCAATCGGTGAGAGTTCTCCCAGAGATTTCTGTCTCAACGTTAAGACCCAGCTACATTCAATGACCAGTGGGCTCCAGTGCTGGACAACCCATGCCAAACAACTAGCAGGACAGGAACACAACCACACCAATTTGCAGAGGGGCTGCCTAAAATCATAATAAGTTCACAAACACCACAAAACACACCAGCAGACATGGTCCTGCAACCAGAAAGACAAGATCCAGCCTCATCCACCAGAACACAGGCACCAGTCCCCTCCACCAGGAAGCCTATGCAACCCACTGAACCAACCTTACCCACTGGGGAAAGACACAAAAAACAACGGGAATACGAACCTGCAGCCTGCAAAAAAGGAAATTCCAAACACAGTAAATTAAGCAAAATGAGAAGACAGAGAAATACGCTGCAAATGAAGGAGCAAGGTTAAAAACCCACCAGACCAAACAAATGAAGAGGAAATAGGCAGTCTACCTGAAAAAGAATTCAGAGTAATGATAGAAAAGATGATCCAAAAACTTGGAAATAGAATGGGGAAAATACAAGAAATGTTTAATAAGGACCTGGAAGAACTAGAAAGCAAACAAACAATGACGAACAACAAAATAAATGAAATTTAAATTTCTCTAGAAGGAATCAGTAGCAGAATAATTGAGGCAGAAGAACAGATAAGTGACCTGGAAGATAAAATAGTGGAAATAACTACCACAGAGCAGAATAAAGAAAAAAGAATGAAAAGACTTGAGGACAGTCTCAGAGAGCTCTGGGAAGACATTAAACACAGCAACATTCAAATTATAAGGGTCTCAGAAGAGGAGAAAAAGAAAGGGTCTGAGAAAATATTTGAAGAGATTATAGTTGAAAACTTCCCTATTATGGGAAAGGAAATAGTCAAATCCAGGAAGCGCAGAGAGTCCAATACATGATAAATCCAAGGAGAAACATGCCAAGACATATATTAACCAAACTATCAAAAATTAAATACAAAGAAAAAATATTAAAAGCAACAAAAGGAAAAGCAACAAATAACACACAGGGAATGCCCATAAGGATAAGAGTTGATCTTTCAGCAGAAACTCTGCAAGCCAGAAGGGAGTGGCAGGACATATTTAAAGTGATGAAAGGGAAAAAAGTAAAACCAAGATTACTCTACCCAACAAGGATCTCATTCAGATTCGATGGAGAAATTAAAACCTTTACAGACAAGCAAAAGCTAAGAGAATTCAGAACCACCAAACCAGCTTTACAACCAATGCTAAAGGAACTTCTCTAGGTAGGAAACATAAGAGAAGGAAAAGACCTACAATAACAAACCCAAAACAATTAAGAAAATGATAATAGGAACATACAATTACCTTAAATGTAAATGGATTAAATGCTCCAAACAAAAGACATAGGCTGGCTGAATGGATACAAACACAAGATCCATATATATGATGTCTACAAGAGACCCACTTCAGACTTAGGGACACATACAGACTGAAAGCGAGGGGATAAAAAGATATTCCATGCAAATGGAAATCAAAAGAAAGCTGGAGTAGCAAGTCTCATATCAGACAAAATGGACTTTAAAATACACTATTACAAGAGACAAAGAAGAACACTACATAATGATCAAGGGATCAATTCAAGAAGATATGGGCTTCCCTGGTGGCGCAGTAGTTGAGAGTCTGCCTGCCAATGCAGGGGACATGGGTTCGTGCCCTGGTCCGGGAAGATCCCACATGCCGCGGAGCGGCTGGGCCCGTGAGCCATGGCTGCTGAGCCTGCGCGTCCAGAGCCTGTGCTCCACAACGGGAGAGGCCACAACACTGAGAGGCAGGCGTACTGAAAAAAAAAAAAAAAAAAAAAAAAGAACATATAACTGTAAATATTTATGCACCCAACATAGGAGGACCTCAATACATAAGGCAAATGCTAGCAGCCATAAAAGGGGAAATCAACAGCAACACAATAATAGTAGGAGACTTTAACACCCCATGTTCACCAATGGATAGATCATCCAAAATGAAAATAAATAAGGAAACACGAGCTTTAAATGACACACTAAACAAGATTAACTTAATTGATTTTTATAGAACATTCCATACAAAAACAACAGAATACACTTTCTTCTCAAGTGCTCATGGAACATTCTCCAAGATAGAACATATCTTCAGTCATGAAACAAGCCTTGGTAAATTTAAGAAAATTGAAATCATATCAAGTGTCTTTTCCAACTACAACATTATGAGACTAGATATCAATTTCAGGAGGAAAATAATCTGTAAAAAACACAAACACAGGGAGGCTAAACAATATGTTACTAAATAACGAAGAGATGACTGAAGAAATCAAAAAGAAAATCAAAAAATACCTAGAGCAAATGACAATGAAAACACGACGACCCAAAACCTATGGGATGCAGCAAAAGCCAGTCTAAGAGGGAAGTTTATAGCACTACAATCCTACCTCAAGAAACAAGAAACACCTCAAATAAGCAACCTAATCTTACACCTAAAGCAATTAGAGAAAGAAGAAGAAGAAGAAGAAAAAACCAAGTTAACAGAAGGAAAGGAATCATAAAGATATATCAGGAATAAGTGACAAAGACATGAAGAAAATGACAGCAAAGATCAATAAAATTAAAAGCTGGTTCTTTGAGAAGGTAAACAAAATTGATAAACCATAATCCAGACACATCATGAAAAAAAGGGAGAAGACTCAAATCAATAGAATTAGAAATGAAAAAGGGGAAGTAACAACTGACACTGCAGAAATACAAAGGATCATGAAAGATTACTCCAAGCAACTATATGCCAAAAACATGGACAACCTGTAAGAAATGGAGAAGTTCTTAGAAAAGCATAACCTTCCAAGACTGAACCAGGAAGAAATAGAAAATTTGAACAGGCCAATCACAAGCACTGAAATTGAAACTGTGATTAAAAATCTTCCAACAAACAAAAGCCTAGGCAGATGGTTTCACAGGCAAATTCTATCAAACATTTAGAGAAGAGCTCTTCCAAAATATAGCAGAGGGAACATTCCCAAACTCATCCTATGAGGCCACCATCACCCTGATACCAAAACCAGACAGAGATGTCACAAAAAAAGAAAACTACAGGCCAATGTCACTGATGAACATAGATGCAAAAATCCTCAACAAAATACTAGCAAACAGAATCAAACAGCACATTAAAAGGAGCATACACCATGATCAAGTGGGGTTTATCCCAGGAATGCAAGGGTTCTTCAATCTATCCAAATTCATCAATGTGATACACCATATTAACAAATTGAAGGAGAAAAACCATATGATCATCTCAATAGATGCAGAAAAATCTTTCAACACCCACTTATGATAAAAACTCTCCAGAAAGTAGGCATAGAGGGAACCTACCTCAACATAACAAAGGCCATATATGACAAGCCCACAGCCAACATTGTTCTCAATGGTGAAAAACTGAAACCATTTCCACTAATATCAAAAACAAGACAAGGTTGCCCACTCTCACCACTATTATTCAACACAGTTTTGGAAGTTTTAGCTACAGCAATCAGAGAAGAAAAGGAAATAAAAGGAATCCAAATCGGAAAAGAAGAAGTAAAACTGTCAGGGTTTGTATATGACATGATACTATACATAGAGAATCCTAAAGATGCTACCAGAAAACTACTAGGACTAATCAATGAATTTAATAAAGTAGCAGGATACAAAGTTAATACACAGAAATCTCTTGCATTCTTATACACTAATTAAGAAAAATCTGTAAGAGAAATTAAGGAAGCACTCCCATTTACCATTACAACAAAAATAATAAAATGCCTAGGAATAAACCTACCTAAGGACACAAAAGACCTGTATGCAGAAAACTATAAGACACTGATGAAAGAAATTAAAGATGACACAAACTGATGGAGAGATATACCATGTTCTTGATTGGAAGAATCAACATTGTGAAAATGACTATACTACCCAATGCAACCTACAGATTCAATTCAATCCCTATCAAACTACCAATGACATTTTTCACAGAACTAGAACAAAAAATTTCACAATTTGTATGAAAACACAAAAGACCCCAAGTAGCCAAAGCCATCATGAGAAAGAAAAGCAGAGCTGGAGGAATCAGGCTCCCTGATTTCAGACTATACTAAAGCTACAGTAATCAAGACAGTATGGTACTGGCACAAAAATAGAAATGTAGATCAATGGAACAGGATAGGAAGCCCACAGATAAACCCACACACTTCTGGTCACCTTATCTTTGATAAAGGAGGCAAGGATATACAATGGAAAAAAGACAGCCCCTTCAATAAGTGGTGCTGGGAAAACTGGACAGCTACTGTAAAAGAATGAAATTTGAGCACTCCTTAACACCATGCAAAAAAATTAATTCAAAATGGATTAAAGACCTAAATGTAAGGCCAGACACTATATTACTCTTAGAGGAAAACATAGGCAGAACACTCTATGACATAAATTACAGCAAGATCCTTTTTGACCCACCTCCTAGAGAAATGGAAATAAAAACAAAAATAAACAAATGGCAACTAATGAAACTTTAAAGTTTTGCACAGCAAAAGAAACCATAGGGCTTCCCTGGTGGCGCAGTGGTTGAGAGTCCGCCTGCCGATGCAGGGGACATGGGTTCATGCCCCGGTCTGGGAAGATCCCATATGCTGCGGAGCAGCTGGGCCCGTGAACCATGGCCGCTGAGCCTGCGCGTCCGGAGCCTGTGCTCTGCAACAGGAGAGGCCACAACAGTGAGAGGCCCGCGTACCGCAAAAAAAAAAAAAAAAAAAGAAAAGAAAAAGAAACCATAAACAAGACAAAAAGCCAACCCTCAGAATGGGAGAAAATATTTGCAAATGAAGCAACTGACAAAGGATCAATCTCCAAAATATACAAGCAGCTCATGCAGCTCAATATCAAAAGAACAAACAACCTAATGCAAAAATGGGCTGAATTCTAAATAGACATTTCTCCAAAGAAGATATACAGATTGCCAACAAACACATGAAAGGATGCTCAACATCACTAATATTAGGGAAATGCAAATCAAAACTGCAATGACGTATCACCTCACACAGGTCAGAATGGCCATCATCAAAAACTCTACAAACAATAGATGCTGGAGAAAGTGCGGAGAAAAGGGAACCTTCTTGCACTGTTGGTGGGAATATAAATTGATACAGCCACTATGGAGAACAGTATGGAGGTTCCTTAAAAACTAAAAATAGAACTACCATATGACCCAGCAGTTCCACTACTGGACATATACCCCGAGAAAACCATAATTCAAAAAGAGTCATGGGGCTTCCCTGGTGGCGCAGTGGTTGAGAATCCGCCTGCCGATGCAGGGGACACGGGTTCGTGCCCCGGTCCGCGAAGATCCCACATGCCGCGGAGCGGTTAGGCCCGTGAGCCATGGCTGCTGAGCCTGCGCGTCCGGAACCTGTGCTCCGCAACGGGAGAGGCCACAACAGTGAGAGGCCCGCGTATCGCAAAAAAAAGAGTCATGTACCACAATATTCACTGCAGCTCTGTTTACAATAGCCAGGACATGGAAGCAACCTATGTGTCCATCAACAGATGAATGGATAAAGAAGATGTGGCACATATATACTATGGAATATTACTCAGCCATAAAAGGAAACAAAATTGAGTTATTTGTAGTGAGGTGGATGGACCTAGAATCTGTCATACAGAGTTAAGTATGTCAGAAAGAGAAAAACAAATACTGTATGCTAATACATATATATGGAATCTAAAAAAAAAAGGTTCTGAAGAACCTGCGGGCAGGACAGGAATAAAGACACAGAGGTAGCAAGTGGACTTGAGGACACGGGGTGTGGGAAGGGTAAGCTGGGACAAAGTGAGAGAGTGGCTTGACATATATACACTACCAAATGTAAAATAGAAAGCTAGTGGGAAGCACCCGCATAGCACAGGGAGATCAGCTCCGTGCTCTGTGTCCACCTAGAGGGGTGGGATAGGGAGGGTGTGAGGGAGACGCAAGAGGGAGGAGATATGGGGATGTATGTATACATATAGCTGATTCATTTTGTTATACAGCAGAAATTAACACAGTATTGTAAAGCAGTTATACTCCAATAAGGATGTTTAAAAAAAAAAAAAAAAAAAAGACACCATTGACCTCTCTGCTTCTGATGGAAAAGTGGTGAATAAAAGAAAAACCCCAAGCCAAAGCTTTCTATGGTAGTTGTTGCTGAAACAAAAACCTGACTACTGTGTCGATCCAATGTTACTTATTCTCAGTCTTGTATGCGTGTTTCTGATCATTGCTTTTGTAGAAAATTCACTTTGCCTCTCAATTTGGCAATTAACCTGATTATCTTAATGTAATTAGCTTACTGTGTAGTCTAGCGCTGTTTAGGCGATATCATTCCCTCCTTTTCCCAGTTTTCTGCCTACTGAAATGAATTTCTCATCGATCTGGGATATTGGGGAAATCCCTCTCACCCGGTCTTACTTAACTGACCGGGAAGATCAGTAGAAAGAACCGGGTGACTTATCAGGAGTTGAAGGTTTTCGTCCTGCTGCCTTTCCTCTGCTATGTGGTAAGATGCCCACTCTGGGCAGGGTTGCCTGCAGTGCAACCTAGAGCTGGTGAAATAAGCTGATGGGGGAGCATGAAGCAACTGTTATTCCCATCTACTTAGCCAACCCCAGCTACATCACTGTGACCTATGAAACTAAATTGTGTCATGTTTTTAGCTTTCCAGACAACTTATCTACCTACTTCTGACAATGATACATTTGCCACAAAAACTGCCCAGCATTAAGCCAGCAGTCCAGGTATTTGGTGGACATTTCATGCTTCTCCTCATCCTTAAATGCTAGTGTCATTAAGAAGTGGCATGGATTTTGAAAAACTACTCTGAAAAAGATTTTTGATTGCACCTCCCTCACCTTCTTCTGATCCACACACCTTAGTAAAGGCAGTTTACTAAATATGGCAGTTTTCCCAAATAGTTCGCATTTCCTTGGTCATCTCTTGGGTAATGATCAGGGCCACAGGATTGAGGAGTTATATAGACCTCTTTTTGAAACTTTCAGATCCTGTCATACCATTCCTGCCCACAGTGCTTCTTTTTCTCCTCTAATAACAGCCTCAGCCCAGCTTGGCAGGCAATTTCTGAGTGGCAGCCTGGCCAAAATGTGGCCTATGGAATTCAAACTTAATTCTGGTTCACCCACCTGAACTCTATTGTTGGGTTGCTATGGTCCTCAGGTCATAAAGATAATAATCACTAGGTTGAATACACTGATGTCTGAGTCCATGACAGAGACCCGTGTGAGGCAAGCGGCGGGGCGGGGGGGGGGGGTACTAATGCATCTGAAAAAGTTTTAACAAAGTGCCCTCATCCCTCTCCCATCTGCCACTCTGGATGAAAGGTCTGGATGAATGGAGAGGATGGTTAGAGGAAAGGTGAATTTATAGTTACTGGAACAGGATATGCTGATTTTATAGGAGTACAGGGAGAGTAACAATGCCAACATCTGGGAAGGGATCACGTTAGAACTCAGGAGGTACAGAGCAGGAAGGGACATTAATGATCTTTCGCCCTTACAAGCCATTCTGGAGCCTTCTTTACAAAAAAAGAAAAACAGCCAGGTACACTCTTCCAAAGGGTAGTAAACTGCTTACATTTAAATGACTCCTAGATCTGCCATTCCCCATGAAATGGTGGTGACCCTGACTTGATCTCCAGGTTCTATAACTTTATAGAAAAGTTAATCAGAAACATGAGAAGGTGGTCCCAGCTCCTGAAGCTCCCATGCAAAATGCCTTTCAGCACCTCTAAGTGTCTCCCCACCTCCATTCCCATCTCTCTCACTAGGTTATTCCACGGGATGGATGAGTGTCACCTGGTAGGTGGTTTAGAAAAATACTATAGGTCAGACTGACTGCCCTCAGACAATCCTTCTGAAGACACAGGCTGAACTAGAATTGGAGAACTTGAGATTTACCAGCTGGCTAGGAGGCCTCGTTGGAAATACTGTTACCCTGTGTCCCCTGACTGACATAGATCATACTTGGGGTGAACAAGCATTGCAATTAACGCCTTCCTTCCAGGGGCACCATGTTTGCCTCTGGGACTGTACAAGTTCTGTGGAAGCCAGACATTAACTTGTCTGTAAATTGCTTTGACTTGTACCTTAGGAGTGGTCATAAGAGCCCTTCAAGTGTTTAAGGAAACACTACCAGTGGATCATGTAGTTCTCAGATGACTGTGGAGATTTCTTGGGAATGGAACACCCTTAGTTACATGGGAAGCTCCCAGGAGGGATGAATGACTGAGTTCTGGTATATTTACTCATTGGGTAGTTATCCCTACAATAGGAGCCATCCAATTAGGAAGAGTGGTAAGAAATGTGTCCCTAACTTTAGATGAAGCCATCAATGATACTACTTTGAACATAGAAGGTATTTAGGTCAGTTTCAACTCACTGGCCAAGACTGTTATGGAAGATTGTCCTTTCAGACCAAGGTGGAATGGGTGAAATCCTTAATACATCTCTGTACCTGGAGTAATTCCTCTGAAAAAAAGAAAGGTTAATGCAGAGACTTAAAGAGAAAGTCGTGTGCCTTTCTAAAGTATATACCCTGGTTTTTAGGGAATTTGTTCAACTGGCGGAGTCTGGGACCCTGGAGGTCATGTTTGAGGTAGATACTGCAGGTTGGCTCCATGCCACTGCTTGGAGTCCTGGTTGTAATTAAATGTTCTATGAGACAAACTGAACTAACATAGGTCTAGTCTCTTGATCAGATTAACCAGAGTGGCCCACAGGGTGGAATATTCATGTAAAAATTTGAATACAGATAAGAAAGTGTAGGGTTAAAGGGTATTTTGAGGGGAAAGGCAGTCTGCCTGGACTCTGAGCATCCCTGCATGTTCTTGCTGAGTGTGCCAAATGCAGAGTTTATCCATCTCCTGATACTGAGCAGTTTTTCTAGTTAGTCACAGAAGCAACTAAGTAGGCCAAGTCCACCAGAGTGTAACAACCACATAGCTGCTTGCTCTCCAGTGGAAGAGGGATCTGCTTTTCTTCCATGTGCTGTGATATTTGCTGCTTGCTCAGAAAGTACTTTCCCTGGGTTCCTCAGCTGTAAAACAAACCCACTGTATGTGCAGCATCTCTCTAGGCCCATTGCATGGCCCTAATGGGACATGGGAGGCATGGGGAACAGACAAATATGGTGATGCTCATGCTGCTTTCTGTGCCATGTGTAATAAGGTCCATTGTCTCCAATTGAGGAGTCTTGTGCCTTCTGCCAGCATGCATGTAATGGTGGTCAGCTGGCTTGTCAGCTTGCAAATAGGGTAAAATCAAGTTTCAGAACCTTCACAGTTCTTGAGAGAAACATTATTTTGAATGCAATATAACTGTATTCTATTTAAACATCTCTTCATCATCTTCCAAAAAAAAATAACTTGAATATGTCCTTATAATTCATAAAAGGCACACTAGCTATAAGGTAGCTGGACTAGAATTTGACCCACAAATATGGACACAGAACACATTTTTAACTACTTTCCTGTATTTCCTTGTATGTTAATGTAGTTTAAAAACATTGGAATATTTTGCATTTTATTTAGTAAATTTCCCATGTCTGTATTATGTAATCCTGTTTATAACTCATTAAACATCAAATTTTTCAAAGTCCTATTTTCTAAACTGTTAATTATTTTATTTAAATTTGACAAATATTATCATCATTCTCTTTAATTTGTATATGATATATAAACTTTTCTAAAACAAACTATGTAACTGCAACATGCCCATGTTTCATATCACATTCGGTCATTTGAATAAGGCAAACAGTTAAAAGGAGTTTGATTCACTATTAAAATATTTATATTACAGTCCTTTCATTGCAAAGCTCCAGAAATCTAGATACCAAGAGTTTACAAAGTAAAAATACACTCTTTTAGTTACTTTGTTATAATTTGTAATTCATAGGATAAAGCCACTTTGAAATTATCCCTGTACTACCATTGACTAATTAATCAAGAAGAGAAAAAGACAAATTTAAAATCATTTCAAAGTGTTATTGATATGTTTTCTGAAGCAGAAAAAGAAAAAAATACAGATACTTACAGATACCCTATTTTGAGTACAAAATAAGTTATCTTCATAAGACTTCTACTTCATCTTAGCCCAACGTTCTTCTAATCCTTCCAGGTTTTTGCTCCTATCCAGCCACTTATACCATCTCAACAACAGAGCCACCACAGACTGATGGCACCACCTCATGAACACAGGAGGAAATTATTTTGCCCCAAATGTCCATCACTTCCTTTCAATCTTAAGAAAGAAAAACAGAGCTGGAGGAATCAGGCTCCCTGACTTCAGACTATACTACAAAGGTACAGTCATCAAAACAGTATGGTACTGGCACAAAAACAGAAATATAGATCAATGGAACAGGATAGAAAGTCCAGAGATAAACCCATTCACCTGTGGTCACCTAATCTATGACAAAGGAGGCAAGAATATATAATGGAGAAAAGACAGTCTCTTCAATATGTGGTGCTAGGGAAACTGGACAGCTACATGTAAAAGAATGAAATTAGAACACTCTCTAACACCATACACAAAAACAAACTCAAAATGGATTAAAGACCTAAATGTAAGGCTGGATACTATAAAATTGTTAGAGGAAAACATAGGCAGAATGCTCTATAACATAAATCACAGCAGGATCTTTTTTGATCCACCTCCTAGAGTAATGAAAATAAAACCAAAAATAAACAAATGGGATTAACTAAACTTAAAAGCTTTTGCATGGCAAAGGAAACCATAAACAAAACAAAAAGACAACCCTCAGAATGGGAGAAAATATTTGCAAATGAAGCAACTGACAAGGGATTAATCTCCAAAATATACAAGCAGCTCATGCAGCTCAATATCAAAAAAACAAACAACCCAATCAAAAATAGGCAGAAGATTTAAATAGACATTTCTCCAAAGAAGACATACAAATGGCCAACAAACACATGAAAAGATGCTCAACATCACTAATTATTAGAGAAATGCAAATCAAAACTACAATAAGGTATCACCTCACACTGGTCAAAATGGCCATCATAAAAAAAATCTAGAATCACTAAATTCTGGAGAGGGAGTGGAGAAAAGGGAACCTCAAACATGTAAATTGGTACCGCCACTATGGAGAACAGTATGGAGCATTCTTTAAAAAGTTAAAAATAGAGCTACCGTATGACCTGGGAGCTCTATTGCTCCCATATGGGAACAATCCCACTCCTTGGCATATACCTGGAGAAGACCAAAATTTGAAAAGAAACATGCACCCCAATATTCATTTCAGCACTATTTAAAATACCCAGGACATGGAAGCAACCTAAATATCCATCAACAGAGGAATGGATAAAGAAGATGTGGTGAATATATACAATGGAATATTATTCAGCCATTAAAAAGAACAAAATAATGCCATTTATAGCAACATGGATGGACCTAGAGATTGTCATACTGAGTGAAGTAAGTCAGACACAGAAAGGCAAATATCATGATATCGCTTATATGTGGAATCTACAAAAAGGGTACAAATGAACTTGTTTACAAAACAGAAATAGAGTCACAGATGTAGAAAACAAACTTATGGTTACCAGGGAATAAGGAGGGGGAGGGATAAATTGGGAGATTTGGATTGACATATATACACTACTATATATAAAGTATATAACTAATAAGAACCTACTGTATAGCACAGGGAACTCTACTCAATACTCTGTAATGGCCTATAGGGGAAAATAATCTACAGAGAGTGGATATATGTATATGTATAACAGATTCACCTTGCTGTATACCTGAAACTAACACACCATTATAAATCATCTATACTCCAATAAAAATTTAAAAAAAAACAAACACATTAAGAACATGTCAAACGTTGGCAAGCATTCCTCCAATGGGGAACATGGTTTTGAGTGTAACTAATCCAGATTTCAACCTCACCACCATTATTGTTTAGTATGTGCACATGGATATACTCTTCCATTCCCTCCCTCTGGAATTATTCATCAGTAAAATGTGGATAACATCTACTTTACAGGGTTGGATGCTACATAAATAGCACCTTGCATGGTAGCTGGCACTTACTCGTCACAGCGAAGTATATTTGAGCTATTATTATCTCATGAGAAATTCAGCAGAAAATTTATCATGAGAATATGGTGGGATATGATTTCTCCTTCATCCTCAGTTACTTGACCACTTCTCTACGTTACAATAATGTGAAATATCTGCTAGACAATCTGGAAATACAGAATTTTTGCAAATAAGGACAATGGAGGAAATAAATAAAAGCCTGTGTGACTGATGAGCAAAGCACATGACATGATATCAGAAATAGCTCTGCAGTAAATTTACTGATTAGATTTTCAGCTAAAACTTGCACTTGTCTGTTAAGTTGAAACCCTTATAACTATTTTCTTAAAGGTATCCCACAAGCCTGTATACAGTCAGAATCAAATTTAATGTTAACTATCTTTAGTGCCACATGATGTGTTGTGCTATTTTTCATGTATCATCGTTCACTGCGTCTGAAAAACTACTCTTTGGAGTAGGTATTATTTTCATTATTTTATAAGTAAAACCAACGCTCAAAAATTAAAATGCTTTGAGAAAAATCTTAGCTAATAAAATTCTAGCCCTCTAAATTTTTAAATAGCCCTAATAACCCTGAAATAAATCTTTCTTAGAAATATAAAAGCTTTAAAAAATACTTTAATATAGAATGCATTGAAATACTAAGATACTATCACAACTCTTAGATTTTGTAATCTTTCTTGTGTTCTTCTTAATTTTTCCTGCAATTCAAAAATAATATTTAAAATAGAATAATTTTGGTAGTAAGAACATTATTATTCATCTACAAAGTAATCAGCATTATTTACTCATTTTGTATTATACTTCAGCTCAAATGTCACTATCAATTTGACTACATTTCCTTTTCATGCCACAATACATCTATTTCTATAGGCATCTTGTTAACGAGATGCTCTAATTAACTATTTTCACCCTGATTTCAAATACATGGCAGAGGATAAAAAATGTCAGCACACCTCCATGTGAAAGTACACATTTTAGTAGCCAGAATTTAAATCCTAGGTTTTTGAAGTTATGATTAAGGAGATATAATAATTTAGTTCAAGAATGAAGGATAAAATCATGATTAAGAACCTGTGATCCATATTTTCTAAGTTTTTCTCTGAAGCTCTCTGCTCAGAAACACTTTGGAGATACACAGCTGCAAAACTGGCAATAGTAACTGAAAGTATGTATGAGATAACAGAACCAGCTCACAGCAGGGACCAGAACACCAGGCAGCACAACTCTGCTCCCTCCCCCCAGCCATACTGAATCATGCCTCCCCACATGGCCACTCTTCTTCTGTTCCCACCAGCACTTTCTATAGACAAAAAGCCTACAGGCACAGTACAGCTGAAGAGCTGTTGTCAAAAACAAAAAACAAAACCCCTTTTAAAACCCTGATAGCATCACATAATGGGTAGCAGGTTCTTTCATCAAAGACACATATAAACGTTTATACATTGGCCCTGACTGAACTACAGTCAGAATCAAATAGCCAGAGCAGGATAAAATTCCAAAGCAGCAGCATACAGATCCAAACTACATTCATACATACTAAGAAGATGGGGCTAAGTTTAATTTTTGAGGTTCTGCTTTGTTTTAATTCTAGGTATAATACAAAAGGGGGAATATTGCAGGAGTCTGGGAAAACTGAGATAGGTAAACACAAAAGCTAACAACTGATATATGTGTTGTTCTCTTTTAAAGTTGAGTAAACAGAAACAATAAATAAAAACTCTGTTATCTATATATAATTGTTAAAATTAAGAATAAATTTGCTAACAGAGTTAGTGTTCCTCTTACTAAATTCTCACTATTTGCTAATTATTCTTTAAAATATTTAACATATAGCCACTTATTTAATCCTAATGACAACCCTCTATAGTCAGTGGCATTTTATTTCTATCTTATAGATCTGGATAATGAAGCCAAGTAAGTTACCAAGTTAAGGTAAGTGACTTGTCCTTGGTCATGCAGTGAACACAAGTGGGCAAAAGTGGGATTTAAACTCAGGCATGTGGCTCCAGAGTACACAGGCTTACCATTCACTTTATCTTCTACACCTGAGGCTTTAAAGAAAGTGAGAATGTCTACAACAGATTCTAAAAACACTACTGGCTGCCTCCTCCAAGTCATGTGGGATACAGATAGGCAGGAGGCTCTTGGGGACAGGAAGGTCATGGGAGCTTGCTCCTCTGACAGGGATGATACCAAGTGTCCTGCTTCGCACAGCCATCTTTCAATTAGGCTTTTATATATTTTTTAACTTAAAACATAATCTATACAACAAGCCAAAACTTCCTCTAAAGGCACTATGGAAAAGCACTACAGTAAAAAAAAAGTTTTTAAATAGGATTCAAATATACTTTTGAAAATAATTGTTTGCTATTATCAAAGAGCAACAAGCTCTATGAAACAAGAAAATGGGCCACAAGGAGAAGACAAGCTAAGTTGAGCAAGATATTATAAAAGAAGTTAGCAGAAATAAGGGAAAAATGTAAAATATCCTAAATACTAAAGTTCAATTAAAATCCATATCAAAGGCAATAAAAAGCAGAATTAAGAGAACCTACTGTATAGGACAGGGAACTCTACTCAGTACTCTGCAGTGACCTAAATGGGAAGGAAATCCAAAAAAGAGGGGATATATGTATATGTATAGTTGATTCACTTTCATATACAGCAGAAACTAACACAACATTGTAAAGCAATTATACTCCAATAAAGATGTTAAAAAATTAATTTAAAAAAAAACAAATTTTTAAAAATAAAACTAAATTTTTAAAAAGAGCAGAATTAAAAACTGAAAATTAGTGATGTAGAGGAAAAACATAAGTATGCTGAACATAAAGAAGAAAGTCACTGAAAGAAAAGCTACAGTAAATATAATAGATATGAGGGAAATAGAATGGTGGGGGATGGGATGGGCAAACCTATACATCCATTCCCATTCCTTCATTCAACAAATATTTATTTTTTTCCTAGGACTGCACAAAACCTAAAACCCCTTGCCTCTAAAATTGTGTCCATATTTTTATAGAATTCATAAGTTGAAAGAAGTTGACCTCTTACCCTCATTTTGTTTGAATTTTAGTAGAATTCCAAGGATTCTTGTAGAAAAAGCTAGAACAATCTAAGCTGTATTCAACGTTATGGACAGTAACCTTTCCAGAGCTGGGGATGGGGAGCACCTGAACCTATAGATCAAAATAAGTCACTGAAGACTAGACAAACATAACACAAATGAAGGAATATGTACATATTTTCTTGACCTGTTTTTGAGTTTCAAGGGCAATGAAAGCAAGCCCTTTACTGTAGAGCCCAGATATTTGCACTGCTAATCCCCCTGCCACTTTCAAGACTTGGTACAAATGTCACCTTTTTGTTGACTTTGTCTTGACTATCCTATTGAAAATTACAACCTACTTCCTATACGATCCCACTCTGCTCTGTTTTATGCTTAGTGATTAGCACATACTAATGTACAATATAATTTCTTATATATTATGACTAGAATATAGGCTTCATGAAGGATTGAACTTTTTGTGCTATTCAGTGATAAGTCCCAAGAACAGAGAACAGTGCCTGACACATATTATGTATCAATTAAGTGTTAGCTTTATTAAGGAGTAAAATGCCCAGGAAAGGGTCAGAAGGCAGGATACATACACAGAAATATCAGGTCCCAAGAACCTGCACTTGGAGAAGAACCAGAAAAGTGGCTGGCATGGTAGATGGGAGTCAAATAATGAGGAAGAGGATTTCATTCTAAGAATTCTGGAGACAGTTCTAGAGACAATAGGATTTACATGTTGAGTTGTGCAAAGTAAAAGAAGAGTGGGTGTTTGAATCCAACAAGCAGAGCCTGGGAAACATCTAGGACCTGACCACATTATTGGCTTCTCTATCCATCCTCTTCTTCTATGCCACCTTCCCACAAATTTGTAAAATCATACATAGAATCCTCAAAGACGCCAATCTTATGTATTCAGCCCTCTTTTTTTTTTCCCAGCCCAATGTACACTTATGCATGCACACACGCATCCACCACATACACAGTCTGTTTCTCAGCCACAGCAATCCTGCTCTCCACATACCAAATGTAAGACACATGGTTAAACTTTGAAGGTTCCTAGACAAAAGTTCCAACACTTTAATTATGTGAACTATTCCCAAATACATGTAAAATTCAGGGTAATCTCAATCAAAATCTCAACAAGGTTTTTTTTTGTTTTTGTAAAGGTTTTTTTTTTTTTTTTTTTTTGTAGAACTTTTCAAGTTGATTCTAAAGTCCATCTGGAAGAAAAAACTGTGTAAGAACAGCCAAGATATTTCTGGAAAAAGTAGAGTAATAAGGAAGGCTAGCCTTTCTTGATATCAAAACATACAAAAGGTTGTAGTGACTAATATAGTGTGGTTTCAGTGCAGAAATAAGTCAATGAAAAAGAATAAAGCCCATGAATATTGGAAGCTGAGCATTAAGATAAATGAACTATGACATCTGTTGCAACTTCACTTAATGTTAAAAAAAAGTAGAGACAACCTAAATGTTCAACCTAAGGGAGATGGTTAAATAAATCATCATACATACCATAAAATATGGTATATAGGGAAGAACGCCCACAATATATCTTTCAGGAAAAAAAAAGCAAGTTATAGTATGATATTAATGGACATGTATATATGTATGCATGTGCATGTATATATACATAGATACATACATATAAAATATGCTCCCATTTTTATAAAATAGTAACACTAGAACAGGAACAATGACAAAAAAATGTATTTGCATTGTATGCATGGACATGGCTAAAAACATCAGAGAACACACTAAACTGTGAACAGTGAGGTTTGGGAAAGAGGGACTTCACTTTTTATTTTACAGAGTTCTGTGTTATTGGAAATTTTAAACAAAGGACATATTTCATATTTTACTTTTGTAATTAAATGTATATCTGTACATGTATCATGGTATCAAATTTCAGGTTTTTTGAAAAATATTCATTATCTAACTTAAGTCTCACATCAACTTTGTGAAACACAATCACACATGTTAATATTCAATTTTACAAAATGAGTGAAGAAGTCAAAAGATGCTCCATAGAATGTAATGGGAATGCTTAGGCACCGGAAAGGTGACAGCTGCCTTTATATGCCAAGCAGCTAGAACATTAGCTGATGCATAGTATGTCTCAGTAGGTGCTCAATGACACAAATAAGAGACATTATATCTATAGGCCAGTAGTCTAAACATCTAGTTTGAGGCTTTTCCTTCTCCTACACCCTGAGCAGGTGAGCACTTTCTAGACACTCCAGAACAGGCTATGTGTCTTTTGGTCATCAGTGTAAATCGGGTTCGAGAATGGGTCTAGAATAGAGTAGACTCAGACAGCTATAGCCACAAATGCTGAAACAAGTATTCTGAAAAGACTTTTCTATCTTTAAAGGAATAGTTTACACAATTGAATTTATTGCTCCTCCTAATAAATATATTTGATGACTCTTAAGTACCCTTCCAAGTATTAAGTAGTAACAGCAAAAAAACTAACAAAGTATTCAGTTGATAACCCAGGTAACCTACTTTAAATGGTGCCTGCACAGAGCCATTCAACTTTGCTATATAGTATCTTTTTTCATAATTACTATCACAAATTATTATATCATAATTATTATTATAATCTTTTAACACATGATTTAAATTCAGTGACTCGAAAATGAGTGAGCAACACAGACTTCCATATTAGCTTTTCAAGTATTAAATACTTTGCCTGCATTTGATGGAAAAACGTGACCCAGGAACAAAAACATGACCCAGGAACAGCAACTGAGTAAGGACCAAAAGGTGTCACTTCGTTGAACAAGGTGGCTACTGTTTAAAAGACACAAAACAAGTAATTATGTCAATGTATCAGTGAATCACTGGGAGAAAATAATAAAGGCAGCTAACTGAGATACTTAAACATTGTCTAGAAAACATAATTGGAAAAACTGCATTTTTTCCCTTTTGCATGAAGATACTCTGCAGGATATTTTATATCCACAGAAGTTCTATTGAGTATCTACCTGGTTTGGCATCTTTTCTTTTCTTACTGTATATCCTGAGTGCCATTCCTAAAATGAGTCTCTTTTTTGTAAATCTTCTACCTTGAAGATAGACTTCAATTACTTCAGATAACCTCACACAATTATGTAATTTAGCACTATGTCACAATCTTTGTTCAGACACTCAGCATAGTTTGCTCTTTAATCCATAACCCATGTTATGCAAGTGATAGTACGAGAAATGCCAATGAAAAATTCTGCAGTTTAGTAGAAAATAACAATGGTCCAGGGTTTTGTGAATTAGTCTGCAAGGATATTCCAAAGAATGCCCTTCCCCCAGAATTTGAGTTACTGACATTCACACTCCAATGGGGAAATCCAATTCCTCAAAATCCAATTTCCCAGGTAGAAATCCAACTATTTAAGTCTTTCCTTACTCTGTAATGATGTTTTGGGCTCCACACTGATTTAACAGGGAGGATAAAAAGAAAATCACCTCACAAAGAAATGCAAAAATAAAACACCAGGGTTTCTTTTATTACTCCAGAAAAGGTCTGCTTTTCAAGAGTCTAAAGAACAAAAATACCAATCATAATCTATTTCATCTAGACAGGTTGCAAATCAATATTATAAAGCACTTAAAAGAAAGACTTTTAGACTACTAGATTAGCTCTGGAATACTAAATAAAAATGCTCTTAAGAAACTAAAAGACTTGAAAATTTTTAAATAGGAAAAAAGTTATACAAGAAGATAAAAAAAGAAACAAATTGAGTTTTGGCATTTAAAGTTTCTGAAACATTTATAAAAAGAAGTATAATAAAGAATATTATTATATTAGAATAGTAAAATAGGGAATTAATTTTAAGTGTTGATTGCCCACTAAATGAGAAGCAATACATACATATATATATTTATATATATATACATACACACACACACACTCACTATACACACACTCATTATACACATATATGTATATATGAACACATAGTATATAATATTCATACAAACAATAGGCAGTAAAATATAATTTCAGCTTCAAAGAGACAGTTTGACTTGATTTTTATTTTCCTAGTTTGAGATTATAGATTTATGATCTCCAATTTTATAAAATATATAATTGTACACCAACCCAATTAAAGGAGGAATGAGAAAGTCAATATAATAGGCTTCTTTAGGCATAGAACATATGAAGAAAAAAATTAACAAAATTTAAACAGGTTTTACATAGATGAAATCAGCATATATTTTTCAATATTATAAATCTGAATATAATCTAGTAAAGTTACACGATGTCAACCAAAGTTACTTACTGTAGAGCATTGATTTGTGACAAGGGACATGCATGTTACTGTTCAACAATGCATACTCATTTGCTAAAGTTAAAATATAGGCTTCATAGAGAAAAGAAAATTATGGTTGTTCAAAAAATAGATTCTTCAAAATGGTAGTTTCAATCAGATTATTCCCAAATACTTGCAAATGTTACTAAAATGATAGCCTTCCTTAATGAAGTGTCCTGTGTAACATTTCTCCCTTAGTATTACAGACCTGTATCCCTGGCTTACTGTGAGTTTCCTGATGGCTGCAACTTTGTTTTATACTCATTTTTATATCCCATTACACAGTGTCTGGCATACAGTTTGGGAATTAGGAAAGAAAACAATACATTGCAATCATTCTTTGATAGGGAAAGTACTAGACTTTTTTAAATGGATATCAACACTTTATCATTCATTTATATTTACTGAACACCTACTACATGCTGAGTATTGTGTACATATTTATGTCTATAGAACTAGGCACAAAATTACCTTTGAAAAGAATGAGAATTCAGAAGATTTATTTATTATTCCACAATATTTAGTGCTTCACGTAAGTGGAAATGTTCATCAAAAGTAATGATTACACTTGTTCATAAATGAGATCCAGTATGACTTTGAGGGCAAGATGCCACTTGGCAGGTCAATCCCCTTTGCTGGGGAAATGAAAAAAAAGAATGTAGCTGTGAGTGCTCTTCTAGATATATTTATTCCTGGATCACTTTTTCTCCTCCACTCAGTCATACTGCAACATATTGCACACTGCTTTAACTTGGAACAAGCACCAACTTCAAAATTCAATTTGGAGAACCTTAAAAATAGACTGAACATATCATGACAAATCAAACGTTTTGAAATAACACTGTTGGCAAGGTGGCTTTTACTTAAAATTGAAAATGTTAACATTTTGCAAGAAGGTGAATTATTTTTCTTGGCAGATATGTTTTAAAGAACATTGAAAGGAAATACTGAATAAGAACAAAAGTTTCTAAAGTAAAATCAGTTCTCTTAAAGGAAATAAAAACATCAAAGAGAAATGACAACAAAATATATATTCTCTCCTATCTGACAAAAACAACTCAATCTGAACAATAGTTTCCTATCAATAAAGCAACAGAAGTTCTTACTTAGTGGCCCAAGATATAAATTTATATATTAATCTGATTCTCCCAGTTAGATTTGAACTGTCAGCTCCCAATTCAGCAAAACCAAACTTTCCTCATAGATAACTTGGAGCCATTTCCAGACACCCCCACCTCACACTGCTGGAAGAGAACACACAACAGTCCCTGAAAATAGCAAGGAATTTGCTTCATGAAAAAAAAAAAAAAAAATTACCATAATGTCTAGGCTCAGAATCTGCAGTATGAGTGCCTAGAGGCATTAAATCCAATTACCTATGTTCAAATCATGGTCATTTCTTGTGGTACTATTCACTCATTTATTCATTCAACCAACAAATATTTGTTAAATGCCAGGCTCCTTGTACTAGCTGCTGAGCTTACAGACATAGTACTAAAGGTTAGTCACCAGTTTCTGGAAACTTAAATCCCAGCCCAGCTTCTGTGTGTGTGTGTGTGTGTGTGTGTGTGTGTGTGTGTGTGTGTGTGTGTGTGTGTGTGTGTGTGTATTTAAAAGAACTATCCAATAGCCAATACTTGGCAAACCTGAAATTTGAGAAGCTTAAGATGATAAATATTGTATGATGCAATGTTCTTATTCAGAAGATTTCTGTTTATAGGTTTTAAATGACAGATATTGCTTTTTGAAATAACTTTAGAAAACTTTATGCGTGTAAGGAATATAATAAAGATTGAGGATCATGTAGTCATGGTAAAGTCACACAATCACATTTTTCTGAATTTTTGTGGTATAGTATAGTCCTAGAAATCATGATTTTAAAAAGATGTGAAAAGGCAGAGCACTCGAGCACCGCAGTGTTCCTCTTTTCATCTGCTCAGATATATGTGTACAGTTTCCAGCTTTCACCATAAATTGATGAGCGTGTGCCTGGAAGGCACAATCCTGATGGATTTTATGCAGTTGCCTTTGATTACTCAAAACAATTCAATGTCATCAGTGGATGTTTTCCACAGAGCAAAAAGAAGTGGTGAAAAGCAGACTGCAGGTATTGAACTGCCTCAAAGAGAGGGGAAAACACAATGCAAACTCACCAATATAATTCTTATGATGTGACTTGCATTTTTCATTAGCTCACTTATTTCCCCAAGAACTTGCAGTCTTTTACTTTCAACAGCCATGATATGAATCCTTAGAAACTATACTATATTCTGAGGAAGGAAAAAATTGAGTCAGCCTGGTGCCTAAGTTTAAACTGACCATTTTAAGAAGCACTTTCCAATGCTCTATTTAAGTACAACTCTGGGTTTTCATTTCCAATAAAATTTCATTTAATTTTTAATTCCCTTCTGAAAATTTATGCTAGGAGTTTGTGATAAAGAGTTCCTTTATCTTTTTCTTATTCCATGATTTTGTTTAAAATCATAAATGGCAACTTTGTTCAGAAGACCTTTCTCTATTCAAGTGGGTTGAAGTATGGTTGAGAGCACGATAAAATAAGTTAATATTTTAAGATAGAACAGTCACGTCTAAAAACACACAAATAACTAAAAGAGAAATAAATAAACAAGGTCAATCATTCTGTGAGGTCACAAGACCTCTATCTTTGCCCTCGGCTATGATCAAAATACAGAATGGTTCTCCAGGCCAATACAATCACTTATCTGTGATAAACTGATTTAAACAAAATCTGCATTGCTCCAAATAGAACTTTTTTAGAATTTTACACTACTTAAATAAGTGTGATTAAGTGCTAGAACTATATGAGCTCATAAGTTAGCCTGTCACAGCTCCATGGATTCTCACAGAAGACACAGGACTCCTGGATCAAGGACAATTAACTTTATTACTCACAGCAAAATCAGCAGCAAAAGTTTGAGCATCGGTGCTCTAGTTCCCTGAGCCCTAAATTCCACAAGGTAACCGAAAGGTCTACGTGGAGTTGTAAGTGCAGTGGGACATGCCATCAGAGAGGACCCCTGAGCTCAGGGAATCCTCTGCTCTTACAGGCAAGCAGGAGGTGAGCTTCTGTTCTGCCCAGAGGGAGACCAAGTCTAGTTCAGGACTAAGTGATGAACTCCTAGGATGCATTTCCCTACTTTTCAGAATCAGCAGCTGCATAAACAATCCTGAGAAGGGGCATAGGTAAAGGATGGTTTGGCACATTCTGCAAGACACGTAAGACGTCAAGTGGACCACGGTGAACTGCTGTGCAACAGATCTGAAAATTGATTTGTATGCACCTACAGTTGGGAAGCCCTATAAACCAAAAATGAAAAACAAACAAACAAACAAACTCATAGAAAAAGAGGTTACAAAAAGTGAAGGGGTGAAGGGAGGGGAAGTGGAGAAAGGTAATCAAAAGGTACAAACTTCTAGCTATAAGATAAATAAGTACTAGGGATGTGATGTGTAACATGGTAAATATTATTAACACTGCTGTATGTTATATATGAAAGTTGTGAAACTCCTAAGAGTTCTCATCACAAGGAAAAAAGGGTTTTCTATTTTTTTTTATTTTGTATCTATACAAGATGATGTTCTCTAAACTCACTGTAAAAAATCATTTCATGAAGTTTTGTAAATCAAATCACTATGCTGCACACCTTAAACTTATAGAGTGCCAAATGTCAATTACATCTCAATAAAATAGAATAAAAAGAAAGAAAATAGTTTAGATTGAGAAATCTAAAATACATAACAAGCCAATACCAAAATAAAAGTTCAAGAAAAAACTGTCCACTTCTACTTCCACTTTGCCTTCTGAAGAAGCTGCATGAGAACTGGAGCTTTTACTTGCTTTTTAGATGAATTTAATCTCAGGGAGTAACACAGAACCTGGCCCCTAATTGCAGGTTTAGATATTTTGAATGTATTTCTTGAATGAATAAATAAATTCTGTTTGCCAGTGCATTTGTCCCATTCTACTAGGCATCTTGCTGATTAACCATTTGGATCTGGTGTACTTTCTGCTTGAATCACCATTCTTCACTGTGAAAAAATGTGACTTGTTCTTGTCAAATAATACTAAAGGCATTCTGGTCTCTGCTTGGATGCCCTGGTTCCCAGACTCCTGCTTTAACTCTTCTGCCTTTATCTCCCTCAGAGCTTTTAGATCACTAGTTTATTTCTGTTCTCTACAGTTGTACTTCCTTACTTCCTATTCTACCAGCTCTGACACCTGTCCATATTGGTCAAAAGAGCAGATTTCTTGGTCAGAGTGTAGTTTCAAAATCTGATTTAGTTAATCACTAGCTGTATGAACTCAGCCAGGTCTTGTAATCTCTTTTCGACTCACATTATTTAAAATGATAATAATAATATAATCCACCTCATAAAAATTAAATGAGGTAAAGCATGTGTAAACAGTTCGCTGAACAGGATGGACTCAGAAAGTTCAACGAGCAATAAGAAACTTTATTTTTTTAACATTATAGCTTTCCAAAATTAACTTTGTGTGCCCCCTTCCTCCTCTTCCCTGGACAGAATTTGGGTCACATACTTTTGATTTTTAACCACTTTCAGAAGTTAATTAATAAGCAGTTCTTATATGATGTATTTTAAGCTACTAAAACTTTAATCTTAACCAATTAAAACTGCAATACTGCCCTAGATCAGGCACAACTAATAATTTCCAAAGGCCGACAGTAGAGGTGGGACTTCCCATTTTTTTTGGTATTCTTCCCTGTGTTTTCCTCTCCTCCTTTAAGTTCCACCTCCTCCTCCTAGCCTCTTATCACTAGACATCTTCTGACTCCCCAGACTGAAGAAGGTGAGGAGAAACACGAGGATAAGTTCAAAGTCTTATTTAACTAAGGCTGTCGAAATCCAAATACTAGTCTGTCGAAATCCAAAGACTAGTCATCTCTATTGGGGTACTTTTCTGATTTATTCAAAGATCACCCTCTTACCTTGCTGGGGTCCTCCCACTACCCCATTCCTAGGTAGAAGGAGCAAAAACCCCCTAGCAGAACCCTCCAGACTCTTACTCAACTCCTGCTGTACATTCCAGAGAGCTCTTCTCTGCTACGACAACCACCTTTGGAGGAATATAGATTTGAAAACATATGCCTTCTAATTGGAAACTCATCCCCTCAAACCCCAGAATCTCAGTCATCAAAAATAAGGAAACACTCTTACATTTTATGATTACCCTTATAAAGATGTTTGAGTTTTCTGAAGGGGAGGGCAACTTTCTGCAAAGCACATAACCTCACAACAAAATTACAGTGAGAAATGAAAGACGAACGAAATAGCTAAATGTTAGTGTATCTATCATCCTGCCTTGCTAATCATTCATTTGGGAAGCCTCAGAGTAATTTAAGAGTGTCCGTTTCAGGACAAGTATTAAGAGGAATAATGAAAGCAAGTGGAGGAGATAAGTGAAGTTCATGCAACAATATAATTAGGAAAGCATCAAAAGTGTCAGAAGAAGGTACAAGTTATGTCTGGTGTCTGTTGCTCTATTTCCCTAGTAATTTGGTTGTCAAAGTAAGATTCACTAAAGTTCAGGTTTGTTCCATACATGACTGTATTACCTGTGAAGGCAAAATAGTATATCTTTTTAGTTCTTTGTATTACTTTGTGTAATTTGGTCAACGTGTCTTGAAAGTTATGCTATTTTTGGACTTTTATCAGAATACTATCTGGTATCTATCAGTTCATGAAAGGGAGCCAAGATCATGCCCCATGATTACAGTGGTATTTATGAAACAGATCAGTTGCCTTCCCCTTTTCCTACATGTAGTAAAACAGCTGCTTGTTATTGAACAGACTGGATGGATCTTGATTTCTGTGAATTTCTAAAATATTAGGATATATTATTAATAATATTCTTACTGGAGAACTCTGATCACATTAGTATTCATTTTGTTTACTTAAATTTTGCTTCAAATGCTCTCTGTCACAAATCTTTATTCTCTCCATCACACTGCCTTTAAATTTTTTTCTTCTATCTACCTATTTATTTTTGAATATCCAAAGCCTTTCCTGTTTGGGCTCTTCAGTGTCAAAATTACACATTTCTCCACAGAATGTCAACAAAGATTTTAGATTCTAGAGGACAATGTGGAATACCTCAGTAAATATACATATGCATAATGCTGAGAACAGAGGATAAAGAAAATTATTTTCTCTATGTATCTTTTATGGCTACTTCTTTGTTTTGTCAGAAAGAGTTTATGTTTTAATAAAATAATGATATCTAACATTTGAATGGTGTTTTGTATATTTCAAGGCAGTTTTGAATGCATTATCTCAACAATCAGAGCAGACTTCTGTCCCTATTCTTTTTTTTTTTTTTTTTTTGAGCTACGCGGGCCCCTCACTGTTGTGGCCTCTCCCATTGCGGAGCACAGGCTCTGGATGTGCAGGCTCAGCTGCCATGGCTCACAGGCCTAGCCTGTGGAATCTTCCTGGACCGGGGCACGAACCCGTGTCCCCTGCATCAGCAGGTGGACACTCAACCACTGCGCCACCAGGGAAGCCCAATCCCTATTCTTTAAGTCTATTAAGGTCATAACACGTAGAGTTAGTATTTTCCAAAGAAAGTAATTCTAGTTTCCAAGATCCCTTTGCTCCTCTTTTCCAACAAAGCCTTTCATAAAGCAAACTCACACAATTCAGATTCCTAGATAAAGTAAATATGTATCCTTAGTGTTTTCCTCATATAAAAGCCCCATGATATTCCAACAAACAAAGTAAACTCAAAGAAATAGTGGGTTTAATTTCCCCTGGGTCCAATGACTTCTTCACTTTAGCCTGATTACTATTAGGCCCTAGATACACAGTAACTTCTGGGCTTGCTGGTTAGAAAGAAATCTAATACTCAGAAATCCTTGTGCTTTTTCTTATTGCAATATTATACAACTAAGAAAAAGTCTCAAGCTCTTTATGTCAAAGCTAAAGCTAGAAGTCCCAGCAGTGAGATTTTAACAATTTTGTTTTCATTTTTTATATTATTCTATTTTACTTTTTAAGTAAATTTTAAAAATCATGCTTGAAAATGGAATTGGTGTTTGAGGAGGTAAGCAACAGTTGTCTGGAAAATTTATGTATGCACAAATCCTTATTCTTTAACAATGTTGAAATGAATAATGATGTGCTTAAAGTATAAAGATTTCAAGAATATAGCAGGTTACCTTCTCCAAAATTATTTATCATTTTCACACTTGAGAAAATCACTTCATTGAAGAATGCTCCTCACATGTCTTAACTTGCTGTTTTTACTCATATAGAGTACACTTCCCAGTCTGATTTTATCAGTTAACGGTATTTGAGCTTATCTACTGCAGGAGATAGTCTGAAATTGTATCTTTGCATTTCCTAGAGCTGCAAACACAGTACTTTTCACATAATGGGTACTTAATAAACATTTTTAAAATTGAATTGAAACCAAAGACAAAAATGTACCATTTTCCACATAAGTAACATATTTTACAAAATGTAAAATAATCTCTGAGCCTTCAGATAATTAAGGGTTATGAAAACAATATAACACAGGACAACCAATAATAGCAAAAGTTAACATTCACATCAACAAATATTTGACCACGTGGCAAAGGTTTCTCAAACCCTAAAACTGAATTTCAGAGTGAGAATCATGAATCACTCTAAATCAAGAGAAGATAACATAGTTTTGTTTAAAACTCTCTTATTCACATCAAGGCAAATTTTGGATAACATTTTTTCTCCAGGATTTCCCCATGGAGCATGCCATCTCACTTTTTGAAAATTATCCTTTCAAATATGTTTGACTAGTTGTTCTCCTACTTGAGTTAAAAAATACCTCAATCTCACCTAGAGATATCTTTCCCTCAATCTTAAAAACTATAGCAATACTAACATCAGAAAACATAAATATATTTTAAATTAATATTTTAAAAATAAGAAGAACATGTAGCCAAGCAAAACACTTGTCTATTATAAATGTCACCAGCCTTCTCAAATTTTCCCATCAATATTTATATAAAACACTATGGGGCTTCCCTGGTGGCGCAGTGGTTGAGAGTCCGCCTGCTGATGCAGGGGACACGGGTTCGTGTCCCGGTCCAGGAAGATCCCACATGCCGCGGAGCAGCTAGGCCCGTGAACCATGGCCGCTGAGCCTGCGTGTCCGGAGCCTGTGCTTCACAACAGGAGAGGCCACAACAGTGAGAGGTCCGTGTACCACAAAAAAAAAAAAAAAAAAAAAAAAAGACTATGTTTGCTAGCAGACAAGCTGTGGTATCAAAGGAATAAGAGAAAATGGCAAAACATCCATTTAGATGCAAGAAAAATTTATACAGTACATTGCTTCTTCTGTAAAATGAGAAGACTGCCATTTTTCTCAGTTGTAGCAGTACAGCACCACAATTCAAATTCTAGAATACCAGCAGTCTGTGGTGTACACCAGGACCACTCATGAGTTCATATTTAAGTAACCTCTATCCACCCAAAAGCAACTGAATACAATAATTTGCAATAATTTGTAGTTTCTTTCTTATATCTTCTCTATATTTCTGTTCTGCCTGGTACACATTTTGTATGAACTATATTCATGTAGATTGTACTTATCTTATTTATCAGTAAAGAATATAGATATGTGATATGTGTGTGTTTCTTCTTACTCTCTCTGATTGGCCTCCTTTACTGTATCTTAAATATTGGTTATCTTCAAGACTCTTCTCATCTCACTTTTCATGCATTTCATGGCAATATCAGCCACTCTATTTTTTAAATTTCTTAACTTTCCAAACTGAAGAAATGGTATGGACAAATGCCTAAGTCTTTTCCTGAACATTCTTCCCTCCACACAAGGAGATTTTTGACCAATTAACACAAGTATACTTTTGATTATATTACAAGGAAGGGTAAGATTACAGTCACGAACATCTTTGAATCTCATTTAGTTGGAAAGCACCATGTAATGATAGTTGGAATACTTGAGATGACCACCAAAGGATATATGGCTTCTCAAAAGGCAGATAGAAGAAGTTGTTTTCCACTTAGAGGGAGAATCATGGGGAAGAAAATACATGAATGCAGAAGGACACAGTGTAAGTTCAAGGAACCTGAGAAATACAGGTTGAATAGTGGGGAAAGTATGCCACACTTATCTACATGTAAATCCACCTGGATATGGCTTTTGTATTTATTAAGTTGCTTATCATGAGAATTGGACTTGGGGAAGTTTGAGAAAACTGAAAGAATAAGAAGAGGTAAATAGAGACCTCCCTGGTGGCACAGTGGTTAAGAATCAGCCTGCCAATGCAGGCAACACGGGTTCGATCCCTGGTCCGGGAAGATCCCACGTGCCGCGGAGCAACTAAGCTCATGTGCCACAACTACTGAGCTGGTGCTCTAGAGCCCCTGAGCCACAACTACTGAGCCCGCATGCCACAACTACTGAAGCCTACCCACCTAGAGCCCATGCTATGCAACTAGAGAAGCCACTGCAATGAGAAGCCCGCACACCTCAAGGGAGAGTAGCCCCCGCTCACCACAACTAGAGAAAGCCTGCGCACAGAAACGAAGACCCAACGCAGCCAAAAATAAATAAAATAAAACAAATAAATTTATATATATATAAAAAGAAGAGGTAAATAAACACCTCTGTAATGCTTGGAGCAGTCACATTCATACCTTGCTCTTAGTTCCCTAGGGTTTCTAAGCAGCATCCAATGGTTGCTGTGGTGGGGAAAGGGGAAAGGCAAAAGGAGGGAAGAACAAACAAGGTTGACTCAATCCCTGGTGCGGAGCAGTTCTATAAAGATATGTTGAAATTCTACTGAAGTTTTATTCAAAAAGACAGTGAAAAGGGCAAATAAGAGAAAAAAATATTCTGAAAATCAACTATTTTTTCAGAAGGAATGCTAGGAGAAAGAACCATTAGTGAATGGAGGAGCTGGAAAAACAACAAGAGGAAGACAGTGCAATATCAATAATATTTCATGTTACAGAAAATGCAAGGAGAATGAAATGGAACCTTGATTCCAAAACAGAATACAAAAAAATGTTTCCTTCGTGTTCCAAGTATGGAAATCTTTTTCATCTTAATATATTTTTTAACTGTTTTTAAATTGACATACATTCTCTAGAGTGGCAGAAAAGACATTTATTTGAAGACTAAAAAAAAAGCCAAACAATATCACCAGTTGTTCCCACTTGATATCTCAAGTCCTCTAAGTTGTAAATTAAATTTGAAAATAACAAATGAATATTCTCTGGTTTATATTTGCAAACATAACAATTAAATCTTCTTCCCTTGTAACATGTGCATTATACTGATACACCATGGCTAATTCATCCTTAGTTTGCTCTTCATTAAAATTAATACATTTTATAATTCAGCTTTCAGAAAATACTGTGCTAAACAAAGGAGTATATATATTTTCCCATTTTATTCACTTGACTAAAATGAAACTCTTTTTATGATAATACCTTTATTAATGATGCACAGCAATCTTGATGCCATCAGAAAAGGTTTCTATTTGTTTTGTTTGCGCCAGTGTAATAAATAACAGGAATCTTGAAAATATATCTGCACCTCAATGGTACAAAATACAATAACATTGAGTACTAAGAAACAATCTGACTGACTGGAAGTAACATGGGGAATGACATTTCATTCCTCATATAAATGGTGTCCAATAACCAATTGTTAGTTTTGTAGCTTTGGTGGATTACATCATTGATCCAACAAACATTCCTCATGTCTATTGTCTAATACCCCATAAATGAGTAAAATATCTATAACTTTGAGTAATTTTTTTTCAGAAAGGGCCTTTAGTGTCCCTAAGTTCCCAAGGGTCTATAGAAGGAAAATTTTATAACCTTCTCACATCAGTTCTTAAAGTGAGGGGATAAAAAGTAAACACAATTTTCTAACTAGTGATCATTTCAGTTCTAAATATATGGAGTCAAAACTCTATTTCAGAAGTTTCCATCAGATTTTTAAAATAGGTTCATTCTGAGTGAGCACAGCGATTATATTATAGTCAATCCATTTCCTTAGAAGATGACATTCATATCACAACAGGTAATCCTAAAAGACAGATACCCATCAATTTCAAGATTGAAACTTTGAAAGGAGATGGTGACATTTCAAAGTTGGTCCAGACATTTAGTCATTAGTCTTAAATTCATTGGCCCTAAATATGACTCTTACAGGCTGAATTGCATTCTTTTATATAAATAATTCATGTGCTGAAGCCCTAACTCCCAGTACCTCAGAATGTGACTACATATGGAGATAGGCACTTTAAATACGTAATTAAGTAAAATGAGGCCATTAGGGTGGGCCCTACTCCAATCCGACTGAAGAGGAAATTCGGACACAGAGACCAAGGATGAGCACAGACAGATGAAATACTATGTGAGGACACAGTGAGAAAGTGGCCATCTGCAAACCAAGCAGAAAGACCTCAGAAGAAACTAAACCTGCCAACAGCTGGATCTTGGATGTCTAGTCTACAGAACAGTTAGAAAATAAATTCCTTTTGATTAAGCTACCCAGTCTGTGGTATTTTGTTATGGCAGCCGTAGTAAACTAACACAATGATTTTACCACACATCTTTACCATTTACATGAAATTGCACATTTTATTTAATCATCAAATAGTCTCTATGAGTGAAGAGTTTATAGCAACACTTGGAGTAAGGTTTCACTTACATAACATTAACTTGTATTATCTGCTATTAGCACACTTGGATCACAGTCCAGAAAAGCTCTCCCCCTCCTAATCCTCCTCTTCTCCCTCCTTCCTACCACCATCAATTATTCCAACAGCAACAAAATCTCACTAGTATGTTGTAGGAACTATTCTAAATGCTTTATATACTGAATCACTTCATTCTTGCGGTTCCACAGTTACTGTGATCATTTTATTAACTGGGAAATAGACACAGGGAGGTAGGTAAATTGGCCAAAGGCACAAATCCAGGCAGCCCAACTGGGACTATTTTTGACACCATAGGGTTTAAAAATAGCACTCTGCCTTTTAGAAAGTGACCTTGTCTTCCATTTTGGCTTTATTATAAAAGCCAAATCTTTTATAAAAGTCATAACTGTTTTCTACTCAAAAGTTTTTTTTCTTTTATATAATGTCAATAACTTTTTGGTTCAGATAGATAAGCTAAATATAAATTTTGTCCAGTTTAGAAATGGTCATAAATAATATTTCTGTGATAAGTGAGAACTTGTAAATATTAAACATTGTTTGAAAATCCTTGGTAACATTTCCAATTGGAAAACCAAATTACCCTTGCCACAGTTATTGCTATATCATTAAAGTAATACCTTAAAATTTAATGTTATATTATGAACTTCCAACTTTATCTCCCGTCAAGAAGTTTTTAAAAATGGATTTTAATTTAAAGTTTATAAAATGGAAAGAGTACCAAACTCTTCCATCATTTGTTCATAAATCCAAGTTGAATTTCATTATGATATGTGTTTGAGAAATAGTTTACTGCACCAAATCCAATAAAACAGTAGTAATCCAAATGCATTCTAAGGCTTTAGCATACATAGAATTTAAACTAGGCATTTAAAAAATAGAATAATGGAAATAGTTACTAGTGAGTTTCTTGTATGGAAAAGAAACACTGTGTCTTATAGTTCAGAAACCTAGAGTATAAGGTTACCTGAGTTCAAATATGACTCCACCACTTTGTAGCTGTGATATTTTAGGCAAGTTATTTAACCTCTTTGTGCCTTATTTTCCTCTGCTCTATAGGGATAATCTAGTGTCTACAGAGTTTTTATGAGGATTTAACAAGTTAACATTTATAAGTCACTTAAAACTGTGATTTAGTCATGGTATCTTCTATATGTTTTTTAAAGACATAGAAATATTATAATTTTGTGGTTAATCCAGGAAGTTAGTGGTGGCAGAAACACATGTACTAAGGAGCTGTTCTCTTACTGTGTCATGAAAAACCACATTCCCATGTTTCCTTATCTCTGTCTGATTCCAAGTGAAACAAAATGTCAAAAAAACAAGGAATAGATCTGTGAACATTACTTAAGCTCATTAAAAAAAAATCCTGGAATCATGCAAAATGCACTAGGGGATGCAGATAAAAACCTTTAAACGTCCATACCTATTCCAACGCTCTTGAAATCCAAGCCATTTTTATTGCTCTGAAGTCGCCTCTGAGTATTTCTTCACCAAAACATGCTACAAGTACTCTCTCATGATTTAAATGTGGAGCTCTTCATTCAAAAGGCATATGTAATTTGGGCTGAAGTAATGTAATTTTAACCCTTATTCTCAGTTTGTATCTTCACACACCCTGGTCAACTGAGAAAGTAAACAAAATAAATGGGAATATCTTGTAGATGACAGATCTGAGTAGAGACTGTAAGAAACTATCTCTCTTCCAAATATTTCACTGAGGCAGATTGCAAGGGAACATTTTATTAGTTCCCATGCATGGCACCAGACAGGCAGTTGGGCACATAGTTTTATTAGCAGACAGTTTATCATGTCATTTTGCGTCCATTTTCAGATCTGTAAAATGCATGCTGGAGGTGAAAGTATGTGTGTGTGTGTGTGTGTGTGTGCATGGGCTTTGTAGACATATGAATACTTATGCAATGCTTCACAACAGTTTAAAACGGATGTTTCACCCATTTTCAATCGCATGTAGAGTAAATAATTATGGCTAACATTTGTCTAGCACTTACCATGAGCCAATCACTGTCCTGAGTATCTTAGTTATATTAATTCATTTAATCCTTTCAACATCCTTCTCAGATAGGCACTGTTATTATCGCTATTTTACACATAAGGAAACTGCGGCATAGAAAGGATAAGGAACCTGCCCAGAATTACATGGTAAGCAGATAGCAGAACCACATTTAACCAGGTATTCTGGCCCCACAGTTCTTCTTCTCAGGCACTATGGTGCTTCTTTAAACTACCTCATCAGATAACACTAACCAATAATCACTATGCACATGAGCAAGAAGAAGCTCCTAAGATATCACAAATTAAACAATAATTTGCGTAATTCAATTTCACTGACAGGCCAAATAATCACAAGAACAGCTTAAAAGGCACAAAGAATTATGTATCCATTTGAGAACATTTTGCAGAACTCAAAACCACTGAACATTCTGCCCAGCCGTACACACCAGTTCACCATTGTGAGCCTGACCCAATAAAACACTGAATAAAAGCAATTGAATTAATTAAGTCTCTACTGAGCTCCCACTAAGTATAAGGTAGGCAAAGTGGGAGAAATAAAAAGTCACAGATGAGTTGCACACTTAGATCATTAATCTCTAGATGTAGATATAGCTACAGTAAATAAATTATGATACAGTTCAGACAAGTAAGAAGTATCCAAATATTTATTTTTTCCCTTTAAGATCTATTTTTATCTTACTATATCATCAGTAGCCAAGAAGCAAGCCAATCAGAAACCAAGACCTTAAATGCTATGGAATTATATCATTTTAGTAATTAAAATGCATATTACTTAAGTACAAATTTCTAAACAGAGTCCTCATGGCTAATTCTTGCATCTATATGTTTGTTTTATTATTGTGTTGCTTCTTTTTTTCTCTAGACTGTTATTACTGTCAACAAAACACTAAAATTCAAAAGTTTTTGATGTTTTACTACTAATGTAACACTTGTAATCTTCATGTAAATAATTGAGCACGATTGTAGGGAAAAAGTTACAGTCATAAGGCTCATTGATTTTCCAGGGTGAATTAACTTCTTAGTGCTGCTATAACAATTTACCACAAATTTAGTAGTCTAAAACAAATTTACTACCTTACAGTTATATAAACCAGAAATCTGAAATGGGTCTCTCTGGGATAAAATCAAGGTATCGTCTGGGCTGCAATCCTTTCTGGAAGCCGTACAGGAAATTAATTTCCTTGATTTTTTTCCATCTTCTAAAAACTGCCTTAATTCCTGGGGTCATGGCTCCCTTCCATCTTCAAAGCCAGCAATGGTTATTTGAGTCCTTCTCACATTTCATCACCCTGACACTGACTCTTCTGATTTTCTTCTCCACATTTAAGGACCTCTGTGAATACACTGGACCGCCCCCAGATAACTCAAGATACTCTCCCTAATTTATTTATTTATTTGTGGGGAGGGTAAAAGGAAGGACAGCTTTATTGAGGAAGCCGGCAAACCTGGGGACTCTTCCTAATTTAAGTCAGCTTATTAACAACCTTAATCCCACCTTCCACTTTAATTCCCCTTTGCCTTGTAGTGTAACATAATTAGAGGTCCTGGGAGTCATGTGAACATCTTGGGGGGGAGGCTTTGATTCTGCCTACCAAAAGAGACCATTCTTTCTTGGATATTTATAAATTATTCATACTAATCTTTCTGTTCAAGGAAATTCTGAGGGATAGCTTCTAAATGGATGTGCATAACATATATGAATAATACATATGGATAAAACAAGAACATCAACCACAAACCTCCTGTAGCCCACACCTGAGAGACTGTGCAAGCTGGAGCTCAGGTGTCTCTCACTGGACCCATCCCCTCTCCCTCCAGCTAACCCACTTCAGCAATAATTAGGTTCTTCTACTCCGTCCCCACTTCTGTTACCTTGATCTGAAGTCCATCTGCTTTTTGCTCTTCCTGTTCACTATTACCAGTCTTTTCCTCTACTAACATCCTTCCCACTGATGACAGTCAGTTTCTATGATGTTAATCCTATTACGCCCCCTCTGACTAAAATAGTTCTCCATCACCTATGGGATAAAACTAAGTCATTTGAGAAAGTAATCTGTCTCAGTGTCCAGTAGTCAAATCACTTGACACACAACCCTCTCTCTCACAACATATACACATATACATGTGCACGTGCGCATGCACACACCTCCCCATATTGAAATATTTATTGTGCACATTTGCCAGACAGTCTCCTACCTTTGCACCTTTTTTCCCTTTCATAAAAATCCCTTCTTTGTGTGCCTCAAAAACTCCTTTTAGTAATTCGGTTCAAATATTTCCTCGTGAGTAAATTCCTCCCTGGACTTTCCAAGGTAGGATTTTCCTTTTCTGTATCCCCTTATATAACAGTATATATTACTCTATTAGTGAGATTATCACATTACTCTGGAATATGTGTTCCCACATTTCTCTCTGTCTCTCTCTCTGTGTCTCTCTCTGTCTCTCTCTCTCTCTCACACGCACACACACACGCACTCCTTTTGCCTCTTCTCCTCTCTTCCCCTCTCTCTCATTTCTCTTCCTCTCTGGAATTTGATCCCTTCAAGAGCAATGGTACAACTATCATTTTTCAATCTATTCAACATGTAACTGGAGCGTCTGGTGACACTTAATAAATATTGATGAAATAAAAGTAACATTATAATAATAACTATCACTTTCCAACATCCTTCACCATGCAGAGCTATAAAAAGTATCAGGTTGCTCCCGATGGCCAGCTACAAAGAGGTGAGCGTGTACGGCTACGTGGAGTTCAGGCAGGAGGTGGAGCAGCACAGTGGCAAGACCATTTTCGCCTAGTCTTCTGGTTCTAAGGACGCCGAAGGCAAAAGCTGGTGCCCCGACTGCGTGCAGGCTGAACCGGTCATACGAGAGGGGCTGAAGCATGTTGGTGAAGGATGTGTGTTCATCTACTGCCAAGTAGGAGAAAAACCTTATTGGAAAGATCCAAATAATGACTTCAGGAAAAAGTTGAAATTAACTGCAGTGCCTACACTACTTAAATATGGAACACCTCAAAAACTGGTAGAATCTGAGTGTCTTCAGGCCAACCTTGTGGAGATGTTGTTCTCTGAAGATTAAGATTTGATGATAGCAACTGTGTCTTTATTTCCTGATTTGCTCTAGTATAAAAGAATCTGCATACTTGCTTTGAATTCATGTTAGCAATAAGTAAATAAATGATGATGTAAAAGAATTGGTACATGTCTAAACACTAGAGAGTGCTATTAAAATGCTCATGAACCCTCAGTTTGCTTTAATATATGGGTATTTTTAAGCTACCATAGGTAAAATAATTATTCAGGAGTGGCAGTAATAGCACAAAGGAAGCTATTATTGGAGATGACAGAAATACCTAAAAGCCCCTAATAGTGCAGTAGACAGCTTCTAAATCTCTAGAGGAGTTAGGATCTTTTACCTTAAATTCCATGAATTTACAAAGAACTGTTATTCCTAAAACTCCTTCTTTGGCTTTAGAATGTAGAACTTAACCTAACCACTGAAGGGAAGCACAGCACATCTAATCCAGCCTCTGCTTAATGCTGGCAGTTTTGTTACAGCTGTCTGAATATGCTTCACTACTTGGGATGAGGCGGGTGGCAGAGAGGTCAGAGACCATATAACCTAGTGATGGGAAGGACTCCAGCCTATGAGTCAGTCTCACTGATTATCACTTACTATCTGTATAACCATTAACCTGTCTAAACCTCAGTTTCCTCCTTTATGAACATGGACAGTTCTGAGGATAAAATGAGAATGCAGCTAAGCACTTAACATTGTGCCTGGTTTGTGGTATCTGCCAAATAAAGGTCAGCTTTCCCCAAAAAATGTATCAGGTCACTGGCAGTGAATGGGAAAGGGGGGCATGGTGAAATAGAAACAAAAGATAAAGAGAATTTGTCAAAGTGACAGAGAAGAGGAAGATAACTTATGACTTTCTTTTTTTTTTTTTTTTTTCTTTACGCTGGCCTCTCACTGTTGTGGCCTCTCCCATTGCAGAGCACAGGCTCCAGACGCACAGGCTCAGCGGCCATGGCTCAAGGGACCAGCCGCTCCGCAGCATGTGGGATCTTCCCGGACCGGGGCATGAACCAGTGTCCCCTGCATCGGCAGGTGGACTCTCAACCACTGCGCCACCAGGGAAGCCCACTTATGACTTTCACAGGATTCTTGATAGTTTTCTGGCTTGCACTGGATCAGTAATTTTTGATGGCAGACAAAGTCAACTCATGCCCCAACTCTGCATCTTTCCAATTTGATGATGATGATGGTGTGTGTGTGTGTGTGTGTGTGTGTGTGTGTGTGTGTGTGTGTGAAAACTGGTTGAAAAGACTTCTGAAAAAATTTCTTTGGAACATTCAGAAACTGAGTGATTGGTATGTGTGATGTCATTTTAAAATAAAACATCAGAACATAATTCCACTCTTCTGAAAATCTAATATTTTTAATGTGGAAGGATTTTTTCCTATTTATTGCCAATGGATTACTACAAAACAAAAATATACAAGATAAAAAATAATGAAAGTTTCATAATCTTGTGAAACATTGCTAAACATTTAGTACTGTCATCTCTTTCCAGTATTATCAGCATTGAACTATATCTTCAGTGAGACTAGGATATTAATTCAATATAATCAAGAATAATTTTGTAAAGTACTTAACTGTCCTTACTGAATAATATTGTAGAGATATGATCACATAATTGAAAGAATATTTCCTGTATTAGGTACAGAAAAAACATGTTTTACTAAATATTAGGGTTGAAAATTACCATGAAATGTCTGAAATCTTCAGCTTCAAATACACTAAATTTAATTAAATAGTTTATATATTAATTCATTAATTATATGTATGTCAATATATTCTGTGCACTTCTTTATCATGACCAATAGTGAGCAACTGCTTTTATTCAAGTTCCTTCCCCATCTATTCTCTAAACTTCCGGGCAGAGAGGGAGGATGAGAAGGAAAAACGAGGGAGTTGAAAGGCAAAAGGCCTAAGAATTCCTTTCTCCTGAATTCCTTTTAAAAATGCTCATAAATTTTTTTTTTAAGTTTGCAGTTTGCTATGAACTGCAAAACAAAATAAGAAAAAAGCAAGCTCAGCATTTTGAAAGGAATTTTTGTCTGTCTCATAGACAAGTCAAGTGTACCTAAACACCATTGTCTCCCTCCCTCCTGGTACTTTTCCCATCTCCCCAGGTTGCCCTGGTTTAAACTCTTGTCCTTTCAATGTTCTATGCAATTACTTATGCCCAGTCATTTAGCAGAAAACTTCTATACAATTCCAAAGGGACATATACTGAATTCCCTTGATTCTAAAATGAATGTTGTGTTACATAATGACATTAATAAAATGTATTTTAATTCAATGAGTATATTTAATAAAATCTTATTATTTGATTATTTTTAATGTTTACTTATAAAATATGCTATAAATTCAATCTTGTATTTTTTAGCAGTAGTGACTTTTAGGAAAGAAAAAAAATGAAGAATTTATGTATTTAGGAAACATCCAACATAGAAAAAGATAGACACCCAATTCTGTGATGCAAACAGCCCTGTAATACAGGAATATGATACAAATAACATAGATGGGTGGTTTAGCAAAAACTCTTCTACAAAATACTGGTTCCTGAATAACAAAATAAACTGGCCAACCTTTTTTGAAATTATTTTTTAAAATTTTACCCAACAGGAAAGACACTGTTCTGTGATATTCAATAAGTATTATAAAGAAGGCAATTCTTTTATCTTAGAAGAAATAAAATTTAGCAAAAATAAAATTCAATGAGAGAGGTTAAAAAAGAGTAATAGCTGCATGGGATGTTCATTGGAATTTAATAACAAAAAAGTGTCCGATTATTATATTGTCATTATAAATGCTAAAAATAAGTGACATCCTTAAAAGCTAATCATGGTTTAGAAAACTTATTTTGCATTTGTTTTTGCTAACATGTTTAGAATTCTAAGTTCTTTCCATGTATTACAGAATTGCTTCAACACATTACTTATAAAATTGGTAATTTTAAGCAGGGTACTTGGTTTCCATCAACTGTTAATTATAGTGTTCCCACCTGATTTCACCATTTCATCAAAATATTTGCCCCTTTATTACTACAGTTAGTTTTTTTAAATAATGGAAGCACATAATGCTTTAAAAAATAAATATTTCTCCATGAATGATTAATTTAAATAATTAAATCCTAAAATAAGTCAAAGATGTTGCAGGGAGTTATAATATTAGTCATTTGTGAATATAAAACTCTAAACCAATCAATTCTCTTACTTTGAATGTTTTTATTATCGGGGTATAATAAAGATTGCACTGTATATAAATATTTGATACAAAATATTAAATTTACTCATCTGACCATAAACTGCTTCAAGTTAAAACACTGAAGAAATGCAAATGGATAAGTATAGCCTTCTTTATCCAAGTGCTGTTAAGTCAGTGTTGGAGATGAAATGAAGCGGAGTTTACAGACATGGATATTATTTTCCATCTGAGGGAACTAGTTCTACTCTAAAACATTTCCTTTAAAGTGTTTGTCCTGGACCAGTGAGTTTTTTTGGTTTTTTTTGGGGATATGTGTCATTCCAGAAATTATGTGCTTGAAAGCAAATTATGATTGGCAAATGATAGAAGGTATACTTGGAAATAATTAAAATATTAAAGTTTACTGTCCAAAATTTTTTAATTTAATAAAATCGGAGACCAATATCCATCCTTGGCCAACTTAATGTGATAAAACTACATTTGATGATGTTTTTTGTAGCTCACTGGGATGCCATAATTGGAAATATGAACTCTTAGGAAAGGACAGAGTTAAAGAAAACCCTCTAACAATTATGCATTAGTGGTATTAACAGTTGTATATAAGTCTAAAAATAGCTGAAGACTAATGAATTTGTATCTAAAAAATTATTCTCTGACAAAGTATTAAAGAAGTAATGTAACATATCATAATGACTACACAAACGTTTTTATCAGGTATAATTTACATATAAAGATATGCTCTCAAGTATGAATATTAGACATTCAGTCATTTTAATAACCCTTTAAAACTTTTAAAAGTGCATAAAAGAAAAATATGCAACCCAAAAAGGGCAAGGTCTGAATTATTAAAATAACATGAAAATACTAGTGATACTACATCAGAAACAAAAGGTGTTAATTGAAACACGACTTCACATAACTCTTAGCTCAACGGTTCTTGACATGTGGGAGAGAAATGAATTTGGCAGAACCACGGATCTGCTCAAAACCAAAAAGTATTCCAAAGAAACTCTGGATCACAAAATCTCTCCCCAAACTCTAGGTACCTAATATCCTAATGCTTCCATTAGACTACTCCCGAATTCCTATTTTAAGAATCACACTTAAGCTAACTACCTAGTACAACGGCCCATGGTCCAAAAATATGCCAGATTTAACAACCATTGCTCAGACACACTCTTAAAATTCATCTTTTGGTGCTAAGCTCAGCAGTTATCAAAACAGAAAGCAATCCCATGGTGTCATGCTTAGAAGAAATTCAGTAAATTATTCAAGGAGCTGTTTATGTATTGAAAGCAAAGACTACATTAAAATAAGTATAAATCAATTAATATAAATTAAAAGTTAATTTCAATTGTTAAAATATGTCATTTACCCCATATTGAATATGATAACTTTTAACCCAGAGCCTTTTAGTCCCCATGTTTACTTCACTTTATTGCTTTGTCCCAGTCTGTTCACTGGAATTTGCCACCGGACTTCCTAAAGGCCGATGATCTGTACATCAAAAAGCACTAACTATCCAATGATTTTCACAGGAATGATAATAAAGTAAATTTAAACTTGGAAATATTATTTTAACATAATACTGAGTTAGTATAAGTGTTTTCGAAAAAGAAATTTCAACACATTTGGTTAACTGCACAGTTGAATAATTATAACTTTCTGAGCTTTTTTAGACACCGAGATTGGTAAAGGCAAGAAGGCTTGAAAAGACTGCCACTGCCATTTCTGATCCAAACTACAAGAAATGGCCTCTGAAAACAGAAATTTAAGGATAATAATTCAGAATGATTCTCAGATTTCTCATTGCTCTGATTTTCTGAGGTAAAGTTTAAAATCAATCAAATATTTTAGACGTGTCTTTACTTGTCAAAGTACATTTTCTTTTCCACCAATTACGGGAAAGTAACAAGGAAAGTAAAAGGTTAAGATTACCATTTATCATCATACCGTCAAAAACCATATTTCAAGAACAAAATCAACTGTTAATGTAGATTTTATATTACTGTGTTTCAACCATTCCAAATTCCATGATGTGTTTTTGTGGTTTTTTTGTTCTTTTTTTTTTTTTTTTTTTTTTTTTTTTGTTTGCGGTATGCGGGCCTCTCACCATTGTGGCCTCTCCTGTTGCGGAGCACAAGCTCCGGACACGCAGGCTCAGCGGCCATGGCTCACGGGCCCAGCCGCTCCGCGGCATGTGGGATCTTCCCGGACCAGCGCACGAACCCGTGTCCCCTGAATCGGCAGGTGGACTCTCAACTACTGCGCCACCAGGGAAGCCCCATGATGCGTTTTTAATACCCATAAACTGTACATTAGAGTTTTCTTTATTCCAGGAGTATGCAACAAATTAAAAAACAACTGAGATAAGAAAGAAATTGTTACCATAGTCATTCTCAGCTTTTATCTCTGTTCTCTCTCCTTCTTCAATGTACTATCCCAGGGAGAAAATAAATGTAAGGAGATGGGGATAGGGGAATGAGACTGATCCACTGAGTATATTATTTGGTATATAAAATATGAAAACATTACTGCATCTTTGCAAATAATTTTAAAATCCTTTATCTCTGTTTAGATTTCTCCTTAAATTCAAGTTTTCATTATAGATGATTGGTTAATGTCAATGTTGGCTTATGACATCACTCAAAACCAGTCATCTTTCTCAGTGTCGGTTTATGTACTTCCAGCCCTGACACAGATTTTCTTTCATTTCCATCTTGGCATCTGTTTCCCAGAACACAAGGGCTAAATGTCCACAACCCTATGTGGTTTCTCTTATTAATCTCAAACATAAACAAGAGTCATTCAAACTAGTATATTATTCCTGATACTTTGTAACAAGTCACCCTTTGTGTGAAGCCACCACTAATTTTGTGCTCCAAGTTCTTTATTTCATAACTTGTATAACCCACCTTGCTAGTATCAATTTATCCCGTAATGATTAGAGGAATCTACCACCTGACCTCAGTGTAAGGCTATGGTTTTGCCATCAATCAACGACATTGTCTCGTACCTAGAGTCTACTTTCCTCTTGAAAAGTGTTTGTTTCTTTTCCACTGGACTCTCAGAACACTGTGACCATGTTGGATACAGCCAACATCAACTGTAATAGAGAACAATGGCTTGATAAATGGCCCAAGGTATAACGGGTTCTACCTTTTGGAATACACTACCTCTAATTCCCAGAGTTGGGTCTGTCCTATTCTGCCTCCTTACCCTTATCTTTTCAGCTATCTGACCCCAGTAACTTTAAACTTTCGTACAGATTCCTTCTTACTGCTATCAAGTTAGCTTTCCACAGCATCACTCCACGTTCATTAAGCAATCTCCCAACATTTTTATCTAGTACTTTCATAACTTCATTTCCTATATTTGATATGTTTGCAATTTACCTCATGTATGTGAGCTATAGATTCAAATTTATTTTTTTCCAGATGACCCTTTACTTGTCCCAGCATCATTTATCAAAAGCCCTGTTTGTGTGTGTGTGTGTGTGTGTGAGTATGTGTGTGTGTAATAGACTAAACGTTTTTTTTCTTTTTTCATCTTCTGAACAAATTACTTTTAACGAATAACCTTTAAAATTTATCTTATTGAGGCTTATTGTTTATGAAAGGAAATTTAACATTTATTTTATCACAAATTTATCACATCAATCAAATTCTGCTGGCACCTTCAAAAGTATGGTTTCAGGGCTTCCCTGGTGGCGCAGTGGTTGAGAATCCGCCTGCCGATGCAGGGGACACGGGTTCGTGCCCCGGTCCGGGAAGATCCCACATACCGCGGAGCAGCTGGGCCCGTGAGCCATGGCCGCTGAGCCTGTGCGTCCGGAGCCTGTGCTCCGCAACGGGAGAGGCCACAACAGTGAGAGGCCCACGTACCGCAAAAAAAAAAAAAAAAAAAAAAAAAAAAGTATGGTTTCAGTATTTTGTTCTAAGGGAGCTATCATCCAGAGATTAAAGTAGGGAAAAACAAAACTCCTTCTAATAAACTAGTTAATGAAAATTACAGGATCTTTATGGATCCTTATGATTCCTAACCTAACCCTAATTAACTACCTCCCCAATATTTCAAAACAATAACAAGAACAATATTTTAAAATTAATCAGTCGTGAAATGAATAAAGTAACAAAACACAACCCCCTTAAGTCAGAAAATCATCTAATTAGAAATGGTACAAAATAATCACTATACAATAATTCATCCTTAACACACTGCAGGCAAGAAAGAGATAAAAAAAAAAAAAAAAGAGGCAAAAAAATCCTATTTCTCAGTTCCTTCAATCTGCCAAATATGCTGCTTCCAGTTCCCAAGAGCTGTGCTGGAGCAGAATTTAGGACTAGGAAGATTTCACCAACATGAATTCTACTCATCTTTCCAAGAAGTCTCAGTGACACAAATTCTTAACTAATTTGTTTGGTGCACAATATCTAGAATTTCAAAGAAGACTGTTGAGACAGCTGTGAAATGCAAAGATATGAACTAATGGAGAGGGCATGAGAAAGCGTAAAAATATTATATTTTTGTAAATATGTTTAATACTGAGAATTTTAAATTATTGAATTTCCTCTAAGTATGGAACTCAATTCAAAATTTCATCTCTCATTGTAGTACTTTTCCAAAGCTAGTGATAATACAAGTCTATAGACATAATCACAATTAAAAATTTCTTTTGGGCTTCTCTGGTGGCGCAGTGGTTGAGAGTCCGCCTGCCGATGCAGGAGATGCGGGTTCGTGCCCCAGTCCGGGAAGATCCCACATGCCGCGGAGCACCTGGGCCCATGAGCCATGGCCGCTGAGCCTGCGCGTCCGGAGCCTGTGCCCCGCAACGGGAGAGGCCACAACAGTGAGAGGCCCGCGTACCGGAAAAAAAAAAAAAAATGTCTTTTAAAAGTCTTCAATTTGTTACTGAAAATTTATATATTATTATTTCATATTATTTCTCTATTGGCATTAAAACTTCCAATAGAGGAATAATATGACTAAGCAAATTTTATTAATAGTTTCATGATTCATAAAGCTTCCCTTCCACCCATATCTGCAGTAATTCATATAACCACAGAATGTTGGGATTGGTATATAGAATCTATTACAAATGGAAAGAATGTCCAAGCAATTAAATAGGATTCGGATTTTCAACCAAAATAAATTTGCTTTAATTATAATGGCATTTATGCAATCTATGGCACAATTTAGTAAAGGTTATTGAAAAAGCAAAAGCAAGGAGATTTGGAGTTTAATTAAAAGTGACAGTTAAGGCCCATTCCAAATAACTTCTTACAAGAACCTTACCTAGTACAGCCAAGATATTGATAACCTATGAGTAGCTTAGTAACCCTCAGGTAGATACAGTGATAAGGTCTAACATATACTTAAGATAATAGCTCAGTTTCAGCATTATCAGACAGTCCCTATGAAAATGAAAACTATAAATAAGAATGGATTATTTTCACTAAAATTTCTTCTTTCTACTTTGAGTAACTTAGAAAATCCTCTAAAACCAATCTCATTTTCTTTGAGGATTGAGCTTTAGCATAATGGCAGAAGAAAATTTGCAGCTCATATCCATCTTAAGTTTCTTACCACATATTCTTTTACAAGTCATGATGATGTATCATGTCAGAAATATAGTCAGACCCTTTAAAATACGTTACTGTTTATATAAGGAACTAGAAACTGATGTCAATTTTTTTTAAAGTGTTTAGAATGAAAATGTTTAAATTGGCAAATGCACAGATTTCCACACTTTCTTCATTGCTCCCTTCCTGCTTCAGTAATTTTTTCATTACCCTTTTATCCAAAAGAAATATCTACTTATTCTGTTCATTAAATAGTTAAATTCAAACAACTTACTCATTATTTATGTCCTTAATAACTTGGTAGGCATTTTAAAAACTAGTAACATAAATCAAAAGAAAAATAGCATTTTATTTCATTCCTAAAAAAACACAGGTACTTACTCTTGTCACGTGCACACCTGTTTGGCGCCATATCTCAAATCCTGTAAACACTTTGAACATCACTACCCCCATTTTCTGTTCCATACTAATCTTCCTTCTGGTAATAGCTTTATATCACAACACTGTCGAAAACCTACCCTTCACAAAGATATGACATCATCAAAAGTAATGTAATGCAGTCAGTCTAACGTTGAAACTGAACTAAGCTGAGCTAGTAGTTTGGGGGGTGTCTGGCAAATATTACCGTATTTTCCTTGAAAATGTAAAATATTCCACAGCCCCTGTGAGTTCAGTGGGGTACCTTGGCACATGGCTTGGGAACCACAGGGCTAAGGATGAATATAATCACAATAACAAAACTCAATGTTGGGACTCTAGGGATCACAAAGAATCATTCATTTCAGGGGTTTCCCTGGCGGTCCAGTGGTTAAGATTTGGCACTTTCACTGCCATGGGCCCGGGGTTTGATCCCCTGTCGGGGAACTAAGATCCTACAAGCCATGCGGCCAAAAAAAAAAAAAAAACCACCGAAAACAAACGACAAAAAAAGAATCATTCATTTAAAGACTATTAATTTGGGCTACCCTGGTGGCACAGTGATTGAGAGTCCGCCTGCCAGTGCAGGGGACACGGGTTCATGCCCCAGTCCGGGAAGATCCCACATGCTGCGGAGCGGCTGGACCCATGAGCCATGGCCGCTGAGCCTGCGCGTCCGGAGCCTGTGCTCTGCAACGGGAGAGGCCACAACAGTGAGAGGCCCGCATACAGCAAAAAAAAAAAAAAAACTATTAATTTTATGCAGTAGGAAATGAACAGAACCCAAATCAAAGATCATTAAGGTGACAAATGCATATTGAGTGCCTGCCATATGTGGGCAGCCGCACAAGGCACTAGGAATATGGTGCAGAACCAGGCAGAAAAAGTCACTTCCTTCCTGAAGTTTACATTCTAGCAAAAACAACTAATGCAAAATATCTAAATAAATATTCATGATGTCATTTTATTTGTGGTAAGTGCTACAAAGGAAACTGACAAATAGCATAGGCTGATTTGAGAATAGATAAAAGTGGAGGGAGTCAAGTTACTTTAAGGGATCCAAGAAGTCCTCCTTAAAAGAAGTAACAGTTGCAGTAAGCACTAAAGCAGTGGGTCTCAACGGAAGGTGAGTTTGCTCACCATGGGACATCTGGCAAAGCTTGAAAACATTTTGGTTGTCATGACTGGGAGGGACGCTGCAGGTGCTCTAGTGGGTAGATGCCAGAGATGCCGCAAACATCCTACAATGCATAGCACAGCCTGCATGCACCACCACCCTGACAAAGAATTATCTGACCCAAAATGTTCACGATGCTGAGAAGCTTTTAAATAGGTATGTATGTGGGTGTGTGTTTGGGGTTGGTGGGGATCAGTGGGCATCCCAGGAAAAGGGAACAGCACATGCAGACTCCTAAATAGTAAGAATATAGCGCATCCACTGAACCAAGAGAGGGCTCGTATAGATGGAGGCTAGTGTAGACAATTGCAAATTCTCAAAATTCGCTCAAGAAAGGTAGGGGAAAATGTAATCAAAAAGGCTATTCTGTCTGAATAATCCTTAGGGTAAAAGGAAGAAGAGATTAGTGGCTGTAATTTTAATTATTCAAGGAAATGCCAGGCTGTATATAGTATTCAACTTTTCCTTCTGCTGTAAAATGTGACACAGGGAGGAAAATAAGTTATCTACACAAAGGCCTACACAGTGATTAAATGGCTGTATCACGGCTTGTGTTGGTCTCTGAGCAGCTGTGAGATTCTACAGTTGATCAAGCATAACTTGGTCAAACCAAAAAACCTAAAGGGACAAAGAAAGGAGGGCATTTTATGATCAGAAATGCTTTCACCCTTTAGCTTCCATTTTAAATGATTACTTTCATTACTTTAAACATTGGTATTTCTTTTATCCCAGAATATAATTGATATAGTTACAGTATTTTCATACTTAATTTGGTGATGTAGTAAGCTGACGACAGAAACTGATGCCACAACTGAGTACAGAGAGACTCGTGTTTAAACAACAGCTTTGGATAATCCAGGTGCGATCACCATATACCTGCTATAAACCATCAGACAGAGGCTATGATAAGCAGAATACACTCTTTAAAAAGCCCTCCTAATATGAGTAGCTGCACAACAGCAAAGAGAAAGAAAAAGGATGTGTTTTTTTTATTAAACATCTAGTTTGTATGTGATAGGTTTAGAGCTAAATCTTCTCACTTGTTTATATTCAGCCTCTCAAATATCCTCATGTTAAGGCAGAGAAAACTGAGGCCATACAAGAAGTCACCTGTCCAAATCAGACTAGATTCATTCTGGTCATGGCATAAAAAAGAAATTAGAAAGGCACTGTATAATGTATTTAACTTTTTAATAACCAGGTGAAAATCTCACAGAATTGATTGCCAGAAGTGTAAATCCCAAAGTTACTAATATAAATGTACTGGACTAGGTATTTTCATTACTTTATCATCACAACAGTTCTGGAAACCTTTGGAATTGTCCCTCGTGTTACAGATGAAGAAACTAAGGCTTGGAGAATTAAATAACCTGCCTGAGCAGATAATTCAAGGTAGAATGGGGAATTCTCTGCACTTTCAGCAGACCACCTGCAGGGAACCCTTTCCCACCCCTCCCCAACCCATTTCCTCCAAAGCTTCCCAGCCTTCTCAATAACCAGTGCAGGTTACCTACAATATTTTTCAAGTCAATATGCAGTTTAATATGACAGCCACAGTTAGAAAGGATCTCATCCATTTTCATTTTCAATTTGTTTTCTCTTTTTGATACTATTTCCCAATGTGCAGGCCTCCAGGATTAGAAACCCTCTTATCATATCCCTCTGTGTTATCTCTTGACTTTATATACAAAATCCTATTCGTTTCTGCCAACAAACCTTGGAGATAGGAAATATTATCAATCCTGCTGCACAAAAAATGGAAACCAAGTTCCCAGGAGGTGAACTGGTTTTGCTGGGGACACTTTTGTAAATAAGTAACTGTCAGGTCTTCAAACATCTAGTCTGGATCTCACAACAAGTAACTGCTTCCCTCATCTTCAACCAGCCTTAAAATTCTGGCCCACTCTCTGGGGGGCATGTGGATACATCACCTATATACACTTGGTAAGATTGAATGAACCTCTAGATCAATCTCACCAAAATAAAAAACTTTTAAAAGTAGATACAGCATTTGTTACTTGATACATAATATTAAAGGTATTTTCTTCCTCACACTGGATCAGATCAGAGCCTTGCAAAGCAATTTCTTCAGAAGGCATATTTGTTTCCTATTTCTGCTGTAACAAACCACCACTAACTTAGTGGTTCAAACACAAATTTATTATGTTACATGTCTGGAGGTCAGAAATATAAAACCAAGGAATTGGTAGGACTGAGTTCCTTCTAGAGGCTCTAGGAGAGAATCCATTCTTTGCCTTTTCCAGCCTCCAGAAGCTGCCCACATGCCTTGGTTTGTGGCCACATCAACCTAGTCTCCTTCCATCAGTTACAACTCTTTCTCTACCTCCTACCTTCCTCTTTAAACTATAAGAACCCTTGAAGTGACATTGGGTCCATCTGGCTAATCCACGATCATCTCCCCATCTCAAAATCCTTAATTTACACATCTGAAAAACCCCTTTTGATGCGTAAGGAAATATATTCACATGTTTGGGGGATTATGACATGGACATATTTGAGGGGCCAGTTTTCTGCCTACCACAAAAGTTAAATTTTAAAAAGCAAGTATAATAAATAACCACATTTTACATAATTCTCACAAGCTCTGAGGCAGTGATCTTAAGATGTTTAAAAAAACCTAATCTGATTCATATTTAATGGTAAAATCTAGAAGCACTCCTTTCAAAGTACAGAATAGTAATAAAGTCAAAGAATATCATCTATTTTATTCAGTATACATGAGTGTCCTAAAAAGCATAATAGAACAAGAAAAAATATTGAAAACATATAAGGATGGGAATATTATGAAGATTATGAGTCTCTCCAAATAAATATGAAAATTTCAAATCTCCCCAAATAAATCTAAAAGTTCAATGAAATTCCAATCAGCATTCCAGAGAGTCTTTTTCCAGAAACTGATAAGCTGATGTAAGCTTTCAACACATACAGTGAAGTTAAAAAAAAAAGCAAGTAGCAAATTATGTAATTTACTTGCATTTTAAATATCGACAGAATAATCAAAATTTGTTTTTATGGATGCATACAGATATGATGAAAATAAAAAACTGTGCATGGTATTGATATATGTCATTTCAGAATAGTAATTTCCTTGGGAAAAGGAGAAAGTGGAAAGAAAAATGTAGTTAGGTCTTAGCAATTTGTGTTTTTAAAACACAAAATTTCAAACAAACATTTCAAAATGTAAACAATTGTTAAAATTGGATAGTGGATACACAAATGTTTCTTCTTACCCATATGTTTGAAATATTTTATAAATAAAATTAAATTGAAATAGAACCAATATGAAGAAGGCCCTTAAAGTATATTGCAAAAGGAACCAGCTCAAATGGCAAATCAATGGACTTCTAGAACCACATTGATATCAAAAGTGCAACATCCTTCTGGTACATCTGAAAGTCAGTCATCTTAGTCCAAACACTAGACTGGGGTGCAGTTCAACTGTACAAAGGACTAAGAATTGACATTAGTGTCCCAGCACTGTGAATTTGTTCCAAAATTCAGCAAATTCCACACAAACCTGGGCTTTACAGCCATGAGACTCACTCTGGGTTGGCTACAGACAAGAATGTTATAAAAGAGCATTTAATGGAAGGATGAGGAACACCATCTGTTCGTGAGTCAGCAAAACCAGGGAATTTCCATCATCTATTTTAATTCTTTGCTTATGAGCCTTGTTTTACTGCTGTCAGAGGCCTCTAGACAAACTCGAGTCTAATCAACAGTGTAAGCTGCAAACTTAAAATCACTTAGCATAATGCCCTGAAGAAAAGGCTAAAAAAAGATCTGTCAAGACAATCTAGAAGTACCCTTTTCTTTAAAACTGGATTTTTGAGTAGTCAAACTGTCCTCATATATATTCAGCTTATTATTTAATCCAATTAAAAGGATCAGCATTTGTTTCATGGCAATAAAGAAGCTTTTCCCTTTGTCACATCTCACCTGTTGTCCAAGATTGCAATCCCTCCAGGGACACCCAACAGTACTAAGTAAATGTACTTGGTTAGAAATAGCTCAGACATCACTACCTTGTGTGCTTTATGTCTTTAATCTGTATTCAATTGCATTCCAAATACTACCACATCTCTGGAAGTCAAACTTGCTATAAATTCTGAACAATGTTGCTGACCAAGTACCATCCACCCCACACTAAAATAATCCTTGTTCTGAAATTCTGAAGGATTCCCCACCAATATCCCTGCAAAAGCACTCAACTTAGATGTAGGGAATAATTGTCAAAAGATTCTTTATTGTCAAGAGATTTACAAAAATGCCTCAAATTAAGGAAACTTACTTAGTCAAGATTATATTCAATAAGCTTGAAATGTTGAGCATTTCTCCAACTTTAAGGGGAGAATTTTTAAGGATACCATCAAAATTGGAGATTAAAACTAAGCTTGCAAAATAGAGTGAGGTATCCAAATCTTTCTTCTATTTCATACTACTTAATAAGATCTCATGTGAAGGGGGAAAAAAAAGCCAAAATGTGCACATTTGTAAGTTGGGAGATACAGAGATGAATATAAGAAGAGAAAAAGGGCAGAGTTTACTTGGTTGAGTGAAAATTGTATTTTAAGCTCCTATTCCTACTTTTGATAGTCTAGAGGCACTATTTCTGATAAAGGAACAGCCTGAACCAGCTGTCGCAATACTAAACCTTCTTCCCTCAAAATATTCACTTCACTTATTATACTGCTCTGCTGCTCACAAATACAAAATCAGCAGCTTTCCTTAGTTGCTCATCCAGAAAGAAAGAGCCAAAAAGAAAAAAAAATGAGGAATGGAAAGAACATTATGTTGCATTCAAATATGTTGACTTATATTCTTCATTTGTAATATTTTATCTATTAATATGTTGTATTTCACTCTAAAAAACTCATACTTGATGTGAAAATATTTATATAATGCCTTGTCATTTAAAAGTACCTTTTACATTCATTATTAATGTGTTTCTAATGGACGATGAAGTCATTATCATTTTTCTTTTTACTTATTTAATTTTCAAGGATAGAGAAGCCTAGAATTGTTAAGTTTTATAACTTTTCCAAGATCATATAGTTCCCCAGTAAATCTCAGACAAAATCCTCTCACATATATCTTGGGCTCTTTCTACTGTAAATTTCTTAGAATTTACAAATTTTAACAAATTCTTTTGTCTTAAATATTAAATTAAACTGAAAATAAAGGTATTTGCTCTCTTATACCACACAGTGTATTTAATTTAAAAGGCATTATGAACATAGAACCTTCTATAGAAGCAGTTTTATAGAAATCTAATGTATGGATTTCTAATACATAAAAATATGAATTTATTTAATATTCACTGAATTATCAAACATGAGTCACAATACACTAGAGGATATCAGCTCTTGAGTACACAGTACAGTGTTGTTTTGACAAGTAAAATAACATGAATATAAAATGTTTAAGATAGAACTTTAAACATAGGAGGTAATTAATAATATGATAATTGCTACAATCACCATCATTATTATTTATATTCATAGGTAATAGCTACCTCCCTTCGGTACTGGTATCAAGTCCCATTGTATGTATACAAAGTGAAGAATATAAGAATCTTATAGAACAGAGGCACCATCTATATCTAAACATGAAATTCTTATTGACCTGAAGTGAGCAAGACAGAGATTAGATTCTAGGATTGATCAAATACTGATAATAAGGAGGCATGTACCATGTATGCTATTTATATAAAGATATAAATTGTCTGGAAATCCAGGAACCATAATGTAAAAATGCTGAAGACCATCAGAATAAAAGTAAAAAGTGAAGGTCCTCAAAGTGACATCTTTAGAGGTAGATGGTGTAGAAGAACAATAGCACACTTAAAACATAACAGAATTGGTGACAGAATCTTCCAGATAGCTATAGCTATATTAATCATCCCCAATTCACAGATGAAGAAACTCTAGGAAAGTTTAATTAACTTATCTGATATCAAAAAGCTAGTAGAAGCCAGAGGCAAACTCCAAACCCAAACTGTCCAATCTATCTCACTAACCTTTAGATGAAATTATGTTATATTTTTTACATTTCTTTTGTGTAATTTCATTTCTATGTAAACTTAAAAGCAATAAAGAACATGTTAGTCTGGATTCAACACCAAACTATAAGGAAAAGAAGTTTTCTGTGGAAAAAAAACACGAGAACATTAGGGTGAAATGTCTACCTCTGCCCTCAGGTTTTATGAACATAAAATGTTGACTACAGAGAGAAACAATCTAATATACTCCACCAAAAATCAAAATTATTTGAATTTGAGTAATTTTTGTGGCCACAAATATTCACAGGGAGTCAATATTTTTGGGTATGAATTGCTTAGACAGAATAATGTTTGTAAATGCATAAAATATCAGATTAAATAAAATAGTCATATAATATTTAGCATCAAAACTCTAAAAAGAAAACCTATGTGACAAAATTTGTCATATGAAAACTAGGTAACATTTTGAATTAAATGAAAAATCCAGAATCAATAACCTAAGCTTTTATCTCAAAAAGCTAGGAAAATATGGTAACCCAACTCAACAAGAAATAGAAAAAAGGAAAAAAGAATGTTAATAAGAAGTCAAAGACAAAAGTGGCAGACATACAACAGGGAACATCAATAAAGTCGAAAGTTTATCTTTTGAAAATCTTTTAAAGTGTTGATAAATCTCATGCAAGACTGATGAATTAAAAATGGAGAAAATACATATTACCAGTTATAGGAATGAAAAGAAAGGCATCATTATAGATCTTGCAGATATTACAAAGACAATACTTGTAATACTTGCATCAATAAATTTGACAACTTAAAATAAATAAACAAATAATTGACAAAATTGATACAAGAAAAAGTAGAAAGTCTGAATAGTGCTATACCTGATAAAGAAATTACACTTGCAACCTAAATTTCCTTCAGTGGATAAAGGGATTAAGAAAATGTGGTAGACAGAGAGAGAGATAGGAAGAAAGAAATGATGAAACCAACAAGGGCTTAATTTCCAAAATATACAAACAGCTCATACAACTCAACAACAAAAAAACAGGCAACCTAATCGAAAAATGGGCAGATCTAAATAGAACTTTTTCCAAAGAAGACATACAGATGGCCATAAAGTACATGAAAAGATGTTCAACATTGCTAACTATTAGAGAAATGCAAATCAAAACTACAATGAGGTACCACCTCACACCAGTCAGAATAGCCATCATTAAAAAGTCTACAAATAACAAATGCTAGAGAGGTATGGAGAAAACAAACCCTCCTACACTGCTGGTGGAAATGTAAGTTGGTGCAGCACTATGGAAAACAGTATTGTTCCTCAGAAAACTAAAAATAGAATTACCATATGATCTAGCTATCCCACTCCTAGACATATATCCAGACAAAACTATAATTCAAGAAGATACATGCACCACTATATTCATAGCAGCACTATTCATGATAGCCAAGACATGGAAACAACCTAAAGGTCCATTGACAGATGAATGGATAAAGAAGATGTGATACATATATACAATGGAATACTACTCAGTCATAAAAAAGAATGAAATAATGCCATTTGCAGCAACATAGATACAACTAGAGATTATCATACTAAGAAAGTTAGTCAGAAAGAGAAAGACAAATACTGTATGATATCACTTATATGCGGAATCTAAAATATGGCACAAATGAACCTATCTACAAAGCAGAAACAGACTCACAGACATAGAGGACAAGACTTATGGTTGCCAAGAGGGAGGAGAGGTGGGGAAGGATGGACTGGGAGTTTGGGGTTAGTAGATGCAAACTATTACATATAGAATGGATAAACAACAAAGTCCTACAGCATAGCACAGGGAACTATTGAATATATTCAATATCCTGGGATAAACCATAATGGAAAAGAATATTTTAAAATGTATATATGTGTATAACTGAGTCACTTTACTGTACAGAAAAAATTAACACAATATTTTAAATCAATTATACTTCAATAAAAAATAAATTTAAAAAGAAAAGGAAATAAAAGATATAATGGAATACTAGTCAGCTTTAAAAAAGAAGAAAACCCTGCCATTTGCAACAACATGAATGAACCTGGAGGGCATTATGCTGAATGAAATAAGCTGATTTTACAGAAACAGAGAATAGAACAGTGGTTGCCAGGGGCTGGAGAAGGAGGAAATAGGGTGATATAGGTCAAAGGGTATATATTTTTAATTACAAGAGGAATAAATCCTGAGGATCTGATGTACAGCATGGTGACCATAGTTAATAATATGGTATTGTACACCTGAGAGTTTCTGAGAGTAGATCTTAAGCATTCCAACCATGAAAAAAAGGTTAATAACTATGTTAACTGTGTGAGGTGATGGGTGTGTTAATTATCTTGGTCCTAGTAAACATTCTACAATGTATACAAATATCAGATCAACACAGTGTACAATTTAAATACATCCAATTATATTTGTGAATTATTCCTCAAAAAATTAAGATAGCAACACTGCTTCAATAAAAACTCCAGACCCAGATAACTTCACTAGTGAATTATATTGAACATTTAAGGCAGAAATAACATCAATGTTAAACAAATTCTTTCAGATAGAGAAAAGGTCTTCCCAGCTGGTTTCATAAAGCTGGTATAACCTCATAACCAACTTGCCAAGGGATGGATATTAAATACATATATATATATATATATACACATTATATATATATATACACATTTTATATATATATATACTATATATATACATGAAAAGTCCTAAGTAAATTCTAAATCAAATATGTCATTATATAAAAATGATAGTATATCACATATTGAAGTATTTATTGAAGGAAAGTTTTATTCAAGGTTTACTGAAGGAATGCTAGGTTGATTAAACACCCAATAATCAATGTGAGTTAGACATCAATGGAATAAATGAAAACAATGACTATTCAGTAGATGCAGAAATAGTATTTGATAGAAGTCAACACTTAATCTTGACACAAACTAGAAATAGAAGGAAACTTTGCAATTTTTCTATTAATCTAACACTATTCTAAAATAAAAAGTTCGTTTTAAAAATATATTAGTAGAAAAACTAGTAAAATTCAAATTAGGTATGTAGTAAAGAATTATTGGGGCTTCCCTGGTGGCACAATGGTTGGGAGTCCGCCTGCCGATTCAGGGGACATGGATTCATTACCCGGTCCAGGAGGATCCCACGTGCCGCGGAGCGGCTGGGCCCATGGGCCATGGCCGCTGGGCCTGCGCGTCTGGAGCCTGTGCTCCACAATGGGAGAGGCCCAGGTACCGCAAAAAAAAAAAAAAAAAAAAAAAGAATTATTGAGTTAATGTTTTTTCTGGTTCTCACAATTATACTATAGTTATAAAAGATATTAACATAAAGAGAAGCTAGATGATGTGTAAGTGGGAATTCCCTATATTTTTTGCGTAACTTTTCTGTAAATATAAAATTATCTCAAAATAATGTTTCTTAAAAGAAAGGATAAAACAAATTTCATGGATAAATGAGCATCTATGTATCATAGTATTGACATAAATATATTAAAAATTTTTTGAAATATCATTCTGAACGATGTTTAAAATCTGTCAATATATTAATGCCAAATTTTTTCCTCTCCCCACCGCCCACCCTTTCAGTAGCCTCTGGAAGCCTTTTCCACCTCCATTTTTTCAAAGTTTTCAGATACACTATGTTTTCAAAATGCCATTTTAAAATTGTGAGTAAAAGGCATTCACATGGTTAAAACAAAACAAAGAGGAAAAAAAATGTTTCCCTGGAAGTTAAAATTTGGGTGGAGGACAAGGTATTTATGCTCTAGTGCTGAGATCCAGAACTAATACTACAATGAAGATGATATCTTACCATCCTAAATCCAAGTAAAGGCAACAATAAATAAAGAAATAACAAATGAAATAAAGGAGACATTTTCACTAATGTTAGTGTCAACAAAATTTTAATAAGCCAGCATGCTATTTCTAAGTGGCTTCAAGTCAATCAGAAATTCTGCTATTAATAAACATTACATAAATAAACATTTATGGGGCAGTATAACTAGTATAACCTGTATTGAAAGCATGGGGAGCTGTCATATTATTGGCCTTTGACCTCATAATTATAGTCTTAGCAGACCATTACAAAGAATATTTCAATAGCTAAAAAAGGCTTGCTACAAAAAAAAATGGTCATTATATTATAATTCACTAGATAAAATTTGTGTGCAATAAGAGAGGATTAAGGACTTCATCCGAGGTCAATTATAATACTAATCAAATAGGATTGTTGTTTTAGGACAATAACTGGTACATAAGAACTGTTCAATATTACTTCTATTAAACTGTCTCATATACTGTTTGGTTACAACTGTTTAATGTTTTAGACATTATAATTTGTCATATTTCATGTGTTTTCTTTACGACTGCCATTAATCTTTTAACTTTATTCATGATGTTTTTTGTTACAAAAGTTTTAATATGCATCTAGTCACATTTACAACAGCTTCCTTTACTTATTACAGTTCTATATCCTTACATCCAATAATTTCAATAGAATCCCAAACTTCCTAACACTTCGTGTCTTACTAGAACAATTATTATCCCAATTTAACAGTTGAGGAGACCAAGGTATTTAGACGTACAAAGGTTTATACAGGATCTTACAAAGAGTAACTATTTCAGAAATGTTTGGACCTAACAAGCAATACGTGTTTGAAGAACTTTAGGAACTTACAAATAGTAAGTATTCAGGAAAGGCTACTGGTTAGCCATAACCATGATCACCATTATTATCATCAAATGAAGTTTCATAATATTTCCTATTCCTGCAGTTAAGGATGCACCAAATAGATAATTTTTAGTAAACCAATATTTTACATCATAGAGTTTAGTTTTAACTAGAAACATCTCTCTCCATTTATTTAAGCTTTTTATATCTTTCTATAAAGCTTCATACTTTTTGTGTATCTTCCACCTTTCTTAAATTTATTCATATGCATTTTGTAGTGTGTGTGGTAGTTTATGTTGTTATTATGTATGGATTTGATTTTCCATCACATTTCTTAATTGGTCATTGGTGTTATAAAGGAAAACTACTGTTTTTTGTTGTATTAATTTTTTAATGATAATAGTATATTTTAAAAGAAAAGTAATCTCAAGTACGCCAATATGTTGTTTCTGTATTCAAGAGTATATTTTATTCTGCACTCAAGATAACACCAGGCAATTTCGTTTGCATGGATAGTTATAAGAAGGAATTAATTGAAATGAAAGAAACTATGTTTCTTTAAATATATTAAAAGCAATTTTAGGGCTTCCCTGGTGGCGCAGTGGTTGAGAATCCGCCCGCCGATGCAGGGGACGCGGCTTCGTGCCCCGGTCCGGGAAGATCCCACATGCCGCGGAGCGGCTGGGCCCGTAAGCCATGGCCGCTGAGCCTGCGCGTCCAGAGCCTGTGCTCCACAACGGGAGAGGCCACAACAGTGAGAGGCCCGCGTATCACAAAAAAAAAAAAAAAAAAAAAAAAGCAATTTTAGTAGATGTTACAGGCTGAACTGTGTCCCCCAAAAATTCATACATTGAAACCCTAATTAACTCCCAACACTTCAGAATGTGACTATATTTGCAGATACAGCTTTTAAATGAGTAATTACATTGAAAAGAGATCACATATGGGCCCTGCTCCAATATGACTTATGTCATAGAAAGAAGAGATACTAGAGGCAGACATGGAAGGAAACCATGTAAAGACACAAGGAGAAGATGCCCATCTACAAGCCAAGGTCTAACCCAGCTGAGACCTTGATCTTGGTCTTCTAGCCACTAGAACTGTGAGAAAATAAATTTCTTTTGTTTCAGCCACCCAGTCTGCGGTACATTCTGAGGCAGCTCTAGCAAACTGATGAAATAGAAGCAAACAATTAAGTCTTTTATTTTTTTCTGGAAAATATAATTCTATGATTTTATTACATATTATGAGAACTCATTTTAGTCTTTCAACCTTTTACAGTGAGATGTAACAAATACATAGAATGGAGTGCACAATAAAGATGTACAGTAAGTACCCTACATATGAACGAGTTCCATTCTGAGAGCATACTCGTAAGTCCAATTTGTTCGTAAGTCCAACAAAGTTAGCCTAGGTACCCAACTAACACAATCGATTATGTAGTACTGTACTGTAATAGGTTTATAATACTTTTCACACAAATAATACATAAAAAACAAACACAAAAATAAATAAAACATTTTAAATCTTACTGTACAGTACCTTGAAAAGTACAGTAGGACAGTACAACAGCTGGCATACAGGGGCTGGCATCGAGTGAGCAGGCAAGAAGAGTTACTGACTGCAGGAGGGAAAGGAGGTGGGAGATGGTAGAGCTGAAGGATCGTCAGCAATAGGAGACCGGAGGGCAAGCTGCCCGTAACAATGTACGCCAGACATCTGAACTAACTTATGTGACTGTACATGTGAATGCACGTTCACATCTTTGAAAGTTAGCAACTTGAAGGTTCGTATGTAGGGGACTTACTGTACACTGTAGCTCAGTAGATGCAAATCACATAAGGTATGTTCTTTGTGTGGAAAGCAATTAAGATAGATATGACTAACAAAGTTTAAATTGAAATGCCACATATTTGGGAAAATTATGAAATAAATTCTAAATACCCTCGCTTAAAAATGGTTAGAAAATATTTTTATATTTAATGAAAAACTACATTATCCAAATTTGTGAAATAAAGCTAAAGCTTTCCTTAGAGAGGAATTTGTATCTTAGAGGGAAATGTGTAACATATATCTGAAAAGAAAAATAACTGGAAGTCAGCAGGCTAAACTTCTACCTCAAAAAAATAGAAAAATAAAAATTCATCAGAGCCTTATAATTTTAAAGCAATATGGATAGTAAAGAGTTTTGCCATTATAATGATCATACATGAAGCTCAATTTTCCAAGTCCCAAATACAAATTTTCAAAGTTTATTTGAAGAAAATAATTCCTTATCACTGAAGGCAAAAGTGAAAAATACTCATTTCTCGCTAGAAAATATAGGCAATTATGAAGATTTTTTTTGTCATTTTAGCTACACATCTTAAATATCTTAGCATTCTACTCATGATCTATGAAGAGTTGCAATGAAGAGGAAACTAGCAAAGGCCTATGACTAATAACAAATCCACAAAGGTAAATCAAAGCCATGTCTTTAATTAGTTCTATCTTGTGATAAAGTTGTATAAGAGGCAGAAGCATCCACGGGATTGAGGATAAATTGATAATGTAGTGTTTTCACCATTGCTGCTTATGTGTTTGTTTGTCTATTTATTTATGCCAGGCTGACATGAAACAATGGAATTAGACCACAGTTCAGAACCTATTCCAATAAATGGTATAATTTCAAGGTAAGAATTCACAGAAAGTCACATATAAGGAATTCTAATCAGTTTTGGAATATGTCACCATTGTATTAAGTGAAGACAAAAGGTTAAGTTTTTTGAAGTTCCACAATTTACACATTTGTTTTATCTGAAAGTTTGTTCAGTATAGATATTTTAATTATATTAGCAATAATTAGTATTACAATACTATTATTATTATTATTATACTATTATTATGAATTAGCAAAGCTTATAACCAAACCCTATAGATATTGAAGCTAAGAGGCTTTGTTAATTAATCACCTGATTAATTATAGCAGCATAATATAATTGTGCTCAAATAAAATATAAAGAAGGTCTTTACATGGCTTTTTTCCATTTATATGCTGCACATAATATTTATATAGGTCTACTGTTAAAAATTGTTCAAAGGGAGCAATATGAGAAAAAGATAACTTCTGAAAATGTAGCATCTTAATTGGATGTTAAGAGTTTTGAGTCTATAAAAAGGTAGTTGAGTGAATATTTATTTAGTGGCTAACATATACTCATCACCATACTCTCAGAAATAATCTGTTCCCATTTTAGATGAGAGAAATAAGTATTAGAGAAGTCATGTTTCTTTACCACCATCATAACACTAAGCAAAAAAACAAACAAACAAAAACAGTATTCAACGACAATTTAAAATACAGAAAAGCAAATGATAAAATATCTTGGGTTACAACCCTCTGAGATGAGTTACATTCTTGTAGAGTTCAACAGTTTGGGGTTATGTCTATGCAACATTATAACAATCAGATGCAACCAAAGATTATTTTACTTGTTTGTCCACAGCATACTCGCAGAACATTGAGATTGACAGAAAATTGGGGTACCATCCTGAGGGTTGGCAAGCTAACTACCTTCATGAACCATGATAAAGCAGATCTCCTGAAACTTCTGAGCAAATCCAACTTTTCCTTGGACATACAGATGAGCCTGCTACAAATGTAGATATCTGAGAAAACTTTAATTTCGGGGGAGTCATTTGGTATCAACTAAATGCATTTAAAAGGTTTTTAACTTGTCGGTGAACCTGTTATTTAGTGGTGAGTGGCTAAATTCCTAAACGATAATTTATACAAAATTAATAGCTTCTATAAAACAGATTGACTTGTATGTTGACACGAATTCATCCCACCATTGCCCATTCCAACCAAAAATAAAAGCAGTGATTCCCTTTATGTAGTGCATCTGGTAACTTTTAAAAATGAAATGAACATTATTTCTGCTAATGTTGATTAATGAAAATATTAATAGTTCTCTTTGCAATGAGTCTGGTCAGCTGAAACCTGTACAGTGCTTTGCAAGCTACTTCATTTCTCAACACTGACCTAGGGAAAAGTCAAGCAGCTAACAGAGAATTGTTAATATGTCCATATCTGTAGTATACTTACCAAATGTCTAATCTCCTAAAATCATATGAAACAATTTGTGTTTCCCAGTATATCAGTCTTCTCACTGAAAGTTATAGTTAAAAGAAAAATTTGAATTTTATCACCGCTTCCTGAGCACGTAAATCATTACTTATTCTATTTTCGTCTGAATAAAGAAAAGTATAGGTTTCTAAGAAATTTGTTAATCAATGTAGTTTTAAATTTACTCATATTTCTTCTAAACTAGATCTTACAACTGAATGAGTTTGGTTCCAAGATATAAGACAAAGGGCACCAGTCATCCTAGAAATGTCACATAGAATTGCTTCCTCACTTGCTCTCACTGGATAATATCATACACCTTAACAACTGGAAAGGAAAAACCAGCCTCCACCATAGAACCCACGTACAACTTTCAACTCTTCAGTTCTTAAAGGGGACAATCAAGGTGAGCTATCGCACCTCTAAGATGCCAACACATTTTTATTTTTTACAGAAGTTTTATTTGAAAGGCTACTGTATCTCTAGCACATGAAAGAGAAAAAGAAAACAGGCAATCAATCAATTTTAATTTGATTTTAAATTAGGAGTCACTTTTTTAAAAATGTTGTTTAAATAGGCATATGTGCAATAGGTGTGAATTTGGTTCATGAACTCAAGTGGAAGAAAAGTCAAGATGTTATTTTTTAAAATCAAAACAATCTTATATGGTCTATTTCTTCTTGTCACAAAAGGGTTACAGAAAATTCTAACTTACTTATGTATTATATTTTGGGGTGGGACGTGGTAGAGGCAAGGACCCTTAATGATCTCTAGGGATTTACTAGAGTCCCAGGGAGGCATATTTTATCTGGAAAACTTGAAGAAGAACTTTAAGTTTAGTGTGAACTGGTCACTGTGGGGATGTTCCCTGACTAAGCCCATGTGTTCATTGAAGATGAGCTGCTTTCCTGCCTTGGGCACTGGAATCTTTCATCTTATTTCCCAAAGTCACAGTCCTTGGTATTTGGCTCCCAGTAGCCAAATATCACTCCATCAAACATCTGGCCTTCCTCTGGGGTTCCATAGGGTTCTGGGCTCAATGAAAGTATTACCATTTCTAAGACCTATAGCTGTAAGCCCATTTCTCTTGAGAAATTACCTTCATGTTGGGTTATTTGTCCTTTTCAAATTCAAGCAACAATCTCTTCTATCTTTTATCTGGAACAGGCATGAGATTGCCAGACTGTTTACTTGTAGTGAGGGTAGATGGGGGGTAGTGTAAGGAGAGCTCAGACTTTTAAGAACATTAATGTGGTGACTTACCACCCCACTTTACCCCCCTACTTCAACCCCCACTTTCCCACAATAGGGATAGAAAACAGATTAGATTCATTCTTCCCTAATGGGATCACAGCAACAACAATAAAAAAAAATCCTGGACACTAGTTTTCTTCTTAGGAATATACCTTGTTGCATAAATTTTATTTTTTAAAAATCAAAAATATAAAAAGTGAAGTAGAACACTAATTGAGTTTTCTCAATTTCCCCCTCAATAATTCTTTAGCCTTATGTCTTACAACTCTTCTATTTTGCAAATCGTTCTAAAAGAACTAGAGAATATAGCCTTAATCACACTGATAAATGAGTAAAAGGAATAATTGTTAACAGCTCAAAAGGTATACATTTTATGACAAGTGTAATACTGACTTCTCAAGATAGGCCTTATTTTTTTTTTAATTTATTTATTTAATTTATTTATTTTTGGCTGCATTGGATCTTCGTTGCTGTGTGCGGGCTCTCTAGTTGCGGCGAGCTGGGGCTACTCTTCGTTGCGGTGTGTGGGCTTCTCACTGCGGTGGCTTCTCCTGTTGCAGAGCACGGACTCTAGGCACGTGGACTCAGTAGCTGTGGCTCGTGGGCTCTAGAGCACAGGCTCAGTAGTAGTGACGCATGGGCTTAGTTGCTCCGCAGCATGTGGGATCTTCCCGGATCAGGGCTCAAACCCGTGTCCCCTGCGTTGGCAGGCAGATTTTTAACCACTGTGCCACCAGGGAAGCCCAAGAGAGGCATTATTTTCAATACACTTCTTACTTAATAGACTATAAAGTACAACTCTAAAGTGGTTTATGCAATGAAAAAGTACTTCAAGTTTGGTATGTACTGCCTGCTGCACAAGAGTAATGTTCTGGGGCTTCCCTGATCTTTCGATAGCAACAGCCGGAAGTAGTTTGCTTGCTAGAAGCTCTTACTGTCATTTTACAACAGGCAGATGAGATTTTATTTCTATGATCTGAGTAGTGTGCTGTTATTGCTCATTTAGATAAAAACACTGTCCATATAATTACGATGTAATAAGTTAGGAAATACATTTCACAAATGATTTTCCAGGAAGTTATAACAAGAAATATCTGAGAGAAGAGTTTGGTGCTTATAAATTTCCTATGTCACTTCAGCCATCTTTATGAACTTTTGGTGCTCACTGTCATTCCTTTTCAAAATAAATAAATTTCAAATAAATATATATTATATGTGTGTATGTATATAGTTACCACCAGTAGTGATAATGAGGATAATATCATTACATATCTTTATAATTTTAGTATATGTTTGTCTAAGAATCAAAAATTTCATAAATTTCTCTAGGAGGGAACCAGCTAATAGATTATATGATATACATTTTATAAATAAAGTAATTAAAGTTCAGAGGGACTTCCACTTCTGGGAACATACAGTGAATATACTTATCTCTGTTTCTCTAGTTAAGTACAAGTAAACTCCATGGACATTATATATAAAGCAAACACAAGACAACTGAAAGAGGAAAAGGCAAAATGGCAGTGGATCTCAGGGCCCAAGGAAAGACAAGGTAATTAATTCACTGGGTTTTCTTTTTACTTCATATATAGCCCAGACTTGGAACAAAAGAACTCACAACCAAGAAACACCAATGGGCACAGATATGAAAAGCCCCAACAAAGTTTGCCCCCTCTTGCCAAAGGAAAAGAAAAAGGACAGCCCAGCAAGATGGAAAGCTGTTAGGCAATAATCTTACTCCAGTCAAACACCACAGAAAAATCTTTAGCACTACCCCACCCACACCAGCAAGTGTCAAGTGGGAAAACTAGACTTCTACCCTCACTTGACTGTAACAAGGCAGCCCATTTCTCCTACTGGAGGGGTCTCAGAGAAGACTGAGTAGGGGCCTCCTACCTTCCCCTCTGTTCTGCCAGTGGAGACCACATGGGAGCCTGGACTTCTACACCCAGCTGGCAGTAACAAAGTAACAATCTCCCTCACCCCCATGCTATTATGGTAGTGTAAGAGGAGGCCTACTAGAGAGACAGAACTTTCACCAGTAACCATGTCACACCCCTCCACCTATACAGTCAGTGGAGGCCACCTGGGGAGAAGTAAGGTGGCTTTGCTGCACCTCCCAGCCTGCGAGGTATCAGTGGAGGCCTAGCAGGGGGCCAGAATTCTCACCCCTGCCCAGCAGTAAGGAGGAGACTCCAATGTCAATGGAGGCTTAGTGAGAACCTAGATTTCTACACATACTTTACCTTCCCCCATCCAAGCAGTATCAGAGGAAGCCACCTAAACTAGCAGGGTTAAATAAGGTTCAGAGACACATAAAATGTCTACTAGTCATTCCAAGAAACAGAAAGGTCTCAAATTGAATGACAAAAGGCAACCAATAGATATCAAACCAAGATGACAAAGATGTTGGAATTATCTGAGAAAACATTGAGAGCAGACATCCTAAAAACGCTTTAGTGAGCAAGTGTAAAGACACTTGAAACAAATTGAAAAGACAGTCTCAGCAAACAAGTAGAAGACATAAAGATGAACAAAATGGAAATTTTAGAAGTATAAAACACAATAACTGAAATGAAAATTACCAGGGACAGAGAAGGACATTAAATAATGATAAAAGAACCAATCCACCAAGAAGTTATAACAACCCTAAATGTGTATGTACCCAAACAGCATAGATGAAAAATATGTGAAACAAAATTTGATAGAAATGAAAGGAGAAGTACACAAATTGACAACTATAGTTGGAAACTCAAAAGTCCCTTTCTGTACCATTGATAGAACAATTACACAGAAAATTAGAAAGGATATAGAACAAGTTGAGACATCAGCCACCAACAGGAACTAATCAACATTTATAAAATATTACACTAATGAACAACAGAATATTCATTCATTTCCAGTACCCACTGAAACTGTAACAAGATATATCCAAACACTTGACAACCAAACAACACACTCCTAACTAATTCATGGGTCAAGAAGAAATCTCAGGGGAAATCAAAAAATCACACTGAACTGCATGAAAACAAAAATACAACATATCTAAATTAACTCAATACAGACAAAGAAACACTAGAGAGAAATGTATAGCACTAAATGCATACATTAGCATAGAGGAAAAGCCTCAGATGAATACTCTAAAACCTTACCTCAAGAACCTAGAAAAAGAAAAGCAAAATAAGCCCAAAGAAGACAAAAGGAAGGAAATAATAAAGATAAGAGCATAAACAATGAAATTAAAAACAGAAAAACAGCTAAAAAAATCAATGTTGCAAACAGCTAGTTTTTTGAAACAATCAACAAAATCAACAAACCTTTACCAAAGGTCTAACAAAAATGAAGGAAGGTAAACATAACAAACATCAGTAATGAAACAAGAGCTATCACTACAGACCTGTAGACATTAGAAGTTTAATAAGATAATATTATGAACAATTCTACACACAAAAGTTTGACAACTTGTATAAAATGAACTAATTCCTTAAAAAAACACAAACTAGCAAAATACAGTATGAAATGGAAAATATGAATAGCCTTGTAACTATGAAGAATTTAATTCCTAATTAAAAATTCTCAAAATAGAAATCTTCAAGCTGGTTTCACTGGAGAATTCTACCAAACACTTAAGAGGAATTAACACCAATTCTACATAATCCCTTCCAAAAAAATAGAAGAGGAAGGAAGGACTCTCAAATTCATTTCATGAAGCAAGTATTCCTCTAATGCCAAAACAAAAACAGTACAAAAAATAAAAGCCACAGATCAATATCCCTCATGAACATAGATGCCAAAATCTCTAACAAATATAAGCAAATAGAGTTCAGCAACATATAAAAATAATTATAAACCATGACCAAGTGAGGTTTATTCCAGCGATGCATAGCTGGTTCAATATTTTAAAATCAGTTAATATAATCTACCACATTAGCCCATTAAAAGAGAAAAATCACTGCATCATATCAATTGATGCTGAAAAATACTTGACAAAGTTTAACACTCATTCATAATAAAAACACTCAGAAAATAGGAATAAAGGGGGAAATTCTTCAACTTTATAAAGAATATCTGCAAAAATTATAGTTAATACTATATTTAATGTTAAATAACTGAATGCTGCTCTTTAAAATAGAGAATATGGCAAGAATGTCCATACCAATAACTCATAATCAACATAGCACTGGGGTGGGAGGGAGGGTGATGCAAGAGGGAAGAGATATGGAAACATATGTATATGTATAACTGATTCACTTTGTTGGAAAGGAGAAACTAACACACTATTGTAAAACAGTTATACTCAAATAAAGATGTTAAAAAAAAAAGCACTGGAAGTTCAAGCCTGTGCAATTACGCAATAAAATAAAATAAATGGCATTCACATCAGAAAGAAATTTATAAATAAAACTGTGCTTTTTCATAGATGACATGATTTTCTATGTAGAAAATTTCAGCAACTCTACAAAAATAATATCAATAAAAATCCTCCTAGAATTAATAAGTGAGTTCAGCAAGGTTACAGGTATGTCTTAGTCCATTCAGGCTGCTATAACAGAATTATCTTAGAATGAGTGGCTTATATACAAACAGTTCTTGAAGCTGGGAAGTCCAAGATTAAGGCACCAGCAAATTTGTTGTCTGGTGAGTGTCTTTTTCCTGGCTCAAAGATGGCCATTTTACCTGTGTCCTCACAAGGTAAAAGGAGCAAGGGAGCTCTCTAAGGTCTCTTTTATATGAACACGATTTTTGTTCACGAAGGTTCCACTTTCATGACTGAATCAAATCAAAGGCTCTCCCTCCAAATACCATCACACTGGGGATAAGATTTCGATATATGAGTTGAGGGGGAGGGGGAGGACATCAAATATTCAGTCTATATCAAGGTAGAATATAAATATTTTTTAAATCTATTTTATTTCTATATACTAGAAATGAACACATAGACACAATTTTAAAAGCATAATGCCATTCACAATCAATAAAAAAGGAAATACTTAGGAGTAAATCTAACAAAACACATACAGGATTTGTGTCCTGAAAAGCTATAAAATGCTGAGTGTATAAGTCAAAGAATATCTACATAAATGGGAAGACATATATTGTTCCTGAGTTGGCAGATAGTAATGATGCCAATTCTCCCCAAATTGATCTATAGGTTTAAAGCAATTTGTATCAAAATCTCAGCAAGATGTTTTATAGACATAAGATTACTCTAAAATTTATATGAAAAGGCAAAGGAACTAGAATAGCTAAGCAACTTTGAAAAAGAATAGGGTGGGAAGAACCTATCTACCTGATTTTATGACTTATTATAAAGCTATAGAAATAAGACTATCTGGTTTTCAAAGGAATAGACACATATATCAATGGAACTGATTAGAGAATCCAAAAACAGATCCACACAAGTATGCCTAACTGATTTTTTTGTAACATCTTTATTGGAGTATAATTGCTTTACAATGTTGTGTTAGTTTCTGCTGTATAACAAAGTGAATCAGCTATATGTATACATATATCCCCATATCCCCTCCCTCTTGCATTTCCCTCTCAACCTCCCTATCCTACCCCTCTAGGTTTTTGATAAAGGTACAAAAGCAATTAAATGGAGGAAAGATGGCACTTCCAACAAATAGTGCTAGTGCAATTCAACATTCATTGGCATACATGGAAAAATGAACCTTGATCGTACACCTTATATAAAAATTAACTCGAAATTGATCACACACTTACATGTAAAATGTAAAATTAAAAAACTATTAGAGGGCTTCCCTGGTGGCGCAGTGGTTGAGAGTCCGCCTGCCGATGCAGGGGACACGAGTTCGTGCCCCAGTCCGGGAAGATCCCACATGCCGCGGAGCGACTGGGCCCGTGAGCCATGGCCTCTGAGCCTGCGCATCCGGAGCCTGTGCTCCGCAACGGGAGAGGCCACAACAGTGAGAGGCCCGCGTACCGCAACAACAACAACAACAACAACAAAAATTAGAAAAAAATAGGAGACATTCTTTGGGACCTAGGGCTAGGGAAAAAGTTCTTATATTTCACTCCCAAAGCACAGTTCATAAAGGGGAAAGTTAATAAATTGGACCTCATTCAAATTAAAAATTTTTGCCCTCTAAAAGATCCTGTGAAGATGATAAAAAGAAAGCCAACAGACTGGGTGAGAATTTTTGCAAACCACATAATCATCAAAAGACTAGCGTCTAGAATATATAAAGAACTTTCAAAATTCAACATGAGCAATCCATGTAGTAGTGATGGAAATATTCTGTATCTTGACTGTTCCAATGTCACTATCTTGGTTGTGATACTGTACTGTAGTTTTACAAGAGGTTACCATTAGGGGAAATGAGGTAAAAGGGTACATGGGATCTGTGTTACTTCTTAACAAGTACATGTGAATCTACAATTATCTCAAAATAAAAAGTTTAATTTTAAAAATTAAGGCTCAAAACTGTTAACTGGTTCTGAAATTGACAAGAAAGATGCCCTAGCTGTTTCTTCTGAGTCACTCTGCCTGAGTTAATCAGACTTAGAATACAGTCGTTCCTCTGTATCCACAGGTAATTGGTTCCAGGACCTCTGTAGATACCAAAATCTGAGAGGTTTCTCAATTCCCTTTTATAAAATGGGTAGTATTTGCACATAACTTATGTACATCCTCCCATATACTTTAAATCACCTCTAGAGTACCTATAATACCTGATACAGTGTAAATGTTATGTAAATAGTAATAAATACAATGTAAATGCTATGGAAATAGTTGCCAGTGATTGGCAACATTTTGCTTTTTGGAATTTTCTGGAATTTTTTAAAAATATTTTCAATCCCTGGTTGGTTGAATCTGTAGATGTGGAACCTGTGGATATGGTGGGCCAACTGTATAGCACAGAACCTAAACAAAATCTTGAAATGAGAGAAGTAATCAGGAAGAAGGGCTGATGGTTCTAAAACCGGCAGATCAATCAAGAGAAAAACTCAAGTCAGAAGCAAGATCAAGAATAGGAGATCTCAGTCAAAGGTAAAAGCAAAATGTTTTCTGCCTAGACTATGGGAAAGCCAGAAAGCAGAACATTTGGAAACAGAAAATTTCCTGGGAGTTTCAAATACTTGTCTACCTTGTTCTTGACGGAACATAACTTACTTCACTTTTCACTGGTTCAAAGGTTAATTCCTACATAACAATTACCTCTCTCCCTCCAGGGACTGGTTCAGAAATCAATTAATGAGGGACTTCCCTGGTGACACAGTGGTTAAGAATCCACCTGCCAATGCAGGGGATACGGGTCTGAGCCCTGATCCAGGAAGATCCCACATGCCGCAGAGCAACTAAGTCCATGTGCCACAACCACTGAGGCTGTGCTCTAGAGCCTGCAAGCCACAACTACGAAAGCCTGCACACCCAGAGCCCATGCTCTGCAACAAAGAGAAGCCACCATAATGAGAAGCCCACACACTGCAACAAAGAGTAGCCCCCGCTCACCACAACTAGAGAAAGGCTGCAGGCAGCAACAAAGACCCAGTGTAGCCAAAAATAAATAAATAAAAAATAAAATGATAATTCTAAAAAAAAAAAAAAAAAAAATCGATTAATGAAATTTACGCAGAGGCTACCAGAAATATTTAGTACTTGGGAAAGTCATTGCATAAAATCTGTCCTGAAGGATTAAAAAATGCAATAATACAAGTGCAAAATAGTTTATTATAAGTAATATCATTAATGAACATTAAGTTGAAGAGTAAATAGGTTTGCAGGATAGCACATTGAATTGTTCCACCACTTATGAGCTATGTACCTTTGCACAAACTTTTGAACTTCTTTGAGGTTCTCAGCTTCTCCATTAATAAAATTAGAATATTTTAAACATACAGTGGTTTTATAAGGATCAAATGAGGTGACAGACATTGATTACTTGTACAAAAGTAAATAAAAATCAAGTCTACATGTAAATCTCATGTCCCAAGTCTACATTATAGAAGGAAAAGATCATCAGGTTAGAAGATATTTGACTAAAGCTTATCTTCTTGTATTCTGCAATTTAAATTGCCTTACAATCTTAAAAAATAAACAACTACATTCATCACATTTCCATCTTAAAATATAATGGTGTGCTTTTTGAAAAAAGTAAATATGCTTTCTTTTTTTTCTGTACCTATGAAAGGCAGGAGTTTGCCCAGATCCACATCTTTTAGACTCAGCCTGATTGAACCTGAAATATATATTGGACTTCCTAATGGAAATACCAAATAGAGCTCCATTAAAAATTTGAATAAGAAATTTATGGAGAAAATGATCCTTATGAGACATAGTCATAATTGTAGAGCAATTGACTGAGTCCTTGATTTTTCCTAACTCTAAGCTCAATACTATAAAGAACCAAAGAGGTATTCATGTTAATTTCTAAGCCCTTTTATTGGCATACTTACTCTATTATATATTTATTTATGGTATTTAGATTCATTGTTAAAAAGTCAAGATACTTTTACTGTCATATACATAAGCCTATATTTGTAGATATATACATTTTATAGATCACTTTAGCAAAAGTGAAACTATTCTAAAAATATATATATAAATAACTGTTAAGTGGCAGCCTGGATGGGAGGGGCGTCTGGGGCAGAATGGATACATGCATATGTATGGCTGAATTGCTTTGCTGTGCACCTGAAACTATAACAACATTGTTAATCGGCTATACTCCAATATAAAATAAAAAGTTAAAAAAAACCTGTAAGGTATAATTATAAATATTTAGTGCATACAGAAATTTGTTTCATGACAAAACAATACAAATAAAATATTCCAATCTGTAATGTGAATATAATCAGATACTTTTCATCAAAGCAAGGTTATTTTAGAAAACATAAGGCATCTTAATACACTATCTTGCAATATATACGTAGATGTCTTTATTTTTTCCTTAGAAACCTACATAATCTGAAATCAGTAATTCAAAGCCAGCCTTTTGTGATTTTAATTTAAAAAACTTTAAAGTAAGTTAAATAGAACCCACAGGTGACATATATGCAACATGTCTTATGAGTAGCAAAACTCAATTCCACAATTGTATTATGTATTCATCTTTATTTTATTTGTTGTTGATATCAAGATTGCTATTCACGTTTATTCTCAAAGAGTCATTTGCATAGCATGTTCTCTCCCTCCCATCCCTCACTCTGTCTCTCTCTGTCTCTCTCATGTGCCAATTATTTGTCAATTTTCTTGCCCATTTAAACAATCAGGTTGGGGGTTCAGTATTCTCTTGTACTTTGGGACTGGAGAGGTTTAATTAACAAATTTCTGTTTTACTTTCTAACCATTTGATTTACCTCTGTAGCTTTATTTCATTGTTCTTTTCTATTTTAAGTTGAGTTCATTATGCCTTTTTTATTTGCTAATAGGTACCACTAAGACTATAAATTTGCACACCACACAGGATTTAATTTGTGGAATTCTTGGTCATTTTGAATCAAATTTAGCTTGAATTATTTGAACTCAAATTTCATAAAGTAAATTGTTGCTTGTTTGGTTTTTACATTTTCTAAACTTTTTAAATTTCCTGAGCTATAGATTGGGGTTAGTCAGGTAAAGAATATATCTTTTGCTATGAATTTCTATTTTTATTTCATGGTAACAAGAAATGTGGCCAAATGAGCATCAATTTTGGAAATATTTTGCAACTTTCTCCATAGCCTAATGTATGTTTAATGTTTGCAAATATTCTATAAATCTATAAAAGTTATTCTCAGTAGGGTACCACAGTCACTTTACAATACATATAATAAACTGAATTTGCTAATCTTCTTGAGTAATATCCTCTAAATCATACTTAGTTTTGCTGTTGTTTGATGTATTACTTTTGACAGAAATATGGTATCATTGTAGATTTGTCAAATTGCCCTTGTATTTTATAATTCATTTTTATTATTTTGTATTTGTTTTTGAGTCTCTTATATTTATTACCCAAAAGGTTTAAGCCCTATCTTCTGATAGACTGCAACATTTAACAATTATTTTTCTATTTGGTGCATTAGTCTCTAAATAATATATTACTTGATTTTTTTTTAATCATCGAGTTCATTTTGCTGGTACATCTTTGTCTATTCATTTGCTATAATCGCTTTATCTCCCTAACTGACTTCTCTTTGTCATTTTAAGCATTACAGAGCTGTGTCATCTAAATTAATTTAAGAGCCCCTTTCAAACAGGAAAAGCACCTCTGGTTTAGTAGTGTGGAGTCCTGAGGCTTCGATGGGCTTTGTCTGGCTCTTCTCTCAGTCCATACCCATAGCATCTTTCCCTCAGCCCCACAGGAGAAAATTCTCACTTAACCTAAACAACTGTTCTCCCAGATTTATCAAGGTTACAAACACTGAAGCCAAGCAGAGGAGCAGAGGGGCCCACATGGACCATCTCTTCAGCAGACTGTCTTCAAGTATCCCTATCAGCCTCCCTAAGGGGAAGATTTTTATGAGGTCCATAGGCAGCAATGTCTCTTTGCTCTGAAACAAATTTCAGTTTCGATATTTCTGTTTTGGATTTCTCTCCTCTGATTTCTCCCTTACTCCATTTCATTTGTTTTACGCACTTTAGAAATACATCAAAATGACTTATTTACTGATTGTATCCTTTCCTGCTTCCCAGGATTCTTATATGGACTCACTTTTTTGCACATACATTTTTCTGTCATTTCCATGAAATTTAGGCTAAACTCATGTTAAACCTGCCATCTGAAACCTCAAGTCAATACTCTAAGTTCTGTTTCCAGCTATGATTTTCTACATAGATATTGGGAATACTTTTTGCTCAAATTTTCATCCAGTTCTACCTGCCTCCACAGATTTGAATGAAGAAATGAGCAGGTCCCAATATCAATAAAACAATTCTTATAATTTTTAACACAATCAATTCCTTGTCACCCATTTAAAGAAGACCAAAAAAAAAAAAAAAAAAAAGCCTAAGGTTCGGGGTGAGCAAAACTTTCCATTAAAATACAATACTGAAAAATGTCATAGCAAAGCTAAACAGAATATATTTTTATTTCTACACAGGATAGTTTGAATTAAACTTATCAAACAAATGTGGCACAAAAGGGGTTTATAGAGTAACCTGGAGATAATAAAGCAGTGCAGCATACTGGTCACCAGCACATGGTCTAGAGGCAGACCGCAAGGGCTCCTATCTCAAAGGCACCATTGGTTAGCTGTGTGGCTTTAGGGTTAACATCTATGACAATAAGTTTCATCATCTGTAAAATGTGATAACAGTGACTACCTAATAAGATAAGAGGTTTAAATAATATATGAAAACACTTAAAATAAGAGCTAGGCTATAATAAGTGCTCAATAAATATTTCTTAAGATTATTAAAATATGTTTCTCAGAAAGTATAGAGGTAGCACTGACCAGAAATACAGACCATATATCCTCTCAACTTTAATTATTCCAGTTACAAGATTCTCTGGAAAGCTATGTCATAGTGAGTAAAATATTCAGTTATTAGGTACTCAGTAAAAAAGCTCTAGAAAAATGACTAAACTCTTTGTCTTGGTCTTATTTGCAATTTGTCTTACTTTCTGTCTGGTAGAAAGCAGAACCAGAACTGGTAGATTTGGCCAGTTCAAAATTTGTTGTTGATTTCATATCCTATGCCACAGTAAAATGATTTTATATGAGAAACTTCTCAGTTTTTGATTACATAAAACTTTCACCAAAAAAAAAAAAAAAAACTATGAAGGAGATTAAAGAGTCAGAGCTAAAGCAGACTCAAGCAAAAACTCACCATCTGTAGCAGGAGGACTTCTTAAAACCCAGGGGTGTCTTCTTACCCAACTGTCAACACCAGGAATTACGCCAAGGGGACAGATGCTAAAATTGGAAAGTCTCATCTAGGGCATGACATCAGAGCTCTACAATTTCTCTCTAAAAAAGCATCAGTAACCACAACGGCAACAAAGTATTAAGGAGAAAACAAAAGCACCCTCCTTAATGAAGAATGGTTTCCATTAAATAGTTATACTACTAAAATTCTATTAACAAAAATGAACATATTGGTTTGTGGGATGGGAAGTAAAATCTGTATTGAACTAGTTTCCAAGAGACCAGGAGGTATTTTTTTAATCATTGGCAACAACAGGGAACATATAATCAATCAGGAAAATAATAATAACAGAAGCCATTACTAAAAATAGTTTCCAGTGACAGTGCAGAGTTGAAGAAAAACAATAAAGAAATCTCTCCTGCTGTTTTAACAATACAGAGACAGAGACCTGATAATGAGAACTGATAACTCAAAGATAGCAGTCAGCATTAAAAATGAAAAACAATGTATAATTAATACCATTACATGGGGAATTTATGATCCAGAAACACAGAAAGCCTTCAGTAAAACCTATTTCATGCTTATTCAAGTATTGTTGAACTTGGATTGTTACTCCCTTTAGATTTTCACTTCTATCAGAGGAGGAATTTGGCTTTTAAGATTTCATAATCTTCAGCTGTTTGACAACCAGGCTGAATCTGAAACTGTACTTGCTGACTGGGGCTTTAGTTTCTAAAGCAGAGCTCGCAAACTCAAAGAGTGTCAAGCAGGTAACATGAATGAGTGAGGCCAACAGTGGGAGGACTGTGGGAAACTGAAGAGAGAGTGGCCCAGGAACAGAGAACGGCTGCTATTCAGCTTGGCACAATAATGCAAGCCTGGTATTGTTGAATCTCATTTTTCAAGAAAAACTTTGAAAATCCATACTTCTATTTGAATCTCCAAGTTATATAAGTGTTGGGTTTTTTTTAAAAAAAGAAATATCAAGCATTATTTTAAAACTATGGGCATCATATACATCAATAAACTAAATCCAGCACACAGGTTGCCAGATGGTAATCTCTAGAAAGGTCTCCACTTTAAGTAAACCTCATAAATGTAAAGAAAGCTGTTTTGTTTGTTTTGCTTTGTTTGGGAAGTATGACAATATAGCCATTCAAGCTGAAAATCATATGACTTTTTACATGAAGATAAAGCTCTGTGGTTTGCAAATTCTGTTCAGTTTTTGTAAGTAAAAGATCTGAACTGGGTAAGAAAACTGGATTATAAAGCTTTATTCAGCACCCCAATATCAGAAGTAATTCTAGATTCTCAAGAAATGAAAGGAAAAATGAGAAAAATCTAGCTCTTATTTTCTTTATTTCTAAAAGGTAAAAGAACAATATAAATTTCTACTTGTGTTTTAGGTGACAAGCAGCACTAAAGTAATCCAGACTGGTTATTAGCTTATTCAGTGTTTCAGAGGAAAATAAAATCATTAAGAAGGACTGTGTTTTAAGGAGATAGGAGCTACTAAAGACAGCTCTATAAAGACTCAAGTAAATAAATCCTCTTTTCTCTTTAAATATATGAGTAAAAACAAACACCACCAATAAAAATAATCCAAATAAAGGAGTTAATAAAAGAAGTACCATAGGTGAACATTTTGTCAACTTCAAATTTTACTTCACCCCAGGAAACCCTTATTATCCACTTTTATTTCGTTCCATTCTAAGGCAAATTGATAAGGAGATTTTCTTCCCATCAGCCAGTCCTTCCATTTCTACACTTCACTGCTTCTCATTTCTATTTACAGAGAAGAAAACTCACATACATGCCTATAAGACACAATACCATATTAGTCAGTTGCCAAACGCAAATGAAAATACTGAATTATTTCCCCAATGTCAAAATAAAGGCAGAAAGAACGTATTTGTCAGAGGATTCATTGAAGATTATACCTTGAAGTATTAGCCTGAGTACTCTTCAGTATATTTTTATGCACATTCTCCCCTAAGACTGAAATATGAGGTCCCGTGAATTAAGAGGTTTTCCACTCTGGCCGGTGAGAATAAGAACTCTCCCTGGCCGTGTGTGATTTCTGGTTACTGGTCCCTCTAATCTTTTTCAGCGGTTCTTTCCCTCGCCTGGGGTAGTTTCCCCATGCACATGAGCCCAAAGACGGTAGATCTCAGCAGATCTCCAAAGGTCTGTCTCTGTGCAGCTCTCTCCTCTGGAATATTCTACCACTTTCATCTGTCTGGGCTCCCAGCCCTTTCCCTTCCCTCAGGGAAACCCCCAGGCTCCACCTGGTGCCCTCTCTCTGCACTGCAGTCTGGAAGCTGTGCAGGCGGTAAGGAGGGGCAGTCGTGGGCTCACCTCATTTGTTTTTTGTCTCTCAGGGATCACTGCCTTTCCTTGTCTGATATCCAATGTCCTGAAAACTGTTGTCTAATATAGTGCACTCCTTTTTTAGATGTTTCAGGCAGGAGAGTATACTTTGTCTCTCACTGTTTGCATAGAAATTTGTTCTTTTTTCTTTCATATGTATAATTTTAAGAGTAAGAGTCTGATCTTTCCTCCCCCCATTCATTACTCTTTACAGTTTCTATTGCCTTGTTAAATACACACGTTGTAAACCCTCAGAACTAGTAAGTGGTACTAGAATAAGTTAAACAAGCATGGCTACAAGCAGAATCCAATGATAGGTCTTTCTGTCTTGTTTTGTTGCTTTTTACTTAGGACCAGTGACTCCCTGCCACTTTCTCCCACTCTAAAAAGGCAAGATACGCTGGCAGGAAGGTAAGATACTTCTTATGGCTTTGAGTGTCTCTTAGTTTTGAAACAGGCTCTGGCTCTAGACATTCAAATGTCCTGCATCAAGAGCTGCAATAATTAACTTTATGAGTTATTATACCAACCAATGAATGACAAGTTCAAGAAAACTCTATATAGTTTACAGCAACAAGAGAGAAAGAGAAAAGCACATAGGGAAGAGAAACTGCAAGAATGATTCAGAAGACACTGCAAATTTCCAAAAAGTAATGCCACGTACATTGCACACACTGCCCTGGGACATTTATGGGGACACAGTTGCCTTCTCCTAACAGTCAAGAATTATAACTTAAAATTCAAAATTGAGCTTATTATATATTTTATTGTATCAAATTAAAAGGATAGAGCTAAAATCCTAACCAGAATACCTTTCTATGAAACAGTCCAGGAACTGTCACTCAAAATCAAAATTTCTCAGTTTTCTTTTGCTTCTCTTAAAAGATATTATGGAGGAAAATGTGAAAGATACACAAACAGTGACTTTTCTCAGAAAGTTTGACTATTCTGAAGGAAATAAATATTAAAATGATAAATAAATGAAGCCATCTATGATAATATATAAAGGAAAACTAAATTCTCAGAGCAATTGGCAATGTGTCTGTATATGCCAAGTTCCGCTTTTAAAATGGATTTCTTAATATTCAAAGATATTTTGTACTTACATCAATAATTCAAGCAAATTTAGTTAACTACATCCCCAATGAAAACAAAATAATGTAGGATTTTACTAAGCATATTTCCCGGGTTTCCCTTCATGCTTGGAGAAAAGCTGCCACATAATTATGTCTCCTCTTACCCTGTAAGGCTGATTGCCTTACAGTCTCTGGTGGTTTGTCTCAATAGGAACACAGATTAAGATATTCATTCCCGTGACCTGGAGACAGGCCCACAATGGGGTACAAAGTCCGGCGAGCTAAAGCCAATGCTATTACTTGACTGAACATAAACGGAACCTGCTTATTGAACAACCTGAATTTGATGTGAACAGGAGAAAAAAGCTTCCTTTTTCTCTATTTTCTGCCTCTCAGTTCACTCTGTTGGATCCTGATTCTTCAAAGAATGACAACATCTCAACTTTCAGGGACAGAACAGTCCCTTTAGTGATCATTACAATTCACTTTTACTACTAAATGGCTCCGTCTTGTCTAAAATCAAACTTCAATGTCAAATTTAATTTTTGTTACTCCAAATCAGCAGGGGCATGTGGTCTGGTCCTTCACTCTCTCCATCGCCTCCCTCACCCTCTTTCCATCCACTGGTTCTGCAAAATTGGAAAGGCCAGTGGGAGTAGTGATTAGAAGCAGAGGACTGAAACACTGACACCTCTCTAGCTCCATCTCGTTTAACATAAGCTGGTTGTCCTGTTCTCCATTCTAGCAATCATTAGTTGCTGGTTCTTTCATAGGAGGTGTGTGTGTGTGTGTGTGTGTGTGTGTGTGTGTGTGTGTAGGCACTTCACAATTTCTTACAATTGGCATTTCACTAATTCACTGTCTTTGTGTGGGGTGGGGGGCGGTGAAGGGGACTGTAATTCCAGACCATGGGGAATCAATCATCCCAGATTTTCTTAACTCCCTCCAGCAAAAAGCCCTCTTGGGCAGGATTCCCTCAGGAGAGATGAAGCCCAGTCAGTTCCTTTGGTATGCAGTGAGCTTTTGGCAAACTAAGGCATGCTTGCCAGGCAAAATTCAAGATACATTAGCCTTTTTCAGTCATGCAGAACTCTGTCATCTCAAGCATCACCAGTAAATTTTCATGAATTTCCATGAATTTAGAAAATGGGAAGCAAATATTAGTTTATATAAGAGGTGGATTTATCATAAACATAAGGTAGTGTAAGCTCAGGGCCCTTTGGATGGGATCCTTCCAAATCTCTGAAAAGGGCTTTAGCAATATAGTCATGTAGTCAAATAGTTTGTAAAATTTGCAAAAGTAAATTTGCACAAAATTTCGATCTTCTCCAAGCACTCTCTGTGTTCACTTATGCACTTGAAGACAAACTCATGTCAGCTTCTAATAGGAACTCTCACTAGGATCTCTCCTCTAATCTTCTATGCCGTAGGGATGAAGAAGCGCCCTAGGACAAAAAACTCCCCAGTAGACTGACATACTCTCCATTAATACATTTCAACAATAGCCTTCCAAATGAAAGTTGGCAATAAGGGTTAATAGTCACCAATTTTGCTATCTTTTTAAAAGTCCTACATAAGCATATCTAGCACTACCTTATGATGTAAGGTACTTATCACTTAGGAATTTCAGCTTTGGAACTCTGGCCTTAAAATGCAAGGCAATAAGGAAATTTTCATGTAATTGTCTATTATTGTAAGCATGTACCTGAGACATTGCAGGCTTGCATTGCATCCCTTACTCAGGCTGTTTCTGTCATCCAAAAGACAGCCTCAACTTAAAACTGATGAAAATATTCAGGAGAACACATTTAGTTTCTATTTTATTTTCTTTTCCTGGGGAGGATGGCATTTTTTCTCTGTAAGGGAAAATGGAAAGAAAGCTGACCCTTCACTGAAATGTTTATCATATCTCAATGAAAAGCAGAATACTGAAGATTAATTTTATAGAAGGTAAGAATCTATGCTTTTTAAATTTAAATGTATAATTAATATAGAGTAAGAAAGAATCATTTGAGAATTAGGTTTAAGCATAGATAGCCAATTCAGTGACAGTTATACTGTAACTTAAAAAAAGGTAAAAAAATGGAATCTGCTAGGGTCAGAATCTGTTTCAATACTCAGTGGGTTCTTACCATCGGTTAACTGGCTGATTTAGTCTCTAAGTCTGTATAAGGAAAGTAGATTTTGAGAAACAAAATGTCTACATAACAATAGGTTAAACCAAAAATCAATACTAAAGCTTTTATTTGTTTGCTTTTTCTAATATTGTGGCAAGCAGACTTAGCCTCTGTTTCCTAGAAATGCACTAAACATCTGAATTATTTTCCACTTTTAAAATAAATCACTGATAAAAGCTAAATGTGATTTTGTACTTTCCATCCTTGATTAATCCCTGGTGCTTTCAAGCGATCTGTAAATAATACATGCTTCTGAATGATATCTGGCCAGATTGTTCTTAGCAGGCTCAGAGCTACACACTGAATTTTGATGGGAGTTAGTGAAATAATGCAAAGGAGGCAGAAATGAACAGCTAATGAGCTACTTGAGTCGCCAGACTGCCACTGCGTCCAAGAAAAACTTCAAACCAAGTGGTGATACAAAAGGGAAAAAAATGATTTAAGCCACAAATCTTTTTGAATCCTGTTCCAAAATATGACCCCTGTAAGATGTTTTTATGTTTCTAAAGAGTCCAATGAAGTCTGCAATTGTCTTTCATTTATCTAAACACCAGTGGCTAAGAAAAGTATGGCCTGCCACGAAGAAAAGGAAGTAAGGGTTGAGAAAGTCCATAAATATTATGTTAATTAGTAAACAATGACAAATTCCATAGCAACAAAATTGTCCTGGGATATCTAGGACATTTCAAAATTTCAAATACAAACAAATGCAGACTAAGACATGGTGGAAAAATTCACTTTCTATCAAGCTTTATCTCTACAAGCAGTCTCATAATGGTAGGAAAAAAAATAAAGACAAAGTGTAGTACTAGCACCTTTTAACCTATTAAGTAGGTATCTTGGCTTACCTCACAGGGTTTAAGTGGAGACTTTGACATATAAAGGGCAATATTTTCATTCTAACTTTTAAAAAATTATTTCATCTAAGAAATTATGCACTGCTCAACATATTCAATTTCGAAAACTCTTCCAGTTGGTACAAGAGAGTTGGAGGAGGTTTTGACCAATGCAGTGGAGAGAGAATCTCTTAGGAAATGTCTTTTCCTAAATACAATGTAAAAGTCTCTCTAGGAGAAAGCTTTATTATCCTTTCCTCTTCCCTCCTCTTTCTGCTTTTAACTCTGAAATAATGTCTAAAAAATGAGGCAGCCAGGAGATTGGTTCAAGATGGCGGAGTAGAAGGATGTGGGCTCACTCCCTCTTGCAAGAGCACCAGAATCACAACTAACTGGTGAACAATCATTGACAGGAAGACACTGGAACACACCAGAAAATATACCCCATGTGCAAAGACAAAGGAGAAGCCTCAGTGAGATGGTAGGAGGGGCGCAATCACAATAAAATCAAATCCCATAAGCTCTGGGTGGGTGGCTCACAAACTGGAGAACACTTATACCACAGAAGTCCACCCAATGGAGTGAAGGTTCTGAGCCCCATGTCAGGCTTCCCAACCTGGGGATCTGGCAATGGGAGGAGGAATTCCCAGAGAATCAGACTTGGAAGCCTAGTGGGATTTGATTGCAGGACTTTGACAGGACTGGGGGAAATAAAGACTCCACTCTTAGAGGGTACACACAAAGTAGTGTGTGCATCAGCACCCAGGGGAGGAGCAGTGACCCCATAGGAGACTGAACCAGACCTACCTGCTAGTGTTGGAGGGTCTCCTGCAGAGGCAGGGGGTGGCTGTGGCTCACCAAAAGGACAGGAACACTGGCAGCAGGGGTTCTGGAGGATGCTCTTTGGATTCTCTGGGTGATTCCTCCCAGAGTCTGCCATTGGCCCCACCAGGGAGCCTGTGGCCTCCAGTGCTGAACTGCCTCAGGCCAAACAACCAACAGGAAGGGAACTCAGCCCCACCCATCAGCAGACAAGCAGATTAAAATGTTACTGAGCTCTGCCCACTACAGCAACACCCAGCTCTAAGTACCACCAATCTCTCCCATCAGGAAACTTGCACAAACCTCTTAGAAAGCCTCATCCACCAGAAGGCAGACAGCAGAAGCAAGAAGAACCACAATCCTGCAGTGTGTGGAACAAAACCACATTCACAGAAAGATAGACAAAATGAAATGACAGAGGACAATGTACCAGATGAAGGAACAAGATAAAACCCCAGAAAAACAACTAAATGAAGTGGAGATAGGCAACCTTCCAGAAAAAGAATTCAGAATAATGATAGTGAAGATGATCCAGGACCTCAGAAAAAGAATGGAGGCAAAGATGGAGAAGATGCAAGAAATGTTTAACAAAGACCTAGAAGAATTAAAGAACAAAACCCAGAAGAATTTAAGGACAAACAAACATAGATGAACAATACAATAACTGAAATGAAAACTACACTAGAAGGAATCAATAGCAGAATAACTGAGACAGAAGAACGGATAAGTGACCTGGAACACAGAATGGTGGAATTCACTGCCACAAAACAGAATAAAGAAAAAAGAATGAAAAGAAATCAAGACAGACTAAGAGACCTCTGGGACAACATTAAATGCACCAACACTCACGTTATAGGGGTCCCAGAAGGAGAAGAGAGAGAAAAAGGACCTGAGAAAATATGTGTAGAGATTATAGTCAAGAACTTCCCTAACATGGGAAAGGAAATAGCTACCCAAGTCTAGGAAATCAGAGAGTCCCAGGCAGGATAAACCCAAGGAGAAACACATCAAGACACATAGTAATCAAATTGACAAAAATTAAAGACATAGAAAACTTATTGAAAGCAGCAAGGGAAAAATGACAAATAACATACGAAAGAACTCCCATAAAGTTAAGAGCTGATTTCTCAGCAGAAACTCTACAAGCCAGAAGGGAGTGGCATGATATACTTAAAGTGATGAAAAGGAAGAATGTATAACCAAGATTACTCTACCTGGCAGGGATCTCATTCAGATTTGATGGAGAAATTAAAACCTTTACAGACAAGCAAAAGCTAAGAGAATTCAACACCACCAAACCAGCTGTACAACAAATGCTAAAGGAACTTCTCTAAGTAGGAAACACAAGAGAAGAAAAAGACCTACAAAAACAAACACAAAACAATTAAGAAAATGGTCATAGGAACATACATACCAATAATTACCTTAAACGTGAATGGATTAAATGCTCCAACCAAAAGACATGGGCTTGATAAATGGATACAAAAACAAGACCTATCTATATGATGTCTACAAGAGACCCACTTCAGATCTAGGGACACATACAGACTGAAAGTGAGGGTATGGAAAAAGTTATTCCATGCAAGTGGAAATCAAAAGAAAGCTAGAGGAGCAATACTCATATCAGATAAAATAGACTTTAAAATAAAGAATGTTACAAGAGACAAGGAAGGACATTACATAATGATCAAGGGATCAATCCACGAAGAAGTTATAACAATTATAAATATATATGCACCCAACATAGGAGCACCACAATACATAAGGCAACTGCTAACAGCTATAAAAGAGGAAATCGACAGTAACACAATAATAGTGGGGGACGTTAACACCTCACTTACACCAATGGACAGATCATCCAAAATGAAAATAAATAAGGAAGCACAAGCTTTAAATGACACAATAGACCAGATAGATTTAATTGATATTTATAGGACATTCCATCCAAAAACAGCAGATTACACTTTCTTCTCAAGTGCACATGGAACATTCTTCAGGATAGATCATATCTTGGGTCACAAGTCAAGCCTCAGTAAACTTAAGAAAATTAAAATCATATCAAGCATCTTTTTTGATCACAGCACTAGGAGATTAGAAATCAATTACAGGGGAAAAAAACGTAAAACACACAAACACATGGAGGCTAAACAATATGTTACTAAAAAACGAAGAGATCACTGAAGAAATCAAAGAGGAAATCAACACATACCTAGAGACAAATGACAATGAAAACACGACGATCCAAAACCTATGGGATGCAGCAAAAGCAGTTCTAAGAGGGAAGT